>NC_045598.1:66816725-67444452 GCF_009762305.2 Zalophus californianus | reverse complement strand
TAATCAACTGCAGCTTGCTTTCTGCTTGAAAAGGCCTCTATGGGATGATATTAATGGCATAATGGAGAGTCAAAGAAAAAATCAAACTGTTAAGAAAAAGAATGATATTGAAAAATTCATGAGCTGGAACCTTCAGAAAAGGAGTGTGTTTATGGTGATAGATGATTAGGATTACTGGAATGGTATGTGGTCTCTTGTCCTGAAGCACATGCCACCTCTTATATTCCTAAAATCTATATAATGCATTAGAAACATTCTCACAAGGAAGACAACCGTCAAGTGCTTTAACTGAGGTTCTTCCATTACAATCCCACTATTGAATGCTGATTTCTTCCCAGTGATGCTTGCTTGATCTCTATTATAAGGTGATTATTTTTGAGAGAGTCAATGTGTTCATTATGGCTAAAAGTGTTAATACTTTATCATTTTTGGAAATGAGAAAAGTGTCCTGCTTGGGTCCTAGAGATGTGACCCTAACAAGTGACAGTTATTATTCTCCTGTGTTACCCTGATTGTCTGCCTTCACCTGCTCAGAAATCAACATTCTTACTAGCAGCTCCATTTAGCCTTTTCTGAAAGGGGCATCTAGAGCAGAAGACAGGAAGGTCTGAGAGGGGTTTCAAAGAAAGACAATTCGGAGAAATGGACTTAGAGCCCTAGGAAATCAAGTAATTGTATGACCTTTATCTAAATATTTAACTTCTTTATTTCTCAGTTTCTTTATCTCTGATATGGAGATTATTGTACCTAATCTGCTTATCTCATGGAATGGCTGTGAGGGAAATGAATAAAGTGTGTGGAAAATTTTAACTAAAACATTTCTATGGAAATGAAAAATATATCGTTAATTGAGACACATATCATGTCATAAAATAACTTAGGGGAGTGTGCTTCTCCACAAATAGGAAAGCACATGAATTGATTAAAAATCATAAATTAGATAAGAAATTAAAACAAAAATAAATTCAAATGCAATAAGACATATAGAACTTAAAAAGCTATTGTATACACATACTTTTGAAGAAAAGCAAAATGCATCCCACATGTATGTCCTGGCTAATTCCTTTTCTATTTTATTTATTTATTTATTTATTTTTATTATGTTATGTTAATCACCATACACTACATCATTAGTTTTGGATGTAGTGTTCCATGATTCCTTGTTTGCATATAACACCCAGTGCTCCATTCAGTACGTGCCCGCTTTAATACCCATCACCGGTCTAACCCACTCCCCACCGCTCTCCCCTCTAGAACCCTCAGTTTGTTTTCTCAAGAGTCCATTGTCTCTCATGGTTCATCACCCCCTCCGATTTCCCCCCCTTCATTTTTCCCTTCCTACTATCTTCTTCTTCTTTTTATTATAACATTTGTATTATTTGTTTCAGAGGTACAGGTCTGTGATTCAACAGTATTACACAATTCACAGCGCTCACCATAGCACATACCCTCCCCAATGTCTATCACCCAGCCACCCCATCCCTCCCACCCCCCACCACTCCAGCACCCCTCAGTTTGTTTCCTGAGATTAAGAAATCCTCATATCAGTGAGGTCATATGATACATGTCTTTCTCTAATAGACTTATTTCGCTCAGCATAGTACCCTCCAATTCCATCCAGGTCATTGCAAATGGCAAAATTTCATTCCTTCTGATGGCTGCATAATATTCTATTGCAATAGAATACCACATCTTCTTTATCCATTCATCTGTCGATGGACATCTTGGCTCTTTCCACAGTTTGGCTATTGTGGATATTGCTGCTATAAACATTGGGGTGCACGTACCCCTTCGGATCCCTACATTTGTATCTTTGGGGTAAATACCCAGTAGTGCAATGGCTGGATCGTATGGTAGCTCTGTTTTCAACTGTTTGAGGAACCTCCATACTGTTTTCCAGAGTGGCTGCACCAGCTTGCATTCCCACCAACAGTGTAGGAGGGTTCCCCTTTCTCCGCATCTCTGCAAGATCTGTCGTTTTCTGACGTGTTAATTTTAGCCATTCGGACTGGTGTGAGGTGGTATCTCATTGAGGTTTTGATTTGGATTTCCCTGATGCAAAGCGATGTGGAGCACTTTTTCGTATGCCTGTTGGCCATTTGGATGTCTTCTTTGGAAAAATGTCTCTTCGTGTCTCCTGCCCATTTCTTGATTGGATCATTTGTTCTTTGGGTGTTGAGTTTAAGAAGTTCTTTATAGATTTTGGATACTAGCCCTTTATCTGATATGTCATTTGCAAATATTTTCTACCATTCTGTCAGTTGTCTTTTGGTTTTGTTGACTGTTTCTTTTGCTGTGCAAAAGCTTCTTATCTTGATGAAGTCCCAATAGTTCATTTTTGCCCTTGCTTCCTTTGCCTTTGGCAATGTTTCTAGGAAGAAGTTGCTGCAGCTAAAGTTGTTTGTTCTCCTTTAGGATTTTGATGGACTCCTGTCTCACGTTTAGGTCTTTCAACCATTTGGAGTCTATTTTTGTGTGTGGTGTAAGGAAATGGTCCAGTTTCATTCTTCTGCATGTGGCTGTCCAATTTTCCTAACACCATTTTTTGAAGAAACTGTCTTTTTTCCACTGGACATTCTTTCTTGCTTGGTCGAAGATGAGTTGACCATAGAGTTGAGGGTCCATTTCTGGGCTCTCTATTCTGTTCCATTGATCTATGTGTCTGTTTTTGTGCCAGGCCCATACTGTCTTGATGATTACAGCTTTGTAATAGAGCTTGAAGTCTGGAATTGTGATGCCACCAGTTTTGCTTTGCTTTTTCAACATTCTTCTGGCTATTCGGGGTCTTTTCTGGTTCCATACAAGTTTTAGGATTATTTGTTCCATTTCTTTGAAAAAATGGATGGTATTTTGATAGGGATTGCATTGAGTGTGTAGATTGCTCTAGGTAGCATTGATATCTTCACAATATTTGTTCTTCCAATCCATGAGCATGGAACGTTTTTCCATTTCTTTGTGTCTTCCTCAATTTCTTTCATGAGTATTTTATAGTTTCCTGAGTATAGATTCTTTGCCTCTTTGGTTAGATTTATTCCTAGGTATCTTATGCTTTTGGGTGTAATTGTAAATGGGATTGACTCCTTAATTTCTCTTTTTTTTGTCTTATTGTTGGTGTATAGGAATGCCACTGATTTCTGTGCATTGATTTTATATCCTGCTACTTTACTGAATTCCTGTATGAGTTCTAGCAGTTTTGGGGTGGAGTCTTTTGGATTTTCCACATAAAGTATCATATCATCTGCAAAGAGTGAGAATTTGACTTCTTCTTTGCCGATTTGGATGCCTTTGATTTCGTTTTGTTGTCTGATTGCTGTGGCTAGGACTTCTAATACTATGTTGAATAGCAGTGGTGATAGTGGACATCCCTGCTGTGTTCCTGACCTCAGGGGGAAAGCTCTCCGTTTTTTCCCCATTGAGAATGATATTTGCTGTAGGTTTTTCATAGATGGCTTTTATGATATTGAGGTATGTACTCTCTATCCCTATATCTTAAGAGTTTTGATCAAGAAAGGATGCTGTACTTTGTCAAATGCTTTTTCTGCATCTATTGAGAGGACCATATAGTTCCTGTTCTTTCTTTTATTAATGTATTGTATCACATTGATTGATTTGTGGATGTTGAACCAAACTTGTAGCCCAGGGATAAATCCCACTTGGTTGGGGTGAATAATCCTTTTAATGTACTGTTGGATCCTATTGGCTAGTATTTTGGTGAGAATTTTTGCATCCATGTTCATCAAGGATACTGGTCTATAATTCTCCTTTATGATGGGGTCTTTGTCTGGTTTTAGGATCAAGGTAATGGTGGCCTCATGAAATGAGTTTGGAAGTTTTCCATTTCTATTTTCTGGAACAGTTTCAGAAGAATAGGTATTATTTCTTCTTTAAATGTTTGGTAGAATTCCCCTGGGAAGCCATCTGGCCCTGAGCTTTTTGTTGGGAGATTTTTGATGACTGCTTCAATTTCCTTAGTGGTTATAGGTCTGTTCAGGTTTTCTATTTCTTCCTGGTTCAGTTTTGGTAGTTGATACATCTCTAGGAATGCATCCATTTCTTCCAGATTATCTAATTTGCTGGCATATAGTTGCTTGTAATATGTTCTTATAATTGTTTGTATTTCTTTGGTGTTGGTTGTGATCTCTCCTCTTTCATTCATGATTTTATTTATTTGGGTCATTTCTCTTTTCTTTTGGATAAGTCTGGCCAGAGATTTATCAATCTTGTTAATTCTTTCAAAGAACCAGCTCCTAGTTTCATTGATCTGTTCTACTGTTCTTTTGGTTTCTATTTCATTGATTTCTGCTCTGATCTTTATTATTTCTCTTCTCCTCCTGGGTTTAGGCTTTATTTGCTGTTCTTTCCCCAGCTCCCTTAGGTGTAAGGTTAGGTTGTGTATTTAAAACTTTTCTTGTTTCTTGAGAAAGGCTTGTATTGCTATTTACTTTCCCCTTAGGAATGCCTTTGCTTCATCCCAAAGATTTTGAATAGTTGTGTTTTCATTTTCATTGGTTTCCATGAATTTTTTTAATTCTTCTTTAATTTCCTGGTTGACCCATTCATTCTTTAGTAGGATGCTCTTTGGCCTCCATGTATTTGAGTTCTTTCTGACTTTCCTCTTGTGATTGAGTTCTAGTTTCAAAGCACTCTGGTCTGAAAATATGCAGGGAATGATCCCAATCTTTTGGTACTGGTTGAGACCTGATTTGTGACCTAGGATGTGATCTATTCTGGAGAATGTTCCATGGGCACTAGAGTAGAATGCATATTCTGTTGCTTTGGGATGGAATGTTCTGAATGTATCTGTGAGGTCCATTTGGTCCAGTGTGTCACTTAAAGTCTTTATTTCCTTGTTGATCTTTTGCTTAGATGATCTGTCCATTTCAGTGGGGATGTTAAAGTCCCCACTATTATTGTATTATCATCGATGTGTTTCTTTGCTTTTGTTATTAATTGGTTTATATAATTGGCTGCTCCCATGTTAGGGGCATAGATATTTACAATTGTTAGATCTTCTTGTTGGATAGACACTTTAAGTAGGATACAGTGTCCTTCCTCATCTCTTATTATAGTCTTTGGCTTAAAATCTAATTTGTCTGATATAAGGATTGCCACCCCTGCTTTCTTTTGGTGTCCATTAGCATGGTAAATGGTTTTCCACCCGCTCACTTTCAATCTGGGGTGTCTTTGGGTCTAAAATGAGTCTCTTGCAGACAGCATATCGATGGGTCTTGTTTTTTATCCAATCTGATAGCCTGTGTCTTTTGATTGGGGCATTTAACCCATTTACATTCAGGGTAACTATTGAAAGATATGAATTTATTGCCATTCTATTGCCTGTAAGGTGACTGTTACTGTATATTGTCTGTGTTCCTTTCTGGTCTATGTTACTTTCAGGCTCTCACTTTGCTTAGAGGACTTTTTCAATATTTCTTGGAGGGCTGGTTTCATGTTTGCAAATTCCTTTAGTTTTTGTTTGTCCTGGAAGATTTTTATCTCTCCTTCTATTTTCAATGACAGCCTAGCTGGATATAGTATTCTTGGCTGCATATTTTTCTCATTTAGTGCTCTGAATCTATCATGCCAGTCCTTTCTGGCCTGCCAGGTCTCTGTGGATAGGTCTGTTGCCAATCTAATATTTCTACCATTGTAGGTTACATATCTCTTCTTCCGAGCTGCTTTCAGGATTTTCTCTTTGTCTCTGAGACTCGTAAGTTTTACTATGAGATGTCGGGGTGTTGACCTATTTTTATTGATTTTGAGGGGGATTCTCTGGGCCTCCTGGATTTTGAAGCCTGTTTCCTTCCCCACATTAGGGAAGTTCTCTGCCATAATTTGCACCAATATACCTTCTGCCCCTCTCTCTCTTTCTTCTTCTCCTGGGATCCCAATTATTCTAATACTGTTTCGTCTTATGGTATCACTTATCTCTCGAATTCTGCCCTCGTGATCCAGTAGTTGTTTATCTCTCTTTTTCTCAGCTTCTTTATTTTCCTTCATTTGGTCTTTCTATATCACTGATTCTCTCTTCTGCCTCATTTATCCTAGCAGTTAGAGCCTCCTTTTTTTATTGCACCTCATTAATAGCCTTTTTGATTTCGACTTAGTTAGATTTTAGTTCTTTTATTTCCCCAGAAAGGGTTTCTCTAATATCTTCCATGCTTTTTTCAAGCCCAGTTAGTATCTTTAAAAATCATCATTCTGAACTCTAGTTCCAACATCTGATTAATATCCATATTGATTAGGTCCCTGGCAGTCGGTACTGCCTCTTGTTCTTTTTTTTTGAGGTGATTTTTTTTCCATCTTGTCATTTTGTTCAGAGGAGAATAGATGAGTGAGAGAACAAAATGCTAACAGGGTAACAACAACCCCAGAAAAATATACACTAAACAAATCAGAAGAGACCTGAAACGGGGTGAAAAGAAAGGGAAAGAAAGAAAAAAGAATAAAAAAGAAAAAGATTAAAACACACAAACAAAAAGAAAACAGAATATGTTCAAATATGATCAGGCTGGTGCATAAATGAGTGCTACACACTAGATTTTGGGCGTATTTTGGTCTGTTAGAAGAAAGTGCCTCCCAAAATTTTAAAGAAAGAAAAACTTACATATGTACAAAAATAAGGGTAAGTATGATAAAGGGATAGAATATGACTGTTAAGATGAAAATTATAAAAGATTTTATAAAAGGAATTGGTAAGATAAGAAGTTGTTTGAAAAAAGAAAGAAGAGGATTAAAAAAAAAAAAGGAGAGAATGTGATCAGGCAGGAGACTAGAGTGAAGCCATACACTAGAGATTTAGGGTATATTTTGGTCTGTTAGAAGAGACTGTATACCAAAAATTTAAAGAGAGAACTATATATATATATATATATACACACACACACCAAAAATAAGGTTAACTACTATGAAGGGATAGAATATGGCTCTAAAAATGAAAAATAAAAAAGATTTTTTAAAAAAGGGATTAATAAGATGGTTGACAAAGGGAAAAATAAAAATTAAAAAAAGAAAAGAAAAAGAAAGTTAAAAAAATAACTTTGAAAGACTAAAGAATCATAGGAAAAAAGCCATGAATTCTATGTGCAGTATTCCCCTAGCGCTGGAGTTCTGCCATTCTCATTCATCGGTAAGCTCGGTCTTGGCTGGCTATTTTTGTTGATCTTGGAGGTGGGGGGGGCTGTTGCTGTGGTTCCCAAATGTCTTTGCTGGAGGCGGAATTGCCCCGCCCTTGCCCGGTCGGGCAAAGTAATCTGCTTGGGTTTGCTCTTGGGAGCTTTTGTTCCCTGCAAGCTTTCCGTATAGCTTTGGGAGGACGAGAGTGAAAATGGCGGCCTCCCAAGCTCCACGCCAATCTCCGCCCTGGAGGAGCCAAGAACTTGGGGCCCCGCTCCTCAGTGTGCCCCCAGAGAAAAGCAACCATTCACTCCCGTCTCCCCGGTCTCCAGCTGCTCTCCGTGTTCACCCGGCCTGGGACCAAGCGTTTCTATCTCTGGCACAAGACCCTGTCTGGAATCTCCAAACCCAGCAGATCCCTGCAGTGTGTTCCCGTGCCGCTCCTCCCGGGGGAGGAAGGGGAATCTCCCAAGCTCTGCTGCTTGTTGGGTCCCTGCTGGAGGAGCAGTGGCCCGACTGGGCCGCAGATCACAGTTTATGGCAACCCCGAGCTGAGAGCCCACACGTCGGCTCTGTCTCTGCAGCCGGCTTCCCCGCTCTGATACCTGGGAGCTCTGCCGCACTCAGGCACCCCTGGTCTTTCTGTGACCCCGAGGATCCTGAGATCACACTGTCCCGCGAGGGTTCCACCCCCCCCCAATTAGCCACTGTAGTGACGTGCCTCAGCAGAGCCGACTTTTAAAAGTTCCGATTTTGTGCTCCGCGGCTCTATCACTTGCCATAAGCTGCCAACGGAGGCCCCCTCCCCCGCTGTCTATCCTCCCGAATATCGCCTCGGATTCACTTCTCCGCACGTCCTACCTTCCAGTAAGTGGTCGCTTTTCTGTTCGGAGAGCTGTTGCTATTCTTTTCTTCAATCTCCTGTTGAGTTCGTAGGTGTTCAGAATGGTTTGATCCCTATGCAGGTGAATTCCTGGGACCAGACGAAATCCAGGTCTCCTACTCCTCCGCCATCTTGCTCCTAGCCCCCTGGCTAATTCCTTTTTAAAAAGAAAGTGTTTCTGGGGCACCAAGGTGGCTCAGTCGTTAAGTGCCTGCCTTTGACTAGGGTCATGATCACAGGGTCCTGGGCTTGAGCCCTGAGTCGGGCTCCCTGCTTGGTGGGGAGTCTGCTTCTCGCTCTTCCACTCTCCCTGCTTGTGTTTCCTCTCTCTCTGTGTTTCTTTCTGTCAAATAAATAAATAATATTAAAAAAAATCTTTTAAAAAAAGAAAGTGTTTCTAACAATATCGGTAATAATACATAATAAGATATTTATCTTTTCTAAACTTGAATGTGAGATTTGCCTTGTGGCTCTGTCTTGTGTTATCATTGGCTTTTACTGCTAAAAACACTGAGCCATTTCTTAGTCGGTGGACAAATGCTCTCATATCACACTTGGAGTCCCCCACACCTTCTACGTGGCATTTTCTATTCTTATTTTATAGCAAGTTGTAATGCAGAAGGTGCAATGCAATCTTTTTGCAAGTGTATACTTCTCGACACATAATCCATTAAAAAACTTCCTGTGGTAGGTTATGTTGGCTGATACTGAATGTTTACAAAGTATGGCCTATTTTTTATAATTACATTTTAATTGAGCCATATATATATAGCATAAAAGATAACTGTGTATGCATTGTCTACTTGAATAATATTTCAAGGTACATCTTTTAATTTTACTGCTTTTATTGATACTGTTCCAGTTTGCAATTTCCCCACAGCTGTTTTTATTTCGTGAAAATCATTCATCCCATGAGCATGACTATAGCTCTGAGCATTTTATAATAAATTGTTATGATCATTAAACACATGTAGTTAAGGACTTCTTTGCATCCATTTTCTTGTTCTTAGTTTTAATTTTTCATCATCTTTATTAATTTTATATATCAAATATAATTTTTAAATCTCCCAATTAACAAGCTACATATGCTCTCTCTGTGCACCGAGAGCTGCCTTCCTCCACCGTTTCTACACGCAGTGTGCGTCTCCTCCCTGGTACAGACTTCCCAGCAGCACACTGGCTCTCTTCCTGCTCATGTTGCTGATAGCCTCCCATTCCTGCCATATTCTGTGGTCCTCGGTGATTTCCCATCCTCCTGCTACATTTCTCTTCTTCTGGTCTCCCAAACAATGCTCTGATTATGCCTCTCCTCTGTAGCTCCCCTGATGATCTCTTCGTCTTGCTCCTGCTGTCTTTTCGGTATGATGCCCGGGATGGTCACAAGATGCTCACTTTCACACTTGGCACAGGCTATGACTCATTCATTCATTATTCACTCAATCCACAAGAATCTCTTTAGGGCCAACTCCTTATCAACATGATGCTAGGGACCAGGTTACAGAGATAAGCACGACACAGTCACTCCCTGCAAGGAATTTAGAGTTCAGTGTTCTACAGGAGAGAGATCAGAATTTGAAGGCCCTAAGCAATGTTCTCCATTTTAAAAACTGGTCTCTAAGCAAAATTTGCTCTGAAAAATGCCTATTATGGGATCCATTTTCCCTACATAAAGCTTGCTTTGGGTGAGAGACAAATTTCATAAAACCTCAGTTCAAGCCTTTATTACTGATACGTAACAACCTGTGACTAAATATTAGCTATTATTTTTACATCGTACGTGAACCCCTGGGAAAAATCAATTCTTTAAAATAATGAAAATGGTAATCAATTTTTGCAGTAAATAAACCTCCATAGTTTGTGTTATATTTGTGTCAGTAATTTGCAAAATTAGTTCCTGGCTTTACCTGACACCAGACAGTGAAGCTGTATAAAATTCAGATTTCTTAAAAACCCGCTTGCACTATTTCTTGTGCTTGATGTCTCAAAGGACAGCATTTGTGAGGCAGTTGCAGAAGAAGCTAGACCCCAGGCTCTATAAAGGTATGTAGACTCAGCCCAATATAAACAAAATATAAAATGTAGACTAAACAACAAAATCCACAAACAATAACAAAAGCAAGCTTGCTTTGAATTTCCAGAAGGTTTAGGGGGAATTTTCCCTTCTTCTGAATCAACTTACCTTTATAAAAAT
Source organism: Zalophus californianus (assembly GCF_009762305.2). NCBI lineage: Eukaryota > Metazoa > Chordata > Mammalia > Carnivora > Otariidae > Zalophus > Zalophus californianus. The sequence goes on along the minus strand of NC_045598.1, from coordinate 67,434,265 downwards.
AAAATTCTATTTCATAGATTGTATTTTATATGTAGTGATCCCAGAGATCCTATAAAGTATCCACATAGAGCCAGTATTCAGTAAGTGGAACAATGTCACTCAACATCTGAGTAAGATTCCTACTTATAATGTTTTTTTAAAAAGGCCAGATGGGCAACATTTTCCATGATATTAATGAGGAAATTCTATCCTTGCTGGGGTGGGAGTGGGAGGGAGTTCTTTAGATTGTTAATGTCTAATTAAGCTGGAGAGAAGTCAAATTATAAGAATCTGACAGAAATACCACTACGGCGGACCTCAGAATATAACAAGGAGCTAACAAATTACTGCAAATGTAGACAGCAGGAACAGAAACACAGTGTTCAAAACAAGGAAATTAATAGTCCCAATGAAGAGTGCTGTATGATTTTAAGTTTTGACTGCCACAGTTTCTGATAGACTTTGAGTAACTAGAATGTATCCAGGGGAAGACAGCCAGGATGGCAAATAGTCTGAAAATCTCATTTCTTAAAGGAGCAAAGAAGTGGTAGTTCGGAAAAGAAAACATCATAAGGGAATTTCAAGAGCTGTCTTAAAATATTTGAAGGATGGTAATCTTTAAGAGTGTAGACTTCTTTTATTCCTTCCCCCCCCAAATGGTAAAAAAGAATGAAATCAGTTGAAAGTTTTACTGAAGCAGATTTTAGTTCACTGTTAAGAAGATTTCAACTGTTAGAGTCATCAGCCGGAGTCTCTGGAAGGCAGATCCTGTTGTAGTAGGCTCCACGGGCTCTTGGCGTCACCAGTTTGGCCCTGAATGCTCAAAGGCCAAGACAAGTGTTGGCATACGAGGCTGTGTTAAGTAGATTATTATCTGTCTGGCTAAAATGGAGAAGGCTAAAGATTTGGGGCAAGGTGATATACAACTACTAAAAGCTTTGGTTAACAGACATGTGACAGTTTAATTTTTAAGCTTAGAAACTCTTCTCTTTCTTTCCCTTTTGCAATTAGGATAAATATTTTGGGGACCTAAATTAAGCAGTCAGAAATAAACTTATATCCTCATTTTATTGTATATCACTAATGTATTTAACATAAAAAAATTCCAAGAGGCTAGCAATTCATCAATCAAACTACAAAAGAGCCCATGAGTCAAGCTAGTGGGCATTAAGCTCTCCATCTATATAATCAAGTTCTTGCCTTTGGGAATTTTACTGCAGAAAACTCGTAAACTCATAAAGCAATCAGAGGTCATTATAAGATATTAAACTGTATAGACAAGACTAGTGGTTTCTGTTTGTTTGTTTGTATTTAAGAATCTGATGTGGAAGTTCTTGCAGGTTGGATTTTCCAGAAGCAGACATTGCACTGAGAGGAGGTTTGTCAGGTCGTATATTTATGAGGGGTTAACAGTATTTGTGGAAGGGAGAAAGAGGAGGCAAGACTTGGCAAAAAAAGAAGCTCAACGGCAGTGTATGACAGACAAAGCCTTGCCCAAACCCACAAGGAGCTCTGCAGCATATGTGGCCTAATAAAATTGTCCGGCAGTGAGTGGGTGACACGGCGAGGCCCCTATAGCCCTGTTCTGAATGCCATGAGATATACTCCTGGGAAGGATATACCTGTGGCCACGGTAGCTTTTGCAACTGAGGCAAACCCTGAAACTTTGATCTAGACTTGTGTCCACCATAGAAGTCAATAAATTTACTGGTAAAACTAGAGCTTCTTTGGATAGAGCTGGATAAGAGGTCTATAACCTGGCAGCTATGAAAGATATTCAAAAAACCTCTAGAGTCCCATAGAGTATAGTGGCAGAATAAGAATAGCTTATAGTTATAAAGTGGTTGATAAAGGCCAGACGCTCTCCTAAGTGTTTTGTATGCGTGAGTCTTTTGATCCTCTCACTAACTGTGCAACATGCATACCACTTACTCCATTTTACAGATAAGGAAACAGGCTCAGAGAGGTTAAGTGATCTGCACAAGGTTACCCAGACTGTTTTGTTCCAAAGTCTGTATTCTAAACTGCTATACTACTCTGTGCATCTAAGTCTTTATGTGAAGTTTTATGGCTAAGGCTTCAGGTAGAGTTTAAGGAAGAAGGTATGTCAAAGGACGTTCCTGAAGACTTGCAGTATTAAACTTGGCCTCATCTTCATTATGCTGGGGGCAGGAGTCAGTTATGCACTCTGCTGCTGGAGACCTGAACAGTGAATGTCCATGGCTGCCACAAGCTTTTTCTTCTTAACATGCTTTCAGCTGAGTAATTTCCTCTGCCTTCTTTGTTAGGAATGGCAACTGAGTTTTTTAATCGGTTGAAATGTGAGCATAATTGAAGTGCAACTTCCGGGTACGGCCAATAAGAATTTACTTCTTGAAGTCCTTCCCTATCTTCTGCCATCTGATTGGCATAAAGACGTCCCCCAGGGCAACCCTGAAAACCATGTACCAGAGAATGATGCCATCTTTGTTGTCATAGATATCAGAATGACTGCATGAAGCAAAGCAGCCTGACCAACAGAACTGATTTTGAGTGAGAAATGCATTTCTCTTGTATTTATATCCTTGTATGTTTGGTCTACTTGATACTGCAATCTAGCCTGCATAATTAGATATTCCTTCCCCACTCAGAGATTTTTAAGATGTCTCTAATATCATTATTACCCGCGGAGAACGCTGCTCACATACCAGCCAGGACAGAGGCTCTTTGTTTGCCATGCTGGCTTGTCATTAACACTTATTCTTTGGCAGGGGGAGACTCCCAAATTAGCATCGATGCATGTACATAGTGTTATAATTCCTGTGGCTAAGCATGTATTTGGGAGAGAGAGCACATGAGCTCTGTGAGAAGGATAAGACTCAAACCTGGCATGGCCGTCGGGGGTACAGGTTGGAGGGGATGTCCAGATGGGAGTGTGCAGGGGTAAAATGAGAATATGCCCAACAGTGTTGACATGCTTCAAAAATGTCCGAGGCAAGCAGGCCACCAGGTTCGTGTTAGCTGCTCTGAGGGCCGGCGGAAACAAGGATGAGGCTGAGGGTCTCACTGCTGAGCTCTGCCAGACTCAAGTTGCAGCAGTGCTTGGTGGGGTCGGGGGCGGGCGAAGTTTCAAAGTGTTCTAACGAGCAATGGGGAGCCCTTTGTTGGCTCTAGGTCCAACAGAACAACTCAAAATCCCTTTCCCTGAGTCCTTACTACAAATCAACAAAATGATTTTATTGTTAATATGAGGCTATAATTAGTGAGGGTGCGTTGATTCAAAAAATATTTATTGAGCTCGTACTGCGTGCCTGGCACAGTCTTGGGCACTGGGGATACGGCAGGGAAGAGAGCAGAACAAAAATCTCTGATTGTTTAGTTCTATTCAGAATTAAAATCTGAGTGGGTCATAATGATAATGATGATTGTGCTTCTCAGATCCCTAAATAGGCTGGACTCTCCCTGATCTAAGATTTAGAAGTTCGGCATAGGTGAAAACAGGAATGAAGCAACCTTAAAGGCATCTTTCTGCAAATACTCTACATTAGAGCAGTTTCATTTGTCAGCCTGGAGCTGAGCGGCAATCTGGAAATACTGAACAGGGTAGTCACAGAATGAAGGCTTTATTGTGCCTCATAAGGCAGATTTTTCAAAAATATGATAAATAAAATTTAAGAAAGTGTTGAGGTATACAAAAAGAAAAAATGCATACAGGTATTTAAAACATAATGGCTTGAATATTTGGCTTGAAACAGAAAACAGGCAAAATATGTTAAGGAAAAAAAAAGAACATTTAGAAAAACAGACTGTTAAGTATGTTGTAAATGACTTGTAGAAATTCTAATAAAAATATCATAAAACAGATTACATAATTTATAATAGAAGTTTATTTTCAAATATACACATATGCACAGACTACACTTCAAATATATGGCCTAATTCACAAGTTTGGTTTTTAAGTAATATAACAATTAGCATGACTCTTGAAAATGTATCTGTAAATATTACTTTTGTTGAGCATCACTGTAAGATCAAACTCACCACAAATGGAAATCCTGCCAACCTAACTGAGTATTTAAAGATACACATGGCCCATGTATGTTTCTGATTCACTTCACACATTCACAAACCTGATTCTTCACACTTTGCCGTATGAATAAATCTAATTCAAGTGGAATTGAGAAGATGAACTTTTATGTCTTCTCCTTACGCATCTGAAAGTGACACAAGGGGAAGCAAATGGCTTTTTTACAAAAAGACTCATTTCCAGGCTGAACTCTTGTACTCCAACCTGATCATACTTATTTCATTTAGCTTTAACCAAAGTTGAAGTTAATCATTAGCACTTGGATCATTCTTCCTGCACCAGTAAACAACAACAACAACAAAAAACTCTCTATGAAACATCGTGTTAAAACTTGGAAACCTAACAGGGCACCTGGGTGGCTCAGTCATTAAGCGTCTGCCTTCGGCTCAGGTCATGATTCCAGGGTCTTGGGATCGAGCCCCACATCAGGCTCCCTGCTCAGCGCGAAGCCTGCTTCTCCCTCTCCCACTCCCTCTGCATGTGTTCCCTCTCTCTCTGTGTCTCTCTCTGTCAAATAAATAAATTAAAATTAAAAAAAAAAAAAAGGAAACTTCTGATCAAATGGAGCACCTTGTTCCCTGCTCTTTTGGCTGGCCTATAAGCACTCCAAACAAGACTCGAAGTAGTGAGGAGTTGTGCAATATTTTTCACTCAAGTTGAATTTACTCTTCCTTAATTTGGTCTGGAAAAAAACAATAGTGATGGAAATTCTACAGAGACAGATTAACTCAGAGGTCAAACAATAACAAAATGGGGAAGAGAAGTTAATGAATCTTTACTGTGTGAGGCAATGCACAGAAGGTCCTGGAGAACCCATAAACCTAGTGAGAGAAGCATGAGTAGTTTGTTAATGACACAAGGGCTTTGAAATTGAATTTATCTTGTATACTCAGCTGTTTGGGGGAGTACATCATTATAAGACATTCTTCTTATTAATATTTTCCATTCCATAGACACTCTTGACAAACTATATACTTTTTCACCACATTAATTTTACATTTAAAATGAACATCTGTAACTGCATTTATTCATCTGATTTTTAGCCATCTTGCTCTCTCCGATTTTCTAATGCTGCCTTTCTAAATAGCTGAAGAAAACCTGAATTTGGGTACCGTAGATTTAAAGTCATCAAATGCCTAATGTTCAGATTAGAAGGATGATAGGCTCCCTCTTTAATTACTCAGTCATTAATCATTCAATCAACATGTGTTCTACTGACCATACATTCAGTTCAAAGACCGTTTGCTTATCTTATTGCAATCTCAAGTGGCCCTCCTCTGTTCCCAGATCACTGTCCCTTGTTTTGTTTTGAGTTCACCCAAAAACAGAGGCTGAGACAAGACTCGATGCAGGTCATTTATTTGTGAAGAGAGAAGGAAAAAAGGAGAGTGGGACACGGAAGGAAAAAACATCTATGTAAGCGTGCATACTTGAGGTTGTCACAGAAAGCAACAGAGCTCAGTTATCTTAGAACCTCTGGGAAGCATGTCCAGAATGGCTTCTATCTCAATGATGAAGCCTGGAGCACTTATTTGCTGCCTGCTCTCCCTCACTGGTTGGGAGTTGCCTTTGGTGGTCATAATTGCCCTAAATGTTCAGGCAGAGGCTTTCATTGTGTTGGAGAAGTCCTGAGAGCAAAAAGCAGGAAGATTGGTAGCAGGACCCGAGGGGCATCCCTGCCATGGCAATGGGAGTCTGAGGTCCACACGGAAACTTCGGCAGTAGCTGAAATCTGAAGGGGCTCAAGAAATGTGAAGGTCGGGTATCAAGGGAGTCAACAACATCCTACAATGTATTATATCATTTATTTCTGAGGTTCATTTTGCCATCTCCTTCACCAGACTGAGAATTATTCAAGGTAGAGATTGTATTTTCTATTCCATTGCCAAGAAGTATGCAGGGTTTATAACAAAGTCCTTTGAATTCTTGTTGAGTAAAGAATGAAATAATATTTCCCCATTCACTGTACAATGGAACTGATTGCTTGCATAGTGTTACTTTTTGAGAACTAAAATAAAATTCATGTTACTCACTTAAATATAGCATATTATCCATACACATACATTCGTTTATTTATGTATTGAAGTATGGGAGGCCAGCTCCAGAAAAAAAAATCAAAACTACATACCCCTTATTCTTAATCATCCATTGCTACATGACCAACCTCCCCCAAACTTAGTGGCTTAAACTGCAATAATGTATTATTTTCATACTTCTGTGGGTTGCCTACTCAGTTACTCTGATTCGTGTGCTTATTCTCTGGGATGCTGGGCTGACTAGAAGATCCAAAATGCCCTCATCCGCATGGACAACAGTTGGGGCAAGCTTCTAACTGACAGTTCAGAGTCTATTAGTTGGAAGCCTCAGTTTTCTCCACTGGGGCCTCTGCACTTAGCAATTTGGGCTTCCTTACAGAATGATAACTGGCTTCTACAAAAGAGCATTGCAAACAGACACGTAAGGCCTGGCCTTGAGGATCATCCAGCATCACTTTCTTCACATATTTTTGGTCAAAATACCTCATAGGGCAAGCTGGATTCAAGGAGAAGGAAAATCAATGATATATCTTTTTGGAGAGTGGCAAAACTCATTGCAAAAGAATACGTAAATGGGAGATTGTGATCATCTTCAGGAACATAATCTACCATAACCAATGTATACCTAGATGTATTCAGGCACATTTATACTAAATGGAAAGACACTTGAAAGCAGAGCCTATATCCAATTTATTTTGTATTCCTAAAAACTAACACAGGATCTGACAGGTACTTGTACATAATAAATGTTTTTTGGATAGAAATTTGGAAGTTAAATATAAGCATCCCAAAAAATGATTCTTTGGGTGTGAATACATTGAAAAGATTTCTCCCTTTAGGTAATGATTCTCCATGATCCTCTGGTACCAATCAGGGTTTATGGACTATGTCTTGCTTTCTCAGACAATAATACTCTAGAGAAGAAAGGAGGCCTCCTTGTCAGGGAAGAGTTTAAAAGGAAAAACTTGAACCAGGAATGTAGGTTAGGGATGAAAAGAGAAGCCTATTCAAAATTTTTGCCTTGGGCGCCTGAGTGGCTCAGTCAGTTAAGTGTCCCCTGTGGGCTCACGTCTTGTTCCCAGGGTCCTGGGACCAAGTCCTGCATCAGGTTCCCTGCTCAGCGGGGAGTCTGCTTCTCTTTCTGCCCCTCCCAAACCCCGCACTTGCTCTCTCTCTCTCTAAAAATAAACAAATAAAATCTTAATTTTTTTTTTTTTTTTTTGCCTTGAATCTTTCTCCTTTGGTTCATGTGGAGAGGAGAGTACAGGGGAGCAGGGATAGGAGTCAGGAAGAAAGTATAGAAGGCAGGAAACAGGAAAGAAAGACTGATGTGTGTACTTTGACAACTTAATGGCTCTACAATTTTTTTATTAGTGTTCCCCTAGAACATAGGATTTCTAAAGGCCTTTATAAGTGTCCCATGTGGGAATGCTGAGAAACGGCAAAGTTGGAGCAAGAGGGGGAGCTTTATATTGGAGACTTAGAGCCAGAAAAATGAACAAATCTCCATAGACAAACCTGTTTCTCCTTGGTGCAAGAAAATATTTTGCATTCTCATGGAAAAAACAAGTGGTATGACTCTTCAGATGTGTCAACAAAATATAGCCCAGATGGACCGCTGTCATACTATTAATGTAGTGGCTAACTTCCCACTCCTTTCTTTCCTTTTCTTTCATCAAACATTTCTGTGGGACAAAGATATCTTGTGCCTTAATATAGATTTGTTTAATACATGAATATTACCTTATTTAAAGACTGCCCTTCTGGAGCTCATCTATTTTGAATATGTAAAGATCTCCAGTGCATTTAGCAGAGAGAGTATTAACAACACTTGCCAGGGTAGCACCTGGGTGGCTCAGTCAGTTAAGCGTCTGCCTTTGGCTCAGGTCATGGTCCCAGGGTCCTGGGCTCGAGCCCTGCGTCGGGCTCCCTGCTCAGCGGGAAGCCTGCTTCTCCCTCTCCCACTCCCCCTGCTTGTGTTCCCTCTCTCGCTGTGTCCTCTCTGTCACATAAATAAATAAATAAAATCTTAAAAAAAAAAAAAAAAACTGTTTCCAGTTTACACATTTCATATCAAGCATAAAGGTGGCTCTAAGCAAAATCTATGCAATTTTTGGAAAACTTGTTTTACCTACAAACTTTTGAATCATAATGAAATAACAGTGCCAGAGTGATAATGAAATGTTACCAGTTGAAAAATTGCAAGCAATAGAAAGTCTTGAGAAATCTTGCTCTTTAAAGTTTATTGACCTCGGGCGCCTGAGTGGCTCAGATGGTTAAGCGTCTGCCTTCGGCTCAGGTCATGATCCCAGGGTCCTGGGATCGAGTCCCACATCGGGCTCCCTGCTCCTTGGGAGCCTGCTTCTCCCTCTGCTTCTCTCTCTCTCTCTCTCTGTCTCTCATGAATAAATAAATAAAATCTTTAAAAAAAAAAAAATAAAGTTTATTGACCTCTTTGAAAGAAATGGAATGTATTTATTAGTACGCCTAAAGCTAAGATCCTGCTCTTTGAGTTCATCATTTGCAAGTTTTTCTATTTGTTTGTTTTAAAGGATATTAAATTTGCTCTTTATTTTGACACAAAGCTGATAACACAGCTGATGGTTTGCTTTCTAGTTGAATTGTTCTTTTAGGCTAGGATTTTCTGTGGCCAACAGCCCACTGTGTTTCTGTTAGCCCCTTTTCTGAATGATTGAGGGTAGTCTTAGCTACGATCCCAGACAGGGTAATAATAACTTAAGGATAAATCATCTATCACTTGCCATTAAATAATAACTTGGTCCAAAGACTCCACAGGTAGCACTGTTTATGGGCAAACCAGCATTTTTCAATTTACGCTACATCAATACCTACCTAATCCGCACGGGAAAGGCGTCTTATGGAGTGACAACGTGGTATAGGCTTTGATAGGCAAACCTGTGGGACTTTGAAGTACAATTTTCATCCTCTCTGAGATTCAGATTTTTAGAGATATGGAGATAATCATGGGGTCTTGTACTGACTTTACAAATCATATATGTAAAAGATTTAATGCAGTTCTGGGTTTAGTAAAAATTTTTAAATGTGAACTGTTAATGTCATTGTTATTAAGCCAAACAATGACCCAGAACATGGGTCATTGAAAGAACTTATTCGTTCTGGATAATCTTGCAGAAGATGAAACCTAATAGGTTCTTGAGTTCAAATGTACATTTTAAGTTTGATCAATTCCTGGACAGCTCACTACAGCAAGGGATTGCTACCTCTTAGTTTCAGTGTCTTCCCTTTTAAAATGTTAAAAATAACATCTCATAAGTCTATCTTAAGAAGTAAAGAAGATAATATAATAAAATATTTAATCAGTGCAATGAAAGCAGTCATTGTCATCCTTATGTAGCTGTTGCCACTCTTAGTGGTACAGAATTTGGGACAAATTTAGAACTTTTAGAATACTATTAATGATGTAATGCTAACTAACTGAACATATATAAAAAGAAAAAATCTAGTATTTTCTTAAGAGGCTTCAAATGCATAATATCACTAAATTAAATTTAAAAAGATAAATTACAATTTGGATAGTAATACCTCACCTAACGTTGTTTCCTTTAATGAAAAGAAGATAAACTTGCAATTCTTAATAATAATGGAAAAGAACAATTAAAGCAATATCGAGTCCAGTATTGTTATGTCCTCCACCACCTACAAGATTTTAAACCTTATGTCCCTTTTGTCCCTATGGAAAAAAAAGAAAGAAAAGAAATAGTGTGTGTGTGTGTGTGTGTGTGTGTGTGTGAGAGAGAGAGAGAGAGAGAGAGAGAGAGAGAGAGAAATTTTAAGAAATTTTAAGTCAGAAAATTGGTTTTCAAGTCCTTGAGAGTATGTTTCTTTTTCTTTATTGGAATATCTAAACTGCAAATCCCCCTCCCAAAACAAAACAATACAAAAACCAAACAAAACAGTGGTAATGAAATGAATTGTTCATTTTCTTGCTCAATGCACTAAAAGCCATTTAGAAAACAGACATCCATTACTCCAAATTATGCTAAGCATCACTAACTCACGGAAGCACTAACTTGGCCTGGAAAGGTAAACTCTACCATGGGAAAATACTCTTGCTTTGCTCCCCATTCTCTTCCTTTTATTTATTTTTTATTTATTTATTTGTTTGTTTTTATTTTTTTAAGATTTTATTTATTTATTTGACAGAGACACAGCGAGAGAGGGAACACAAGCAGGGGGAGTGGAAGAGGGAGAAGCAGGCTTCCTGCAGAGCAGGGAGCCCGATGCGGGGCTCGATCCCAGGACCCTGGGATCATGAGCTGAGCCGAAGGCAGATGCCCAACGACTGAGCCACCCAGGCGCCCCCATTTATCTATTTTTTAAATAAGTGTCACTAACTCATTTAAGTCAGCAGGTCTTGCACCTTATTTCCATTTGTTGGATCTTCAATATTGTGTTAGTCACTCATTCTAGTTCCTTAAAGAATTTTCTTCCAAAATTTTGAGACCAGCACTTTAGCAGCATGTTACCTTTAATTAGCTTTGAAAATAACAAGTTAAAAGGAGTTTTACAATGCCTTTAATTATTGTATAAAGGCCCTGTGTTACAACATTTTCACCTGGATTCACATTTATCCCTCACCAAAGGGCTAGGATTTAGGCTCCATTCTGAGATTCATTTTAGGTATGAATACAATGAAGCTCAGAGAGTTGAAGCCATATGCCCAGAGTCTCTCATCGGAGAAGAGGTAATGCTGCATTTAAATACAGGTTTGGTTATCATCAGAACTTTTTACTTCTTACAATGTGTTGTTATGATTTTAGGGAATTCTGTCTCAGAGATTTATTTAAAAAGAAGAAAATTCATTTTTTATTCAAAAATATAAATTCTGCCCAGAACTTATTAGCAACTGAAATTCCACTGTTGAAAAATATTTAGGAAAAGTTGCTCAGGTACATCTTTGTAAATTGTGTTTGACCCAAAAACATGTTGTTTTGGAAGAGGCCGTAAACTTCTGAAAAGCTGGGAGACAATGAACACCTCATTCAAATACCATACCTGATGGTAATCCAGAAATCAGCAAAGGATTTTAAAACAAAACAAAAAACAACAAAACTTGAATTCCTATTTTAACCAATAGGATTTTTATTGAATGTCAAAATAGTTTAATATTCTGACTGAAAAACTTTTACCTAACCATAAATCTATCTTCAGACAAAATCCTCTCCAAATCTAAATGGCTCCTAAATCCATCACCCCTTCACTAAGAGCCAATTACGGGAAGGCTAGATAGGCTATCTTGTTAATGTGTCCCAGGGTTTTACTGAGGATATACCATCTCTAGAAAGGGGATTGGCTTCTTCAGATAATTTTCTTAAATGGGATGTTGTTGTTGTTTTTGCCTTAATTTTCATATGTACTCCATTAGGAGGTTTGCTTTATTTATGTGAGTTATCTATGTGTTTTGCACTGGCTCCTAGTTAGCTCCTAAGTGCAAGCTGGTTGCATTGAAATATTGATTTAAAGTCTTGTATGGTTTGGGTATTGTCTGCCTTCACTAATTTTCCTTCCTAGAAGCTGAAGTGAACTAGAGAGAGTTGTCCATTTTTCCCTCTCTCTCTCTCTTTCTTTCTTTCTTCCTTTCATCATCTATCTAACCTAATCTCTATACCCTAGGGGCAGGGGCAGATCCAGGTATTATGGGGCCTGAAGTTTATGCAATGTGTGGAGCTGTCTAAAAGAAAATACCATTACAATTATACATGAAATTGGAAAAGAAAAAAATTATGAAAAACTATAGAATTTTAAAAGCTAATCACAAATATCATGAAATTAAAAAAAATAGCAACATTTTAGATTTATAAGTTGCCTAAGATATTTCTAATATATATTTTACTTCCATTTTTTTCCTTAAAAATTTGCTGCATGTCCTCTGGTTATGACTTCACATGACAACATTTTAATTTAATTCAATCTTATCTCAGATAATTCAATCTTCTATTGATTGAAATATTTTATTGTTAGCTTTAGAAAAATTTCTTTCAGCTTCACTCCTTATTACTGGTAATATCAAATGCATTTTTAGAATTATTGTCAAATTTGGAAAACCATCTCCCAAGATTCTTTCCTATGTGAGCTGTAAGGTATCAGAGTATTTCAAAGGCTCTTATTCACTATATTAAATATTCTTTGAGGGAAACTCATGAACTGTTAGCCACATACTGCTGATGTCACAGAGTACTTTCACACAGCTCTCTGACCTCTGACCTTGCAGTGTCAGTCACAGTCCCAGGGCGTCAGCAGTGCTTATGCGGAAGCCATTCCTGAATCTGGGTGGGTAGCAAGTTACCCTTGAACTATATACAAAAGTCACTGCAAACTACCAAACCCAAACTAAATAGATTCATACTTCCTCTTCACCTTCCCTATGCCCGTGCCACAGCAAAGCCACAAGACAATGGGGAATGGACAACTAATACTGGAGATATTAGAGTGTAAGATGATAGCAAATAGATAAAATTGTGTTAAAATAGCAATTTTTCAAAATGCTATAAAAATGCCTGACCCCTGTGAACACACTGCTAGAGCTTATGCCATGGCCTTGGAAGTACATGACTCAGATGAGGGTCCACCTCTGCCTAGGTGTCCCATGACCAGAAAGCTCTTTAAAAATATTATGCCCCCCCGCCCCATTAAGGCAACTGATCTTACATTCAAACATAGATTCAGGCTATTTAGACTTAGATCTTGAATTTCTACTTGAATTTTGAGTGAAATAGCTCTGTTTCCATTTATTTTTTTTAAAGACTTTATTTATTTATTTGACAGAGACAAAGCGAGAAGGAACACAAGCGGGGCGGGGGGGAGGTGTGTGGCAGAGGGAGAAGCAGACTCCCCGCTGGGCAGGGAGCCCTATGCGGGGCTTGATCCCAGGACCCTGAGATCATGACCTGAGCTGAAGGCAGAGGTTTAATGACTGAGCCACCCAGGTGCCCTCCATTTAAAATTTTTTACAGTATTTTCTGAGAGAAAAGAGGCATCTTGAAACAGTTGGGGCTGTGACGATTTCAATCGGGTCTTCTTTGAGAGGATATTTTCTATATCTTTGGCCTTGCTTGAGCACTTGCATGAACTCCTTTGAATAATTTCAGTAGAGTCCAGACGAGAAGAATTAAGTGATAGAGATTATACTGGATCAACCAATACTCTTCTGCTACCAGACATCTAAAATAGAAAAATAAGGGCTTCTTCTCATCTATGAATATGGTCCTGAATACTAGTGTAGTCTAGACATATTTGGTGGTAGGTTAAAAATGTGAAATGCTCTTACTTGTTTTGTTTTTGACTGTTTGAATGAGAGCTAGATATTTTGCATATGCAGTATGAAATTTCCATCCCTTACCTTCATTGTTTGGAAAGGAAGACATTTGAAAAGAAAAAAACAGAACAAACAAAATAGATACATCAATCTGCTTTTCCTAAAATGACAATTGCAGCCTAAATCTTATCAATTTCTACCTGAAATTAGAATTCTTGAGAGCAGGATAAATGAGTTCTTTTTTTTATTTTAAGATTTTATTTATTGATTTGAGAGAGAGAGAGAGGAAGAGAAAGAGCACAAGTGGAGAGGAGGGGCAGAGGCAGAGGAAGTGGAAGAAGCAGACTCCCCACTGAGCAGGGAGCCCGATGTAGGACCTGAGACCAGGACCCTGGGATCATGACCTGAGCCAAAGGCAGACGCTTAACGACTGAGCCACCCAGGTGCCCCTTTAATTGATTTTATGTATGTATGTATGTATTTATAGAGAGCATGGGGGGGGCAAAGAGAGAGGGAGAGAGAGAATCCCAAACAAGCTTTGCACTGAGCACAGAGCCCAGTGTGGGGCTGGATGCCAGGACCCTGAGATCATGACCCAAACTGAAATCAGAAGTCAGCCGCTAAACCAACTGAGCCACCCAGGTGCCCCAGGATAAAGGAGTTCTCAGAGTACTTCAGATGACATTTGGCAAGAGTCAGGAGAGATGTGAAAAATCATGGCCCAAGGTTTAGAGCGGTGCAGAGAGATGTGACAGCAGTAGGACGCCAGACTGTGCTGGGTGGCTGGAGATTCGGGTAGCCAAGGTGCAAAGCCAAGCCAGAAAGATTATGTGAAAACTGATCACCAACTTGCTTTGCTACTCATGAATGGGACTCAACAAGGGGTTCACTGAAGCCTGGTCTTACAAACTCAGTGGTTTTAGAAGAAAAATATTCTTGAGGAGTGAGGCTAAGAGAATTATAACAAAAAAGCATTGGGAAACAGAATTTTGGTTAATGCAGCAAAGCAAAAGTGAGTCTAGCAGAGATTAATGCTGGCAGGACCAATCATAAAGTACAACAGAGTAAAAAGAAGAGTCTTATGATGTTTTTCTGATTAGGCTGAGGAGAGTCTCCTGGAATGCATCGTCATGCATATACAAATATGTAAATCTGCAAAGAATAGACAAATGATAAATAAGGAACCGTAGCAATAGTTACTTCAGAAAGCCTGCTGCATTAGAAATCGAAATTAAGCATGCAGAGGGGGAAAATCCTAAATAAATAAATATTTAAGTAATAGGCTGTTCAATAGGTTTTTCCCATATAAAGCACTGAGGCATTTCCCCTCCCCTCTCTTTGGAGGAGGAAAGGGAGATGCTGCTACACAAATCATACCAGAGAGGAAGCTAGAAAACCACATGGAAGACAGTAACCTGCTTACCAGAAAGGAAGATTGACATCTTACTCCAGTGGGATATTTTCATGCTTCGGAAGCTCATAGACCCTTTGATGGTGTCACCAAAGCAAAGCATGGTGAAGGAGATTTTGGAAGAACTGACCTTAGCGGTGCCTGGTTAAACTTCGGACTCTTGATTTCGGCTCAGGGTTGTGAGATCTAGCCCTGAGTCAGGCTCTGCACTCAGTGTGGAGTCTGCTTGAGATTCTCTCTTTCCCTCTCAGTCTCCCTCTGCCCTCCCTCCACTTGTGCACTCTCTTTCTCAAATAAATAAATCTTAAAAAAAAAAAAAGCTGGCCTTCATTTAAAGTTTGGGCTATGTAAGAAGTGTACTTGACTCTTACTTTAAAAAGCTAAAAGAAAAGGCTTGTCTGACACTACCTCTGAAGACAATGGAAATGGCCCATATTCCTAAGATCTGGTGAGTTCCTGTCTGTCAGAGTGGTCAGTACAGAAAACAGCCAAGCCTAGCCTTCTTGAGTGAAACATATTCAAAAGGAGAGCTGTGATGGTGACTCATCCTGGCAGAAAGGGGTTCTTACAGAAGCAAGAATTAAGGCGCTAGGTATGTAGAAAGAAGTCAGCTGAAGAGGAATTGCCCCTATTGGAGATTTCTGGGGAAAGTTTCCTGCAGGAAGAGTGGTCTACAATGACGCCTTGCCCGAGGGGTAGCTGACATTTGAGTATCTACCAGACAGTTGACAGCAAAGCCAAATCACAGCAGCACCAATTAAAAAAAAATAATCTTGCCATTTTCGTCACTTTTGATTTTTGCATCTTTCTGCTCCTTCTTGGAGAATGAATGAATTGACCGCTTCCCCCTTCTCCAAAGCTGATATATGGAATTTGGAATTCAGGCCTAAACTCGGGGAAGAAGAGAAGCTTTAAACTGGATGTGAAGTAAAAACTTTAATTCAATTCTAATTGGATTTCTTAATATCTGAAAATGCTGCCCTTCCATTACTTGAAAGTTAGATCTACCCAAAATATCACCCAGTGGGTAAGAAAGAAGATATAGTAGAAAATCAGTTGTAAGAGAAAAATAAAGCTGAGGGAATCTATTTTCTCCTCTCCCAATAATGTAGATACATAAATAATTCATATAAAGGATACCCGAATTCCTTTCTTGAATCACTGCCCACAGATCTCTACAAACTTCTCTGGTGAAAGGTGAGACCACATGCAGTAGACAAGAACACAAAAGCACCCTAAGAAATGAAAAGAAATTTTGGTGGGGTAGGAGGAAATAATATAAAGGAATGAAAGGATGAGAAGAAATTAATATTTGCAAGAATAGCAAACACTTTGGTATCATTCTTTAGATGGGGGTAAGAAGGTTTTGCATGCAGGGGGAATGTGAACAGTTTTTAACTAGGGGGCCAACTGTTATTGTATGAATGTCCCTTTGTGATGTGGCATTCCTGATTCTCCTTTAAGAACAGGGGTTTAGCCACTGGACAAACTTAGGCTAGTGGAACATTCAGCTATGAAGAGAAGGTTTAGAACACACTGACACTTTAGGCTTGTCCTGTTTTCAGTCCTTGGAGAGGACCACATGAAGACGTCTGGACAAGTTTATTGGAATATGAGAAAGCAAATGGCTCTATCACCTGCACAGCAACAGCCAACAACCAGCACCAGCCACTAGACAGGTGAGGGACATGATCCTAGATCATTCAACTCTAACTGAGCTGCCAGATGATGGCAGCCACATGAGTGATCTCAGGTGAGACCAACAGAGGCATTTGTCAGCTGATCCCAGCCTAAATCCCTGATTTGTAGAATTAGGAGCAAATAAAATTGTTGCTTTAAGCCATTAGGTTTTATTTTCATTTTAATTTTGTCACAGGAAAGAACTAGTATATATTTATCTCATAGTATTGTTGCTGTTCTGTTTAATTTCTCTCTTTCAGCCAATCTCTTTCATTCAGCCAATGATTTGGTATCAAGTACATGCAACCACCCATTTCAGTCATGATGCCTAGCCATGAAGTGTACCTGGTTGAGTCCTTCCATTGAGCCTTCCAGTAGAGGCATGCAACGGTTAAGCATGTAGGAGCTTTGCCTGATTTGAGTAGAGAGTCCACTGCTACACACATAGTGCATATATAGGAAGTCGGCTGAGGTGAACCATAGATACAAGAGTATTTCAAGAATTACCAATAATCAAAAAAAAGAAAGTTAATTTGTAGAGTCGATGACAATTCTTGCAAGTTCTATGAATAATGATTCTTGAGAGAACATTGTTTAAAAATGAAGAAATTCTTTCCAGACATAACAGCAAAACTTTTTCTGAAGTCATCTACTTGTGCACATATAATGATTCAGGAGAATGGTGGGAACTGAAATTTTGAAGCACATCCAGGTGGTATAGTTGTCTGCATTTTTGGTCTCTCTCGAGGAAATTGCCATTCTGATCACAAACAATCTTTTCTTTAAGTTAAACATTTCATTCTCCTGGGTGTTTGTTGCTAACGGAGACAGAAATACCACTCTCATCTGGATTTAATACATTTCACACACATATCCATCAAGTGAACTATTTTCTCAACAGAAGTAGAATTTTAACGGTTTTTTGTGACTTTTGACACATCATCACTTACAAGGGGCCTTCCTTCTGGGGACTGTGTAGAGAGACCCGGTACAAAATACGGGGCTATGTCTTGTTCACAAATGAATAAACAGATGTCATTTGTAGATTTTTACTAACAAAAGCCAAATGACATCATGCAAAGGAACTGTCACAGCAAAGTTTCCCTTGCTTGCTCTCTATGTTATATTTGACTTAACCACATATCGGAATGTTCCTACTACCTCCTAACTTTCTGCCAATAAATAAGTGTATTTAAATATTTTGGGACATTTGTGTCCTTCACAATGCAAAGCACTACTTAGAGACGATTAGTAAGCCTATCAGTTGCTGTCCTGGGATTTGTTTTTCTGAGTTTTTGTTGTTGTTGTTATTTTAGATTTATTTATGTATTGGAGGGGTGGAGCAGAGGAAGAGAGAGTCTTAAGCAAACTCCATGCTCAGTGCGGAGCCTGACTTGGGGCTCAATCTCACAACCCTGAGATCACAACCTGAGCTGAAACCAAGACCAACTGCAGCACCCAGACACCCTGTGTTTTTCTGAGTTTTAATACATGAACTCACTTGAGAGGAATGGCAAGTGTGGTAAGAGCTGGCAAATTAAAGCACAATCATTTGGAGGTGTTACAGACTTTATAATGAAAAGTTTTGTGATATGGTCAAAGAAAATGGGCTTTGGAGCTAGACAGACTTGCATATGGGGGCTCTATATATGCATTTTCCTTTAGAGTTCAACAGGTGGTTCTGAACAGGTGACTTAGGTTGGTTGACATTCCTCTACCCTTTTTTTAACCCAAATAATAGAGGATAGTCACCTACCGACTTTGAAGATTTGATCATGAGGATTAAAGTCTGTAACTGAGAAAAAGCATGTCTGGCATTTAATATATAATCAAGAAATCTCAATTACCTTTAGCACTTTGAAAAACAGTTGCTTAATATTAAGCAAATAATAATAAAAGTAATTATTAACATTCTCTCTTTAAGCATAAATTATATAACTCCAAGAAAATACTCATCAATGATTACCATTAATTTTACATTGACACATCTCTATTTGTCTTTCTGCCACAACCTGCATGTTCTCCCAATACTTAAGATTCTGTTAACCATCCTGAATATTTCACAGCAACTTGAAAGTGTTTGCACCAAAGCTGGGCCTGCTGTATAGTATACCCTTCCTATACGGTTCAGTAAACTGGGAAATAAACCAACACATATCTGGATATCTGGAGAAGATATGGAGTGGCCAGGGCTAACCTAGGAACTTCCACATCCCTAATCTCCTTTAATCCTTGTAATAGTAGTAGGAGGTCAGTGTTAACCACCATTTACAGTTGAGGACAATAAGGTCCTAAGAGGTTAAGCAACTTGCTCATTATCACACAGATCCTGTTTCAAAACCCATATAGTTTCCTAAATAATTCTTTGGTTCACAGAAGCAGGGTATGTTTAACAAAGCTTCCAATAAACAAATTATTTCTGGAGATGAACTCTTTCTATTTCTCAGCACCATGGTGCATTAGATTTTGAAATAATTTTAGAAATTGTCCATATTATCCTATCATTTTTGAGTAGTAATAAATGAGACCATAAATAAGTAAATAAGTACTAGCTCAGGATTATATCAGAGCTAGAGCTCAAGTCTTAAAAGTCCCAGAAAAAATAGAATAAAAACAAAGCATACAGTATAGTTTTTCACCTTTCTTAACTTTATTCTCTGTTTTATTTATTTTCTTTATTATTTACAGATGAATCTCTGTAATATTTTGACCCCTTTTGAATTAAAGAATCACAGAATGATAACTATGGTGTGATAAAGCTTTGGTCACCATTTAATTTTAGTGTTCACATTTTACAGATGTGGAAATAGAAGGAGTTCTAGTTAGGAAAAGTCACATGTCTATTTCATCAGCTAGGAAGGAGCAGCAGCATGAATATAAATAATACTTCTTAATTTCTTGGCCAGTGCTGTTTGTACTATACTATCTTATCGCTTTCATTATGCCTTGGTATTTGGTCTATAAAACAAAAGATTTCATGGTAGCTGAAGTCAAATATATGAAAACATTTTCTTCAACTCAACGAACTCTGACAATCTTGAAGGAAAATAAAATGTTGTTAAGAAGCTGGAAGATGTCCCTTAAGTTTGTATCTCCTTCACTGCATTATTTCAAGGATGCTACGCCAAAGTAACAGATCCAGAAGTATAGAGGCTCAAATACTATAGAAATATTTTTCTTTCCATTTAATGGTCTAAGGTATTTATTTTTTTCCATTAATGGTCCCAGGTGCATGGTAAAGTGACAGAGAGGAACTCAAGGAGATACTCAGTCCCAAGTCAGAAATCTAGGTTAACAGCATCTCTGCTCTCTTTAACACAGAGCTACTATGGTCATCATAAATCTTATCTCTACCCCATCCAGCCAGAGCAGAAAGGCACATAGGATGTCATATGGGCAAAGTGTGGAAATGGAACTCATTACCTTCTCTCTTTCCATTATCTAAAACTATCACATGACCACATCTGCAAGCAAGACTGGAAAATATTGTCTAACCGTGTTTCCAAAACAGGAGGAAACAGATTTTAGTGAACATTTATTATACTTCTGTAGGAATTTCAAATCCATTTTTTGGGCATTTCTTTCTTTTTTTTCTTTCTTTCTTTCTTTCTTTCTTTCTTTCTTTCTTTCTTTCTTTCTTTCTTTCTTTCTTTCTTTCTTTCTTTCTTTTTCTTTCTTTTTTCGTTCTGAATATATTTATTTCTCTGAATGTTTGTGGGTCTCTCCATATGTATGTGACTTTATTTATGGATGCCTTTCACGATATATATTTGAATCTTTTTTGGGATATTGTACTTCTCTCAGTATGTATGTACTGATTTTTCTCTGTGCCTGTCTTAATATGTGAACACAACTCATTTTGATATACATGTTTTCTTCAATTTGGAAAACAGGCTTTTGTTAAATACAGGAAGCTATAGGGATTAAATGATTGTTAAACAGCAACTGAATCTCTAATAATACCTAACCACCATTCGTGGACTGCTGAAGCATATCACAGATTGCTTTCCTACATTTGTTGAATTTTAAGCATTACAAAACCTGTCTTTTGCTAATAAGAACTTATCAGCTCAGTTTATTTGCATAGCGAAACTAAATATGCAGTTAATTTGCACATTTAAAAATGTTTTAAAAAAGCATTTTCCTTTGCACACTGGGGGGGGCTCTAAGTTGCACAAATAAGAAACTTTGACTCAAAGACAACCAGAAAAGCCCATGGATATACAAATAGGACTAATTGGTATTTGGTTTATAGCTACATGCTGACAACGATTAAGCTAATTGTAAGGCGCATGGTGCTAAATTACTATCTTTTTCATACATTTTCTGAAATAGCAAGAACTCCAGAGAGGTCCTGGTTCAAAGTCTAGTCATTCTAAACAAGATAGATTTGAGATTATTTTTCAGTTAACCAGTTAACATACCCCAGCACAATTAATGTAATATTCAGAAAAACACTACATTTTATAATAAGGAAACTAAATAAACATATTTAGTTGGGTGAACACTAATAAAAGTTTCAAATGTTTTTGCCATGCTTTGATTCTGAAAATTGAGATGTCAATAATGAGTTCTAAGACAACATTTTGAGAGAAGACAAGAGAAAGTTTGTTCTGGAAGCAATAGGGTATCTACTGGCATTGTAAGAGAAAAATAGGAAAGATGCCAAGGACCTTTAATTCTTTTGAATAGAGCTGGGCCAAAAAAGAAATAGCTGCAGAAGAAGATTGTTTGTAAATTAAAACATTGTGTTACAATGTAGATAAAATCTTCCTTTGAGCTCTAGAGACTAAGACTGAATGCCACCAAGACCCTTGTTAACTTTCAAACTACAAGTGGTTCATTCCAACGTCATTAATGAATCCATTTCATTCTGTTCTATCATTTAGATTTATTGAAACCATGTGTAAATTCTAATCTATTTAAACTACTGAAATTTACCAGAAGCGGAAGTGGAAGAATTGTTTCTCTAATGCTTTTGGGGATGAAATGTTTTTTTACCAATAAGCTGCAAGCTTTTACCACACAGTAACTTCCCTCCAATGGATATCCGGAACTGGGGCAATTTCTGTATTGTATAAATGTGTGAGCAACAAGACTTTAGTTGTGCAATGATTATTGTGAATAGTGGCATTACTGATATCCGGGTTTAGGAGTATAATTGAAAGGGCTTAAAATTCAACCTTGGAGAAAGATTTAAAAAATTTATGAACTTTATAGCCTTTTACTGACTCCTACCATGTTTTTTTAGACCTCAAGGGATTATTTTTTTTGCTGGCAAAGAAATTCAGAATTTTAAGGAAAGATGTGTAAAAGAATTAAATTAGACATGATAGAGAGTCCTCAGTCATCCTAACCTTCTACCTTTACCTTCTTCCATTTTGCTCCTTCCTTTTGCACCTTACCCCACTTTTTTGCCCTGACTTGAACCTTAACCAACCAACATACCACAAGGCTTACATATAACAGCTCTCCAAAGAAGTATGTTGGCAGTTATCAGGATGGAATTGTACCAATGATACCGAGAAAGATTCAGGAAAAAAAAGAACAATCTCCAGCTTTTGTAACCACAATTTTCAGAGCAGTCAGAGACAAAAAGTATAATCTGAGCCAAGCCACAAAGGCATGTACTCTCTTCCTCTAAACCTGTGAAACTCTAATTTTGCTTCAACTTGGAGAGTTAGCTGGTGTTCAGGTGTTTTCTTGTGCACATTAACTGAATAAAGACTTTGTCTTCTCTTTGATGCCCTTAAATTTTCTTTGGACAGATATGGGCCAAGAGAAGACTAAAGACATCTTTTTCCCATTTTTTTTCTTTCCTTGACCCTTGTCCAACTTTATTTAAGCCGTGGGGCTCTGCAAACTTGTATGGTTAGCATTATTATTATTATTATTATTTTTTTTTTGAGAGAAAGAGCATGAGCACATGTGCATGTGTGAGTGGTGGAGGGAGGGGCAGAGGGAGAGGAAGAGAAAGAATCTTAAGCAGGCTCCATGCTCAGCATGAAGCCCTATGTGGGGCTCAGTCCTACAACCCTAAGATCATGACCTGAGCCGAAATCAAGAGTCTGAGGCTTAACTAACAGAACCACCCAGGTGCCCCAGTGTTATTAACTTACAGCCAGTTTTAAGCTTATGTTTGTAATGATCAGATCATGCATGTTGAAACCTTTGAAGTATAATTTACCTATACAAGAATGGCAGACTATCAATGAAGTCATGAGAATTAGCTTATTGTTTCTCTAATGCTCTTTGAGCATTACTTCTTAAAAATTTCAAAATTGCAGAGCGGGGAGCAAGATGGGGCAGAGGAGTAGGAGACCTGGATTTCGTCTGGTCTCAGGAATTCAGCTGAATAGGGATCAAACCATTCTGAACACACCTACGAACTCAACAGGAGACCGAAGGAGAGTAGCAACAACTCTCTGAAGAGAGAAGTGACCACTTACTGGAAGGTAGGACGTGCGGAGAAGTGAATCCGAGGCGATTTTTGGGAGGATAGACGGTGGGGGAGGGGCCTCCGTCGGCCTCTTCTGGCAAGTGATAGAGCCGAGGAGCACAAAATCGAAACTTTTAGAAGTCAGCTCTGCTGAGGGACGTCGCTCCAGTGGCTAACCAGGGGATGGAATCCTCCTGGGACAGTGTGGTCTCAGGACCCTCGGGGTCACAGAAAGACTGGGGGTGCCTGAGTGCAGCAGAGCTCCCAGGTATCAGAGCGGGGAAGCCGGCTGCAGAGACAGAGCCGAGGCGCGGGCTCTCAGCTGGGCGTTGCCATAAACTGTGATCCGTGCCCCAGTCGGGCCACTGCTCCTCCAGCAGGGACCCAACAAGCGGCAGAGCCGGGGAGACTCCCCTTCCTCCCCCGGGAGGAGTGGCGCGGGAACGCACCGCAGGGATCTGCTGGGTTTGGAGACTCCACACGGGGTCGGGTGCGAGAGATAGAAACGCTCGTTCACAGGCCGGGTGAGCACGGAGTGCGGCCGGAGACTGGGGAGATGGGAGTGATTGACTGCTTTTCTCTGGGGGTGAACTGAGGAGCAGGGCCCTGAGTTTTCGGCTCCTCCGGGCGGAGAGTGGGAGGCCACCATTTTCACCCTGGTCCTCCAAAGCTGTACCGAGAGCTTACAGGGAACAAAAGCTCTTGAGAGCAAACCCAGTCTTAGCCCAGACTCACAAGGGCGGGGCAATTCTGCCTCCGGCAAAGACATTTGGGAACCATGGCAACAGGCCCCTCCCCCAGAAGATCAGCACGAACAGCCAGCAAGCCAAGACCAAGTTTACCGGTCAAGGAGAACAGGAGAACTCCAGCGCTAGGGCAATACGGCACATAGAATTCATGGCTTTTTTACCATGATTCATTAGTTTTTCAAAGTTAATTTTTTTAACTGTTTTTTGTGTTTTTTTAATTTTTCTTTTTCCCTTTTTCAACCAACATCTTATCAATCCCTTTTTTTAAAAAACATTTTTTTTATTTTTCATTTTTAGAGTCATATTTTATCCCTTCATAGTAGTTACCCTTATTTTTGGCATATATATATATATAAGTTGTTCCCTCTTTAAAAATTTTGAGATACAGTTTCTTCTAACAGATCAAAATATACCCTAAATCACTAGTGTATGGCTTTGTTCTAGTCTCCTGCCTGATCACATTCTCTCCCTTTTCTTTTCTTTTCTTTTTTTAAAACTTCTTTCTTCTTTCAAACAACTTCTTATCTTATCAATTCCATTTATAAAACCTTTTATAATTTACATCTTTACAGTCATCTTCCATCCCTTCATTGTATCAACCCTTATTTTGTACATATATAAGTCTTTCTTCCTTTAAAATTTTAGGAGACACTTTCTTCTAACAGACCAAAATACGCCCAAAATCTAGTGTGTGGCAGTGATCTATGCACTAGCCTGATCATATTTGATCATATTCTGTTTTTTTTTGTATTGTTCTGTTTTTGTTTTTATCTTTTTCTTTTTCTTTTCTTTTTTTTTTTTTTTTCTTTCTTTCCCTTTCTTTTCCCCTGGTTTCGGGTCTTTTCTGATTTGTGCAGAGTATATTTGCTGGGGACATTGTTAACCTGTTAGCATTTTGTTCTCTCATTCATCTATTCTCCTCTGGACAAAATGACAAGACGAAAAAAATCACCTCAGCAAAAAGAACAAGAGGTAGTACCGTCTGCCAGGGACCTACTCAATACGGACATTAGTACGATGTCAGACCTAGAGTTCAGAATCATGATTTTAAAGATACTAGCTGGGCTTGAAAAAAGCGTGGAAGTTATTAGAGAAACCCTTTCTGGAGAAATAAAAGAACTAAAATCTAACCAAGTCGAAATCAAAAAGGCTATTGATGAGGTGCAATCAAAAATGGGGGCCCTAACTGCTAGGATAAATGAGGCAGAAGAGAGAATCAGTGATATAGAAGACCAAATGATGGGAAATAAAGAAGCTGAGAAAAAGAGAGATAAAAAACTACAGGATCACGAGGGCAGAATTCGAGAGATAAGCAATACGATAAGACGAAACAACATTAGAATAATTGGGATCCCAGAAGAAGAAGAAAGAGAGAGAGGGGCAGAAGGTATATTGGAGCAAATTATGGCAGAGAACTTCCCTAATGTGGGGAAGGAAAGAGGCATCAACATCCAGGAGGCACAGAGAATCCCCCTCAAAATCAATAAAAATAGGTCAACACCCTGACGTCTAATAGTAAAACTTACGAGTCTCAGAGACAAAGAGAAAATCCTGAAAGCAGCTCAGGAGAAGAGATATGTAACCTATAATAGTAGAAACATTAGACTGGCAACAGACCTATCCACAGAGACCTGGCAGGCCAGAAAGGACTGGCATGATAGATTCAGAGCATTAAATGAGAAAAATATGCAGCCAAGAACACTATATCCAGCGAGGCTGTCATTGAAAATAGAAGGAGGGATAAACAGCTTCCAGGACTAACAAAAACTAAAGGAATTTGCAAACACAAACCAGCCCTACAAGAAATATTGAAAGGGGTCCTCTAAGCAAAGAGAGAGCCTAAAAGTAGCATAGATCAGAAAGGAACACAGACAATATACAGTAACAGTCACTTTACAGGCAATACAATGGCACTAAATTCATACCTTTCAATAGTTACCCTGAATGTAAATGGGCTAAATGCCCCAATCAAAAGACACAGGCTATCAGATTGGATTAAAAAACAAGACCCATCAATATGCTGTCTGCAAGAGACTCATTTTAGACCCAAAGACACCCCAGATTGAAAGTGAGCGGGTGGAAAACCATTTACCATGCTAATGGACACCAAAAGAAAGCTGGGGTGGCAATTCTTATATCAGACAAATTAGATTTTAAAACAAAGACTGTAATAAGAGATGAAAAAGGACACTATATCTTACTTAAAGTGTCTATCCAACAAGAAGATCTAACAATTGTAAATATCTATGCCCCTAACATGGAAGCAGCCAATTATATAAGGCAATTAATAACAAAAGCAGAGAAACACATTGACAACAATACAATAATAGTGGGGGACTTTAACACCCCCCTGACTGAAATGGACAGATCATCTAAACAAAAGATCAACAAGGAAATAAAGACTTTAAATGAAACACTGGACCAAATGGACTTCACAGACATATTCAGAACATTCAATCCCAAAGCAACGGAATACACATTCTTCTCTAGTGCCCATGGAACATTCTCCAAAATTGATCACATCCTAGGTCACAAATCAGGTATCAACTGATACCAAAAGATTGGGATCATTCCCTCCATATTTTCAGACTGCAATGCTTTGAAACTAAAACTCAATCACAAGAGGAAAGTCGGAAAGAACTCAAATACATGGAGGCTAAAAAGCATCCTACTAAAGAATGAATGGGTCAACCAGGAAATTAAAGAAGAATTAAAAAAATTCATGGAAACCAATGAAAATGAAAACACAACCTTTCAAAATCTTTGGGATACAGCAAAGGCAGTCTTGAGAGGAAAGTATATAGCAATACAAGCCTTTCCCAAGAAACAAGAAAGGTCTCAAATACACAACCTAACCCTACACCTAAAGGAGCTAGAGAAAAAAACAGCAAATAAAGCCTAAACCCAGCAGGAGAAGAGAAATAATAAAGATCAGAGCAGAAATCAATGAAATAGAAACCAAAAGAACAGTAGAACAGATCAATGAAACTAGGAGCTGGTTCTTTGAAAGAATTGAAAAGATTGATAAACCCCTGGGCAGACTTATCCAAAAGAAAAGAGAAATGACCCAAATCAATAAAATCATGAATGAAAGAGGAGAGATCACAACTAACACCAAAGAAATACAAACAATTATAAGAACATATTAGGAGCAACTCCATGCAGCAAATTAGATAACCTGGAAGAAATGGGTGCATTCCTAGAGATGTATCAACTACCAAAATTGAACCAGGAAGAAATAGAAAACCTGAACAGACCTATTACCACTAAGGAAATTGAAGCAGTCATCAAAAATCTCCCAACAAACAAAAGCCCAGGGCCAGATGGCTTCCCAGGGAAATTCTACCAAACATTTAAAGAAGAAATAATACCTATTCTCCTGAAACTGGTTCCAAAAAATAGAAATGGAAGGAAAACTTCCAAACTCATTTTGTGAGGCCACCATTACCTTGATCCCAAAACCAAAGACCCCATCAAAAAGGAGAATTACAGACCAATATCCTTGATGAACATGGATGCAAAAATTCTCACCAAAATACTAGCCAAGAGGATCCAACAGTACATTTAAGGATTATTCACCATAAGCAAGTGGGATTTATCCCTGGGCTGCAAGTTTGGTTCAACATCCGCAAATCAATCAATGTGATACAATACATTAACAAAAGAAAGAACAAGAATCATATGATCCTCTCAATAGATGCAGAAAAAGCATTTGACAAAGTACAGCATCCTTTCTTAATCAAAACTCTTCAGAGTATAGGGATAGAGGGTACATACCTCAATATCATAAAAGCCATCTATGAAAAACCTACAGCGAATATCATTCTCAATGGGGAAAAGCTGAGAGCTTTTCCCCTAAGGTCAGGAACACGGCAGGGATGTCCACTATCACCACTGCTATTCAACATAGTATTAGAAGTCCTAACCACAGCAGTCAGACAACAAAAAGAAATCAAAGGCATCCAAATCGGCAAAGAGGAAGTCAAACTCTCACTCTTTGCAGATGATATGATACTGTATGTGGAAAACCCAAAAGACTGCACCCCAAAACTGCTAGAACTCATACAGGAATTCAGTAAAGTAGCAGGATATAAAATATAAAATCAATGCACAGAAATCAGTGGCATTCCTATACACCAACAACAAGACAGAAGAGAGAAAATCAAGGAGTCGATCCCATTTACAATTGCACCCCAAACCATAAGATACCTAGGAATAAATTTAACCAAAGAGGCAAAGGATCTGTACTCAGAAAACGATAAAATACTCATGAAAGAAATTGAAGAAGACACAAAGAAATGGAAAAACGTTCCATGCTCATGGATTGGAAGAACAAACATTGTGAAGATGTCAATGCTACCTAGAGCAATCTACACATTGAATGCAATCCCCATCAAAATACCATCCACTTTTTTCAAAGAAATGGAACAAATAATCCTAAAATATGTATTGAACCAGAAGAGACCCCGAATAGCCAGCGTAATATTGAAAAAGAAAAGCAAAGCTGGCGGCATCATAATTCCGGATTTCCAGCTCTATTACAAAGCTGTCATCATCAAGACAGTATGGTACTGGCACAAAAACAGACACATAGATCAATGGAATAGAATCGAGAGCCCAGAAATGGACCCTTAACTCCAGGGTCAACTCATCTTTCACAAAGCAGGAAAGAATGTCCAATGGCAAAAAGACAATCTCGTCAACAAATGGTGTTAGGAAAATTGAACAGCCACATGCAGAAGAATGAAACTGGACCATTTCCTTATACCACACACAAAAATAGACTCCAAATGGTTGAAAGACCTAAACGTAAGACAGGGGTCCATCAAAATCCTAGAGGAGATCACAGGTAGCAACCTCTTCGACCTCAGCCGCAGCAACTTCTTCCTAGAAACATCGCCAAAGGCAAGGGAAGCAAGGGCAAAAATGAACTATTGGGATTTCATCAAGATAAAAAGCTTTTGCACAGCAAAAGAAACAGTCCACAAAACCAAAAGACTACCGACAGAATGGGAGAAAATATTTGCAAATGACATATCAGATAAAGGGCTTGTATCCAAAATCTATAAAGAACTTATCAAACTCAACACCCAAAGAACAAATAATCCAATCAAGAAATGGGCAGAAGACAGGAACAGACATTTTTCCAAAGGAGACATCCAAATGGCCAACAGACACATGAAAAAGTGTTTCACATCGCTCGGCATCAGGGAAATCCAAATCAAAACCTCAATGAGTTACCACCTCACACCAGTCAGAATGGCTAAAATTAACAAGTCAGGAAATGACAGATGTTGGCGGGGATGTGGAGTAAGGGGAACCCTCCTACACTGTTGGTGGGAATGCAAGCTGGTGCAGCCACTTTGGAAAACAGTATGGAGGTTCCTCAAAGAGTTGAAAATAGAGCTACCATACGATCCAGCAATTGCACTACTGGGTATTTACCACAAAGATACAAATGTAGGGATCCGAAGGGGTACGTGCACCCCAATGTTTATGGCAGCAATATCCACAATAGCCAAACTGTGGAAAGAGCCAAGATGTCCATCGACAGATAAATGGATAAAGAAGAAGTGCTATATATACACAATGGAATATTATGCAGCCATAAAAATGAATGAGATCTTGCCATTTGCAATGACGTGGATGGAACTGGAGGGTATTATGCTGAGTGAAATAAGTCAATCAGGGAAAGACATGTATCATATGATCTTGCTGATATGAAGATATTTTAACCTCAGGAAACAAACTGAGGGTTGCTGGAGTGGTGGGGGGTGGGAGGGATGGGGTGGCTGGGTGATAGACATTGGGGAGGGTATGTGCTATGGTGAGCACTGTGAATTGTGCAAGACTGCTGAATCACAGATCTGTACTTCTGAAACAAATAATGCAATATATATTAAGAAAATAAAAAAAAGAAGAAGATATCAGGAGCGGAAGAATGAAGGGGAGTAAGTCAGAGGGGGAGATGAACCATGAGAGACGATGGACTCTGAAAAACAAACTGAGGGTTCTAGAGGGGAGGGGGTTGGGGGGATGGGTTAGCCTGTTGTTGGGTATTAAAGAGGGCACATTCTGCGTGGAGCACTGGGTGTTATGCACAAACAATGAATCATGGAACACTACATCAAAAGCTAATGATGTAATGTATGGTGATTAACATAACAATAAAAAATTTTTTAAAAATTTCAAAATTGCAAATATACCTTTAGAAGGAAAAATCTACTTTTTATCATTTTAAATTTTATTTATTATTTTTATTATGTTACGTTAATCACCATACATTACATCATTAGTTTTTGATGTAGTGTTCCATGATTCATTGTTTGTGTATAACACCCAGTGCTCCACGCAGTACGTGCCCTCTTTAGTACCCATTACCAGGCTAAGATATCCCCCCACCCCACCTCCCAGAACCCTCAGTTTCTTTCTCAGGGTCCATCGTCTCTCATGGTTCGTCTCCCCGTCCGATTTCCCCCCCTTCATTTTTCCCTTCCTACTATCTTCTTTTTTTTTCTTTAACGTATAATGTATTATTTGTTTCAGAGGTACAGGTCTGCGATTCAACAGTCTTGCACACTCTAGATTAACAAAAATACAAAAAAATAAGACTTGTGTGTCTCTTTTTATGTCATGAGTAAAACAAACAAAGAAGTAACCCATTCCATTCACAAGTAAATCTGTGTGTGTGAGACATGGGAAAATATACAGTTAAACTTAGGGAGCAATACAATATTAGCACCACATTTACTGCTTGGAGAAGCAAAGAGAAGCAAGAGTTAAGGAAAAGGACTTGAGCGAGGTTTATTTCACACACATAAAGGTCTATCCCTAAAGCTGTTAGAAATTTGCCCCATCATTGTATACTCTTTGATTTGGAACAATTTAGTAATCTTTAGAGAGGGTCATCTGTGGTTCCCCGGTGAAACATACTTAGTGATACTTAACATCTTTTTCATTTTAAAAGTTATAGACAAACCAAAAGCCAAAACTCACAGTGACCTACAAGTGCAAACTCTATATCACACACAGATAATGACTTTTAATTGTTCATTTATCCACATGTATGCATTGTTCTTTGGAACACAATAGAAATGATAGATTGCATTATTCCCATTTAAGGGATGATACAATTGAGAGAAAGAGGATTTTAAGTGGATTGCACAAGTTCCCCATATAGTCTACAAAGGAATTAGAACTACAAGTCAGATTTTCTGACAGTATTACAGACATAAGATTCAGCTCTTGTAACCAAAAACATAGCATGAGACAAGATAGTCTTAACAACCAAGACATTTGTTTAAATTATATATCTTCTTGACTAGCATGGTTTTGATATTTAAATCTATTACAAGTATCAGAATATAAAGGACGTATGGTCTGCAAAGAGAACAACCAACTTGGATATACTCTTAATGAAATTTACTGTATTTGGAAAGTTTTGGGGAGGAAGTATTTCCTAAGCTTAACATAAAGTTTGCATGCTATCTGCTGGTATTATGGAGAATACGGTTGGACAAAATATACTGTTATTAATATAGATGAAACTCATAGAATATAGTCTATTTTCTTTTTATATTCAACCACTTGTATTGGGCTGCAGTGCACCATGGAGAGCCACTAATAGAAGAGTTCTCATTTGGCTGTGTGTTCAGATGACAGGCTAGTCAAGAGTATATTTGAGTTAGAACACCTGGCAAACCCAAGTAGCTTCTAAAGCATCCCTCTAAGGCATACTTCCATCTCAGAACAAATAATTGTGAGCTCCAATTCCCCAGAATGCATTATTTGGGTGGCTGAATCATTTTGCAATTTGCTTAAGCAAAATTAAATTAAACCTCAAAAAATTTTTTTTGAAGATTTTATTTATTTATTTATTTATTTATTTATTTGACAGAGAGAGACACTGTGAGAGAGGGAACACAAGTAGGGGGAGTGGGAGAGGGAGAAGCAGACTCCCCACTGAGCAGGGAGCCCAATGCAGGGCTCGATCCCAGGACCCTGGGATCATGACCTGAGCTGAAGGCAGACGCTTAACGACTGAGCCATCCAGGTGTCCCAAACCTCAAAATTTTAATGATGATGAAAGTGAAAAAGGAGACTTAAGAAATAATTACAATTCATTTTAAAAATTTACCTATACAAACATTTTTACTTGATTTCACAGGAACATGTACTAGTGTAGCTTTAGGCATCTTATAGAAAGATTTCCACAGGAAGAGTCTACAGTGAATTAAATAATAAGGTTCTCAAATTGCCTATATTTACAGCAAAATCTTTTAGTTTCTGTTTTTCTGTGTTCTAACTTATAAGCATATCTTAAGCAGAAAATTAAAATTATTACTAGACAACTAGACAAATAGAGTAACAATATTTCATGTGTTCTTAACAATGAACTAAAGCCCTGATTTTATAGATATAAAAAATCTTATCAGTTATTATGAAACGAGAACTTAGAAAAACTAGGTTCTGGTTTAAAGAGGCTGGATCCTAAGGATACAAGGGTAAAATTAACTGACAGGACTGACATGGCTGGTGGGAACAGGGCTGAATACTCCTTGGAATTTCCCAATGTCTGGATTTCTCATCGTTTATCTATTTTCTAGATTTGATGGGAGAGATAGTTATCCCTCTATACTTTCTCCAGCAGTGAGGGCAAACGGGTATAAAGTATTGAGTTCTCTGCTCTTCCATATAAACCAGGAGAGCACACATTAAAAGCTAATAAATCTCTTTTATGCTTCAGATAGGCCCATTGGGGTGGGGCAGGAAAGAAATCAAATGCTTCTCCACTAATTGGGGACCATTGACTCAAAGAGCAGACAGGCTCCTTGCTAATTGGAAAAAATTTTCTTTTCCTTTTTTTCAGTATGGATTTAGACTATAGCCAAAAGATAAGTTAATATCTACCCCTGATAGATGTACTTACTTTAATATCCATTTGTTAAAGGAAGTAGAGGAACAGAGTCAGACAGGTGAGAATTTTGATCAGGAATTACTAACTGTATGCTGTACTTCATTCATCCATGGGGCTGATGAGACTTTGGCATTGAGTACTGATAGATATTACTGTCATTTGGGCAGCCCTGAAGAAGCTGCTTGAGCCTACAAGACTTTGACAAGGAGCAATGCATAATAATAATAATAATAATAATAATAATAATAATAATCACATACTGTGCTTCTTACATGACAGACACTCTCTAAGCATTTGTATATAACAGTCTGTTTAATCTTACAACTATGTAATAATATAAATACTATTACTATACTCATTTCACAGATAAAGAAATGTGGGCATAGGGAGATTTAAATGACTTTTCCATAGCCACAGCGTGGCAAATCCAGGATATTCACCTAAGCAGTTAGAAGCCTGAGTTTATGCTCTTAACATTCTGTTTATACAATTATAATAATGGTGATGAATGGGAATAAGATTTGGAGGGAATGATCTGAAGCAAGATGATTTGAGAAAGTATATTTACCTACAAGAAGAGAAGAAAGTGAAAATTAGAGATATCCATGGAAGGCTAGTTTTCTTTCTCTTTCTTTCTTTCTTTCTTTCTTTCTTTCTTTTCTTTCTTTTTTCTTCTTTCTTTCTTTCTTTTTCTTTCTTTCTTTCTTTCTTTCTTTCTTTCTTTCTTTCTTTCTTTCTTTCTTTCTTTCTTTCTTTCTTTCTTTCTTTTTAATTGAAGTATAATTAACATACAATGTTATATTAGTTTCACGTATGCAACATATTGATTCAACAATTCTATACATTACACAGTGCTCACCATGATAAGCCTAGTCACCATCTGTCACCATATGATTTCACTTACAGGTGGATCTAAAAAACAAAACAAATGAACAAACAAAACCAAACAGACTCTTCTCTACAGAGAACAAACAGGTGGTTGCCAGAGGAGAGGTAGGTAGGGGGATGGGCAAAAATGATAAAGGGGATGAAGAGGTACGCACTTTCCGTTAGAAAATAAATAAGGCACGGCGGGGGGAGAATCCACCATATGGAATACAGTCAAAAATACTGTAATAATGTTGTATGGAAGGCTTTGTTTTTATGGAAGTCCTCGGTATTCAGATTTCTTCCATATTTAGACTCACAGAAAATTTAAGATTTCCTGAAATTTTGGCTAGAACTTAAAGATTTTCCAGTGTGTATGGAAATTCTCTTCTGAAATTATCTTAACCCTTCAGTAAAATAACAACAAAGTACAGGCATAACAACATCTTGAGTACTGGGGTGCCTGGGTGGCTCAGTTGGTTAAGCAAGCGACTGCCTTCGGCTCAGGTCATGGTCCTGGAGTCCCGGGATCGAGTCCCACATCGGGCTCCCTGCTTGGCGGGGAGTCTGCTTCTCCCTCTGACCCTCTTCCCTCTCGTGCTTTCTATCTCTCATTCTCTCTCTCTGAAATAAATAAATAAAATTAAAAAAAAAATCTTGAGTACTGGACTTGGGAAAGCAAAAGGGGCAATAACCTCTACTCCAAATCTTTCCCAAATAAAGAAAAGTGGGATAGCAGCCCATTCTGTGGACCATGACATGAGTTTTCCCTGGTCATGGACAGTAGCAAATGACAGCCCACTGAAAAGCTAGGAGATATGGAATAGAATTGTAACATTAGTGAACAAATGAGAGGAAATGACACCAAAACTTTTACTTTTTGCAAAAGATTAGAGAAACAGAAGGAGCTCAGTAGAAATCCTGGCTGCACATATTAGGTAAATGTGTTACACAATATTTTTGTTAATTAAACCATACTATATGAGGCACTAGTAAGTGAGTTCATCCTGCATTTTACGTATCTTTAGGCCCTGGTAAATGAAAAGAAATTCATGATCTAGAAATTATCTCTGAAATTAATTATCTGGATACCTTTATAAAAATTTTCCATATATATTTTTTACAGAATTCATTAATTCTTTACTACATGTTAAATGTAGATAATCCTATATACCCTACCTACTTCACAGAGTTGAATTTAGTTTAGTGTCATTTAGTTTAATTAAGTCTTAATTGAGAATAAAATGAGATGCTATAGGTAATGGGTATATAAATGCAAATATAATATAAATAAGAATGAACTGAAAATACTTCAGAGATCATTTTATTGCTCTTCATTGGTAGGTACTGATATATTCTCTTCAAACCTAAACATGAGAATTTTCTGCTTTGAACCAAGGTTATTTGGGATGTGGGAAAGAGAATATCACCTTAGTTAGCCACAAGATCAGTTAATTAGAAGGGTTCTAGGTTATCTCACAGAACCCAAGAGCTAGGCTTCAGTAGAGACAGAACCAAGAACCAAAAACTCCAGGAACAAAGTCAAGTCTCTGTTCTCTTCAAAGTTTCTCTGCTGTCTGTTCCACCCCTCTCTTTGAAGCTAGCTTTGCTGTACATGGTCAGCCCCAGTAGTACCAGGTCCTTCCCTCAGAGGACCAACCTCAGCTGAACAATGCCTTTTACATTTAACTGTAAATGTCCAGGAGAGATCATTTGATTGGCCCATCTTGGTGTTATCCCCTGGTCAATCAAATATGTTGGGTGGGAAGGTAGGAGTCAGGCATTGTGTAGGGTGCTACAGGAGAAAGGATGTAGAGAGACCATTACCATGTAGGTCATGGATTAAGCAAGTCTTCTAAAGGATAGCAGTGCAATCTAAGAATAATTTCTAAACAAGTCTCTTTCTCTCTTTATACTCCACACACACACACACACACACATATACTCATACACATATACATTGTTGGTGAAGAGTGATAGGATTAATTAATTCCACTAAAATAGCGAAATTCTTTCTTTTATAGCCTGACTAGACATGCTTCCTTTGAACCAGGTATTAGATATCTATTAATGTAGCCTCAGTTTATCATTGCATTTAAAATAATAACAGCTGACTATGGTCAATTTAAATTTTGTTCAGCAAATATTCACTCTATCGCAGTTCATCTCCATTGGAAGAACCTATTTCTTATGCCATTGATGTTAGCCTTGGCCATGTGACATGCTTTGCAATGGCATATTAGCAGACAACATGTGAGCTGGGGCTTCATATATGCTTGTGCAGGTGGGCATGCTCACTTGTGCTCCTGCTCTTGACTAGAAGAAGCTTATGCTTTGTGCCTAATAGTTCAAGGGGATAAAAGACATCTATATCCAAAAGCTTGGAAACAAGCCCAGGGAGGCCAGTTAAACCCAGTTGTGCTACAAAAATGTGAGCAAGAAGTAAGTGCTTGTTACTGAATGCTCCTGAAATTGTGTGTTGTTATTCAGTGAAAAATAATTGATACACAGCCTGCTTGCCATGTATTAGGCACGTTATTTCATTTCATTAACAACCTGCCTTACACCATGGACTCATATTAAGTTTGTATGAAGTTAAATGCCTAGATTTTTATCATAAAACATCTACTATGTTGGGTTTTAATTTATATTTTGTAAAAATTGAATGCATTCAACTTATCTGCATTAAATGTATTATTTACATTGTTACTATGCCTATTTTTTCCCTCTTTTTCACCATGTAGGCTGTCTAAAAGCCACTCTGAGTTTAAATTCTTAACTCCAAAAATTGGGGTTTACTGTATTCATAGCTAAATATGAACTCAGAATTCAGATTCATTTTTCAACATTGATTTCAAACTGAAAATTTTAAACAGTTATGGTGAGGTTTGTAAATAATGACAAAATAAAAATACGGTAAGTAGAGGGAACTTAAACACCTTTTTAGTTGTTCTTTCTTACTGCTTCTTAGCTCATGACTTCCTTAAGTGGTTGACTTAGATTTGTCTGGTGGTCAAAGATAGACTGACCTTCAAAGGTGCAATAACTGATTCACAGATTTTATGTTTTACAAATAATTTTAGATGCCTTTCTGAGTAAAATAACTTCCCAAATCAACTGCATTAAAGAAAATAATTTCATGGAAAGATTTTATATATACAAATAATGCATTACATCTAACTGGTCCAGTGTAACTAAACCATTTTTGGCTATACTGGATTTTTGCCTAGTGAAGACTCAATTTAAAGCATTGTCTAAGATGGCTAGGTACCTCTAATTGTTATTTTAATCCAGGAACTTTTTGACATTTGAACAAGGAGAGTAATAATAACAGTTAATGGGTTTTCACAAAAATCATGTGCTTCTCTAATACACTTTAAGTGACCTCATGGAGTTTTCTCTTTACCTTAAGCAAAATTTTCTTGAACTAGATATTTGGAGATCTTTGAAGAAAATCACTCAAATTGGGTATTCAAAAAATAATATGAATTGCTTCCTAAAAGGAAAATGTGACCCAGTTTTGTTTTATAATTTAAGGGTGATAATGTAGTAGAAAAAGTCAATGTAGGAAAAACCAGTAAAAGTGCTCTGCAATTAAGTATTATTGATGATGCACACATTCTGTTTTAAATGCATTCAGGAGAAACAATGATATTTTCATTTATTCATTTACGTGCTCACCCAACCACACATAAAGCTATACAGATATATGTGTCTGAAAGATCAACTCTTAACTTCTGTGTCTTTCCAACAATATCTGACCATTAAGGAGCTACAATTCCCTTGTAGTTGCTGGGGAAACAATGACAGAACTCAGGCCAGGAATCAATTAAACTAAGGAGACTGTTCCACATCTTCGTTTTCTGGGAAGAGAACAGGTGTTTAATAATTTACATAAATTATGCAAAATCTAAAGCATTTACAGTAACTAGACACTTAGCAACAGACACGAATGAAGAGGTAAATTGGCTGATGATGCTGGGTATTATAACGGCGCCTGCTAGCACCGCTATTGTTATGGGTCTGTCAGCATTTCCATTATAAACACTATTTTTCAGGATTTGTATTTCATTTCTAAAATCTGCTTTAGTATTGTGCTTTTTTTTTTTTTGATACCATAGTAGATATTGTCCTTGACTGGTAATGTATCTTATTTGTAAACTAAATATTTTGTGTATGTAGAAAATTATTGGAATTATATTTAAGTTATTGAAACAAGAGAGTAACAGAATTTAAACTCTTTTGCTTAGCTAATACTCAGAAATGACTGCAATTGAAAAAATGTGCATTTAAAATATGCAGTGTGAATTTGAATCTTTGGATAATATTATATGAACCGAGTCAGGAACTTTATGCACCTAAAGTAGTAAAGTTGATAATTTCAATCAATGAAGAGATTTTTGTTTTTTGTTTTGTTCTGTTTTTTTTTTTTTTTTGAGAATTTTCCATGTGCTTTGTCATATGCTAGGTTCAGTAGGGAATACAAAGAATAAAACACAATATCTGCCTAAAATAAACAGTCACCCTAGTTGGGAAATAAAACACAGACACTTCTAACAATAAATGAAAATGACAGTTCTATATATAACTACATTTTACGCTGATACAACAATAGAATCTTGAATTATTTGTCACAGTAAAATGTACTATTTCAGTATGGTTCCCCCCCTTGTAAATAACTTTCAATTAGTTGGTTAATACTAATACACCAACTTTTAAAACTCAACTTCACAATTAGGATATGCTGCTGAATTCTTGCCAGACATGTGGGAGCCTTAAATATCCCTGGGTAAATAAGCCCTTAGGAATAAAACACTTTTGTTTTCTAATATGATACCCAAGAGGTTTAAAATTCCTTTCACTTTCCATGTTTTAGACAAGTTAAACATAACCTATGTGCCCTGGGAATTTTAAACTCATTTGGCAAAAGCAAAACCCTAGTTAAGTTCAACTCTTCACCTACTCGGTACCTGTACCTACGCAGCTAGCCAGAGTTGGAGGAAAATGCACAAGGCTGATGACTGGTCTCATTTCAAATTCATGACTGTGAGCCTCGGGAGGGTACTTAACACAGCCAGTCATTGTACAATATGTCCCAAGTCTCTTATTTTTCCCACTCTGATGACTAGTTCCCATTTCTCTTTTTTAGCCTCAATACCTCCTCCCTCATCTTCACTCTCAGAAAGGATCTTGCTTCCTTCTTCATTGAAAAAAATTAAAGCATTCAGATAATTATATCCTCCACCTCCACAACGAACCTCCTACACTGTTTCTGTACTCAAATACTCTGCTTTCTTACCTGGTTCTGTAAATGAAGAGCATCACTTCTATTGGAGCTAATCCCTCCCTGTGGATACTAGATTCAGCCCCCTCATCCTTTCCCAAAGAAGTAGCTCCAGCAATTCTCCCTTCTAGCTCCTACATCATTGTGCTTTTCACACTCTACTAGAAATGGTCATTACAATATACACATAAGATTATTTCTGCCATAAAAATCCAAATCTTTCTCTTGATTCCTTACCTACCACCGGCCCCTTTTTCAGTAACACTCAAGAATTGTCTCCAGTTGCCACCATGTAGACCCTTTTCCTAATTCTCTTTGTTCTCTATTAAATGTTATTGACTGAGTTTTTGGAGTCCACTACCCCAACCAAAATTGTTCTCATCTCCATAACCATGGATTTTTTTTTTGCTTTCAATTCTAATAGCCAATTCTTGTCCTAGCTACAACTCTCAGAGGCATTTGATAATTTCTTCTTTTTTGATACACTTTCTTCATCTGGTATTAGTA
Source organism: Zalophus californianus (assembly GCF_009762305.2). NCBI lineage: Eukaryota > Metazoa > Chordata > Mammalia > Carnivora > Otariidae > Zalophus > Zalophus californianus. The sequence continues at coordinate 67,395,033 of NC_045598.1, read as the reverse complement.
CACCACACTCTTTTGGATTTCCTACTTTAATTCTTTGTCATTATTGCTGGTTTTTCCTCTTTTTCCTCACCTGTCTTTGTTGGATGAGCAGTACTTGATCACTTGCCTTTCTATCCTCACTCCTTTGCCGACCTTATCCAGTCTTCAAATAAGATCTAAACCTGCATGATGCCTAAATATATATCTCCAACTCAGACCTCTGTCCTAAACCCTGGACTCATATAATCAACTTCCCATTTGATTTCTCCATCTGTTTGTCTAACAGACAATCAAACTCATCATGTCCTGAATGAAACTTTCGATCTTCCTCCAATACTTGAATTCTTCACTTTTCAGTTGATGTGATCTCCTTCCTTCTGTTTATTCAGCCGAAAATTATGAAATCATATTTGATTCCTGTGTTTCTCTTGCACCACGCAAAAAAAATCAGTTTCATTCTATCTTCAAAATGTCTTCATAATCTGACCACTTTTCACCACTACTCCATTTCCACTGTTATCACTGCAGATCAAGACACCATTATTTCTTACCTGGATTACTGCAATAGCCTCAAAAGTGGCTTCTATGCTTGCTCATTTAAATCAATTCACAATGCACAGAAAGACTTTTTTTTCCCCCTTTTTTAATGTAAATCAGATGATATCATTATTTTGCTGGAAACACTGTGAGAATTTTCATTTGATGTAGAGCAAGGCCAAAGTCCTTAAAATGGCCTCTGAGATCCTACATGATTTGCCCCTCAAAACCATCTACTTTTATTCTTCTTTCTCACTCTTCTCCAAGCCAACAGGCCTCCCTGTGGTTCCTGAAAAATGCTAACAGTTCCCCTGTAGTAGTGCCTTTGCATTGACTATTTCTTCTCATTGGAATGTTCTTCCAGTTATTCACAGAGCTCACCCCCTCTTCTCCTTGAAACTTTGCTCAAATTTTCCCATCTCCATGGGGCCTGCATGATTCTTAATTCATACTTCCACCGGGCACCCCATCTTTAACATTTTTGATCCCCAACTTTACTTTTTCTCCAAACATGGACCTTATCATTTCTTAATATGTTACATAATCACCTCAGTTATTTTGATTATTATAGATTTGTCTTCCCCAATAGAATGTAAGCTCTATGAGGATGAAGGTATTCGTTGTACTTACTGATGCCTTCCAAATTTCAAGATGCAGTATCAAATCACATAGATATCAAATAGATATGTATATGAATTGTGGAACTGACCAAGACACTGGGATAGAGAGTGTCTGAGTTTGGGATCCAACATAGCGAGATGGAAGTAGCCTAGAAATGTTCGAAATCATTCTTCTTCTCTTTCCTTCTTCTCTCAAGAAAGAGCTTGCTAAGAAAAATGCACACATGGAAGGAAGCTAAAACAGGAAACATGCTTTTGGGGGCATTATCTGAGTACAGCCAGGCAGCTGTACCAAAAGCCAGGAATTTCCAGGGTGAATTGAGAGAAGTGAAACTCTAAAAACATGAACTTTTCATCTTCATTTTATCCTTCCCTGCTGCCTCTCTTCTTCTTTCCCTCCTCATTGGCTTCTTTTCTTTCTTCTTTTAGCTTGAGATCAGTTTCTGTCACTTTTGTTAAAAGATAACTGTCAATAAGAGGTAAAATCATAACTATGAAGAAATATAAAAATAAATGTGTATAAAAGGTTTTATTTAACTTATTAATGAGAAAGCTGCTGAGGCATTACAACCAATTCAAAGGAGAATCCAAAGAACAAACACAATTGTAGATCAGGAATATTGAAATTAATGTGTAAATTGACACAAAACCAACTTCTTCCACAGTGGGGGTGGGAAAGCAATTGAACCTATACTGGACAGAACAAGATTTACATGTGCACAGGCAAGAATTATCTTGCATTTTTATTAGTTATCTACAATTTAGAGTTAGAAAATAGCTCCCATAGACTCAGAATCAGATAATCCAGTGGAATGTGCTGTAGACAATGAAGTTTTCTATTGAAGCACAAATTTTTCCTATACTCCTAAAAATATTTTAGGATATCTTTCATACTGATAGAACAGATGAATTTTATAATAAAAACCATAGAGTAACACATACTAGTTTCTTATTGCTGTTGTAACAAATTAGGGCAAATTTAGTGGTTTGAAACAACACAGATTTATTGTTATATTATTATAGATATATTTTATTATATATATATGAAATATCTTTGTATCATTTTTGATCTTTAAGATAAAGAGATAATATTTCTAGCCTTGGACAAAAAAATTATTAAAACTGCATTTTTATTTTTATTTTGCACAGTTCCAAGTCAAAATTCTCATATAGGTCTCATTAGGCTAAAATCAAGGTGTTTTCAGGCCTGTGTTTTTTTGTTTTGTGTTGTTTTGTATTTTCCTAGAAGCTGTAAGGAAGAATCCATTTCCCTGACTATTCTATATTATAGAAGCTGCCTGTGCTTGTTGGTTTGTGGCTTCTTCCTTCATCTTCAAAAGCTAGCATACAATCTTCAAATCTGTCTCTGATTCTGACCTTCTCTTCTGCCTCTCTCTTCCACTTTAAAGAACTCTTGTGATTACATTGAGCCCACCCAAATAATCCAGAATCTTATTTTAAGGTCATCTGATTAGCAATATTAATTCCATGTTCAACCTTAATGCCCCTTGCTATGCAACATAATATATCACAAATTCTGGGGATTAGGAATTGAACATTTGTGGGAGTCATTAGTCTACCTACCACAATGCTAGATGAGAAATATTTAATCTTTAGAGATTTTATCTAGTTAAGATCAGAAATATTATAGTTCACTAAGATAATATATAATTTTGTGTTTTTCAAAAGTAATCTCTAAAATGAGAGACGAAATGCACAGATTGTGGTCTGTTTATTTAGGAACAAATCTCAAGCCATCTATAGTGCTGCTATATTTGTGTCCATAAAACATAGGTGTACAAATTTGCTTCTGCTGCTTTAAGGAAAAAAGCCTACTTCACTTGCACATACACATAAAAGTTCATTGCAAACAGTCACAATTTAAGATATTTTTCCTCCTCTTCTTCAAAAATGAAAATGCTCTCATTCTTTAAATTCTTAGTCCAATCCTTTGGGTCAAAATACAAAATAAACCACCTTTCTAGCTAAAAATCCCATGTACTACTTCTCATTTCCTCTTGTTTAATGCTACCACAAGATGTCTACACAAACACTCTGGCAGTTTTAGGAAACTTCTCAAGGTTATTTGAAATAAGCTGTGTGAGTTGGAGGCACTTTTGTTATCCAGTGAGTTTTAAGGATTCACAGACCATTCAGTCAATGAGGTCTACGATAGGTAGAATAAACACTGTGGATGCTTGAAACAATTTATTTCACATGCAAGTGTGTCATGAAAGGAGTAAAGAGAAAATATGACATTTTCCCACAATCCTAAATGTTGCCCTTTAGGTAAGGTTTGAGCCAGGTGAATAAGTTTATTCCTCAAAACCTAATCACGTTCATAATGGAGATTTTTTGATACCCTTTGGCAATTTCTGACTGTGTAAAGACTTAATTGCTGGCCCTAAAGCAAATAGTGGTCTGCATGCTCTCTAGGACACTTATACCTGCTTACTATCTGCAACTAAGAAGTTCCTCCAAGGGTTTAAAAACAGTTGAAGGGTAAGTAGCAATTAAAAAAACAAATTTTTTTAAAAAAGAAAGAAAGGAAAAACCGTGAGAAAAACAGCTTTAGTACCTCGTCTTACATACATTTTTAAAATGTAGTTTTTAAATTTGTCATGCCCCCTGCCATTCGTGACCACATGGGTGGACCTTGAATGCATTATCCTCAGTGAAATAAGTCAGACAGAAAAAGACAAACACTGTAGCATCTCAATTATATATGGAATCATAAATAAATAAATAAATAAATAAATAACATGAACTCGTGGGTATTGAGAACAGATTGATGGTTGCCAGAGATGGGAATGGGCAGGAAGTGGGTGAAATGAATGAAGGTCGTCAAAAGGTCAAACTTCCAGTTATAAAAGAAGTAAGTCCTGAGAATATAATATACAGCACAACTATAGGTAATAATACTATATTGTATGTTTGAAAGTTGTAATGAGATTAGATCTTAAGAGATCTCACCATAAGAAAAAAAATATGTAACTGTGTCATGATGGATGTTAACTAATTTTATTGTGGTGGTCATTTTTCAGTATACACATTCATTGAATCATTATATTGAAACTACTACCTGAAACCAATATCATGTTATATGTTAGTTACCTCAATAAAAATCATGAATAAATTAAAAAAACAAGAAAAACACAGTTTTAATAAATTTTTTCTCCAAGGCTAGAAAATATTATCTCTTTATCTTAAAGATCAAAAATGAAACGAAGATATTTCATACTTTGTTTCTGCTAAAGTTTTAGCCCTTTATCTCCAAATTTCCAAGACATCAAAAACATTCCCTGGGAAATGCATTTGAAGGCCAAATAGAATTTTTTCTTCCTTTCTCCGGAAAAAAAGAAAAAAAAAAAAACAAAAAAACTTTTTTTTTTTAAGATTTTATTTATTTATTTGAGAGAGAGAGAATGAGAGAGAGAGAGAGAGAGAGTGTGACGGGGGGTAGGGTCAGAGGGTGAAGCAGACTCCCTGCTGAGCAGGGAGCCCAATGCAGGGCTAGATCCCGGGACTCCAAGATCATGACCTGAGCCAAAGGCAGTCACTTAACCAACTGAGCCACCCAGGTGCCCCCCAAATTCTTTTGATGATATTATAAGCACATTAAGAAAAAAAATTAAAATATATATATAATGCAAATGCAGGAGATGAAAACCTCATTTCACAAAATTGCCTTTTAGAGCAAAGTGATCAGGAAACTTGGAATTAGACTTGTCATTGCATTAACACTATCTTCTCTCCTTATTTCTTTTCCCTTTAGTGGTTTTATTATGAAGAATTCTCTCAATAGGACTGCTGTGAGAATTGAACAGGAGAATACAAACTTCAAACTTTGTAGGTAATTAGTCAATATCAACTCTTCAGTCTTGGTTAACAATAAAAGAAAAACAAAAAAACAAAAAAACTCATCCTAGAGATGAGTTAGAACTAGGATTCTCAAGCTTTTCTATCATGAGCAAGACACCAAGACCTGAACTTTAGTGCTCGCCTGCTGGTACCCATGACCTGTGGCCCACATTTTCCTTAAGCACTTCTTTCAGGCTTATCTCTTAACTAGGGCAGAGGACCCTCTGCGATGGAAACTGAAACTGCACCTCAAGCAATAATGACTGCCCAAAGAGCTCCGGCAGCCCAGACCAGTTTGAGCTACACCCCTACTCCTGCGCAAATGGACCACGGAGTGACCCACGATGACCTTTGCCTCATTATAATGCTAAAATTTCTGCCCAAGCAGGAGCACAAGCCTCATTTACATAACATGCATAGTACCTATAAGCATGTTTCCTTGAGACGCATGCACGACCTTCTGCCCACCTCTGGATTGGGGACAAGGCCCCCCTTTCTAAATATTCATCCTAACCCTAAATAGAAGGAACCCATTCAGCCTTACTCCAAGGGTCATGGGTTTGGAAGTTATTCCTCGAGATCTCATTTGCTGCAATTAAAGTTTTCTTTGTGCCAAAATTCACCTGGTATAGTTTCCATCTGCAATTCACCAAGAAGCAGACTCTGGCTAGATGAGTTACATTTCCTCCCAAGTGGTCTACCAGCATGTACTCCCCAGCATCTAGGGCTATAAAAGCGGCTCTTACAGAAGTTGGGGTTGCAGAGATTTTCTCTGGCAGCTGCGTGTGACGTGCTTCTATCCATAAGTCCCCTTAATAAGCCATTTTTTGGTCAAGTTGGACTTGTGAGCCTTTTTCTTCGGTTTTATAGCTCCTTCAGCCTTTGGAGGTTGTTTTGCATATACCTTCCTTTTACAGAATAATTGGCAAGCAGACAGGAGGAGCCTACAGACGGAAGAATGGGCCAGGGAGATGAGGCTTCTGTGGGGGAAATCCCGGAGTGGCTGAGCACCTCTATGTGGGGAGGCATGGCTTGTTTGCTTGATGCCTGCAGATCACCAAATGAGAAGGGGTTGCCGAAATCACCAGGCAGGTTAGAGTGACTCCTGTTAACAAAGTCGCATGACCCACCGGGGTAAGGAGGGCTGCTAAGTGGCAGCCGTGCTGGGTTGGCCCCTCTTATGGGCCCTTCAATTGACCACCGATGCCCAGCTCGCAGCAGAAGCAAAAGTAAGGCAGGTAAAGGAAGAATTATGATTGGAGAAGAACATGAGACTATCCACATCACTTTTGGCTTCTAACTTGGCAGATGAGATCAAAACCCAGGGTGCATAGGTCAAGACTTTCGTGTGCTGTCCCTGTAGGCATTTGGGGGGCCTAAAACGTGGCAGCCTCACTTGGAACTGTCCCGAGGAAACCAGACTGGGATGCTAAAACACAGAACATTGTATGCCTGGAAAGTAGGATGTGTTTTCCATAAAGGAAGGTATGAGAAATGGAGATGTATTTTTTTGTTGAGAGGAAAGAAAGTAGTTTTGCCTTAAAGTAAGTCTGGTTGTTTTAAGAGAAAAAGATATAGGACAAAATTGGAATGTAGAAAAATAAAGTTGTAAAAGGTTTGTGGAAAAGGAATTTTATGTGCGGTCAAGCTGGCTAAGATTTCAGTGAATTTATTTAAAAATGAATTTTATTGTCAAAAGTAAGCTGGTGAAAAATTAGAATTTGGTCTTCCTGCTGTTAAAAGGACACACAACTTGGGGCGCCTAGCTGACTCAGAGGATAGAGCATGTGACCCTTAATCTCAAGGTCGTGAGTTCAAGCCCCACATTAGGCATGGAACCAAGTTAAGATAAAAAAAAAAAAGACATAAATCTTAGGTGTCTTCTCCAAATATAAGTGGAGAAGGCTTAAACCCCCTAGACAGGTAAACTTAACCTATTCCTTCTACCAGAAAACAACTGTAGATCCAACTTTTTTTTTTTTTAAGATTTTATTTATTTATTTGAGAGAGAGAAGAGATAGCGAGAGAGCAGGAGTAGGGAGGAGAGGGAGAAGCAGACTCCCTGCTGAGCAGGGAGCCCGATACAAGACTCGATCCCAGGACCCTGAGATCATGACCTGAGCCGAAGGCAGATGCTTAACTGACTGAGCCACCGAGGGGCCCCTGCAGATCCAACTTTTATAATGAGTGACTTTTGTACCTATTTCACAGCAGCAGTTTAAAACAGAAGCTATAAAGTCTCTGCATCTTTGTGTGGGGATCGCCTCTTTGAACTCTTAGAGTGCTTACGTGGCAGGATAGCACTGGGGTTTTCTGGGAGACCCTAATGCAGTTAGCAGGTAGGATCCTTAAGGAAGATGCCAGCAACCTTGCTATTCATTGTACCAGCAGTCTGTCCATTCCATGAAAGCAGGGCACCATTGGTTCTGTGTGGTTTCTCTGGCACATTTCGTTTAGCATTGTTACAGGATTTCTACTTCTTCAGTGCCCGTGGTCACACAGCATTCTTGCTCATGCCACTTGGAAGAATGAAGTGGTAGACCAGACGAAGAGTGGTGGGCAACAAAGCAAAGTTTATTGAGCAATAGTGCAAAGCTCCCAGAGAGAGAGGGGATGAGAGGGTTATCTTTCTGGCGTTCAAATCTAGGGGTTTTTGTAAGTTCTTTTGTAGAACTATTTTAAGCAAGCGGGGTGTGCTGAGTTGTGCCAATCACGGCTTGATCATGCATGTGTCCACCTATTAGGTTAATGTTTATGTGCTGATGGTCTTTTGGGCAGTTAAGACATCATCTGGGGGCTGATGTCTTAACTGCCCCTTGCAAGTGATAGTGACAAATGCTTTGTGGTTAATTGCCTTATTTTAGGATGTTTTGCAGAAGTCATTTCTGCAAAGGCTGCAAAACAGAATGTCTAAGCTGCAAAACAGAATGTTAGTGCTGCTTTTTCTTAGCTGTTCTGACTCCCTGTCTTCTTGTTGGAGACCGTGGCCCTGACTACCTCATTGTCCACCTAACTCTTAACAGCATGCCATTTTTGAATTTATGAATTAGGGGGCTCGGTATACATCCTGTGACTTGTTAAAGCTGGGAGATGTTGAGAAAGTTTTCAACACTTTCATTTGTAAAGTGAGGTAATAGTACCTACATTGAGAGGTTATTATAAGGCTCTAATAGGATATCGCAGGAAAATGCTTGCCATAATACATAACAGCAGGTTTGCAATAAACATGCTGCCTTCCTACCCAACTCATCAAGTTGCATCTAAAACATATAATGATATCATTTTTTAAGTTAATTAAAATATGGGAGCAACAAGAGCATTCCTGTAAGTGTGGAAGTATTTTTGTTTGTTTCTTAAAAACTCCAGGGCTCCCTGGTGAATTTTAGTATAAAAAAACAGAACTATCTGAGTGGTAAGCACCATATGCTCTACTGGCTTTTATTTTATTTTATTTTTTCAAAAGATATCTCTTATCACATTAGTGCAAAGCCCATTTCAAAATGCTGTACAGAGACTTTTGCAGTCTGTAATGAATTGTAAAAAAAAAAAAAAGAGCTTTAAATGAGCGATTAAAAACAGGAGTTTGTTGAGTTGAATAAAAGCTATCCTTGGAAATGTGGTTTTTCACTGAAAAAAAAATCTACATGGAAGTGTTTACTCATAAAGCTTGTTTGATTATCCCCACTTGATGTGTCTCACCCCATGGTCACCACAGGGTAGATTATATAATGTACATTGGTTTTGAACACATAATCTATTCTCCTTTGCTTCAGTGCTTGTATTTCATGCTGACACATTCAGCTGAAACCCTGTCTGATATATCAAGCTCTTTATGTTGGCTTACTTGATGGTCTGGGAAAGGAAAAAGGACATTAGTGTCTCTTTTTGCTCTTTGGGATACCTTTTAGAGTAATCTCTTTTCAGTAATGGACAAGTAACTTTAAAGATATACGTGTGTGTGTATGTGTGACACATCTTTTTTGTCTTTGATATCTATCCCAGGAAATATCCAATTAATGAAACAGTGTGCTATACTCGCTTATAAGGAATGAGGTATGTGCTTGGCCTTATCAAAAATAATATCTGATTGCTATCATTCCTAAGTCTTTTTCACTTGCGTTTGCTTTCCAGCTCTCCACCTGGGCAGAAACTCAGCCCTTTATTGATCTTGCATTCCCCTACACTACTTTGTTTTAGGGACTTAGCAATTCATGTTGTTCCTTGACTTGTACTAAAACAAAGGTTTAATATTGTGGAATATGTACAGCAGAGTCAATTAAATTGCCACTCAGCCAGTTAGGATATATTTGAACATGTCGTTAATTGTTCAGGATTATGGTAGTATTGATTCAATTTTGGCAGCTCATGCCAATTGGAAAAGTTACAGACATGGCAGTCAGAGATTGGATTCAGTCTTACTCAGTGATTTTACAGATATGACCCCCCCCCAAAATAGTAAGTTACATGGGTAATAAAAACTACAGCCTCAAATTAATTGAATTGAGTAATGGATCTAGAAATAAACTTTATTTATTTGGAGGCTTCAGCAGGAGGACTCATCTCCTCATATAGCCTTATTTAAAGAACGGTTTACCTTTATCTGGAAAATTGATCAAGAATTGCAGCTTTAGTTTGACACACATGAAGTGATGAAGAAGCAAAGGGATGCCTATGAGCTCTTATCAACCGTGGTGATCAATGGGGCTAAGAAGTCACAGGCAGACCATACTCATTTCTGGAATTTATTCGAAGCATTGAGCAACTACCTGGGAAAGGAACAAGGCACTATTTACACTTTATCAGCAAGGAGAGAGAAAGCGTCCCATGCCTGCCATTTTCACATAGTAAATTTTGCCGAAGTCCTCTCTTCAATCTGCTGTGGGAATATAGGAAAACCTTGATGACATATTCATGGGTTATTCTCTTAGATTACCTAACTTCTTTTCAAAAGGGAAGTTTCTGCGTTAAGCATATTGCTTTGAGATTGGTGGACATGAGAGCTGCTTGTATGGTTTATTTAATTTGTTACCAGATTTTTATGATTCTCTATTCTCTTTCTCCTGACAGAGTGTGAGCCTGTATATCCTTCCTATTGGATATAAAGTAGATTTGTGGATAATCACTTTATCAATTATTTTCTTTGTGTTTTCTTTCCTTCCTTCTCCAAATTAGCATAGTGCTCCATATAGTATAGATCCACAAAATGCTATTCACAGTATGAATCTATTGTTTAGATAGACATAACTTTACAAGTTTGAAGCTGTCAAATACTACTTGTAAAGGTCCTAATTTTCACATTTACCGTAGCATCCTCCAGCCAAGAAATGCTTATTTTAAACATTAAGAAGTTCTTCTTGCCTGATGAGTGTAATTATGATGTGCTGAAGATGTTAGTTTGGGCATTTAGCATTCATTCGTATGAAAGTCCTCTTTTTTTAGCATTATTTTTAAAGAATATATTACATAGTTATGCACTGCATTCATGTCCATAGTCCCTGCAGACTTGATATTACATACTCGATGAGCATTTGTGCAGTAAGACCTATTACTTAAATACAATACCAGACTTTTCTGGCATCCTCGAGCATAGTACAAATGCCTTTATGAGAGTTCCTATGGTTGTATTGTTTTGTATTGTTCCTAGCTACAGAGTGCCGATTTTATATGAATTTTGTGCAAAAGCAGAGCTTCAAATGTCTAATTCTTTTCCTTTAGAAAGAGGTTCTGTCAATATTCATTCAAGTTGGAAGACAGAGACTATGGACAGATGGCTGTGGCAAACAGCACATTGCAACTGGGAAGCAGCATACAGGTACTAGTGAATATGACATTTGGTATTCCATAATAGTCTTGAAAATTAATTTTAAATCAGGCTTCAAAATCATAATAAAGAGCAACTCATATATTATTCATTTCTTTATTCCGAGGGCTAATGTTCAGAGTGTTAAGTACAATATATGCTGGAAGAAGGTAAAGGGAATGAGATTTTCAATTAAACACATAAAGTGTGTTTAACAACTGCAGGCGTGACCTTAGTTATTTTTCTAGGATCACTGAAAACCTTTTCAGTACCCAGAGACTTTTAGCTCCAAGGACTATTTACAATTAAAAGAGAGTATAAAGTTAAGGAATGTAAGGGAACTATTTTAAAAGTTTTAATTTTATATTTTATGCAGACTCTGGTTGAATTTTTGAAGGTAATTAGTTGGTTGGATGCCAGAAGTGGTAAATATTTTATACTTGCTCATGGAAACAGGTAGCTGGAATGTCAAATTCGTACACATCATCAAAAAGCAGGCAATTATCATCTATGCTAATGTATAGATGGCTGCCTGCAAGGTTCACAGGTAATCAGACCTTTTCTGAAGAGTTCAGCATATATTTCTATTTCTATTTAAAATAAATATGGCCATCTGAATAAAACTTTTGATTTTTTTAGAGGAGCTGCTTGGGGAATGGTGATACTAGGATGGGAAGGGTGGCTTGTTAGAATATTATTCCTTTGGGTTACCAGGTCTGATTATCTTTGTGATACTGCAAGCGGAACATTCTTTAAATTAATAGGAACTTTCCTAACTAAAACATTTCAAATTATATCTATTTTTTTCAAGAGAGGATAATTATGTGAAGCAAAGAAATTAGAAAATGAGAGATAGCTCCATGAACAAAGGATTTCAGCACAGACAGGCATTATTCTCACGACATTCATTAATATCATGTGGATCTATAGGTGGGGTGTGTGTGTGTGTGTGTGTGTGTGTGTGTGTGTGTGCTTTTGAAACAAATTTGAATTGTTTTGCAAGTGTGAGGCCATAGTGGGTATGTTTTCTGCCCTGAGAATATCTCAGAGATAATTACTCATCAAATAGGAGAAAGATTTCATGAGGGAAGTGATAGGGATATTAGTGTCCTGGAGACATATGCTGAATTCTTTCTCTAGCACTTACCAGTTATGTGACCTCTATAATCCTCATGTGTGAAATAGGTACAATAAGAATAGAGATGTCACAGTGTCATTGTAGGGATTATTTAAGTATTATACATAGAACATGATTAAGATATTTTACCTATTTTTATTATTATACTTTTATGTATTAGTAGGGGCATATATATGTGTGTCATTGAAATGTTAAAATTAAGGGACTTAATTTTAATCGGTAGGTTTTTAGGGAAGGCCTACTTTGTGATCAATAATGAAAAAAATGTATTTTTTCAATACGGTAGGATTTTTTGTTGGGTTCTGACATGGATTATATTTCCAAAGATTTTATTTATTTATTCATGAAAGACAGAGAGAGAGAGAGAGAGAGAGAGAGAGACAGAGGGAGAAGCAGGCTCCCAAGGAGCAGGGAGCCCGATGTGGGACTCGATCCCAGGACCCTGGGATCATGACCTGAGCCGAAGGCAGACGCTTAACCATCTGAGCCACCCAGGTGCCCCTGACATGGATTATATTATTGGAGTCTCACAAGCTCCCTGAAGTGAGAAAGCTGAGGAAAGTCAAAACAACTTGGCTGAGATTCTGCAAACTCTTCATGGAAGATCAAGGATTACTGGTCTAGGAGTCATTTTTTTTAAAAAAGTAAGCTGTATGCTCAATGGGGGGCTTGAACTCACAACCCCAAGATTAAGAGCCAGATGTTCTACTGACTGACGCAGCCAGGTGCCCCAGGAGTCTTTTCACAATACCCCATTACCTTGCAATGAAAGCGAAAATCCTTTGCTTCTGATTGAAAGTGGAAATTCTTTTACATTCTGCTACTGTCTAAAAATGCTCTCATCTATTTTCATCATTAAGCCCACCGCAATAAACACATTAACTGTTTATAATGACATCTTACTAGTTCGACTCCTTCCTATTGATTCTGTCATATTAAAGGCGAAACTTCACATGGGGAAAATCAAGGGTGTGAAACAATTTAATTAAAGGAGACAGACATTTATTAGATGCTTATGCTGTGCAAAGAAACTACATGGTGCATTGTTGATGAACATGCACACGTGTGTAACACCTACATTGTACTCACTGTGTCTAAGGAAGGGAAGCAGGCCTCGTCTGTCACCAGCAAGAAGTCAATGTCTCTGTTAGTTGATTACGTGCACACATGTGGTCCCAAGGCTGTTACAAAAACATTCAGTGCCTTCAGGCCTAGCGGCAGCATAGTTGTAATGAGTGTCGGTAAGAGCTTACTGCAGTGGTCTTCTTCCTTCCTTTATCCCTCTGTGTTCCCTCAGTCTCCTCTCACTCTGCCTCCCCTTCTGGCCTCCTTCCTGGAAGCAGACGGCTCTGTCAACCTCTGATGATGAGGGCAATAAATGATCAAGAACTTGCAGGTTTTTTCAAGGAGGAATATCTCATAATCAGAGAAAACTTTTTCTTATAAATAATAACTGCATCTTAAACCATATTATCAAAGAAAACAAAGTCTTTTTTAGGCCGTGACTGTTAAGAAATTAAGAAGGGCTGAAATGTTATTGATTTGAGTCATGGCCCTATCACTATGAACTGTGTGACCGTAACAAGTGACTTAATCTCCTTGAGTCTCAGTTCTTTATCTACAATACGGAGATAATAATAGGGTCTTGTTCTTGGGGTTGCTGGGAGGCTTATAGGAGTTAATGTAAGTATAAGGCTCATAGGTTATTGCCTGATGCCCAGGAAACGCTTGGTGTATTGATATTACTGATATGATGGTTTTTAAATTTGTCTATTTTACCATAATCTTCCTCATTACCATGTTGAGAAGGAAAGAGTGAGAGGAAAAAACCTAGCCTCTAACGGATACATACACTAATTGGTTAATTAAATGATTAAGCCAAGTTTTCTGTTTATTCAGAAAAATTTCAGCATTTTGAATCCCTTCTTACATATGATTGTCACATGTCACACGCAGGTATACATGCAGGCGACATCATTTTCTTACCTTTTAAAAAAAATATTTATTTTATCCTAGAAAGAGAGCAAGAGCACAGGAGAGAGGAGCAGAGGCAGAGGGAGAGAGTCTCAAGCAGACTCTGCACTGAGCCCAGAGTCTGATGCCAGGCTCGATCACACCACCCTGAGAGCGTGACCTGAGCCAAAACCAGGAGGTAGACACTCAACTGGCTGCACCACCCAGGCGCCCTTGCATTTTCTTACTTTAATTTTTTTTTAACTTTTTACTATTTTGTCACCTGTAAGTAGAGAAAAGAATGAAAAGAATTCCCACAATAGTGCTATAGGATTGCAACTGATGGAATGACTAATTTTATTGGGTGTAAGGGGTAATGGAACACATTTGAATCTTGATCTTAAAGGATGAGTAGGAATGTGTCAGGTTGGAAAAGGGAATTTCGAGCTAAGAAATGAAAACCAGATAAGTGAAATCACAGAGAGAGGGAATACCTGTGTTACACAATGGGTTGTCACTAAACCATTGTAGGAAGTGTTTTTTAGTTTGAGTTCTCTGGAAATAGACTCTGAAACTGAGGGTTGCATGTGGAGGCTTATTGGAGAGTACTTTCAGATGGGATACCTGGAAGAAAGGGAGGAAGGCACCCTTAGGTGGAAAAAAGAACTGACTTTCAAAGCAATGGCAACTGGATTCTCTGTCCCCCTGGAGGTGGTACGGCCTTCAGAGTTGTCCCTATCTGAGGTGAGAGGGCCAGGTATCTATGTCCCTACATCATTGGTCTTAGCTGGGGGCTGTCTTTAGAAGGGTGAGCCTTGGACAAGGCCTCTTCTTAGCCTAGAGTAGAGCTCTTGTGAGCTGTACTGCCTCTGTCATAACCATTGCCCACTGGTGACATGATGCAAAGCTATACAGAGACAATACGGAAACAAATGGCACGGCTGTATTCCAGGGAAACCTCATGTTCTAAGGCAGGCAGCTACTGTAAGCTATAGTTGGCTAACTCTGGGCCTAAAGTAATTCTCACTGAGGGGTATAGCTTAGAGGCCTCAGCAGTTGATACTGTAGAAGCTGGGCGATGGGTGCTTGACCCTCAAGAGGACACCTGGACAGAGCACCGTGGGTGCACTGCAGGTCACCCCCTGCCTCTTTCAGATGTGTGTGCTTCTTATGGTAAAGTTTGCCCCATCTGTTCACCATCATCTAAGGCAGTTCTATATTCCTACTTCAGTTAAAGTAGGTATTCACTTTTTCTAAGCTTCCAAGGATTATTATAACAGAATGTCAGCATCATCTCCTTGTCAGGGCTTTTTTACAAGGGGAGAAAGCTCCCATGTGAATAAACTTTGTTAACCAATGTGATGTTTCACTTCCTACCCACCCCCACTGACTTGGTTTAGCATCCTGAGAATCCAGTTCCATGCAACTCTTCTGGCTCATTCTGGTCCCTGTCAGCTAGGTTCTGCATCTCCTTTGGCATTTATCCCTCTTCCTCTGTACCAGGCCCAGCAAATATTCCCAGTCAAAGCTGTGCCAAGATTTGTCCTCAATTCCTCAATTATTGGTCTGATTGCCAGAAGGGGAAGTGGGGATAGACTGTGAGTGGGGCAAGCTTCAGGGTCCTGAAAAGAAGTTATCTGGGGGCTCCTCTGTGGCTCAGTCAGTTAAGCATCTGACTTGATTTCGGCTCAGGTCATGATCTCAGAGTCGTGGGATTGAGCCCCGGGTCAGGCTCTGCACTCAGCAGGGAGTCTGCTTGAGATTCTCTCTCTTCACCTTCCTTTATTTCCTCCCCCTGCTTACATGCTCTCTCTCTCTCAAAATAAATAAATCTCTCTCTAGGAAAAAAAAAAAAAGGAGTTAATCTTCATTTCATGTTACCTGCCCTTAGTTCATATGTACTCCCACCCACCACAGTTTCTGTTACACCGGCAGGTTTCTCAGCCTGATAAATAACATAGCAAGAGGCAGTGAAAACAGCTACTATGGCATAAGTCTGAAAATACCTCATCAATAGAAAATATGGTCATTGTGTCTTTCTTTTTAGAACTAGTATGCTAGAAACAGGGGGCTCTGAGGTCAAATGAAAAGTAGATTTTGCATATAAAGGAGGAAATCTCAAACAAGATCTTCTTTAATAAACACTGTTAGTTCCTTCTCAATATCATTGTCTCTTTCTCCCTTACTGAAATAATCCTGACTTTTATCCTAGCAAATTGCCACCTAGGATAGAGACCAGTAACACCCTCCCTTGCAGCTATATTAAGCTACATGACTAAATTCTGGCTAAGGAGTTGTAAATAAAAGTAATGTATGAGACTTCCAGAATTCTTTAAACAAGATTGGGAGGAGGGGCTCTATTTCACTTCCTTTCCTTCTTGGAACACAGAAACAATGGCTAGAGCTCTAGCAACTATCTTGCAAGGGGATTTAATCTTTAGGCTTGAATTTTGCCCTGGAGATTTGATACTTATAGAAGACTTTGTGTTTTCAAATTTGATATTTTTATCATTGGACTATCTCTACAATGATAACTTGCTGCATTATCTGGTATTTTCATTTGATCTTATTACAGAATCTTATTCTGCTTATTTTTGACAACTTAGTTGGGCATGAGTTAGAAAGCATACATTTTCACCCTTGGGTATAAATCGGCCTTTGCTGTTGATGTGCTTAATGTACTGTGTAATCATTTTCAGATCAGAATCAATGTGGTCCCCAAATTGATCTGGATTCAAGTCTTTACTGCCCAGCAGGGTTTATAAGAGGACACTCAAAGGGAATGATATTGGAAGGATGGCTTCATGAAAGTAGGGGCAGTACTGTCTTTGATGTGCTGTTGATTTACTCTCCTAAGTGGAGTGGTCACAAGCCCCAGGAGTCCTTAGGTTTAATGGTTAAGATCAATGATTTAAAATAACAAAAACTTCAGGAACAGTATTGGGTACATTGGCGAGGCTTACTCTCCACTCCTGATGTCTCCTTTTATGCTGATGAAGCTTTCTGAACCTAATGCTCCTGGGTGCTCTCCACCTTCCTTCTCACTCTCTCCCTCTGCCCCCACCTCCCAGGGGAAGTAGAGTGATTTATCTAACTCTGGAGAGGAGAGGGAAAGGACATGCATAGACCAGCCTATTGCTCTCTCCTTTCTCTTGTGCATCTTTTGGGCAGCTCAGTCACATGTTCTTCTCAGTTCTGTGTGTGGTAGTTCAGCACGCCCTCTGCCCGCGCTGGTGAGCGGATGTTACTGGGAAGTTCAGTTTTGGGAAGCCCACTTGCCTACAGTATAACACAATTCCCATTACCAAACGTGCATTCAAAAAAGTTCCTAATACTTAGAGACTGTATTGAATTATTAAGTAAACACCTGTGTAATGATCACCAGGAACAGAGCATTGCTAACACCTCTGTGTGTCCTTTCTGGATCTCAACTCCATCCCTACAATCAAAGGTATTGTTATCTGTATTTTATGTATGCTTTTCTCTGTAGTTTTATCACAAATGTATCTATTACTGAACACTATAGTTTTGCCTGTTTCTGGATTCTATAAAATTGAATCTGTTATGGGTTGAATTGTATTTCCCCTAAAATTTATATGTTGAAGTACTAATTCCTAATACCTCAGAATGTGATGTTATGTGGAAGTCGGGTCTTTATAGAGGTAATAAAGTTAAAATGAGGTTATTAGGGTGTGCTCTAATCCAATATTATAAGAGGAAACTTGGACAGAAGGAGCTGATGTAAAGACACAGGGAGAAGACAGCCATCTACAAGCCACAGAGAAAGGCCTGGAAAAGATTCTCCCTTACAGCTCTCGGAAGGAAGCTACCCTGCCAACATCTTGATCTCCCACCTGTAGCCTGCAGAACTGTGAGACAATACATTTTTGTTGTTTAAGCCATCTGGTCTTTGGTACTTTGTCTTAGCAGCCCTAGAAAATGAATATAGATTTATGCAGCATGTATCCTTTACTCTCTGACACCTCAGTTTTGTGAGATCCATCCATGTTATTGCATGTAGCAGTTTATTTTCATAGCATAAATATTATCAACATTAATAATCAATTTTACCCATTTTGTTATTGGTGGGTATTTCTTTTCCAAGCCCTCAAGGAGCCAGTTAAACCATTTTCCACTGGCCTTCGGTCTATATATGTTACAGCTTTGGGCTACTTCTTTTTACGCTCAAAGTAGATGACTAGATTCAGTGGTTGGAGATCTGCCCAATGGAAGGATTTTCTCTCACCATTGTCTTTCAAGACCATCTGAGTGAAGCTGTTCTATAGATGTCATCCTTGCTCAGCTTGCACCCACCGTCTGAGCCAACAAGTCTGTATTAGTGTTCTATAGTTTCCATTAACATGTCCCTTATTTCCATCGGAGCTCTTACCAGAATTATCTTTAACATCCATAGTTCTACCAATAATCTCTTTAAAGAATTCTAGACTTCTTCTAAAATGCACTCCAGTTCTTCCAGCCTCTGTATAAAACCCAGTTCCAAAACTACCTCCACATTTTTAAGTTGTTTTTTTTTTTTTTTTTTACAGCAAAACCCTACTTCTTGTTACCAAAACCTATTTGTTGGCTAGGGCTGTTATAACAAAGTACCACAGACTGGGAGGTATTTATTTTCTCACAGCTGTAGAGGCTAGAAGTCTGAGAGCAAGGTGTCAGCAGGTTTGTTTTCTTCTAAGGCCTCTTTCCTTTGCTTTTTGGTGGCCAGTCATCTTCTGTTTCTTCACACCCTCTGTACCTGCCTGTGTTTTAATCTTCCCCTCTTCTAAGGACACTAGTCGTATTAGATGAGGGCCCACCCTAGTGACATCATTTTAACTTAATTACCTCTTTAAGGACCCTATATCCAAATATAGTCACTTTCTGGGATACTGGTGGGGGGTGATTAAGACTTCAACATATGAATTTTAGGGGGACACAACACTATCCATGAACCAAGTTCAGAGATTTTCCTCCCCTGGCTGGTCATCAGGATTCCCCATATGGCTGTGACCTGGGAGAGGTTTTCTAAACCAAGGCCAGTAACTGACTTAGTTGAGCATTTAATTCTCTCTCTCTGTTAAGTCCCAGGGTTGAGCCTTGGTTTTCTCTAATCTTGCCAAGAGAGCTGATGAAAGCTTTTTGTATACAACCCAAAAGGCCCTGGGGCTTTTACATCTGGCTTTGTATTGCCGGTTCTTTGCCCACAGCTATTGATTATCTTTTTGTGCTTAGCAATAGTCAGTCAATACCTAAGAGCTACTGTTTTCTCCAGCTTCAAAGCCTGATACAGGTGCATTCACTTTTACCAGCCTACCCTCCCAATTTACTGCCAATGAACATTACAATATGATCAACACCTGTGCACCAGGGGCTGTCTATCATTCTTAATGGAGTTTCCATTGCTAGTTGGGCAGTGAATGAGCTAGCCTCAAATCCTCACGGGTCAGCTACTTTCTCAGACTGCTCTTAATACCAACTGTGACAGGTCGATCGCTCCAGAACTTGCTGAGATGGAACTTAGGGTATGCAATGCTTTTTAGAAACCAACAGCCCGTAAAGGAAAGGGGGTAGTGATGGGACTGGGGAGAGAAAGAAGCTGAACTGAGATATAGGCCTTGTAGTATCTTGGAAAACCTGGAAAACCTGGAAAACCTGGAAGGCAGGTCTGCAGTAAGTCCATAAGGCCAAAAGGGCCAGGCCTTTAAGGCCTGACTCACTCAGTAGCCAGGAGCTGCCGGCCCAGGAAGGGCATGACCTTTGGTGCTGAGCTCGCTGCAGCTGAAGCATATAAAATTGGAGATGAGGGGTGCCTGGGTGGCTCAGTTGATGAAGCGACTGCCTTCGGCTCAGGTCATGATCCTGGAGTCCCGGGATCGAGTCCCACATCGGGCTCCCTGCTCGGCGGGAAGTCTGCTTCTCCCTCTGACCCTCCCCCCTCTCATGCTCTCGCTCTCTCTCATTCTCTCTCTCTCAAATAAATAAATAAAATATTTTAAAAAAATAAAATAAAATTGGAGCTGAGAGCAGGAGGCTGTTTGTAGACTTCAGTTGGTGCTTCTGGAAGCGGCTCCTCTCTTGGAGGATCTTGGGAACCTCCACGTCCAGTGAAGGTACATATTCTTAGAATATACCTTAGAAGTGGAATTTCTGGGTGATAGAATATGTGCACCTCTAACTTCAGTCCATGATGCCAAACTCTTTTCCAAAATAGTTGTTCTACTTATACCCTCATGAAGGTTACAAGAGCTTTTAGTTACTTCATTTCTTTTTTAACACTTGGTATGATCTGTTGTTTTTATTTTTGCTGCCTTTGTGGGCCTGTAGTGGTGTAATAATTTGGTATTAATTTGTCTACCACTGGGGTGATTCTTGGTGAAGTGGCTATTCAAGAATTTTGTCCATCTTAAAAGAAGTATGTTATATTTGGTCTATAAGCTCTTGGTCAGTTATATATATATATATTACAAATATCCCTTTTTTTTTTCTTTTACTCGGGCATTGAATGCTATATTTTGATGAAGATACGTTTTAATTTTTATGTAATCCAATTTATTGGTCTATAAAGATAACACCTTTTGTGTTTTGTTTAGAAAGGCTTTTGCTCTCCTAGCATCATAAATCTGTCTTCCTACATCATCTGCTACTTTTGCTGTAGACCTCACTTAGAACTAATTTTTGTATATGATATGAGGTAGAAAAGAGTTTCTAAAAATTCTTATCTATATGGAGCTACTTTTACCCCAGCACGATTAACTGAAAAGACTATGGATTATTGCCTAACTACAGTGCAAGCTTACTTAGAAAGGCTACGTTTTACTATAGAAATAAATAATTCCCGAGTCTTTGAAGCTTTAAACCTCAAAGTTTATTTCTTATTTATACTCCTTGCTTCTCATGGCTGGGGTCTGGCTTTCTGCTACAAAATATCTATCCGGAACCTGGAGGGTCTTGGTGGCAGGGGAAGGTGAGGGAAGCATATACTGGTTCTTTAATCTTTTGTCCTGAAGTGATACTACCTTCTCATATTTCATTGATCAAAGCTAGTATGTGTCCAACAGTTCAGCAACTTTGTGTACATATTACCTTCTGCAGGGAAGACCAATTTTTTTTAAAAGCTTTTATTTAGTTATTAGAGAGAGAATGAGAGAGAGAGAGCGCGCATGAGAGGGGGGCGGGTCAGAGGGCGAAGCAGACTCCCCGCCGAGCAGGGAGCCTAATGCGGGACTCGATCCACGAACTCCAGGATCATGACCTGAGCCAAAGGTAGTTGCTTAACCAACTGAGCCACCCAGGTGCCCAAGACCAGCAAATTTTAATGAATACTAATGTGTGCTATCACATACCTTTGCAATAAAACAAGTGTCTGTGAACTTTACAGCTTATCTGTTTTCTATTCAATCCTTGCACCACTATCACACGGTCTTAAATACTAGAACTTTATAAGTTTCCATAACTTATATTATATATTTAGATAGATTATATATCTATATATATTCTATATACAAGTATTATTCAGTACAATAATAGTCTTCTCACATTGTTCTCTAAGAATGATTTGTCTATTCTTCACCTTTTGCATTTGTGTTTTTTTTAATTTCACAAGTTTCACAGGACATAAAAAAGGGTTTAGATTTTGATTGAAGTTTTATTGGCTTTATGACCTTATGAAACAAAAATTATTCATTTTTTCGGTGTGGGGAAAATAATGAAACATCTACACACAAAATTAACACATTCAAAATATATACTATGGTAGTAAACAAGACTGTGTCCTAAGTACTGATTAACATGGGGTCCCATCCTTCCTGGAGATCAGGGAATTGAGGAAAAAGTTGTAAGAATTTAAGGTTAGTTAAGACAGGGTTTGGTGGAAGAATATAGCAAATTACTTGTTTTTGTCCAAAAATATGATTCCTCATGTACTCAAAACACTTTATGTATGGTAGGAAGTATCAGCGTTGAATTCTAAACTATAGAAGGAACCTAATATAATGCATGGAGTCATAAATGCTTTGAAGAAACAACAGATGTAGTTCTAGAACAATGAGAGTGGGGAAATAATGCTCTGGCAACTGAAATCAAAGAAGGCGTGATGGAAGAACTAGGGTTTGATGAAGGGCCTGAAGCAAAATTAAAAACTGGGTAGAAGGGCATTGGAGGTCTTACACAGTAATGATCCCCTCATCATTGCTCCCCATTGATTCATGGAGCTTCTTTCAGGAGTTCTATATACTATTCTAATAGTTTGGCCCTTTAAATTTCAGATTTTATTCTTATTTCAGGTGACAAATTCTAGGAAAGGGAAAAGTATAACACCTGCATTTATTATAATGAGAACAAATTCATAAAAGTATACATAATTAGGCATTTAAAATTTTGTTCGCTGAATTTCAAATTGCACCCAGAAAACCCATTATAAGTAAATTAGGAGTTTAAAAATTTTTTGCAGAGCTTTTTTTTTTTTTCTTTTATTTACCTTTTGCTTTGGGAATTAATTGCAAAATCTTATATTAATAGAACATTAAGGGCAAGCTTTCTAAATGTTTAAGTCAAAAATTTCCAAGTTATGTTTCCTTAGTAACTATAATCTCTGTGCAAATAATAAAGCAATAAAACTAATATGATACACCATTGTGCAAAATGAATATAAAAGCTGATTTATAGTCAGTGTATAGTAAACATGACTCCGTTTTAAAATTTGGTGTTTTTGGGGCGCCTGGGTGGCTCAGATGGTTAGGTGTCTGCCTTTGGCTCGGGTTATGATCCCAGGGTCCTGGGATCGAGTCCTGCATCGGGCTCCCTGCTAGGCAGGGAGCCTGCTTCTCCCTCTGCCTCTGCCTCTCTCTCTGTCTCTCTCCGACTCTCATGAATAAAAAAAATGTTAAAAAAATAAATAAAAAATTAATAAAATCTGGTGTTTTTAAAGTTCTGACTTGAAATTTGAATGGGGGATTTTAGAGTATTTGTATATGTAAATCATTTCATTTAACCTATTTAAAAATCACCTGTTTATTTCAATATCACCTCAGTAGATTTCAGGTGCCTCTGAAATTTAATATATCATTGAATATTTAAAGAACTATTGCTCTTTTATCTAAATATAATTTAGGGCAAGTAAAATCAGTTTTTACACTGGTCATAATGTTAAGCATTTGAGATTATATCTGAGGTGTATTTGTGGATAACTCTATAACATAGATGTAAAAAAACCTCCTGACTCAAAACCAGGGTTATCTGCATCTAGAATGGCAGATTGAATCAAGTTTTTGCTAACATAGATCTAGTTTCCACACATGCTCATTGAAGTGCTTTGGTTTTATGGCCATATTTCACATAGATATCCTTGTGAAATATTTAATCAGTGTTATTCATTTTAATAGGAACTAGCAAGAGATTGTAGAAAATTCAGTTAAATATGATTAATAAGCAAAACCTAAGTATATGGCCTAATGTAAGTCATCAATAGAATCATTTTTATACATAAAATTCATAATTAGTAATGCAAAATATTAGTAAAGCTAGAAACTGGGATACACACAAATAAGGACCCACCAGGCTAAAAGATTAATGAGGCCATAATCCTTTGCTTACAAATATTTAATTTTGGCTTTCCTGCCTTCCGTGTTCTTGCCTGGTTTTGGTATTGGGTATTTCTTTTTGAACTCCTTTGGCTATTTATCTATATTCCATTTCTACTTTCACCATTAAATATTTTAGATCTAAGTTTTTCATGATCTCAAGTTGATACTCCTTTCATTCTTAGTTTGAGAATTTAAATCATGAATGAGTGTTGTATTTTTTTAAAATGCTTTTCCTTCATCTGAAATGATTGGATGTTTTGGTCCTTTATTAGTATGGTGTATTAATTTTCTGATGTTGAACCAACCTTGCATCCTAGAGATAAATCTCACTTAATGATAATGTATAATGCTTTTTATATGTTGCTGAAATTAGATGTTGTTATATTTTGTTGAATATATTTTTATGTCCATATTCATGAATAATACTGATCTCTAATTGTCTCATGGATTCTTTGACTGGCTTTTGGTATCAGGGTAATAATACTGAATTCATAGAATGAGTTAGAACATGTTTCCTCCTCTATTTTGGGGGAAGAGTTTATGAAGGATTGGTATTATTTCTCTTTTAAGTGTTAGAATTCTCTGGTGAAGTCATTTGGCCTTGAAGTTTTCTTTGTCAGATTTGAAATTAACAAAGCAATCTTTTTTATCCAGATTTTTTTTATCATTTAAAAAAATTCTTGGTATAATTGACTTTTTCAATTGTTTTTCTGTTTTGTATTTTGACTTCCACAAATCAAAATTACTTTGATTTACTTCTGTTGCTTTAGGCTTAGATTTTTTTCTTCTAGATTTTTGAGGTAGACTCTTAGATTACAAGATGTTTTGGGGGGTATATAATCATGTAACAAAACAAATTTAAAGTGTATGATTCAGTGGGTTTTAACATTTTCACTATAATATGGAGCCATCAGCACTATCTAATTTAAGAACACTTGCATTGTCCTAAAATGAAGGACCAAATCTATTAGCATTCATTCCCAATTTTCCCTTCTATACAAGTTCCTGGAAAATCATTAATCTACTGTATATGTCTATGAATTTTCCTCTTCTACACATTTTATATAAATGGAATATATAATACGTGGTCTTTTGTGTCTGGCTTTTTTCACTTTGCATAATGCTTTCAAGGTTTATCCATATTGTTGCATGTACCTGTACCTTATTTACTTTTATGCCTTAATAATATTCCATGTATAGATATGTCTCATTTTGTATATCCATCCATTATTTGGTGGATATTTGAATTGTTTCTATCATTAGCTGTTGTGAATAATATTATGAACTTTCATGTTAAAATTTTTGTGTGAATATTTATTTTCAGCTCTCTTGGGTATACATCTAGGAATGGAATTGCTGGGTCATACATTCATCCTATTTTTAAAATTCTGAGGAAGGGACAAATGGGGTTTTCACCATGGTAGGTTATTTATTTTTTTCTTCTACAGTCCTATAAAGACATTAAGTTTTCCTAAACAGTTCTTTAGTAGCATATCATAATATGTTGCTTTCATTTTCTTTTCTTTTCTTTTTTTTAAGATTTTATTTATTTGAGAGAGAGAGAGAGCACGAGAGGGAAGAGGGTCAGAGGGAGAAGCCGACTCCCCCCTGAGCAGGGAGCCTGATGCGGGACTCGATCCCGGGACTCCAGGATCGTGACCTGAGCCGAAGGCAGTCGCTCAACCAATTGCACCACCCAGGTGCCCGTTGCTTTCATTTTCACTCAGTTTAAAAAACTCTCATTTTTTTTTTCATTGGTCCATGGGTTCTTTATAAGTGTTTCTTAATATTTATGAATATCCCCAATTTTTTCTGCTGTTAATACCTAATATGTTTACATTATAGTTGAAGAATATAGTTTGTATGAATTTAATCCCTTAAATATGCGCTTGTTTTAAAAATGGACTTGTTTTAAAAAATATATGGACTTGTTTTATGTCTAACATAGTGTTTACCTTGGAAGATGTTCGTTTTCGTTTGGTGTATTTTATTGTTGGGTCAAGTGTGCAATAGATATCCTGTTCCTACTGGTTGATAATGTTAAAGTCTTCTATATCCTTGATTTTTCTCTCTCGGTGTTCCATCAGTTGAGAATGAGTATTGAAGTCTCCATCTATTACTGTTAAATCATTTGTTTCAAATTTTGTCAGTTTTTGCTTATTTTAGAGTTAAATTGTTGGACGTGTATATGTTTATAATTCTGTGTCTGCTATTTCTATTATACAATGTCTCATTTTATCTCTAGAAACAATTTTGTCTATAAATTATTCTGATACTAGTATAGCCACTTCGAATCTCCTAGAGTTATTTGTATGGTATGCTTTTTTTTTCAACCTATTCATGTCATTTAATCTATAGAGTATGTCTTGTAGACAGCATATAATTCCTTATTATATTTTATCCAATCTGAGAAGCTCTGCCTCTCTTGGAATTTTTAATTCGTTCACATTTATTGTAATCATTGATATGGTTACATTTGTCATTTTGCTATTTGTCTTCTATGTTTCATCTTTTTGTTCTGGTTACTGTCCTGTTGTGTGTTAAATAGAAATTTGATAGTGTACTATTTAAATTTCTTTTTTGTATTCTATTCAGTTATTTGTGGTTTCTGTAGGAGTCACAGTATGAATCCTATTCCATTCTTCTTTGGATTAATACTTGTTTAATTCCAGTAAAATATAGAAACTTTAACATAGCTACATATCCTCTCCTGTTGTTTTATGATAACATTGTCAAATATATTATGTTTTTATACTTATGGGCCCAAAATCCTGTTTGTAAATACTGTCCTAGATGATTAAAGAATAATTTAAGAAAATGTAAATATATACTGCCTTTTATATTAACCATATAGTTATCGTTACCAGTGTTTCTATTTCTTTGTGTGAATTCATGTTACTATCTGATGTCATTTTCTTTCAGCCTGAAGGGATTCCTTTAGTTTTTATAAGACAGGTCTGCTAGCAAGGAATTCTCTAAGTCTTTGTATATCTTGGAATAACTTTATTTCAGTTTCATTTTTAAAGAACAGTCTTGATGGATATGGAATTTTTAGTTGACAGTTTTTGTTTTGTTTTCCTCTTAGCTCTTTGAATATTTCATCACAGGACCTTCTGATCCTCACTTTTGTTTGGTTTTGTTTTCTAATGAGATGTCAGATACTGTTAATCTTATTATGGCTCCTCTTTATGTGATCAAATCATTTCCTCTTGCTGCTTTTAAGATTTTTCTTTGTTTTTGACTGAACAGTTTGATTTCATGTGTAAGTATGGATCTTTTAAAATTTCTCCAACCTGGAGTTTGTTGTGCCTCTTGGGTTTATAAGTTAATGGTTTTCATCAAACATGGGGAATTTTTGGACATTATTTCTTCAAATATTCTTCCTGGCCCTTTCTCACTGTTCCTTCTATGACTCCTATTTTTCACATATTGGTGTGTTTGATTGTGTTGCACAGGTTTTAGAGGCTTTTTTTTAATTTGTTTTTCAGATTAGATAATTTCTATTGTTCTCTCCTTAAGTTTATTTCTTCTTCCAGCTCACCTGTATTCCTGACCTCTGTAGTGATTTTTTTTTATTTTGGTTTTTGCACTTTCATTTAGATTTTAGAGTTGGTTCTTATAATTTCTATCTCTATTGACATTTTCTGTTTGTGCCATTATCATAAGGTTTTCTTTAATTCTTTGGGACATATTTATAATTGTTGCTCTATTAGAGTCTTCTAAGTTCAATATCCAGGTCTCCTCAGAGACCATTTCTATTGACTACTGTTTTTTTCTTTTTTTTTTTTTCCTGCGCATGTATCACACTTCTCTGTTTCTTTATGGGTCTCACATTTTTGCGAATTTGGAAACTACCTTGTAGTAAATCTAGATTCTGAATTCCCCCTCTTCTCAGGGGTGGTGGCTATGGGTTTTCTTTTTAAAATTTATCTTGTTTTGTGCCTTGTACTGACTAATTGTGAAGAGTCACTCTCTTTCTCAGTATGTGGCTACTGATGTCTCTGCTAAGGTTTTTATTTCCAAGCCTGACATCCCAGAGATGAATCATCATAGCTAAGTGATCAGACAGTGATTGGTCAAATAAATCTTGAGTGAATAAGTCATCTATCTTTTGCCATTGGACTTGGGTGTAAATCAAGGTATGCATTCAAAGTTCAGGCAGTTTATGAGTGTGCCTAGCTTTTACTTGTTGCTAGGCCATCTCCATTCTCCTCCCTGCAGTAGGCCTTATATTCAGCCATAGATAGATAGAGACCTCTCTGGTGTCTCCTGAACATGTACACACTCTTGGGTATATGCACAGCCTTCCAGACCACAAACATCTATGAATGCACATCAAGACTCAATATGTTTGTTTTCTGTTTTGTTTTGTTTTAAGTAGGCTCCATGCCCAGTGTGAGGCTCAAACTCATGACTGTGATATCAAGACCTGAGCTGATATCAAGAGGCAGACACTTAACAGACTGAGCCACCCAAGTGCCCCAAGATTCAGTATGTTTGAGTTACTCTCTGGATATACCTATTAAATTTCTGGCTCGTGTGATGGTCTTTTGCTTGACATAACCAATATCAAAACTTCTGAATTGTTGTGATGTTGGTCTGTCTTGAATCCCACCACCAAGATTGCTGTAGGTTCAACAACACCCCTGCAGATGTATTATGCTCCAAATCAAACAGCATCTTCTGACAGCAAAAGTGTTTTCACAACTCTCTTCAACTACTGTGAGCTGATAGAACTAAGGTTGAGGGGGGGATGAGAGCAGTTTTAGTTTCAGACTAAAACACCACAGAGTCCCACTGGTTTTTATCTGAAGTTCAGTAGTTTTTCTTGACTTAAAGCTTCCAATTTGTTGTATGCCTTTGGTTGATTTTTTTTTTTTCAGAGAACTGAAATTATTGTTTTTGACAACTGTGTCACATTTTATCATTACTTTTTAAAATTTTTTAAGATTTTATTTATTTATTTGACAGGGAGAGAGAGAGCAGGAACACAAGCAGTGGGAGAGGGAGAAGCAGGCTTACCGCCGAGCAGGGAGCCCGATGTGGGGCTTGATCCCAGGACCCTGGGATCATGACCTGAGCCGAAGGCAGACGCTTAATGACTGAGCCACCCAGGCGCCCCTTATCATTACTTTTTGAGACAGAATTTGCTGAGCTTCTCACTCCACTATTCTTGGAGTCCTACCTCTTTTTCCTTTTTATCAGGAAAAGCAAGTTTTCCCCAGCAGCCCATTATAACTTCTAATTATACATCATTGGAAAAAAAAAAGTGTCATGTGGCTCCTCCTTGGTGCAAGGGAAACTGGGGGAAAAGGTAATTACCTTTGGTAGCCCCTAGAGTGAAGGCTGACAAGTGAGAAAATATATCTGAAATAGAGTTGGGCTTAGACAATAATGTCTGTCACCCAAGTCTAACTGCTGTTACCCTAAGTAGGAAGTACAATTATTCTTAACACTTTTATATCAAAGGCAATTGGACATTAATTTCATTATGAATCAAGTTTAGATATTTAGAGAAAAGGGAACTACGTGGGTTTAACATTGAGCTTACCATGTACTAGTGTTGTAACCTTGGGCAAGTTACTTAACCCTCTCTACTCATCAATTTCTCCATATGTCAAATGTCAGTAATAATTATTCTTCAAGAATTGTAATGAGAATTAAGAGCTTACAAAGTACTTTGCCCAGTGTTCAACTCACAGCTAGTGTTTAGCAAATGTTAGTGGCTGGTAATCATAGGACACTTTTTAAGAAACCAAATCCAACTTAATGTGGAATTGTTTCTTTGTTCCCACAATATTTTCCAATGATGATAAAATTGGAAGGGAGAATGCTTTAATTCTATGTCAGCCGTGGAGTTCTCTAAAGACTGGTTATATAGGCTATTCCACGTAGACTGGTACTGGGCTTATGTAGGATACTGAAACTGGGCAAGTTACCAACTGATGTTTTAGCTAAGCTCTTTCCTTCTGGGTTGAGTCATGGAACCAACAACTATGGATTGGAAATGAAGGACAGAATTGTATGAAGGCAGGAGAAATCATAGCGGATTATTTACTATTTAGAAAAGAAGAAGAATAGAAAAGTACTGATAAGAATAGAAAAGTACTGATAAGAAGAACAGAAATGTACTCATAAGAAAACATTAATTAAAACACATTGGCCGCTTTAGTCACTATGTGTGTGTATACATATGCGGTATATATTTCTCATGGTGATCAAATACTAAATAGATTTCTGATATTACAAAATGACAGTTCACTTATGGATAATTGGAAAGGAAATGAAAAAATAAATGAGATTTCATGAATATACTGAGAATAACTTAGTCAGGAAAAATAAATCAGCATGTGGATATATATATGCCATAATGCAATTTCATTTTGAATCAGCCAAAAGTAATTGATAAAATTAGTTATAGTGAAAATAAGTCTTAACGATAATACCCTTTGTGTTTGCAATGAATTAATGATCACTGGAGATACCTACAAGTAATTCTAAAGATTTTCATAATAAGATGTAGCAAAAGTTTTGGTCATGTTTTAGAAATGAAAAAAAAGCAGAAAATTTTCACAAAGGAACCAAAGCTTTTGTGATGAATCAGGAATAGAGTTCCTTCCAGTACAATTTCATTTAGACAGGAAGCAATGGGAACCATCTTCTGTTATGAATACTGCAATTACCATAGTGTTTGCCAAATTTTCCACCCACCACTTATCTCATTTCTCCAGAGAAGCAATGGCTGAATATATCCTTGTTGATGATCCAGACACTGTGAATAAATTTGCTCTTTTAATGGGGGGGGGGTGGGGAGAAAGAGATGGGGGCAGATGTATTTTGTGCACACTGACTAGCTTCTCTTTGGGATGACAGTGATGGTGGTCTTGTAAGTGGTCTCCTCTGAAATGTAGGTCATTGTTAATGCTCTGTATCTCTTTCATTCCTCTGCTTTTGTTCCTGAAAACTGCTGACCACCTTGCCATTGCTTCTTCCTACCTCATAATAGCTGAACTATAACTGCTCTATTTCCTGATTACCTGAAACTGAGATCAGGATTGGTACCTCATAAATCCTCAAGCTCTGTACCAGCATTGTGTAGCCATATGGAAATTTCAGAAAAGCTAGTCAAAACCTATGAGAGGTAAAAAGGTACA
Source organism: Zalophus californianus (assembly GCF_009762305.2). Classification (NCBI taxonomy): domain Eukaryota; kingdom Metazoa; phylum Chordata; class Mammalia; order Carnivora; family Otariidae; genus Zalophus; species Zalophus californianus. The sequence continues at coordinate 67,364,413 of NC_045598.1, read as the reverse complement.
GACTTTAGCAAAATTCATTACAAGGAAAAAGTCTGTAGTAAGACACATATCAATTGTGTCATGTTGCTGCAATTCCATTGTGTAGGTATGGCAAAGGTATAATTCTCTTAGACATGTTGAGTGGGGAATTGAGAAAGGTCCTATTCACTCTTAGGTGACCCTTTAAGACTTAAAAGGGGGTACACAGAGGATATAAAGGAAAAGGAAAGAGATGACAACTGAGGCTGAAGTTACAGAAGGGAATAGGAATAATGAAAATGATAAAGTCTGAGGAAAAATAATTTCTAGATGCATAGATAGTATTCCACTTCAAGCATAAGATGTGTCATTCAGTAAATGCCTTATTTCAAGGCATCTTGTAGCACTATAAAATTGAGTTTAATATTAAGACCTTTGCATGTAGGGGCACACGGGGGTTCAAAAATTCATTTGCAAATTTCTGCCGACCTGTGAATTCTGTATAAGTGTATCTTTTATGATTTGACCTGAGGTAGAGGGGTGGATTAAAGATTTTTTGTTCTCTGCACACATAGACTAGATGTACAGTAGGGCCACAATACACTAAGGCTCGCAGAATGTTGTAGTAAAGCGACAGACTCTGGAGCCAAACTATGTTTGAATTCCAGCTCCAACACTTGCTAGGTGTGTGATCCCTGAGCGATTCACTTTGCCTCTTTCTGCTTCAGTGGCCTCGTCATCAATTTAGGAATAATAATATGCGGCAGGTTTGCCTTAGAATGTGCTAAGTCTCTTGTCCCAAATTTTAAAAAACTGCAAATAACCCTAGGAAAGGATTCTAACATGTTCAGTAGGCAGGAAATGAATTCGTCAGGAATGTGAAATACTATGATAGATTCAATTTGGATCCAGTGCCTACATCTAGATTCATCAACAGGACAATGGTATGGTCTATAAATGCATGGTGGCTCTAAATCAAATTCCAAGGTTAGGTTGGGGAAATCGTCTCCATAAGGACTGGAGGGCTGGTCCCCTGATTGGACAGACAGCATGAGCTTCTACTCCAAGGCTTCGGGTATGATTAGTTTGAACGTTTGGAATGAAAGGACATTCTCTCTGCATCAAACTCCTGAGGTGAGCCCGGGGCATCTGGGCGGCTGAAGAGCTGATCCCAGTGGTTGTGCTCATCTTAAGGTTGCCATTCTCTTTATCAGGCATCCTTTGTTTCCTCCTCTTTGGCTTATTAAACATACAATTGTAAAATGAATTTGGGAATGAAATAATCACTTTTTTCAAGTAAGTTCTTTTATTGGCTCTCTCACCACAATAGGTGTAGATCTGTGTTCACAAAAAAAATTTATTTCAAAGAAATGTTTATATGTTTGGCTTTACAGATTCAACCTAAATAATAGTTTCCATAAAGTTTCATAATGTTTTTTAATAAACTACACCCCCAGATGCCTCATCATAAAGTTGATTTGTATTTGCCTGTAGACCTAGTGTGTTATTTATAATAAGTTATTGATCGAGGACTTAGCAGAAATATCCATAAAAATATAGCTAATTATTTAAATATAGCAGTTTATTGCCTTTCAAATCAATTTTTATGAAGTGGGCCTGTTTGATCTGTCCATTGAATATCAGAGACTGTAATATGTGTGTGTATACACACAAACCCAAATTATATCACAGTTGTGACCTAAAACCAACATACCATCTGTAATATATATGTAAACCTACCCTTAAATTATAACTTTTTTATCTTAAATGTAATACCTTTTTTCACTTTTTAGACATTTATAGGGTGACTTCTAAGTGTCAGGCACTTTTTAGGGACCTGAAATAACAAAATGAAAAACCTCATTCCCTGTACCAGAGGAACTCAGCGACAGATATATAAGCCAAAGTAAGATTCAAAGACCAGCTATCAGCCATAATCAAAGGCTTTATAAATATGTGCATATACTTTTTTTTTTTTTTTTTGGACAGGGGAAGATAGTGTCTTTAAACAGGGGAAGATAGTGTCAATGTTCAGCTAATTTTTTACTTAATATTCTCGTGGTAAATGCATTTATCTCATTGATTTAAGAAATCTGACAGGTTTGTAACTTGGTCATTTTGTTCACAGCTTTCATGGCTCTTAATACTCAACAAAAACTCATAAAAATACTTGTTCCGTCATTAGCATGGACATATAATATGAAAGCTCCAGAACATTTTTGATAGCCTAGCTAGTACAAACAAAACAGAATACTTCTGAGCCTTTGTGAGCTAGGGAATTAAAGGATAAGTAGAAAGATTAAAAAGGGACATCTGAGATTGATAGTAATAAAAAATTTTTAAAAAATTATACAAATGGAACGAAGAGAATTTGAGCCTCTATTTTTAACTCTAAAAGGATTAATTTATACATTTCTAGAGAATTTTATATCCATGGCTCACTGTATCATGCCTGGGTCTTTTTATAATTAGATCAAAACATAAATGCCCATGGATGGGCCTTGTAGGAGGAAATAAAGATTATAATTGCTGTATTACTAGCCTATTCTGCTATAATGCATCACTTTGAATTAGGAGAAATGCAATATTGATATTAACTAATTTTTAAATTATATGCATTTAAAAATACAAATCTCAGCATTATCATGTGTTCAATAATCAAATTACACAGGTGGTTTTATGCACAGATAGACACATTTCAGATAATTGAACACAGTCGAATGTAAGCAGAAGGCTGTAGGTGTAAGTGACCGCTCAGTATGTAGGTCAGCCTTTCTATGTAGGCACTTGAGGGCAGTTATGTTTCCAATTTGCCATTTGGTGTTTAAAAACAAATACAGCATTGCCAGGAGTGATGTTGAATGAGAATCTTTAAAGGAGTAATGAATAATTCAATTAAGCAGGACATGGTGTGTGGATTTTTAAAAGCAATATTCAAATTTGCTAACAGATTATCATCTCTACAGAAACATTTTTTTTTGTAGCTGAAATTTGCTAGACTTTTCTACCAGCATGAACCACAAAATTTTCTTACCATTCATTGAACAAGATTTATTGAATGCTTATTATGTTCCTGACACATAAATGGATCCTCATTGGAGATGGAAAGAAAAGACATTGTTCTTATCCTTAAAGACTTTACATTCATTACAGTGAAATAGACTAAAATATATATATATATATATATATATATATATACTTATTGTCATCTTTCATGAATTCCCCTAGGTAATTGGTTTAGTGAACATTTTCTGTACCACTCAATGTTATTTCCTTATCTGACTCTTTCTTCCTGTCACTGCTTTCTTTCACACTAGTGGCAAGCTGTTGACAAGAATTTCTAACAAAGTTACAGTAAACATTTATAAAAAATCTTTTTTTTCTTCCAAGAAAAAGGTATCTGAGCGTAGATAACTGATTGCTTCCATATTCCCCTGTATGTGCCTGGACAAAACTTTGGAGAAGTCCAGGCAGGCACTTTCAGCTCTACCTTGGGCTCATAGCTCTCTTACTTCTCTGTTCGCCGTGTTCCCACCTCCAGCAGCTCAGGCTGAAATTGTTTTATTTTCTCTTTTCCAGAAGAACAGAGGCCTCCCAGCAACCTGCTTGGCATACTCTCCACTCAATGTGCACACACAGCAGGAAGCCACTCTGATTTTGTCAGGGAGAGAGGAACTGAGTCACATCATGTACATCAGCCTTATTATTTCCTTCTCTGTATAACTTTGTTTCTTGGCTAGAGAGTAGCTCTCCCACTGGGTCCTCCAAAGGCCACTCTTGTCTTTTAGATTATCTTACTATCAGACCTCCACTTGTCTTATTAAATAGCTAATTTTTAGACCTCTAGCAACACATTTAAGAGCAGGGCATCTCAAACTTCAGTGAACATGGGAATGATCTGGAGAACTTGTTAAAACACTAAGTTCTGAGTTCCACCTCAGAGACTGATTCGGTATATCAGGATGGGGTCAGGGGTCGAATTGGATTTCCAACAACCTCCCAGGTCCTGCTTGCCCATGGGCCGTTTATTCAGCAGCACTAAATGGAGTGAGTGAGATGTTATAATAGAAATATTTTGTGAGGCCCCAAAAGAAGTAATGAGTTTTACCTAGTGCTTTCAGAATGCAGTCAACAAAGAAGAACCATTTAAGCTGAGTCATGAACAATGATGACTTATTTTTCAGACATCACATAGAAAAATAGACCTGTCCAGGATAGGGGCATTCCAGTAGGTTGAGCAGGGTAAGCATGTGTATAAAAGGGTAAATTAAGGCAATGAAAAAAAACTTTGCAAGGCTGGAGGCTAGAACATACGTGAATAGAGGTGGGGCCGGATCATGAATGATATTCGGTTATATTTTAAAGAATTCTTTAGATAAGGTGTAGGCAATTGGGAAATAAGTATTACCTTTTAGAAAGATTATTTAGCAGGATTATGTGAGATGGATCAAGATGGTACAAGACTGGATGCAGAAGGAACAGAAAAAAATTATTGCAGTAATCCACATAGGAGATGATGAGGACTTGGCCTAGAGCAGTAGGAAGCAGTGGGGAAGGAGTTGATAAACCATAAAGGAGAACCACTGAGGTGACTGATTAGATGAAGGCAGTTTGGTAGAGAATGTCTTCCTGATCTGAAAGAATACTGGCACAATTAATTGAAATGACAAGGTAATGATTGTAGGAGAAATCACAGGTTTGATTGCAAGTGGGCAGGGGAAGCTGAATTGATTGAGTTCTGGTTTGGAGATGTGGAGTCCAAGCTTCCTGGGCCTGTCTATATAGGTCTAAAACTCAACAAAATAGTTTGAGCTGAAGATACAAATTTTGGGGTCATCATTTAATCATCATATAGCTGTCTTTGGAATAACGGGATTAAGTGAGAACATGGAAAATAGGGCAGGTTCTTGGGAGAGAAGATCTAAAGCACATTTATAGTTATTAAAAAAGGAGGGAAGGGCACTGAGAAAGAAGATCTCACCATGGATACTGAGCGGGTTTAATTAAAAGAACTGAGGAAGAGTAACACATTTGGCTCAGACATCAAATACAGTGGGTATTGCATGGAGTCTTTCAGATTTTGCAATTAGGAGGTCATTGGTGACTCTAGTGAGGGTTCTGTCAGGGAAGTAATAAACTTGGAAACCTTACCTGAGTAACCAAAAGACTTAATAAAAGGTGAAGAATTTGACAGAGTGCAAACTCTTCTTTCTAGATGAGGGCTTGAACTTGATTACAAAGCAAAGAAAGCAGAGGGTGTATTTCCTTGAACAAATACTTTGTTGTGCTGATTCAAGGTACTGATTCCACCTATAAGTTGAGTCCAGTAGATAACCAAGACTGGTGACCAATCAGAGGTCAACAAAAGGGCACCATGCCTCTGATGTGGGGGGCTCACAGGAAGATCTAAATCATGAAGGAGGAGGGGATGGCTGTCAGGGAGATGGAGTGGAACCCCCAGGAAGCAATGACTACTTTCCAAGTCATTCCAAATACTTCCACCTAAAAATATGTGATCAAAGCTTCTGAGAACCCACTCTCAGAAGTCTGATTTTGCAACCCAAACTTGGCAATTAGTAGTTGAAAACCACATTCATTGTCTAAAAACCACCCACGAGTACTTTGACATTTATTATACATAGGAGAATACACAACCTTGATCTGAACCGAAGTGAAAAGGAAACAAAAGCCATTTGCAACAATTCCAATCAAGTTTCTCCAAACATCAGACTACTGAGTGATATTGCCAAATCCAATAAATAATCTCTTGGGTAACAGTTGTTGCATTTTTAAAACTCTCTGTTCCTGATTTTATGTACATACACATGTTTTGTGGTGATGGAACCAGGGTTCTTAACTGCTTAAAATGACTCTCCTTCACTATACTTCCCATGTGAAGAATACTTAAACTAACTTTTTATGGTTGCTTCTTAGAAATTATCCTTTACAAAATAGAGTGGATAAGAAAGTGACATTAGAATGCCTCAACATATGGAAGGCTGGTCTGAGAAATGGGTGATGGCAAATCATCAAGAGAAATAGACTGAAGACCTAGTAAGAAAAATAAGAAAGTATCATATCTATATTGGGGAATATTACATTCTTATTGAGGATATAATAATTATATCCTTACTGAAGGGAAAAAGCGAATATGGAGAAACTTCCCTAACTTGCTTTAATCATGTCATCCATATCCTGGTTCAACCATTCAACTCCATTGCCCACAGCTCTTCTTAAACTGGGTTCCTCAGATTACAAGTGGTCTTTCAGGTGTTGATACAGGTTCCTCAAAAAAGGACATGCTGCATAATTTAATCCCTGTGTATTAGTCTGCTAGGACTGCTGTAGGTTGGCTCCTTCTGAGGCCTCTCTCATCTTCCCCCCTTTTGTATTTCTGCCCAAGTTTCCTGTTCTTATTAGGACACCAGTTATATTGCATCATGGTCTACCTTAATGACCTCTTTGTAACTTCATTACCCCTGTAAAGACTCTACTTCTAAATATCGCATTTTGAGGTACTGCATTTTAGGACTTCAACGTATGTGCTTTTGGAGGGAACGACTCATCCCATAACATACTTTATTAACTATTGCTACATTATGGTATTATGACAAATTTTGAAACTTAACACATCATCTCAGAGTTTGTGTGGATCAGAAATCTGGGCATAGTTTAGCTGGGTCTCCTATAGACTGCAATCCAGTTGTCACTCAAGGGTCTCATCTTAAGGCTTTCCTGGGGAAGGATCTGTTTCCAAGCTCATGTAGTGGTTGGCAGATTTAGTTCCCCTGTGGCCTATTGGACTGAGGGCCTCAGTTTCTTGCTGTCTCCAGTGGCAACGTTCATTACCTGAAGTGGTCAACAGGCTTCATCAAACCCAAGAGAATATCCCATAGCAAGACTGAGGTTACAAATCTTATTATGTAAAATAACCATGGAAGTGACATCCCATCACCTTTGCCAAATAATATGGTTAAAAGCCAGTCATTTGTTCTGCCTGCTCTCAACAGAAGAGATTTACATGAAGATTTGAATACCAGGAGGTGGGAATCATGGAGGCTACCTTAGATTCCTTCTACTACAACCCTTCCTGAGAGAGTTAAAATGTTTAAAATACATTGAAGTCTCTGGAGACACCATATGGGAATGCTCTATTAGGCTACTAGGAGAAAGTACACTCCTTAGCACGTAAGACCTTCAATGATTTTTTTCCAACCTACTGCTCTAGGATGCTATGATTATATATGCCTTATACAGGCATGCCTCATTTTATTGTACTTTGCTTTATTATATTTTGCAGATAGCACATTTCTTTTTAAACAAAGGTTTATGGCTGGCCTGCCTCAAATCTATTGGCACCATTTTTTTTTTTTTAACAGCATTTGTTCTCTTTGTGTGTCACATTTTGGTAATTCTTGCAAATTTTAAGCTTTTTTATTATATTTGTTATGGCGATCTATGATCAGTGATTTTGATTTGCTGAAATCTGAAATGATGGTTAGCGTATTTTAACAATGTATTTTTTAAAATTAAGGTATGCACATTGTTTGTTTTTAGACATACTGTTGCACAATTTAATAGACTACAATATAGTATAAACATAACTTTTATATGTACTGAGAAACCAAAAAATTCATTTCCCTTGCTTTATTATATATATATATATATATACATACATATATATATATATATATATATATATATATATATATGCCCTAGATTTCCCATTTGAACTTCATTTTCCTTTTAATTTTTTTTTTACATTCTTCAAGGCTTATTTCAAAATTCACTAGCTCTGTGAACATTTTCTTGAATATTTTCTGGGTTTATATATTCATTCATTTATTCCTTCAAGTAATTATTTTAGAATATGGTAAGCTGTTAGGCATGGAATTTATAGCAATGAAGAAATCAGATATGGTCCCTGTTCTCTTGGAATTTTACTTCTAAAAGAGCAGACAGGCATAAAATTGTAAAGAAACAAGTATATAACTGCAGATAACAGTATGTTCTATGCAGAAAGATAGCCATGTGCTCTTGGAAAAATAGTAGGAGCCTAATTTTCTTGGGACAGTCAGAAAAGACCCAGAAGAAGTGACTCTGAACCTCCAAAGATGAAGGAAAAGCATGATGATGATTCCTGGCAGAGAAGAACCTGTGTAAACTTCCTGAGTTGGGACAGAGCTTGTCATTCAAGGAAATGAAGTAAGGCTGATGCAGCTGGAATGTAATGAGCATGCAGCAAATATGAAAAGGTCAGCAGTGCCCAGATTGTTGCAGGCCTTGAAGGCCACTTAACAGTTTTGTTTTGATGCTAAGTGCAGTGAACAACCAGTAAAAGATTTTAAGCAGGAAAACAACACGATCAAATTTAGGTTTTCTTTTTTTTCTTATAATTTTTTGTTATGTTAATCACCATACATTACATCATTAGTTTTTGATGTAGTGTTCCATGATTCATTGTTTGTGCATAACACCCAGTGCTCCACGCAGAACGTGCCCTCTTTAATACCCATCACCAGGCTAACCCATCCCCCCACCCCCCTCCCCTCTAGAACCCTCAGTTTGTTTTTCATAGTCCATCGTCTCTCATGGTTCGTCTCCCCCCTCTGACTTACTCCCTTTCATTCTTCCCCTCCTGCTATCTTCTTCTTTTTTTTTTCTTAACATATATTGAATTATTTGTTTCAGAAGTACAGATCTGTGATTCAACAGTCTTGCACAATTCACAGCACTCGCCATAGCACATACCCTCCCCAATGTCTATCACCCAGCCACTCCATCCCTCCCACCCCCCACCACTCCAGCAACCCTCAGTTTGTTTCCTGAGATTAAGAATTCCTCATATCAGTGAGGTCATATGATACATGTCTTTCTCTGATTGACTTATTTCACTCAGCATAACACCCTCCAGTTCCATCCACATCATTGCAAATGGCAAGATCTCATTCCTTTTTATGGCTGCATAATATTCCATGGTGTATATATACCACATCTTCTTTATCCATTCATCTGTCGATGGACATCTTGGCTCTTTCCACAGTTTGGCTATTGTGGACACTGCTGCTATAAACATTGGGGAGCACGTACCCCTTCGGATCCCTACATTTGTATCTTTGTGGTCAATAACCTGTTAGCATTTTGTTCTCAAATTTAGGTTTTCAAAATACCACACATGTTCTTCTTTGTGAATGGACTGACTATGGATGAAGATGCATAAAGATCATACAGCATAAAGCTTTTAGTGTTTATCTAGGAGTCAGTTGATGGTGACATGGTCTAGACCCAAAGTCAGTAAACTAAAAATAGCCTGTGGATCGAACCCTATCCGTGGCCTGCTTTGTATGGCCCATAAGTTAGAATTTCTTTTTTTTTTCTTTACATTTTTAAATGTTACAAAAAATGTGGAAGACTGCATGTGGTCCACAAAGCCTAAAATACTTACTATATGAAATCTCATAAAACAGCTTACTGACTCCTGATCTAAATAGTGATAGTGGAAATGCAGAGAAGGGGAGGGAATTGAAATATGTTTGGATGGGCAGAATTTGTTAATGCATTAGATGTGGTTGAAAAGAAATGTTCAAGTTCTGACTTGAAATGCCATTATATAAGATGTAAAAGGCAAAAGTAGAGTGACGTGTAGGGGGAGAAATGAAGATCTCTGTTTCGGATATTGTGGTGTATAGTATGTCCTGTCTCTGTGTGCTCAGTACCTTTCACCAGCATTGCTATGTTCAGGGAAGCTTTCAGATTTATGAATTCTGCCTTCCCAAAATAGAATAAAATAAAAAACCTCTCCTTCCAGCTCTCCTAGCAACTTGATGTTATGATGTCCGTGAATTACGTAAGCTCATGCAAAAGGTTGATTGGCTCTTGAGGATCCATTCTGCTAATGGACTCCATTAGCTCCAGCTGTCAGGGTTTAGGGACAGTGACTGCAAGACCATCTTGGGTTAGGATGTCTGTGCTGGTGGTCAGTTGTGGAAAACTTAAGTTCATGGCATTCATGCAAACAGTAGCTTCCAAAGTTTGATAACGGCAGCAGCTGTGGTGGTTTTCCCAATGGGCCACTCCTCTTGTGGGTACTGATTATTTCCCCTGAAAATGTAGACTTGAACCTGGTTTTCTAGCCCTCCTAACAATTCCATGAGTGTCTCAATATCCTTTTAAAAATTCCTTTTAGATTTCTCAGCCAGAGTCCTTTTCTGTTGCTTGTAACTAAGAACTATGATAAAGACGTTTAATTTGTTACGCCTGTGAGACATTCAAGTGAAAACATTAAATAGAGAGTTAGCTATACAAGTCTGAAGCTCAGAGGAGAAGTCTTGGCTGGAAACAGAAATTTGGGAATTGTTGGACTATAAATGTTATTTAAAACTACGGGAATGGATAAGATTGTTTAGGAATGGAGTGTAAACTGAGGACTTAGGACTGAAAATGGAAGAAATTCAACCTATAGATGTTAGGATGAGAAAGAAGCTTAATTTTTCTTCTTTCTGAGGTCCCTTAGCATTTTATGCCTCCCATACCTAATACATTCTGCCTCATATTATAGCTATTCGTTTACCTCTATGAAAATAATTTTCCTGATTTTTGGTTCCTTGAGGGAAATGACTGTAGTCTCTTCATGTTACCTCTAGGAGAAGCTATAATGCTTTATGTGAAACAGGTCTTCTGTATTTTTCTACTTGAATTAACTTTTCAATCTTAATTGATCCCATCTTGTGTTTTTAAAAATATATATTTAGGAACAAACTAATTTTGAAACAGTTGTGTTCTGTTTTCTTTGCGTTGTCTTTGGTATATTGGCAAGAAATTGAAAACTTTTTTTTTTTTATTTCTCCCTTTGGGCATTTTGTAGACCACAGGATGGACAATTATTGGACTTTTTTTTTTTTTTCCAGAGTGCTCTTTGGAAGGCTTAACTGGGAAATCTTTGACACAACCTTTTGAAATCTTCTATCCTATACATATAATGGCCTCTTGTTTCTTCTAGAAAAATGCCAGAAAAGGGACAGTATTCCAAGGTATGAAATATCTTAAATTGTTGATTCGTTGGATAGTTAAATTATCCTTACCTCCATTTTAAATAGGCACATTAAGTTTAATGTCACTCATGTTTATTTAAAATTCTTATTGAAAATGTTATACCATACTTTTTGCTTGTTATTAGGTTCATATTCTTAGATACAATATTGGAAAAATTAGATTCTTTGTAGTTCATTTAATATTTGTAATACTAAAATACATATGTCAGAAAGCTGTCTTAAATATTAACTTATTTAAAATTAATTACATAACTACCATGAGCCAGGCATTGGGACAGTTTTAGGAATACAAAGACACGTTAAAAAAAGCTCACAAAGAATTCAGTCAATGTAAATAGCACTGGAAATTATTTAATTTCTGACCTAACCTATTGTCACTTCTAGCCTTATTTATGAAATATATTTTTTAAAGGCTCAATTGTGTACCCTTTGTTTGATATGAATTTGTATGGGGAGAACATTTTCTAACCTTCATGAAACTCCATCACCTTGTTCTACTCAAGAATAATGAATGGTCAGCTGAGTTTCTGAAGGACACGGTAAAATAGGCATTCACTTTAGACACACAAAATTTGTTGCCATTTCTAGCGCCTGATCTCCTTCCCAATTTTCTGTACCTTTGGCCCTTGATGGCTTCTCTCCAGTCAAACCAGGAAGTCAGTTCAGTTCTTGTTAGGTAAATCCTTCTGTCCCTCTATGCTTACATTTTGTCAAATAACTTTCATATTCGTGATTTCGTATGATACTGGCAAAATCTATACAAGTTAGGCCAGGTAGATTCTATTATCCTAATTAACAGTCTTAAGGTAACATGGCTAGCAACTTTGCTGGGAATAGAAATATGATCTTCAGATTCTCATTCGTTTTTCCCTCTACATTCCATAAACTAAATAAAGTAAAAGAAAATAAATGTGTCAAGGGATTAATAGCTATTCACGGCTTTAGCTGTGATTGAAAATCAGAGATTATGGGCTGGGAAATTCCTTTGAAATATAATTTTTGAACATGAAGTTTGGATCATTTGCTAATGTATATTTACTATAGCTATTTTTTTCAAATGGTACACAGGTAGCAAACTATTACTGGATTGAGCGTATAGGGGAAATAAAAAACAATATATATAGAAGTTTTGAGAAGCAATGGAGACAGATTCAAATAACATTTGTAAAGGGATGCCCTCTTGCAGTTGGAGAGTGATAACTATGCCAACAGTATTTTATATCTCTAATTATAGAGTCATGTAGGGTGCAACACAGATCTGACAAGTGATTTGTCTGTTTAAAATCCTTAGATGGCTCCTATTGTCTTTTTAGATTTCCCTAATATACTTAAAGATATTAGAAAATCTTCGGATCAATACCTGACTGCAGGGGAGACACGTGCAGGAGGAAGGGGGAGGGTGACCTCTCTGCGTGTCATGTCACATCCTCTGTTGAGAAGCACGGGTCTGTCAGGGAGTAGTTAAATGCCTCAAGAGAGCTGTCTTGACCTGGCCCATCCTGTCACTTACGGCTCATGTCCTGCCTTTCTCCTTTAAGGCTTTTATGCTTTAGCCACCCCCGACTATTTGTTCTCCTCTGAATTTATGGCTCAAATAAACTTCAGCCACTTGTATTCCATCAGGGTTCTCTGCTACCACCTGGGTGAGGTCTTGCCAAACTTCTCTCTCCCAGAACCTTAAAAATTTATATGTCCTTCTCCTGGATCCCTAAAATCTTGCATAATGCCTAACAGTAGATAGACCTGTAAATATCCTATAAATGAATGAACGGAAGTATTTGACTCAAGTCAGAATGCTAGTTAATATCCACTGGAAAAACAAAAAACAAAAACCAAACCCTGTTAGGGAGTTCACTGCTTTTGTATACCCTTATATTTGGCATTGCTTGCCTGAGAGATTCTGGCTTGATGGCAGGCCATGAAAGTTGTATTATATTAAAAGTCTTATTTAAAAAATCTTGCATTTCATACCAGCTAGCCAAGGCCGAGCAATAGCCTAATGACAGGGCGTCGGGGAGCCTGCTTGTTAAACACTCTTCTTTCTGAGAGAATGGACGTTTCCTAATCTTTATACACTGTTGAGAAGATAATGATTCACTGCTTGAAAGTTTCCCTTGCTTGTGTATTCAAACTCCCAACATTCTACCCCAAGAGGAGGATGAACCACATTATCACCGTCTATTCAGTAGCTGCTCAAGTGAACCATTTACCATATCTAAGTCAAAATCTTGTCTTCTAGGTTCAAAATGCAATTAACTTCTGGCTCTTTAGGGAGAGCAAATAAATAAATAAATAAACCTGTTCCCTACATAATTATGCTACCCAAAGAGTCAAACCATTTTCTACCCTTTGCACATAGGTCAACTGGAATAATTATTAGTAATAATGCTTGATATTATGTGTTTTCATGCCTTTCCCTCAGGAGATCAGATTGCTTTACACACATTATCTCATTAATCCCTACTCCCATTTTGTGAAATAGAAGTGGGCTCTCCTTTATGCTCATATTAAAGTGTTTTTCCTGCTCTGTTGTAGCAACTCAAACCCAAGGAGGTTAAGCAACTTGCCCAGGGTCATACACTATGTCAACTGCTGATTTAGATCTTTTTATTCTGAACTCCGGTATTTTCTCCTCTAAACTACACTGCCTTCAGAAATGGTCCCTTCAGGCTTCATTGCATAGTATACTGACCCATATCAGTGTTGGAGTTTATTAAGTAGCACAAGGTTAAGCCCTTTACAGAAGAGGTCCTGAGTCAACAGGGAGTGTGTGGTATCTCTGTTTTGTCTGAGGTCTTCTCCATATGAATAAACTGTTAGAATAATTTCATAATTCATTGTTCTTTCAGGTTTGCAAATAGCATTCCCCATTTACTGGCGACTGGTGGACACAGGAATTTTGCTAAACTATAGCAATGAATAAAAACAAGATCCTACTGTCAGCAGAATCGATTTTTCCCCCCAACTGCATTACTATACTACCCTAACACTCTGTGACTTTGATGCTAAGAATGTAAATGAAAGGGAACAAAATCTAAGCTGTTTGAATCTTCTAAATCAATAGCAAACATTATTTGAATATTACATTGAACAGCTGTGATACAAGTGTAACTTTTCAGCCCTGGGGCTGCAGCCATTAAGCCTAAAGAATGACAGTTCTAAGCCAAAACAGTATTTTGAAAGACATTTCTCTGTCGGTTTGTTTCAAAAAGTATTTCTTAGTCTGATGAAATTTAATATAAATTGATGAAAGTATTAAACTCTCATCTGTAACGGAGAAGCCAAGAACAGGCATACTGTAGGGATATTTTTTCTTTTGAACCAAAAAAATTGATATTTAGCTGGGGGCTAGTTTAAAAAAAATAAAAAAAACAAAAACAAAAACAAAAAACATGGTATATTTTAGGAATAATAAGGCAACATTGCCTGAATATAGCTTCAGCCAAAGGTTGGGTAAAATATAATAGGGACGAGCTTCTCAACGTGGAGTCTGTTTCTCAGCATTGTAACTCTACAGGAAAGCTTCCTGAAATCTCTCATTCTGCTCCAAGCAATCTTTGACTCCTTGGGTAATTAATTCTTTTCACTGAAATATGCTGTTCAAGCCCTGCTATATATTTTTTGCCTACATCTAGATCTCCTGGAGAGTAACAGAGAATAAGGCGCTGTCCCAATGGTGAGAGCCACTCTTCAAAGATAAATATCTCCTCTGTTTTATGTTTTGTTTAAATTGGAAAAGAACGATCCAACAAAGCCTGCACAGTGTCAGTGTTTAAGATCGAGTTGTTATGCTATTTACAAAAAAAAAAAAAGGTAGAGGAAGAAAAAAACATGCACAGCAGAAACCATGAACCTTATTATATGACTGCCTCCTATTTTACCAACTGATTTAAAATCTTTATAAAAGCATGTATTTTTAGAACTTGGAAGCTCAATACAAATCATAAGTAGATTGTAATGAACTTCGGAAATACAAAGCATTTAATGAAAATATCATCTGATTCTAAAATCCTACATGATAAGTTTTTAAGTTTTAAGCTTCACACATAGTATGCTTTCAAAAATATCTCCTAATCATAGGAAAAGAACATGGGGTACAAATTATAACCTCTAAAAAAACGATCAGTACACTATTTTCATTTATAGTCTCCTGATATTTTTCTGATTCTTCTGTACCTTTTTCCTATATTAGCCTATATTTCAAAACTTCCTTAAAAGTTCAGTCAGGTATTCTTTGCTTTTTAAAATTCCATCTTTATACTACCTAGTGCTTTTTAAGATAACTTTATATAGTTTTATTTTAATAATGGAAATTATTTCTAGATTAAATATAGCTATCTTAGAAGTTTTTTTATAAATTATACTGGTTAAGGGCACTGCCAGCTTTTAGGACATGAATGCTGTGCCTCGGTTTTCTCATTTGCACAATGGGGATAATAACCATACTTCTGGAGCTGTATTGGAAATTAAGTGAATTCATCTGGGGCAAATACTCTGTGCTTTGACACATTATAAGCACTATGTAAGTGTTAGCTTTTGCTTATGGTATTATCACCATTTTTCAGGCCTTATCTTTTATAAGCCTCTTTCTATTTAGACTTTTTTTTTTTTTAACTAGCTCTTTAAATGTATGTTAGTAGTAGAATGAGTCAGGAAAATTATGTTCTGTGTACTAGTTCCAAATATATTGCTTACTTGTTAAGATTGCTTGGGAATTTTATGTTGTCACTTCAGGTTTTTCTGTTTCCTTATTTAAAATGAGGGTACTAAAAAAATAAAATGAAGATACTAAATTAGATTAATATTTTCAAGGCATTTGGAAATTTATAAGTTAAAAATCAGTAAATGATGAACATGGTCAATGGTTAAGTCTTTATCAAGGAAGCATATTTTTTTAAAGATTTACTTACTTGACAGAGAGTGCATGCGAGCATAAGCAGCGGGAGCTGCAGAAGGAGAGGGAGAAGCGGGCTCCCCACTGCACAGGGAGCCAGACGTGGGACTTGACCCCAGGACCCTGGGATCATGACCGAAGCTGAAAGCAGACACTTAACCAACTGAGCCACTCAGGTGCCCCATCAAGGAAGCATATTAGGAAAAGAACCATTGTACACTATCACTGGGATTTCATTAAAAAAAAAAAAAAAAAAAACAACTTTTCACATTTTTCACACCAGAAAAAAGGAAGAAAGATGTAATCTTAAAATGAGAAGTCCTTTATATTAAAAAAAAATTTAACTTTATGAAAAACTCATGATAGAATAATAAATGGAAATATCTTAGTATCAGTTTCAGCTGAGGACTCAAGACAATTGATGCCACATTACAAGCAGAGTTATGAGACCACCATGAAGGATTTGCAAAAGAAATTAGGGAGACCAATTTTGTGAATCTAAACATTCTCAGCCATTTTGCAACTATGAAAGTATTAATAGTGGAGATAAGGGGGATTTTTGGAAAAAGCTATGCTGTTAAGTCCCATTTCACTTCCTTGTGGGAGTTTTTTGGGAGCGTGAGGTGTCTGAGCCCCCCCCCAACCTCAAACATTGGGAAAAACATTCAACTGAACCACTTAGAGTTTAAAAGGTGTAACTTGGAGCTTGGGAAACATAGTGTACTGCCAACTACGGATGCCTGAGACATCAAAAGAATAGCAGAACAAGAGAGAAATGGCCTCACTGGGCAATCTGCATCCCCCACAGGATAAATGAAGTGAAAGGCTTTCCGTGGACCAGACACAGGGGAGATAAATACAACAGCACAGATACGAAAAGGAAGCAATGTAGGGCTTTCCTAAGTCCTAGGCAGGGGCTGTCTGCGATCCCAGCACCACACGGGAAGGTAGGTAAGAAGCTGAGGGAAAAAAAGGAAAGGAGCAGGAAGTCATGGGTTTGCCCTCCATTGAGGGAACTGCAGGTAAAAATTTGTTAGGGATGGGAAGGTCTCTACTAATTTGTGCCTGTTCCCCGGTAGATGAAGAGGTCAGTTTAGATATCTGACTTGTCCAGAGAGCGTGACTCCAATTATGGATCATGGCGGATCTAACAAGAAAAACTTTTCTTCCTTTTCTTTTCTTCCTCCCCATAAGAGTTAGAAATTATCAGTAAGCAAAATGGGGGAAGACAGGTAAAATCACAAATTGGGGATGGAAGAAGGGCATGGCAATTCCACTCTATTCCCTCAGTGCTGGTGCTTAGCATGAGTCTGGTCCAAGATAGCAGAGGATGAAGAGCTCTTTGAGTAAGGCGTAAAGTTTTTATTTTTACAAATATAGATAAAATTATTGAACAAAGACTGTTTTCACTATCTGAGACTAAGCAGAAAATCATGGGACTTACCCCACATTTCACTGAAGGACAGGAAAAGAACAGGGCCCAGAATGTATATGTTAAAAGAATCAAGGGCTGAAAAGAAAATGGTTGAATATATCTCACAAACCTTGCATTTCAACGTGACCTTTCTGCTAACTGTAATGCCCCCATTAGTTGGTATGTATGTATTTAAGATTTTATTTGAGAGAGAGTGAGAGCATGAGCATGAGCAGGGGTTGGGAGGGAGAGGGGCAAGCAGACTCCCCGCTGAGCAAGGAGCCCAGTGCAGGACTCGATCCCAGGACCCTGGGATCATGACCTGAGCTGAAGGCAGACGCTTAACGACTGAGCCACCCAGGCGCCCATAATTTTTTTGTTTTATTGCCAGCTCTCCAACTTGAATATTAGTGAACTAGGGAATCAGATTAGATGAGATTTGTTATCACTTTACCAGACATAGATATAGGAGAAAATGTCAAACTACCCACTTGTAAATTCTAATTCACCTTCTGAAACTAAGCTATCATAATTTCTCCTTTTATTAGACAGCAGAATAGTAATCAAATACTCTTTATTGAGAAACATTAGTAAAATAGTATTCATATCAACATATATATGTATAATTTAGCTAGAGCATTAGGAAACATTTCATAAAACTCACTTTGCTGTTTATCTGTAAGTTCTCCTAAAAACTAGGACATCAGAAATATAGTTTGAATTTTGCATGTCAGGAGAGAAGATAGTTTAGAGTAAGGAAGTTGTACTTTCCCCTGATGAGTTCTAGACTTTGGTTAGCCTAAGAAATAGCAAAGGAAACAAATATTAAATGATTTCTGTATCCCAGGAAGTATGTTAAGTGCTTTACATATGAAACTCTAGGTAACCCTCACAAAGAACCCTGGGAATGTGAATTATTAACCTGAATAACAAAACAAGGAAGTTGATACTAATATCTTTAAGTTAACATTCCCAAGATTCTAGAGCTTCTGAGTGACAGAACTAGAATTTCAAATTCGGTTTCACCTACTTGGAAATCCACTCTCTTTCCACTATACCCAGCGGAAACTTTTATTTCTTTATAAAAGTTGAAATTAGATGCATTACATCCAATTATATAAAACATTTCATCCACTGGAAGCACTGGTTTGATGACATTTTTATCAACTCTTCTGACTTCTACTTTCAAGCTTTACAGAGCTCTTGAGTTCTTTATGCTTACTAACAGGTATTTAAAAGGTACTTATGCTTATCCATGTTCAGATTAAACTAAGGCTTTGACCGCCTCATTCACTTTGTGTCCCATGGCCTCGCAGACTGCCTGGAATCTAATAGGTTCTCTGTAAATATTTCTCAATTTTATAAATAAATGAGAGTGAACAGTATCTTCATTTATTTAACACTTATTAAGTGCCTTCTACATTCCAAACATGGGCAATTCTGTTAATGGTGAGCAAGATAGAGATGGTTCTTGCTGAATGGATTTTTGTGGTCTAGTGGGGAAGACCAAGTTAAGCAAAAACGATGAAGGATGTTAAGTGCTCCCAGGGGAGTAATTATGAGTGCTGTGGAAGCACAATAGCAGGAGTCTCTAGCATGTTCTGGGTGCTTGTGGGTAGGGAGAGGGGGATGTGGGCTGGGTGGTTCTGTTCTGATGCTTTGCATTTAATGTTTGAATATGGTTATAAGGTGAGGCAACATTATCATTCTGCTGTTTCTTAAATGGAGAGGCAAAAAATTATATATATTAAATTCACTGAAAATGGGACCAGTACTACTCACGGTTCATCTAGAATCTGAACAACAACAACAACAACAACAAAGATTGTTGTAGAATAGTTTAGGTGGTTGGACCAGGAAGGAAACTCACTAAAAAGATCTACCCAGTTTGCAGAGAACATTCTGCAGTCCTGACGATTAACCTGCCGTTCCTCATACAGTCTTCTCCCGTGCCTTTGCTGGTCTGTTTCCTTTGTCAAGAAGGACACCCTACTTTCATGTCTTCACTCAAGCACTGTGTCCTGTGTGAAAGCAGTCTTTTCTGATGTCTCCAGAAAGAGCTATTGTTCTTTTATGAACTAGCTGCATCTTGCCTAATACATTGAGTTGAAGTTGCTGATTTGCATTCCTCTTACTATAAGAATCTTGCTTCTTGAAAGTAACAATCATTTTCTTTTCTATATTCGTGTCCCCAATACCTAGCACGGTACTAGTATTGCAGTAAGTTGTATATTAAATATTTGTTGAATTTTTTCAATTCCTATGAAAGTTAAAAATTTGTATTTGTTATCCAAATGTCTTACCTACATGGAGTCAGATGGTGGATATTTGAGTTCTGGAATTTTCCATGTTTTATCTATTTGGGACCATGTATTAAAAGGTTACTTTTTATCTATTTTTATTTTTTTATTTTTTATTTTTTTTAAGATTTTATTTATTTATTTAACAGAGAGAGACACAGTGAGAGAGGGAACACAAGCAGGGGGAGTGGGAGAGGGAGAAGCAGGCTTCCCGCCGAGCAGGGAGCCTGATGCTGGGCTCGATCCCAGGACCCTGGGATCATGACCTGAGCCGAAGGCAGATGCTTAACGACTGAGCCACCCAGATGCCCCACTTTTTATCTATTTTTAAAGAATCATAGCATTTTGAAAAACTAACAACAGGGATTCTTGAGTTAGACTGCTGGGATCTGAGTCTAAGCTTTGTCCCTTGTGGACTTCACAGTTGTAACTTTTCTCTGTCATGGTTTCTTCATCTGCAAAATGGACATAAATTATACCTAACAAGGTGGTGGGGTTTAAATGATAGGGAGATAATAGAAAGTACTCTGCACAGTCCTTGAAATTCAGTACAGTGAGTATTTAAAAACAGTATGAAATTATAATTCCCATTTCATATTTTAGTGTTTCTAAGCTCAGGATAACAACTTTCATGGGTTGGGTTCTCTTTTTTTAAGATTTTATTTATCAGAGAAAGAGAGCATAAGCAGGGGGGAGTGGCAGGCAGAGCAAACAGAGTGAGAAGCAGGCTCCCTGCTGAGCAAGGAGTCCAGTGTGGGACTCTATCCCAGGATCCGGGATTATGACCTGAGCCAAAGGCAGATAGATGCTTAACCGACTGAGCCACCCAGGCATCCCATGGGTTGGGTTCTTTGAATGCGAAGGCTAAAATGGAGGTTGAGTGGTGAAGATGTTTATTAGCTTCCCACCTGTAGAGAGTAGGAGGAAGAAGCAGTTTGGGGCAGAGGGAGAAAATGAGCTATACCACAGGCCAACAAAGTCTCTACCATCCAGGAGGGAAACTTGGAAGTGAATATTGTGAGGGCAGTGTCCAACTTTGGGCAGAACTGCTGGGTCATTATGCCTTACCTCAGTACCAGATTCAGGCCCTGGCAAGAAGGGCAGGACCACAGGCAGGTTGGCTTTCTGCAGCAGACACTGAGGTTGCTGACAGCTGGAGGCTATCTGCTGCCCTCCTTCCCTGCAGCCCAACTTGAAGGATCTGAGAAACTAGGATATCTCTCTGCATGTGTTACCCGACCCTATGAATGAACACACATTGCATTTAAACAATGAATTTCCAAATTCTTTCAGTCCCACTGAAACAAAGTCCAATCCTTTATTTATGCCCCTACCCCGTCTTCCCCCTGATATTTCTAGTTGTATCTATACAGACATGTCTCCCTAAAAATCTTTTCCCTTCCTTTAGGAAAATAATCTCTTACAGTTAAGAACCTAAAAAACAAGAATGTTTCTTATGTCTGTCCCTACCTGTGATGATATATGAAGTATGTTCAATGAACAAATTCTCAAACAAAAATTAGGATTTTATTTCACTTATTTTGCTTTCCTTTTTCCTAGTTCCCAGTACATTCTTTTCCTTCCCTTCCCTTTTATTTATTTATTTTTTTACCGCTGCCTTCTTTCCTTTTTTCCTCCTCCCGCCCCCTGCATTATAATTCTATTTTAATTAACTAGTTTCCCAAATCTATACATTTTTACAGTTTATTTTCTCACAGAAACAAATCTCAGAATGCTTCATTCTTGTTCCTGAGTTATGTTACTTCTCAGTAAAATTGTATTTGTGTTTCAATTTTCTTCATTTACTATTAAAGTTTGTCATGGTCCTGCTTCAAGTGACCTTGGGGCTTCTAGTAACTGAATTTTTCTCAAGGTTCCTTTCAATGGCAGCAGTGAATTCTTTTTTCTTTCTTTCCTTTTTTTTTTTTTTTTCCCAAAAAGAAAAACTAGGTACCTAGAAATTAACAGACACATTTTGGAGACCAAATCCTTTTATATTTGTTATGGTGTTTTGGAAAGTTCAGGGTAAATTATTCAAGATTGCTTTCTACTTGTATCTAATTTTTTTTAATGTAGTCAAGGTTTTAGTGAATTTTTCTATAAACAGTGTCCAAAGAATATATTTTTAAAGGTTCTATGTAGGTGTATGGTTTTGATTGGATTGCATAGATTAAATCTAGAAACTATTTTTTAGGGTAGAAATATGAAAACTATTGCATTACCCCCATAGGAGATATATATATAGATAGATAGATAGATAGATAGATAGATAGATAGATAGATAATTTTTTAATACTTGCAAGCTGAAAGTAAATTGCAAGCACATCCTTACCCTTATTTTAATGCTCTTCTCTGAAAACATAGTAGTGTTTAGTGTATTTCTTTTGCAAACCAGATAGATGAGCCTCAATTTATCAACATTTTTCTTTAAAACTGAAATCATGGAGGTGGAAAAAAAAACCACCCCAAAACTCAGAAGGAAATGTATAAAACCCCCTTTCTCCCAAAAGAGCGAAAAAATTACTCCTTGAAACATTGGACTACAAGAAACATTTGCATTTAGTAAGCTGCATTATTTATAGATAGAGAACAGCAACCTCTCATCCCTGTCTAGTAGTTTATTTCAAATCTGTAAGATTTACAAAACAAAAGTAAGAGAAACATGTGTTGAGCAATAAATAAATACTAGTGAGCTTCTGTATTCTTTTAGCATTACACTATTTTCATCATTTTTGACACAAAGATATTTTTTGCAGGGAGGGAAAAGCACATTTTGAAACAACTAGTTAAGCAGGGGATGAAAAACTGGTAACAAAAAAGGGAAATGGTTTTGATTTTCATTATGCTTAAGGTCGTATACAGGTCATGTTTAACACAGATTCCATTTTCATATATTTTACTAAAATCTGTATATGAAATTTAAGGAACAGCTGTGGAAAGAATTTGATGTAAAGGAGCAAAAACTAAGTGTCACTTTAATATTAACCTTCTAGTGATGAATAAGCAAACAGAAGAAAAAGAGAATGTCTTCCTCAAATCAGAAGGCAGAACTATTTGCTCCGTAGCTACTGATGTGAAAGAAATATCTGATGGTGGTGGCCTTGTAACAAGACATCCTGGGCTTGGCATTACACCAAGGGTAGTAAATTAAATACCAATACAGGTATTTTACTTAGGAACGTTCAGCCTAATTGGGGAGAAAGAGTTAAATGTCAGATTGTCTTGTCCTTGAATTTTTTTTTTTTTTAAATAGTGTGGCAGGAATGGAAGTACTGATCACTACCTATTTCTTCTCTTCTTTTCATACTTTCGCAGAGAGATGGAGTCTCTACTCCTTTATAACTTTGCTGTCATTCATAGAATGGAATGCTGGTCTTGGCCTTCCTCACAATGCTGTCTCCTGTCCTTGTGCTTTTTAAAGACACATATTGCATCTCTTTCTGTAATATCTTAGCATGCCAGCAAGAGTATAATTGCAACGTCAAGCCCAATTGCAGTCTTCAAAGATGAGATCGCTCACATTTGACTTAGACATAGCATTAAGAATCAGCTATTTTGTCCCCCATGGGTGGTATTCTGCTTATTTTTCTAATTAACACAACTATTTTGTGTCGTGTGAAATGTAGAATAATTCAAAAAAAAAAAAAAAAGATTTTGAGCCAACAGCAGAATGTCTGCAGCCCAACTGCATGAGTCAGTATGTAATAATTGGCCTGAATATATAGATAGGCCATTATGGGACTTGTTAAGGTTTGTGTCAGTTCCCTGCAATAATTATTGAAGGCCTAATTCAGACCAGCTTTCCTCCACAAAATTAAATAAAAGAGGTACTGGATACACCATGCATTGGAGGGATTAGTCAATTCTCTTTGCACAGCAGTGACCTTTGTATCCCCTCTATTAACGAGTGGGAAAGATTTAACTTCACTGCACGTGCCCTTGTATTTTCCGGCCATTATTCAAAACATGTCAAAATGAGTTTAGTTACTCTTCAGTCATTTTGAACCTCACCTGTTCCTCAATCAAGCATTTCAAGCCCCACTTTTTCTTTCTTTCTTTTGTGTTTTAATCAAACCCAGGGCTTATTTGGAGTTTTTATCCCACATAATTCTGCAGCAGTCTTGGAACTGTGTACCACTTGATGTTCTAGAAAATAACTGCTGCTTGTCAACTAGGCAGTGAATATATACACTGCTACTTGCCATGGAGGTCACACTGTGTCTAGTATTTTGTGATTTAATTGCACACTGAACGTAAGCTTGAATCTGTTAGAAAAAAGACGGATACAGACTTGATGAGGTAATCTTTTACCCTCCACATCATATTTCACTTAAGTGGTAGTCAACATGCAGCCCTAATTGGCAGTCAAATCAGAACCCTGTTGACTGCAGCTAAATGCATATTGCCTAATTGTATAATTCACATAACTTCATGCAAAATTCAAGGTATGAAGGCACTTCCTAAAGATGGAATTGCTGAGCATAAATTAATGACATTTTCTTTCAACGTTGAAAAGTTCATTTATTCATTGGCTTGTGACTTCATAGGTCAGTTAATTACTAGATTTCAGAGTTAATTAGGTTAATGGACATATAAGAAGTATAACAGATATGGAACCAGTTATTTCAATGTTTCATAAATGTGGCTGCTTTTGGTTTGTTTTCCAGAGTTACAAATCACTTAAAAATGAATTGCTTGCATAAATCTAACATTTTTTTCTTCTTTACATTAATTTGTTAACCTCATTTGCACTAAGGGACAATTAGTAATACTTTAAAAATATATTTATTTTTGAAATTTTTCATTAAGATGAGTATTTAATACATTAAGTTCTTAAACCATTTCAATAGATTAATTGAAACTTAGTGTTCAAAGAATTATTGGACATTATCTAATTGAATTTCTTACTCAAAAGGAAAAATATCCCTTTATAACACCCTTATTAGATTCTTACCTAATCTAAGCCTCCCAGTTCATAGGATCTCGCTGTTTTTCTAGGCAAGTCTGCTTATTGTCGTTTCTTAAAAGTTTTCATGTGTAGTTCTTCATATTAAGTCAATGTCCCTGTCTGCATTTTCACTCCATTGGTATAATTCTTTCATTGAGAATCTCAGAGACTAAATCTAATATCTTTCAAATGACAATCATTCAAAAACTTGCCGTCAGATGTCATGTTCTATCTTTGGTTCTTCAAACTAAACAACCGCAGTGTCTTTAGCTGAGCTACAGGATATGTACATCTGTAGAGCCCTCATGATACCGGCTGCCCCTCCTTGGAACATTCTAGTTAAGTTTAGAGGCTTTCAAGACAGAACAACCTGCTCCAAGTGCAGGATGGAGAAGATACAGTACACTGAATTTGTGATATTATAGGCTTATGATGACTCAATTAATTTAGGCTACTTGTTAGTTGGTTTAGCAACTTACTGTATAATTGGCCAATTCTAATGTAAAAATAAATCCTTTTTAAGATATTTTTCCTAGAATTCCCTGACAATACTGTTCAAAATTTAGGACTAATTCATGAAAATTTCAAACTCTAATTTCAACCCATTGAGATATTTTGAATCTTAATCCTGCCATAGGACTTTGAGCCATTTCTTTCTGCTTTATATTTACAGATTTGATACATTTCAAGTTAATCACACATTGTGTGTGTGTGTGTGTGTGTGTATGTTTGTGTTAGTTTGTATGAGTAAATTTGCTGTGTGAAATGCTATAAGGAAATAAAGACTAATAAACTATATCTCCCCTCCCCATCTAATCCCCCCAAATTACTAATCAAGATTTTAAGTCCTGTACCCAATTCTTGTGAAACACAGATGGAAATATAGTCCATGAGAAGAATTCTAAACATGGTGAAAATTCACAGAAGCAAAGGAGAGGGACAGGCTTTCTAATGCTTTCAAAGGCTATTATCTCATTTAACACAAACAACTTTTAAAAGACGGGTTGTTTCTGTGGGCGCCTGAGTGGCTCAGTCATTAGGCGTCTGCCTTCAGGGTCCTGGGATCGAGTCCCATGTCAGGCTCTCTGCTCAGCGGACAGCCTGCTTCTCCCTTGCTCACTCCCCCTGCTTGTGTTCCCTCTCTCACTGTCTCTCTCCCTCTGTCAAAAAAAAAATAATAATAATAATTAAAAATAATTAATAAAAGAGGGGTTGTTTCCAGTTCACAAATATGAAAAAAAAATAAGGCCCAGAAATTTATTTATTTATTTATTTATTTTTAAAAAGATTTTATTTATTTATTTGAGAGAGAGAGAATAAGAGAGCATGAGAGGGAAGAGGGTCAGAGGGAGAAGCAGACTCTCTGCTGAGCAGGGAGCCCGATGTGGGACTCGATCCCGGGACTCCAGGATCATGACCTGAGCTGAAGGCAGTCGCTTAACCAACTGAGCCACCCAGGCACCCAAGGCCCAGAAATTTAAAGAGCTTGCCGGTAATTGTATACTTTTAAAATGATGAATATGGAATTAAAGCATCACTGTACAAAGGGTGGGCATAAGCTACCACACAAAGGCTTTATGGATAAGTGTGTTAACAATCAGTAGGATTTTGATAAATGAGTTAGAAGACATTCAAGACAAAGGAGATGGTAGAACCACAAAAGAAGCAATGTGTGTATTCTAGCAGTGGTGAAGTGTTTGAATATAAGAGGAAGTAGCGGGTAATAAGATTAGAAAAAGAGGTAGTTTGCTTTTATCTAGAATAGGGGTCATCAATCAACACAAAGTGCCTCTGAGAGATTTCGTGGAAGTTGAGGCCCAGAAGAACTGGGCTAGAAATTGTTGGTATTAACTAATTGTTAAACAAAATGCACAAATGGGAACCTAGTCTGGTGACTGTCTACTAGAGACATCCTTCAAGCTAGTATCAAGGATGTAGCTTCATCAACTACCTCTGTACATACTTTACATAGTTGGTAGGATGGAAGATTCACTGAGTTTCTCTTGCGTGTCCTGTTTTATGCTTTTCTCTCGGAATGAAAAAGAGCGATCCCTAGGTCCCATCCTAATGAAAAGGGACAGAGATGGAGGAAGCTTGCTAATTTAAATACAATGTGGTATCCATTACAAAATGTTTATGTACAGATGGTAGGGAAGGGCTAAATTCAGTTACCCATGAACAGTGTTTTGAACATGAAGAAAATAGTCTGGAAGAGAAAACTGAACAATCCATTAATCGTGAACAACAGTGGCAAAGGCACACTGAGCTGAAAGAGTGTGTTGTAACGTAACATTGCCTGAGTATGAATTATGAAGGGAAGAGGAGGAGGGAGTAGCAAAGTCTAGAGACCCACACAGAGGTCAGATCTTAGAAGATATGTGTAGTAACTTAGACTGCCTTTGGCTGATATAGGGAGGGACTAGAGTAAAGCAGGGGAAAAACTTACCTCATAATAGAAATAGCACTATCCATGTTGGATATTGGGAGTGAGAGACCAGAGAATGCCAAGCAAGTGAATATACTCTGGCTAGATCTATTTGGTTGTAAGAAACAAAGTCTAGTTTAGATAATGGGGGTTTTCCCTGGGTTCATGTGTAAGAACAGCAACCATAATAGATACTATAGTAGACCTTTGTGTCAAGAGTTTCCAAAAATGTGTCACTAATAATGTAACTCATCTTTTCTGTAGTGTTTTATTCTGGATGCATCTCAGTATGTCTAATCTTGCCTCCAGAGATTTTTTTTTATCACCTTCTACTTTATCCTCTGCCTCATACTTTCTCTGTACTTGAAACATGGGCCTACTCATCACTTTAGCTTAATAATAGTCCATTACATCTTCATTGGTTGTTTCTACACTGGTAATCTTTCATTTTTTGCCCCTTTAGTTTATCAACTGATTCTCTTCATATTCTATAGTTCCTTTACATTGGAAATCTGAATAATCCAGTTTAAACATAGCTTTCCACATCAGACCCATAAGGTGCTTTTTGTCCTTAGGTTGTGTACTCCCACCATGTCCAATCATAGGCAGAAGAAACAGGGTTATTTATGTCACCACATAGAGCTGCCCTTCATTTTTTTTTAATTTTATTTATTTATTTGACAGAGAGAGACACAGTAAGAGAGGGAACATAAGCAGGGGGAGAGGGAGAGGGAGAAACAGGCTTCCCATGGAGCAGGGAGCCCTATGCGGGGCTCGATCCCAGAACCCTGGGATCATGACCTGAGCCAAAGGCAGATGCCCGACAACTGAGCCACCCAGGCACCCTGAGCTGCCCTTTTTATATGGACAGTTTCCCTTAGGAAAAATGATGGATAGGACAAATATTATAATTAACTTCTAAGGAGTATTGTGATAATGTAAGTAACAAAGTAGGGACAATATCAGGGAAATGGTAATGGAGATGTAGTTGAGAACTACTTAGAAGATAAATCTCTAAGTCTTTATATTTAATTAGTTTGAAAGGAAAAGAAGAATCAAAGATTCCAGTGCTTCTGACTGGGTCAACTTATGTGAGGCAAACAATTGAGATGGGAAATGATAGAGGAAAAGCAGTTTTATGAGAGAGCATAGGAAAAATCATGAATACAGTTTTGAGCATATTAAACTTTTATTGCCAGTGGGTCATACAATTAGATGAATGAAGTTAAAATTCTTCCATGAAGTCCCTTCTAGGAAGATGTGGGTGCATAATTAGATCAGAAAGCCTACTGCTCAAACTAGGAGTGGGAATGATATTACTACTGGAGAAGAAATGCTGTACAGATTTAAGGGTAATAACATTGCAAAGGCAGGCAGAGAAGGAACACACAAGACCCACGAACTGTTAAAGATATTAAAAACAAAAATGACAAGGAGAGCATGGTGTCAGCAAAACCTTAACAGAGTCTTAAGAAGATTGCTCAACACTATCAAAGAACTAAAAATCAACTAATATTATGCAGCCATCAAAAGGAATGAGATCTTGCCATTTGCAATGACGTGGATGGAACTGGAGGGTGTTATGCTGAGTGAAATAAGTCAATCAGAGAAAGACATGTATCATATGACCTCACTGATATGAGGAATTCTTAATCTCAGGAACAAACTGAGGGTTGCTGGAGTGGTGGGG
Organism: Zalophus californianus; assembly: GCF_009762305.2. Classification (NCBI taxonomy): domain Eukaryota; kingdom Metazoa; phylum Chordata; class Mammalia; order Carnivora; family Otariidae; genus Zalophus; species Zalophus californianus. The sequence goes on along the minus strand of NC_045598.1, from coordinate 67,335,733 downwards.
GGTGGGAGGGATGGGGTGGCTGGGTGATAGACATTGGGGAGGGTATGTGCTACGGTGAGCGCTGTGAATTGTGTAAGACTGTTGAATCACAGACCTGTACTTCTGAAACAAATAACGCAACATATTTTAAGAAAAAAGAAAAAGAAGAAGATAGCAGGAGAGGAAGAATGAAGGGGAGTAAGTCAGAGGGGGAGACGAACCAGGAGAGATGATGGACTCTGAAAAACAAACTGAGGGTTCTAGAGGGGAGGGGCTGGGGGGATGGGTTAGCCTGGTGATGGGTATTGAGGAGGGCACATTCTGCATGGAGCACTGGGTGTTATGAACAAACAATGAATCATGGAACAGTACACCAAAACAAATTATGTAATATATGGTGATTAACATAACAATAAAAAAATTAAAAAAAAAACCTGACAGGTATCTATTTTACTTAGCAATTAGATGTCCCTGATGGTGTTAGCAGGAAGAGTTGGAGCTATGTTGTGGGCAGAGTAAGATTGTTGTTGAGTAGTGGATGGTGATGGTATGGGAACTTAAATTGGGCAACTCTTGAGATCCTTGATAAGAAAGGAAGAAGACAATGACGTGATAGGAATGGGGTGCAAAGACATAATATTTCTTGTTTTGTGTATTTTTTATTTGGATGAGGGAAATTTGGACATAGCCTGAGATCTGTCTTTCATAGGAAAGATCCAGATGCTGAGAACAATTCAAGTGATCAAACTAGGATAGAAAAGGGAAAACTGTGAGGCCTAGAAATGTTTGGGAGAAGAAAGGGTCATAGAACAGAGAAGGAGGGAGAACTGATAGGAGGATGTATTTTTAGGCTGACTATATTACAGGTGAATAATTCCTTAATTCTGTGGAAGAGTGCAAGAAGGTGTTTGAAGTGCATCTTAGGGCCAATTATGATGTGTTTGTCAATTTGCTCCTCTACCTCAATAGTAAGTGTTTCTGCCTCAAACAGTGTTAACCCCTGAAATTCTGGGTTGTGCCTGTGGGAGTGCCAAATGAATTTTCAGGACTTCCTACAATGGTAGAGTCCACAGAAAAATCCCATGGTGGGAGGTGGGAATGCAAGCCACAGACCCAAGTGCACATTCATGAAGCTCATGTGAGCCCATGTGGTGCTGGTCATTGCAGCCATTGCTGGAGGGAGGAACAGATGAAGTCAAGAGCATCCAAAGTCATGCATTACAAGTATAGGATGAAGTATTAGGAAGACAGTAAAGTTTTAGCTGTCAAAATCCTTTTTTTTTTTTTTAAGATTTTATTTATTTATTTGACAGAGAGAGACACAGTGAGAGAGGGAACACAAGCAGGGGGAGTGGGAGAGGGAGAAGCGGGCTTCCCATGGAGCAGGGAACCCGATGCGGGGTTCGATCCCAGGACTCTGGGATCAGACCTGAGCCGAAGGCAGATGCTTTAGGACTGAGCCACCCAGGCGCCCCTCGCTGTCAAAGTCCTTGATGACATTTGTCATTCAGCCCCCAAACTTCCTATTTTATCTCTAAGAATAATGTAAGAAATGACAGTAGATTGTTTGTTGAAGTCAAAATGAAGATTCTCCAGTATTCACTGAACTACCTGCTAGTAACTCTGTCCAAAAGGAAATGGTGTTTAACTTAGTTTGACTTAATTCTCTGGATGTCCTGATTCTTCTTAATTCCCTCTTTATATTGTTAGTGTATGCAAACCATTTGCTTAATAACTACATCACTGTTTTTCCACAGAAATATAGTAAGTGCCCATAGGTTTAAGACTTTTCCATTTTCTCCTTGTTTTGAAAAAATTGGAGCTCTGCTTGTCTATATTGTTTATAATACTATTCTCATTGTCTAGGATTCCAAGATTCTCTGCAGTAGTTCTGAGATAACTCTTGCTAATTCTAAGTCTTCTGGAAGTTTTTCTGGATCTGATAAGTAAACTAACCTAAAATCACTAGGTATTTCCTTCCTATCTTGCTATGTGTTCAGGGATCCAAAGGTTCCTTAAGCATCTTTGTGGCCTATATATTACAAAATAAATGATAATAGCTGAATTAAACATAACATGTCTTCATTTTAATTTTTATTCTAAATTAGTTTTTTTTTAGTGCTTACAGAAAATGTATTAATTTTCTTGGACTCCAATATATGCTTTCAAACTAAACTTAAAGGCTTGAATGTTAATTCATATATATTAGTCATATGTTAGTACAAATTTATTACTACAAAATAAGGAATACTGTTAAACCAGTTCAATATAATTTTAGTTTTATCATCAAAATTGTCCTGATAAGTCTTCCTGAGACTCTTCCAAGAACGATGCTTCAAATGACTCTCTTGCAATGGTGACTTGAATGGACTAAACCAGCTAGGTTGTCTATGTAGGATCTACTTTCTTTTCAGAGGCGGTAAGAACAGATTTTCTTTCAAGCTCAGTTATATTTTGAGGGGGTGGATTCACCCAAGCTCACTGTAGAAGAAGACACTAAATGCAGATCAAATTAAGGGAAACTAAGTGCGCTACAATAAAATTGTAACCCAACAGGCATTGTCTGACCAAATCCACAATGGCTGTTGAAGGACGTCCATCTATCCATTCTTTGAGAAAAGACTGTGACCACTTTGGGACCAGTGGATTGCTGAGAAGCCAAATTTAAAAAGCACATCTTGGTTCACAGAGGACTGCAAATTAGAATAAGTTTGTAAATGATGTCTTAAGTTGAAATTCATATTCTAGAGCAGAGTCAGCAGTCAGCATTTTTTATAATATAAGCGTTTAGGTACTAGCAAGTTTAGATTTATAACTCATCCCATTGTCTGCTGCAAAAACTGAATTGATGAAGCTATTTTATTAGCAGTGCTACATATCGAGTGCTCTTCCGAAGCCTCCTTTTATCATGCTTTAAAAATCATTCTCTAATTTAACAACGATATTAAGAGAGCTCTTTTATTCAGTCCAATTATGTGGAAGCACACTCATTTTTTTTAAGGGGTTAATCTTTAGGGATGAAACAGATTATCAGCTTTTGAACCAATTTTAGTAGAATCTCCAGAAACAAAGCCAGGACAAATAATTATTGGCAGTTCACAGAAGGCATTCTGTGCCCACTGCGCTGCTGGATTCCGTTAAAGTCAGCTTGCTTGTCTTAATGGGAAACACCTGTGGTCCGCACGCAAGAAGACAAATCAAACTAACTGTGCTTTGAGACACTCAAACTAAATTATGGAAATAAAAATCTCCTCGTCTCAGCATCACCAATGTCCCTCTTTCCCTTGAAACAGATATTAAAGAGAGGTTGTTTTGAAAGTATTTATTTCCCTGAGGCATTCCAGAACTCTAAACATTGTCAATGAACACATCAGCCAGAAGACAAGTCCCCCAGACTCCATGGCCATTATTTCAGTGGCCCATTAAATAATTTAAAAAGAACAAGCTTGTAGAAGTAAATTTAAATTCTTTTTATCTCAAACTTGGACAATTATTAGTATGTCCAAGAGGCATAGAAGGTATTTTCTTTTCTACTTAGGTAAGATGTTTTAAATAACATGGCCTTTTTTTTTTTTTTTTTCTTAAAGGACACGTTTACTTATTTTTGGAGGGGCTGGGGAAGTGGTCAAGTTGGGGGTGTGATCTCATGGAAAGGTGATGTCTGCATAATACCTTACAATAAATATGACCAAAATGAAAAGTTTTTATATTAATCGGTGCTCAAGGGAAAGTCCAAGGAGAAAAAGATCTTTGAAAAACTACAGGTAGAATCACAAGGCAAAAAGAGGTTTACTTGTTAGGGTAGAAGTGATGTTATCATTAGCCAGAATGTAAAGTTGCTATTCTGTTTTCATCTTTCCCTGGAAGGATAACCCTCAAATTGGAGGTAGTACGATATAATTTTTTCAGAGCAGGAACATTTTATTGAGGCTGTAAAATTTACAGGATACTAGAAAGGAATAATAAACATCATAACTTGATTATCTTTCTGAGTAGGAATGAGGAAAAAGAAAGAGAAGGAAACAACATACATAAAGCAAGGTTTATGAACTCAGATGTCCTGGGAGGAAGGTGGAGTGGGTGGTTGATATGAAATATAAATTAAGTCATCCTGGTGTTTGAAAAGTACTTTCTCTCAGTTTCTTAAGTCAAGGTGCCATACTGTCATATTCTCCCTCTCTTTTGGTAGGTATTTTTATATATAACTTCGCAATATGGAAAACAACAGATGATAAATGCAATGAACATGTCGTCTCTGTGAAAACAGAAAAAAAAATACTGGAGAATATGTGCTTTGTCTAATATGGGAATTCAGACAATTATCACCACTTAGGGAAACACTAGGTCACATACTTATCTTCTAGCTTTGCAGAAGAGATTGGAAATCTAGATTTAATGAGGAATCTCATTATTTTTCAATACTATCAATTTATTGTTTTTGATTTAGTTAAGTCCGTATTTTGATGAAGATGAATCTTTAGGTATATTTGTTTCTTTTTTTTTTTAAAGATTTTATTTATTTATTTGAGAGAGAATGAGCAAGAGAGAGAGCATGAGGCGGGGGAGGGTCAGAGAGGGAAGCAGACTCCCCGCTGAGCAAGGAGCCCAATGCAAGGTGATGCGAGACTCGATCCCTGGACTCCAGGATCATGACCTGAGCTGAACGTAGTTGCCTAACCAGCTGAACCACCCAGGTGCCCCTAGGTATATTTGTTTCTTTATATGTTTGTTTATAGCACTGACTGGGTCAACAGAGAGCAAACCAGATAACATCTCTGTGACCCAGATAACATCTGTTGGCCTTTGTTTTGACACCACTGCGTTTGACTGAATGGGCAGAATTCAGAAATAAAGGCAGTCCATAGACCTGGCTCCAAAGACCTAGCAAGTATCCACTTGGGAGATTTCTAGGCCTAGATAATGAAGATTTGCTCCTTAAGTAGTGCAAAGAAATACAGTAGTTGGAATAAGAACAAAGCTTAATTTCTCCCCCCTTTCCTGAATCTGTTCAGCTGTTACAGAATTACTTAAAACTCTTCAGTAAAAAACAATGTAAATATTATCAGGGATCTAGCATTTTTTCACTTTGGAAATAAAGACAAATGAGACCGGATATAGAGCAGGTAAAATAGGGTACAACCTCTGTCTTTGATGATTAAAGGCCATTTTATTTTGTAATGGGCTTCTAAGCTCTAAGGAGTACTTGCATGCTGGCTCAACTGAAGATCTACCTTTCATATTTTTCACTCTCCAGAATATATTTGGAGAGAAATAGAATACCACAAGGCAGAATTGCTCTCAAGAACACTTTGGATTCGACTGTTCATGCTTCTTTGCAAGATGCCTCTGGGTATCTCCCTTGGTCCTCTGAAGGGCCAAAGGCCGTTTCATAGCCTGGGTTAACATGGCTTAATAAATTGTTCCCAATAACACTGCAAGAAATTGACTTCTGCATGTGTCCCAGGAAACAAGTTTTAGTGTTTCTGATAGATTTTAGTACTACTGATAGCAAAAACACTTCTGGTAAAGATAATACACTTGTAAAATTGTAACAGGTAATGCAAAATAGCATCAAAAGAGATAGTGACCCTCCCGTCTACCATGACCCATACTGGATATTATCCATACTGTAAATGTTTCCCAAGCAAATGCATTAAAAATGAAATTTTAGTTTTTTGACTTCCAGTGAGGTTGAACATCATTTTCCGTGTAAAATTGACTATTAGAGGCAGTTTGTGAGAATTAAGAAATTAATATAGTGAACACTAGGAACCGATGAATCTTCACCAAACTTTTGTGATAAGATTTCTAACTTGCAAAATCAAGACAATGTGAAATACGTTTCCAAGTGTTTACTAATTTTTTTTTTTACAGCATCTATGTTGAGCTTAATGCTAATGGTGTGTGATTTGAATGATAACATATTTTGCTGCATAGGCACCTGCTGATACAAAAACAAAACATTTTGGTGGTTACAAGAGTTGAGCAAAGTAGCAATACTGGTAATAGTTTGTCATTTATTTTATACAGTACTGAAAAAGGGTATTTAAGGTTTATTTTAAAGTATTGAAAAAACATTATATAAGAAGAATTAAAATATATTGCAAAGCTAATTCTCCTTTAAAACAATTTTAATGGATAATACATACTAATGTATTAAACTAATTCATAAACTGACAAAATTTAACTCTGAAAAATTGAAAAATTATGTAACCTTATTTTAAAAGACTCTTTCATTACACACAGTGTATTCATGGTATTGTCACTGATTTCCCAAATATACTTTTGTGTACATTTTTCATGCTGCTGATAAACTATTTCTAAGTCTATACTTGCCTGGGGAATAGGAAGGGTTATTTATGAGGTAACTTCAAATATTTTCTTCTGACGTCTTCATTTTCAAATAATCCCATCTCTTATTTGATGACATTGAGAAATATTTTGAAAAAGCCTTCTTTTTTTTTTCCTTTTTTTGGGAGGGAGAATGAACTGTAGATTTGGTTTCAAAGAAACCATTTCTAGTTTGTCCCAATCTTCTCTAGTGTCATGATGTACATGTGAAATATCTGATGCGGTTGTCTTATCATTTTTGGTTGTGTTAGTATTCCACTGGTTTAGGAAGTCTTTGAAACCTACGAAGAACTATACTTGGCACATAAGCTTTGCTTTGTTTATTGTCATTTTCTTCCTCTTTTTAAGGATTTTGAGCTATAGAATGGATCTATTGCAAAAAAAGGATACATCTTTGAGAATGTCTCAGGACATAAATGATTCAGTGTTTAGATTTTAAAAATCAAAAAATGAATGTTTTACACCTATTAATACTTGCAAATATCTTCTTCACTTGTGAATAGCTGGATTCTCTCTTGGTAGATGGGTGTAACACTGGATAGCAGCCTTAAATGGTTTTGGTCCATAATGTTTTGCTCTGCCCTGGTAAACATTGAAAGAAAATCAGACTTTTATATAAGGATGTTGAAATCTGCTTGTTAAAATTGCAATGACCCATATCTGGGAAAGAGAGTAAATACATATGTTTCTGAATTGATTTTTTAAATGTAATCCCTCTAGGTTAGGGTTTAAGTCCCAAACTAAAAGGAAGAAGTTTAGATGTAAATGATAAGTACTTGAGTTTAGCAATCAGTTTCATGAGTGCATAATGGTGTCAGCAGTCGACATAAAATAATATTGAGCAAGCTACACAGGGATAAAACTAATCCAACAACTATTTAGTTATTGGAATATCATGGCCAAATGTAGAGTACAGAATCCCATCGTATTCTTTACTGATCAGATTACATCATTATGTTTTACGTTGTCATTGCTGACACCAAGATATACCAGACTGGCAACTTCCTAGACAGCCAGTCTATGAGAGGTGTTAAAAATCCATTCTTTGGAAATAGCCAGAAACATGGTTCTAGTTAACTCTGGTTTGCACCAGCAACTGCTAACATAACTGTCAAAAGGAAAATGATCCAGCACCAGAGCATGTAAGAAATCTCTTATTTGAATCTGAACATGTGACAGAAAAAGTTATTTATAACCTCCCATTTCTTTCTAAGACTGGTGAGCTGTACTAACTATAGGCTCTTTTGTTTGCTGAGCACACACACACAAAATCGTCATCTTCATCGTAATGGTCTCTGGCACTCTTCAAAACAGTAGTGTGGGGGGCAGGGGGCATGTAGGGTGTTGGAGATTGAAGCAAGACAGTACTAAACTACTCCGACTAAAAATGGGAGAGTGATTTTGGGAGTAGGAGGTATGAATGAAAAATCAGAGGTAGAGAAAAAGAGGCAATAGTTAAGAAAGTGATTAAGGGGGAAAGTGGGTTGTGTGGTGGAGAGAAAGACTGGTGTCAGCAAGGCCAAGAGAAGACCTATCTAATTGGGGAACTGGAAGGGAAATGCTGTGACATCCTCAATTTATATTCTCTTTCATTTCAACAGATCTTTGGGAAATTAAATACCACTCTAAATGGAGCTGATTTGGGGGAGAGCTCAAAGAAAAAGACAAGGGGACAACTGACATTATTTCTAAATTTCAAGAAAAAACGTAACTTATAGTAATTGAAAATAAGTTTCTTTTTGTCTCTATAAAGGTTGAACAGTATTTAAAAAAAAATTAACAAATACTAGGTGTGCCTAGAACAGGTTCTGATGGTCACATGGCAACAGGTAGAAACTTAATAAATTAGAACACTCTCAAAAGAAGCCTGCCCCTGTAGTAGGGTGTCTTAAAATCATGATAGATGAGAAAATATTGAGGTAAAACACTTTCCAGACCTGAGATTAAGAAATAGAAGTTTCTGTCCAGGGGAAGCAGGTCCATGCTGGCTTTGTAACACCCTGTGTTGCTGTAAAAGGCACTCTGGGGACTAATAGAGGTTAGAAGTAGGAAAGTGAGACGGGTTTTGACGTGAGAAAGAATTTTCTAACTGACTGTGGCCAACAATAGAAGTTACTTTGGGACGTTGCTGAAACCAAGTAAATATTGGGTATTCATTCCTTGATTGTTGTATTAGACCTATCTGGACCACATAGCCTCAGAGTATGCTTAGAATTCTATGGTTATACCCCTGGTTGTCCTTTCACTGTGTAGTGCATTTGATCCATTCTTTCAATCTGTGCTTCCATTTAGAGAAAATAAATCATGTATCACTGGGTTATATAAAAGAAAAAGATTCTCCCATTTCAATCAGTTATTTTAGCATCATTTTGCTAACTATAAATTTCCAAAATTTAACCCCTTGCTTATGTGATTTATATAAACAATTCACAATCAAATATAAATGAAATTGACTTAATTAACCATTGACCAGCAGTCTAGAAGAAGGGCTCAAAAATTTTATTTTGAAATAGAACTTTGGAGTTTCGTAAATCAAGTTTATTCTTAGCAATGTATGTGAGGCAGGGGTGCCTGGGTGGCTCAGTCGTTAAGCATCTGCCTTTGGCTCAGGTCATGATTCCAGGGTTCTGGGATCCAGCCCCGCGTCGGGCTCCCTGCTCCGCGGGAGCCTGCTTCTCCTTCTCCCTCTGCCTGCCTGTCTGCCTACTTGTGATCTCTCTCTCTCTGACAAATAAATAAATAAAAAATCTTAAAAAAAAAAAAAGAAATGTATGTGAGGGAGAAAAACGAGAGAAAGTAAGAGAAAAGGGAAGAAAAGGAGGAGGGAAGAGGTAGGGAGAATGAGAGGGGAGGAGAGGGAAAGAGAGAAAGGAAGAGCACGGGGCAGGTTCAAGTGTGAGTGTGTTTGTGTTCAATTTCCCATCCCGGTGCCTTTCAGCAGGAGGACTGGAGGAGCAGTGAGCAAAACGATTTATTTTTTAAACACGTACTATTATGGAGAAAAGGCCACGACATGCCAAAATGTTGAAAAAAAGCAGCCCCTGAACTCTGGCTAGGAGGATTATGGAACTCCAAAAATACACCAGACTGTGAGAACTACCACCTACATTTGCAATGTTTTACAAGTTAAAAATGTCACAGCGCATAAAAATAGTTTTTTTTCACCCCTATGGACTGGTGGTTGGTGGTTTAACTTGAGAACCAGATTGCTGTGGTAGTATGAATAGCCTGAATATTCATTCACAGCATGGAAATAAAATGAAAAATGGCTTTCATCAGACTTTCCTTGTGTCCAGGAAACATATTTAGTCTTCTGTTTCCCTCAAAGGCTTTTTAGGGAGGGAAAAAAAAAGGAAATAGCTCTGTTTTCAGAAATGCTTGTAATCAATCCTCTCAAACCCAGAGTGATTGTGTCAGTTTTTGTCATGATTACATAAAGGTCTTTTTGTGATTTTATTATTTTTTTTAAACTAAGCTGGCTAGGGAAAGTAAAATATGAAACAATGCCATACAATTTCTTAAGAATAGGCTGATTCCTAAAGATACGCTGTGAAACCGGAACGGGCTTACTTGAAAGGGTTTAGTTTTCTGTGTTCAGCGCAGTAGCTTGCTGTTGAAAAGCTTCCAGTCTTGATCACTTATCCACAAACAAAGGGGGCTCTCTTCCAATCTCCTCGCATTCTCTCATTCTCAGTCCAGAGTGCTTGCATTTTCTCTCGTGGATCTTCTGCTTCACAGTCCTGGGGCATTAGTAAACACCAAAGGTGTCCCAAACATATGGCCAGCCACAAGGTTTCCATGTGGGGTCTGGCTTTGAGTGTATCTGATGATTACACATTTCAAATAGAAACCCAGCTGGTGATTCCCTGAGCCTAGCTGGTCTCCATTTGGCTCCAAATGATCTGGAAGTGGATTTTCCTGTTTGAGGATTACCCTTTTCTGTAATGGCCCAGCTTCTGTTCCTTTGACCCTTTGGTCACCTCTGCATCCTAGGGATCAAACTGCAGTGGTATTTCATTCCGTTGTTCGGGAGCTGGAGCAGCCAGCCAAGGCCAGTTGGGTCTGCAGGAGCAGGTGAAAATGACCTATTAGTAGAAACAGAAACATATTTTTAAATAGGCTCATATGTTCAATTCACCCCTGAAGGTTTTTATTTCCTCCTTGAACTTTTTTTTTTTTAACTTGTGGTTTTCCTTTAACCCTGATGTTGGTTTGCATAATCACAAAATTATTGATAATGGAGAGTTGAAGGACTCATTTTTTATTTTGCATTTTATCAGAGGGAAAAGCTAAGAAATTCTTTGAAGTCTTTAAAACATCTGGCTGGGGTAGCATAAATGTTTCCACATAGCATAACTTAGTAACAAGTTATCTTTCTTTATCCTTCTCTCTCTCTCTCTCTCTCTCTTTTTTTTCCCTCACTTTGTCTTTGAAGATACTGTTCCTTCTGCCAGGAACATTCTTCTATGCCTTCTTTTGCTAAATCACTTGGAAAAGCCTATCAAAACAGATATGTAAGAGTTGATTGTGTCCCTTTTATATGCTTTTGTGGACCCTTGTGCTTTTAATACATAGATTCTATTTATATTTGTAACTAATTATGGAGGGTATAATAATGAAGCTGGTGTTGTTGTAACTAATTATGGAGGGTATAATAATGAAGCTGGTGTTGTTTACCACGTATCTTCTCCAGTAGGCAGTACTTTGAGTGGGCGGAAATGGGGTTGATTTTTTTTTTCCATGTGGATTAGTGGTTAGCACAGTCCCTGGACCATGTTGGAGACACTCAGTAAATATTTGTTGAATTAAAAAAAAAATTATTGACTATATAAATGAATGAATGAAAGAAAACCCCTGTAACCTTTTCCTCAACTTTCTAGATTATTTTTCTTAAGTGACTTTCTGGACCAATTTAGTAAACTTTCTTTCCTTACTGGGTTGGGCAACCTACACATAAGATCAAGAGACATCTGGTCTTATTCCTTTCAGAGTTTCTTCTTTTCCCCACATGTCAATACTCACTGTGTCCCAGCTTAGTCTTTAACTTTTACATTGGGAGCTCCGAGTAAGCAGGAAAGAGAGGAAAATCAAAGGAGATGGCAGTGGCAATTAGGAGAAGAGCTTCAGGGCTAGACGAGAGTGGAAAGTGAACAGGGGTGGCTTTCAAAGTTGAACAGCCAGGCTTGGCTTTAAAAAGAAGTTGGAACTGGTTGAAATAGACCTTTAACTCTCCCCATTTTCAACAAATGTCTCCTCTCTGTGGGACTTTTCCTTTCTGTAAGGCTCTCTATGTAAACTTCCAGTTCCAATGCTTGTCTGGGTACCTTCCTAAAAAAGTAATTCATCCTCTGGGTTATTGTGCCCTCCATCAAAACATCTCTGCTATGTGTTTGAATACCAAAGAGTCTGCTTTTTCTGGAGGGCATGATGAAAAGAACTCAGGCTCTAGAATCTGGGCATCCAGATTGAAGTCTCTGCTTTTTTGGTAAATTACTGCTGCTCATGATTCCATTTTTCCCTTGTCTTATCTGAATGCCCACCCCATCCATTGTGTGTGTGTGTGTGTGTGTGTGTGTGTGTGTGTGTGTGTGTGTGTGTGTATTGGGGGGGGAAGGATGAGGTAGGTATTGAAACACTTTATAAATATATCTACACATCTGCTTTTCCTTCTAATAACTCACTTGATGAATAAATATGTCCTAAAATATTACTGGGTGGTTATGTTTTATGCCATCCACAGTCTTCTACAGGCAAAGCTTTAAAGCTAAATTACTTTTAACAATAAGACAACAACAGAAGCTGTTTACTAAGTGCCTACTGTGGCCAGGGGACTTAAATAGCATTAATCAAGTTGGAATAATTGAATATAATTCTTATTTATAGATATGGAAACTGAGACTCAAAGGTCATGTGGCTGCATTTCAAATCCAGATCCTAGTATAAATGCCATCTTCTTACATCTCTATCCAAGATAAAATCTCACTATTTAAAAAAAATCATTGATTTGTTAAAAATTTAGGCACTTTAACAGTCTTGTGGGGGAAATATTAAAAGACATGTGAGTCCTGCGGACAGACTTCCAAAGTTTTGTTGTTTTTTTTTTTTTAACTTTAGACCCTTGTTTTAAAAACTCCACATATGAACAAAATTTGCATATAATTTCATGGGTTTTATGAACTGCCTTAAGCCAAGTCATGCAACTTTGGCTTAATAAACGCTGCATTAAGGTATTATGAGCCCCATGATGTAAAATTCCTTTCCAGTACACAACTAGCTTGGGGCTCCCTGGTCAGACAAAAGTCAGCTCGTTGTGGCTAATGTGTAGCTAACCAGGGGTTTTCATCAGCAGCATTTGTTGACCTTTTGAAGTCACATCGTTGTTGGGTCTATCCTGTGCATTATAGGTTGCCAGCATACATGGCCCCTCTCCCCACTGGATGCCGGTAATCACCACCCCTCTCTTGTGCAACTATAAATGTCTCCAGAATTGCTAATGTTCCCCTGGGGGGCAAAATCCAATCCCCCCTCCCCCCCAGAACAACTGAACTAAACTCACCTGGTTACTAAGGCAGTCTGATGAAACAGGAGTCCGCACCATTGATGTTTGGCATTTCTGGATTTACGAATGCTTGTGTTTGTTGAGCCTTTAAAACTTTTCTTGTTAGAGACATGGGTCCTTGGCAGCTGCCAAGCTGATTTGTTTTGTTTTTTTTCTCCCCAGTGCCAGAGGAGTTAAGGATGAGTAGGGGGTGGGGCGCACTGTGCTCACAAATGCTGCTGGCTCACATCTCACCATTCAGAGATCCATTTTCCTTAGCAAAATCCTCAAAACGTAACTCCCTCACCAGGAGAAGATTAAACCACATTCATACCTAATGGTGATTTTAATGAGGCCTTGAAAAAGAAAATGGAGTCTTTGAAAGCACAAGGTTTTGATTTAAACCATGAAGACAAAAAGTTAGGCGTGCTGAATTCTGGAATCTCTAAGGTCATCAGGTGTCTGAGGGGTGGGGATCTGGAAGCCCACTGAGGTAGACATCACTTGTTTTGCAGTTGTGGGTAGTGTCCTGCCCAAAGAAATAGTAGTGATTAGTTCTACCATCTCCCTTCCCCTGCAGCTCTGTTTTCTAATCTTTTTTTCTTTTTTAAAGATTATTTATTTGTTTATTTTTGACACTTGATCTTAGCCAAAAGGCTGAGAAGCGATTGTTTATTTTTGAGAGAGAGAGAGAGAGAGAGAGAGAGAGAGAGATTGAGCGTGCAGAAATGTGGGGATGGGCAGAGGGAGAAGCAGGCCCCCCACTGAGCAGGGAGCCCGATGCGGGACTCGATCCCAGGACCCTGGGACCATGACTGAGCCACCCAGGCGCCCCTCTATTCCTTTTAAGCAGGAAACGGGGCTGGGAGGGGGAAAGGGAGAAACAGGAGTGTGTGTAGTAGAAATAACTAAGCACATCACATGAGTTAATCTCATTTACTGCTCATCTCAGCTCTTGGAGTGAAATTCTCATTTTATAGTTGAAAATACAGAGTCTCAGAGATGTTACAGAATTTGTCTGATTTCAAATCTTCATTAACTGTTAGACTCAGGACTTGCACCGGGGTCTGATTCTGTAGCTCCTGCTTTTCCGTTCGTCTTGCTCCTTTACTCCCTCCTCCTTCCCTCTTCCACCTCTTCTCCTTACTCTTTTATTCCTTCGTTGATGGTATTTTTGAAGGTAATATTTAATGGGTAAAAATATAAATATATATGTAAAACATAAAATGTAATAATTAACTAAATCCCTATGATCCACTACTCAATAATTAAGGTATTACCAAGGCATCATAGCTATTTCGATGGTTGCTTTTCCTACCTCTCCTCTAGAGATACTATTATTATATAATGCAATGCTTTATCATCGCCTTGCCTTTAATACATATAATATATATATAAATAACCTATAATCAAACACAGTGAGAAATCTTGGGCAGAGACCATTCAAACATATGGATGGAGTAAATGGAATCACCAGCTCCCTTTAAGTGAAATTTGCTCAGCCCTAAGGAAATTTCCCATCCCCAAGCAAGTATCCAAAAATAACATGCAAGATGATACTTTTTTTTTTTTTTAAAGCTCACAGTCAAGAATATTCGCATTGTTTCTAGGAGTCACTTTAAGTTTAACATGCAGCTAAGGGAATTTCGTTATTACTGTTCTAAAAAAAATACTATCCTTTGAGGAGCACCTGGGTGGCTCAGTCGGTTAAGCGACTGCCTTCTGCTCAGGTCATGATACTAGACCCTGGGATCCAGCCCCACATCGGGCTCCCTGCTCAGCAGGGAGCCTGCTTCTCCCTCTTCCCCTGCAGCTCCCCCACCTTGTGCTCTCTCTGTCAAATAAATGAATACAAATCTTTAAAAAATAAATAAAAATACTATCCTTTGAAAATGCCATATTATTCACTTTTCCCATCAATGGATAATTGTGTCCTCTTCACTTTTTTTCTATTATGAATAATGCTGGTACATTGTGTGTACATGTTTCTTGGCTCAAGAAATATACACCCAGATACATCTTCTGGGGTACAGGGCATCTGCTTAGGAGTAGTATTGCTGGGTCATAGAGTATAAGAATCCACAACTCTATAAGATGATGCCAACTGCTTTCCCCAAGAATTTTTCCAATTTATACTCCCACCAAGAATATATGTCTACATTGATGTTCATCCTCTCCTACACTTAGTATTTCAGATACTTTGCCAAACTAGTGGGTGTAAAGTGGTATCTCATTATGCTCTTAGTTTGGACTTTTCTGATTACTAATGAAGCTGAGCATCTACCCATACATTGAGTTCCTTTTTCTATGAAATGACTCCCTTTATTTTCAGCTGTTTCTAGTTTTATTATTGATTTATAGGAGTTTTAATATGTTGGACTATAATACTTTGTCTAGTTTGTTTTACGAGTATCTTATCCCAGTTTGTGGCTTATCTTTATTTAGTTTTAAGTAGTGCCAACAACTTCTGCTTTGAACGTTTCAGAGAAACGTTTCAGAGAAACAACTCTGAACGTTTCAGAGAAAGCAAAGTGGAGGGTGGGGCGAGAATCCCTGGTTTATACAGCCAGGTGGCAGCAACTGGGCAATTAACTTTTGGAGGCAAAGCCAGATGTAGGAGGTAGAAAATTGGTCTCTTTTGAGAATGAGACTTAACAATAGGCAAGTTGTTTGCCCCTGGTTCTACAACTTCTTCTTTCAGAGAGCAAATCAACTAGATTTATCTCCCCTAAATCTGTTCTCTCCCCCACAGTGCTGGAATTCTAATAATTCAAAATTGATTAGCGTTAGTAAACAAAACCCCCAGGTACCAGTTTTTGTGGTTTGGCTTACTTCTAAGCACCAAGTCTAAGGGAAAGAGTCAGTTTCAATTAATTTACACCTTAGGGATCAGGCTTTATTTGGGGCTTGGGGAATTCCAATTAATGTTGGAAAGGGGCTTCTGGGAAGGAAAGAAGCAACGTTTTGTAATTCCAACCAGAGAGAAAACAGAGTTCTAGCTACTACTGCTTATTGAAGGAATGGAGGTGCCTGGGTCTTCCTTGAAATTTGAAAAACTGCCTGTTCTGTCCAATTTCTCTTGTTTTCCTTCAGGCTGGGCTAGGAATACTTTGGTAAAATAAATGTGATTAAGTCATTTATATGCCTGTTCAACATTCATCTAATAACCATGTAGCAGAAAAATGACTCAGATATTGTTAAACATGTATCAAATTATCTTGCTCTCTGTTTCATTTGGTTATGATATTAATGTGTCAGCAGGATGTATGACCTTTAGTTGAGCCAGGTGGTTTGGGTGAATGCTCACAGGCAGTGCAGCAGAAGTAAAAACAAACAAACAAACAAACAAACAAACAAAGAATTAGATTTGGTGGAAAAATGTTAACTGCAAGGTTGGATAAAACTGTTCAGAACTGGGTTGAAACAATCTCCAGGTTTGTGACTAGGGGAAAATTCTTTTGCGAGCCCATTCTGTTTTAAAATGGGTATAATATCTAACTTCCAGTGGTGCTGTGAGGATAAGCACAGATTTGTGGATAAAGTCTGATATCAAGCTGATGCTCAAAATGGTAATTAAAATTTATCTATTACTGATGTCCTTATTTTTTTATCAAAAATATTTAGTATTTTGTTTTGTTTTGTTTTCCCTTCATTAAATAAAATTGTAACCATCTAATCCTCCTGCCTTGATTATGAGAATGAGGCAATTTGCAGGTGACTTTGTGGATCATTTTAAAGCTAGGATGGGATTATAGCTCTTTAAAAATATGAAGTAACTTTTTTCCTTTATTAATCTCGGTGGGAAACATTAGTGAGAGTATGTGCTGAGGAAAAAGAAAGCACTTTTTAACAGAACCTTTAAGGTTTACAGAGATGACTGATGATTGTTTAATCGCTAAATCTTAGAGAATTAGCTAGAATAGATTGCAATAAATCATTTAACCAACATTTATTGAAATACGATGGAAAGAGCATTAGGCTTTGGACTCAGGACTGGGTTTGAATCCTGGCTCTGTTGTTTTCTATTTGTTCCAACTCGAACATATTATTTCACCCTTGGAGTCCCATTTTCCTTGGCTGTGACATGGAACCTACTGAGAATTTTTTTAAATAATGCACATGAAATTCATAGTATAAAAACTTGGAAGAATGGGGAAAAAAACTTGGAAAAATGTAGGTTCTTTCTATGTAAGAGATGCCCTAGTATACTAATGATGATTGGTTTAATGTGGAGGCATAGCATTAGGACAAAGATAAACAAAATACAATGGTTTTCCTCAAGCAATTTGAGATATTACTGCAACAAGGAAGTTATCAAAGTATGATTGAACATGTGCTAGAATAAGCCTATGTGTCTACGTGCAGAATGTTGTAAAAATTATGGAGGACAACATTATAAACCAGTGAACTGAAAGAATAAAAAGAATGGTAATTTGGGCAGAAAGCATGGAGGATTTTGTTGACAATAGGATTGAACTTTTAAAGTTGATAAGGCAAGGAATAATAAGTTCAGGGAAGAGCGTGCCATTTAATATGACTTAGCAAACTCTAGAATTTTACCTTTCAAAATTTAGTGTAAAGATTCCCTGGAAAAATTCTGAAGATTGCACTTTTCTGGGTATCTCCTGAGAACTGAGTCAGTGTTTGTGTGAAGTAACCTCAAGTCTACATTAAAAAAAGAAAAAAAAAAAGCACCCAAGTGGTTTTGATGTAAACCTAACAAAATGTAAGGTACAGATGGGAGACATTTGAGTCAGGGAGTCAAATGAGGATATTATGAGCAGTGTCGCAGTGAGAGAATCAGACCTGGCTGGAAAAGGCTTTTATATGCTCTTCAGAACATAGAAGGTAAGAAAATGGTGGCATGTTGGCTATGGAGAATGAGGGAGAATTAAGCCTCGAGAGAAAAAAGAAAAACACTTCATTCCTGTCAAACCTCACATTCTCAAGGGAGAGCTTGATCCTGGTTACCCATCCATACATCCAACAGTCTATCCATTTAGTAGTCTTCTAAATTAGTGTCTACTCATTTGGTCCAATATGGGGGGAAAGAAGATTGTTAATTTCAATCATATATATTAACTAAGAAAGGACTAGAGTAAACTTTATATTATTAGAGGTAGTATAAATTACAGAGAAACCATAATCATTTTGAGTATTTTTTTTAATCTTCTGTTACATATAAGGATATTGAGACAAGTAGAAGTTGAAGTTCTCATGGTTAGTCCTTCTCTCCTGTTTGTTTTTAATGTAGGACTTATCACTTATATTTCTTCTCTACCTCTTATTCTCTTATTAAGGTTTACATTTACTACACTGGTGCTCCCACACAGAGAAATGCTTTTGCTAGCATTTCATTTCTGTGGGTCATTCCCTTTTGCAATGCAAGTATAACTGCAAATACATTAAAGATTCATTACCAATTCATACCTAGGTTTGATGCATTTATAAAATCCTTTCCTGTAGGCTATTTAGGTAAAGCAGCTCCCTGCACATGGTATGGTAAGGACTTACTTGTGGTGGGGAGGGCAGGGGAAAAGTAAAAGAGGGTCTAGTGTTCTTTGCCAAGGCAGGGGGGAGTGGACATTCTGCTAGTCTTCTGTATAGGGTTCTAGTGTCATTACCACTAGAGACTTGGTGGCCATTAAACATATTAAAATATATACTAACTTCTCTAGTTAGAGAAAAGCAAACTGATGCAATAGCATACCATTTTATAAAAATCAAACACATCAGATATGCAAAAGTGAGCAGTATTGATACATTTTCATTGCTGTTAAGAGGAGCATGAGAACTGCTTAAATAGACCTGGCAGGAATGCAGAATGTGCAACCATTTTAGAAAGTACTTCGCTAGCATCCATTACAATTTAAATATGGGCCTAGTTGTGAAACAGCATTCTTACTTCTAGGACTTGTTAACAAAATGTAAAGCCTCCAACATGGAAGATTCTCTATAAATAGATATTTAATACATTATTGTTTCTGATGGCTTCCAAACTGGAAGCATCAGGAGTGTCTGTTGATATGAGAATGGCTAAAAGTTACAGTGCCTGTTCATGAAGAAATATTACTCCGCTATTAAAATGATGAGTTGGATCTATAAGGAACGTCTGTGATATATTATAACGGAAAAGAGCAAGATGCAGAGTTCAGGAGAGAGAATGTTATGATCTTTGGGATAAACGAGGTTTGGAAAGACAGTGGTCAAACTCTCATAACTTTGGTTACCTCAGAGTGGAGAGAGTGAGTGTGTAGGTTTACTATTTTTTTTTTTAGGCACTTGTGAATTGCCAGGTTTAATATGAAAAAGTACAATTTAGTGTAACATAGAGGATGAGTTTTGGTACAGAAGGTGGAAACTACTTGATGATAGAGTTCAATATGGACAACCTGTTACAGATGACCCACATAGGCAAAATTAATACTCAACTTTGCATATTAAAAGCTGGTAATTTTGACATGAACAATATTTGGTGCCAAGAACTAGAAATATATTTTGATCAATTTCTTGCAATATTTGTTTTCCTTTAAAATTAAAGCCCTTCTTACAAAAACAGGGGATTATTGCCAAGAGATTTGAAATTTTGATCAGAAATTCTGGGAAGCCGTAGGTCTCTGGGTAATGTATGAGTCACAGGGAAGGAATCTATCACTATCTGGACAAAGCTTTTCTCTAAAAACCTAAGCAGGGCAATAGGTCATGGACGGTCGATTATTTGTAATGACATAAGTAAATATTAACAGGACTACTCTCTTCAGAATAATTGATGACTACTTAAAAAGAAATAATTATACATTTATTTTTCAGAATTTTAAGGGGTTGATTTTACCTTCCTCTCTTATTCTATCACCATTTCTTTCTCAGAGGTAGATCTTTAAAGAAAATTTTTATGGGAAATCAAGAAAGCCAGAGGCTTTCTGATGAAGTGTTGTTTTTACTTGGGAGAGGGAAATAGATACTCAGGGAAGGGAAAGCTACTATGCACTGATAAATTCTCATTTTTATCATTTGATTTTGTAATAACTCAACACTTAGAATCATTTCTCACAAAATCCCAATGAAATAACTTTAATCACATTACTTTTGCTTGATCATCATGTCATACTTTTTCACTCATTTATATATTTAACACATATTTATAGATCGCCATAGTTAGGAAAAGGTTTTGAGGGTATAGTAAAGAACAAAGTAAAATCCTGCCCTCATGGAACTTGCCTTTTATCAAAATGATTATCCTGCTGAGTACTCTATGTCATGTGACATCTGCATTCAGACTCAAGGACATGAGTTTAGAACTCCCGCCCTCTGTCAATTCACTATATTGCTTCCATCTAGGTGACATTTTAGAATTTATACGACATGGCATATAATTTATAATCCAGAATTTTCACATACTTTATAATGCCTCATATAATCATTTTATCTGCTCATTTACTTTTTACATTCCTGTTATAAAGAAACTAAAGCTTAGATGGGTTAAATATTAATTCATTTATTCATTCATTCACTCAAATAATGTGCTTCCTGAGTCGGGCACTGTGCTGGGTATTGGAACGGTAAGAGAACAAAGAAGCAAAGCAGTAGTTATGTGTTCTGCTAGAGTCAGGGCCGGCTTCAGCTGCATGGGGATGCAAACTGTGCAGTCAGTCACACAGGCCACTGTGCTTAGAAGCCCCTGCACTTGCTTTGACGCTCTACTCTCGCTGTCCAGAAATTCTCAGTTTTATCCTTGAACTTCTATTTTGTACGTGAAGTGCATTGGAACGATGGAGGAAGCCCGTGAGCGTAGAAGACACTCCCAACGGGCATGTCAGTGGCCATTTCTTGCCTTCACTTTGGCATAGAGTGTTTATAATACCACATGAGCACTGAATTCGGATGGGTCCTTTATGCTCAAGACCATTTGGAGTAAAAGATGTGACTGTGTTATGTCACGACTCTAGGAGGACACCTAGAGTTCTGCATGGTCACATTTTCTGTTCAAACCAGAACTTGCCTCAAACACAGAAAGAAGGCAATGATGTTCTAAAACCACAAATAATCAGGAAACCTAGCCTATATTTTTTTCTCATGTTACTTCCCTGTATTAGCCAATCACTTGCTTGAATACGATGACACAAAAATAAAGGGAGAGATAGGGCAACCCATAGTTTCTTTTCCTGTCAGTCCTTCCTTTCTCATCCATAAATGGAGGTAGAGAATATTAGTAGAATTGGTGTGTACTGGAAAAGTACACAGAGAGAGGCTAGAGATTTAACAATATCTCACATGTTGTTTTCTAAACATGACAGAAGTATGAGCATGTTGCTAAAACAAACGGTTGAATTAGTAACTGGTTAAACTGTACTCCCAAGAGACCCAGGAACACATGGATGTCAGCTTTAGGATGTTAGTGGTGTGCTAAGACCGCCGTCTGCAGACTCTGGTGATTCACTACTGAGGGGTTAACAGGAGACAGTCAAAGCTGAAAGAGCTCTCAACAGGCTGCAAGAATGGATCGAAATGGAGATAAAATCCTTTGGGGATAATTGTAAAGTCTGGGGACTTGGTTTAAAGTATTTATTGTGTCAGTATAGGATACAAAAGAAATGTTCCATATGGTCATACTTTGTGGCTTCATTGAGTGAGTTTAATATGTGTCATTATGACAGAAAAGACAATTCAGTCATAGGCTGCATTAATAAAACTAGAGAAGCTAAAACAAGGGAGGGGATTATTCCAGGATATCAGAGACCGGTGGGGCTGATTACAGTAATCACATTACGTGGGAAGCATCTTTAAAAACATGTCAAATAAATATTTAAAGAAAATTAGAATATATTGTCTGTAGAACAATATTAGGGGTACATGATAGCTGCCTTAGCTGTTTCAAGGGATCATACACAGAAGATGGAGGTAATGTATTCTTTGTGATCCAAGTAGGTGTATGACTTCTGAAAGGAAGTCAGGGAGAGGCCACTTCTGATCCAATAGAAGGGACACTTTAATTGGAACTTCTAAGAGGCAAGCTGTATGCTTTTCCAGGCAGTGAATTCACTTGTACTGAAAGTGTGTAAGAAGATACTGGAAATTCAAATTACGGTTGTAAAAGAGTTCTTCACTGAGTGACAGGTTACGCTAGATAATCTCTCCATTTCCTTCCAAGTCACGACATATTTGAAGAATCAAATTAAGACCAGGAATTGGGTATCATTTGAATAACGACTACACAGCTAATAAGGCAATATCTTTGCCATAATTCGAGCTTCATTACCTAAATTTACCATTGGAATATGCCTTTTTGTCTGTTGTGGCATCTATAGACTATTACTCATTGTTTACCATGTATTTTATTTTTTCAGATTTATCTATTTATTTGAAAGAGAATGAGAGAGAGAGAGAGGAAGAGAGAGCACATGAAGGGGGGAGGGTCAGAGGGAGAAGCAGACTCCCCGCTGAGCAGGGAGCCCAACGCGGGACTCGATCCTGGGACTCCAGGATCATGACCTGAGCCGAAGGCAGTCGCCCAGCCAACTGAGCCACCCAGGTGCCCCTGTTTACCATGTATTTTAACCATGAGATATGGATTTGGGAAACCTTTTGCTATGCTGAATTCATAATAAAAATCTTTCTGGTTATGGAATAATTGGAACATATATGTAGATGTTATGTTTAAACTGTTTCCTTCCCAGATATTAGTATCCATTATTTGTCTTTATTTGTAGTCCTGACATTATTTTATGCAATAAAACTATACCTTTAGATTAATTAAGTCAAGTATAATTGTTTAATTGGGAAAATAATAAAGTAAAAACGCATTTTCCCACTTTTTTTTTTCTTTTTATGGTTTGCTAGTATGCTGTGATATTAGACTCTGGAATAAATGCTAAAGCTGACTATATTTGATCAAAGCCCTTTTTGTCATTTTGATCTCTTAAAAAACTCACGAAACAGATATGGTCAAAAATGAGGCAGCCGAGTTTATCTCTTCTGTTCCAGCATCTTTTGTGCAGCAAGCTTTATGCTTTAAAAGTCAAATAGAATAGAAAACAAGAATCTGATTCATCATAGTGTAAATGTAATTTTGATTTGTAGTATCTAATATGAGAAACTATAAATCACAGACATAGTCAATTTGGACTAAATTATAAAGGAAACTTTAATTTTAAATGTTATTGCTAAATTCATCCTCTCTCTAAAGCTTATACACCAGCTCTGGGCAGATATTTGAATGTTGGCACTATTCCAGGAACAAAACAGCAAGGCAAAACAAACAAACAAAAACCCAAGAAAAATTTCACAAATTGGAGTCTGTACTACACTATACTTGGTGCTTCATAATTGTAAACCATAGTAATGCATGTGCCTATATGTGATTACTAAGTTTTATTTTTCTCAAATGACGAGTTATAAGAAATATCTATGCAAGGCAGTTAACTCTTTCCAACAGAGGCAGGATGTGGAGGCAGCTAGTGGAATGAAGGCATTTGGCTTGAGGCCTAGTGCTATTGGTAAACCACAATTTCTTGCACTGCCACTATAATTTAACTTAAATAGAAGGCAGGCTTATAAACTCACATTATGACCCAAACTTTATGGCCTTTTTATATCTCCTGGGTTCTGATCACAATGAAACTTTCTCCATCTGAAGCAATTTAATGCAAACATTCCTTTGGCAGACTATAAAATGTGATTTTTCAGTCAACCTTTTATAGGTATGTTGGGTGCATATTGTGTGCCCAGTTGGAAAAGGAAAAAAAGAAAGAAAAGAAGAAACAATGACAGTGTAAGCATTGGAACATATGTGTTGTGCTCCTATAAAACAGATTTGCACATGAAAAAATACTCAGATCTTGCTAGCCCAATTTTTGTTTTTCTCTGCAGAAGGCAGATGAACAAATTTTCAGCTGAACATATTAGTCTGCTAAAGAGCAACACTTAAAAGCTCGACAATTAGAAATTTTCCAGTACTCAGATTCATTTTATATATTATCTCCCTCCCAGCCCCAACAAAACTGTTTCTCTTTGCAAGTAGAAAATTCCTCTTTTGCCTGTGAGCCTAATTCTAAACAATAACCCATGAACATTTAAGTTGAATAAAAAACCCCAAGAAAATAACACATTTATCACCTCATAATTTTATTATAATAGGTAAGCTGCAAATAATGCCAGATGTTTTAAGGGCCTTCTGCCCTTAAGAATATACTGGGGAAATAGTATTGAAAATAAGTTGTTAAAATATGGTGGAGACAGGTGCAGGAGTTGAACAGGGAGAATTTGGCTAGAGAGAAATAGTATGGGTTCCATATTAACTGTGTAAAATACCCAGAAATTTACATTAATGATGAAATTCTTAGAAATCTAAGGTATTAAATGTGATGGCTGTCTGCCTTTAGAGCAGTTGTGTAATAATGTCACTGTCAGGGTTCTAGAGGGGAGGGGGGTGGGGGGATGGGCTAGCCTGGTGATGGGTATTGAGGAGGGCACGTTCTGCATGGAGCACTGGGTGTTATGCACAAACAATGAATCATGGAACACTACATCAAAAACCAATGATGTAATGTATGGTGATTAACATAACAGTAAAAAATAATGTCACTGTCAGTTACAGGCTTTCAAACAATGCATTTCAAATACTTTGTAATAACTACAGAGAGAATGAAATTGCTGGTCAATTCAACTTTCTGTCACCAGTTCTTCTCCCACTCTTCTCGAAGATCAGAAAGTGAGGAGACATTGTATTTGCACATGTGATAAAGATAATGAATTACTTTGAGACTAAAGTTGGGAGGCAGAGGTGCCAATTATAGCGACTGGAGCACTCGTTGGAATCTCAGTGCTTGGGATATTTTTAAAGTGAGGAGTCAGTTACTACAGGGAAAAAAAAAAAAGTTTAAAAAGGAGACCTTTAATACTGGGGCAAAAAGGAAACCAACAAAGCTGGTGAAAAACTGACTAGTAACATATGAAGAAGGTGTCCATTGCCCAGGGCAAGAGAAGGCTGACCCATGGTGTAGATACAGAGTTCTATCCCAACCTTGGGCCTGCTGAGTCCATTCATCATTTCCTTGTTCCATCTGTCTTCAGACGTAGCTGCTCTCTCACTAGCGGGTTTTCTACATGTAGAGTGGTTATAGCCTGTGTTCATAATTGTACTCGGTGATACTGGACCCGAACTTGAGGACATGGTTGGAGGGCCCCTTGCGGAATGGCCTTTAATGGAGTGCCCCCACTGAGGACCCATTCAGGACTGAGTTGTGGTGTCTAAGCATTGCTAATATAGCAGTGTTGTTCTGATCCTTGTAAATGTCAGCTGTAATTCGCTCAAAATATTTTTCATTTCTTTCAAGTAAAAAAAATAAAAACAACCCCCCCCAAAACAAAACACAAACCCTCATACCCTTTTTTTCCTCAAGTTTCTGGAAGAAGGAGAAAATGAGGGGAGGAAAGGCAGTAGGGATAGCTAGAATGAAAATCTCCATGACGAAGATTTCATAAGATTTGGCCACAGCATTTAAGCTCTTCTATGAAGTTGTCACTTTAATAACCGAAGTTGTAATACTCTAACATTGTTAGTGTATGATTCACTTGAGCCTCTTTCCTTAGTTCACCCAATCTTTCTATTTAAGTATTTTCTTCCAGTTCCTGTCATTGAACATTGACAGGCTGGTAGCCACATATTGGAAATGCATCCTGATGTTTCAACAGCATTGCATATGTATACTAATTTCCTTTTTAACAAGAAACATTTCAGTTTTCAGTTTCTTTTACTAAGAAATTATCCAAATGCTACTAAGTCCAAGGTAATTGGCCTTTGCTTTTTCCAGAAAAACAACTGTGATGAAAAATTATAATTTTTCTCATAATGGTGCTCTTAAAACTATTCTTTACGGCACTCCCAACTGATGCTTAATGTTGTGTTTTGTTATTGAAAAGTATGAATTGTTATAATCCCATAAAATAATTAGGTTGAAAAATATCCACAGCACTCAAGTGATTTACAAGAAAATGTCTTCTCTCTCCATCTTCAAGTTACACAAGAAAGAAATATCTTAGCACTGGAATTCAATTTGGAAACAAAATGGAAAAGCAAAATAAAATTGAAAAATAACAGTCAATAGACTTTGTTTTCCCCCCTCCCAGTACGCATGTATTTCCAAAAAGTACCACTTGGGGAACTGTGTAATTTCAAAAGTGTTTTCCAGAGGGAGTGACAGATTCTTTTGCCTTCCAGGTTGGCACAACTACTTTTAGTTTTATAGGTTACTGAAAAAGTGTCAGACATTCAAATATATGTGGAGATTACTTCTTGAAACAATTCAATTTGTACCAAATTAATGCCTTGATGATGATGACGTGTTAGCACAACAGATGTTGATAAAATGACATACATAGTAGTAAACAGAGGACATAAATTACCTGAAGAAATGGCCATCATAAGGGCAGCTATAGATCTGCTGTAATCTTAACATGGCACGTGCATCACAGGATTCAGTATTTGCACTATTCTCATCCACATGGTTGGCCATTGGCCAGTCCTTAATCTGACATTTTAAAGTGGCCAATAGGATGATAATTTACACAGTGTAAGGTAATATTCTAATTAAACTGGTGGGGCTATTTCTTTTTTTTTCATGATCCATTTTCTTCCAAACTGTTTCTGAAAGGGGATTTTAGGGAGGAAGTCCCAGAGAAACTTGACTTCTGTAAGAGACATAGTAGGTTTAGAATCATTGCTTTCTAGATAGGTTTCCTTTGTCGTATTTGTAGCATTTTGTTGATGGTGTTAGTTGAGTACTTTTTTTAGAATTTGTTCGTAATGATTAAAATAATATTCACTATTTTTTTCTAGCAACAAAACAAATATTCTAGAAAATTCAGAATGGAGAAAAGTGTAAAGATGGAAATCAATGACAGCTTATAAAATATTTTTTATAATAAAAAACAAACTTAAATTTAGTTCACTTTATGCAAAGCATTGTGCTAAACACCTTAGAAGCTGTATCTGGTTTTTTTTTTTAGGAATGCTTTTAGGCTGGTACTATTTTTATTCCCAAGAGACAAAAAATGTTACCATTTTGGAATACAACTTCATAGATTTTTCTCAGTGCATGTCAATTTATACACATATAGAAGCATACTCAAATTTTATTTTATCAGAATTAGCATACTTTCCATCATGGTTTGTAACTTTTCAAAACAAATATTTTGTAAATAATTCCCCATGTTGGGGCGCCTGGGTGGCTCAGTTGGTTAGGCGACTGCCTTCGGCTCAGGTCATGATCCTGGAGTCCCGGGATCGAGTCCCTCATTGGGCTCCCTGCTCAGCAGGGAGTCTGCTTGTCCCTCTGACCCTCTTCCCTCTCCTGCTCTCTATCTCTCATTCTCTCTCTCTCAAATAAATAAATAAAATCTTAAAAAAAATAATAATTCCCCATGTTATTAAATATTTTTACCACATAACTTTTAGTGTTTGGCCTTCTCTTGAATGCCATATTTTTTTAAAACTAATCCTTATTATTTGACACCTAATTTTTTCTCTCTGATAGATAAGACAACGAATTCTGTAATTATATCTGGATTCATAAACACTTACACACATTTCAATATTAAACTCTCCACTTTTTATGACAAGGAACACTTGAGATTGTGTAGGAGATTATTTTTCATCAGATAGTTTCTTTTATTAGCTTATAAATTGTGTTTGTTTCTTTTGGGCTCTTTGACCATATTTTTTTTTAAGATTTTATTTATTTGACAGAGAGACACAGCAAGAGAGGGAACACAAGCAGGGGGAGTGGGAGAGGAAGAAGCAGGCTGCCCGCAGAGCAGGGAGCCCGATGTGGGACCCGATCACAGGACTCTGGGACAGTGACCTGAGCTGAAGGCAGATGCCCAATGACTGAGCCACCCAGGTGCCCCTTTGACCATAATTTTAAATGTTTTTACTCATTTCTGAAAAATGTTTCTAGAGAACTATTTTATTTAAACTAAAAAAATTATCTTAGATTATATAATAAAATACTCTATTTCTTAAAATATATTAAAAAAAGTATGTAAGTCTGGACCCTTATTTCCAGTTTTGTGAGCTATAGCAAATAGCCATCTTCTTTAGATTTAGCAAAGTGTTATTTATTATACTGAAGTTAAAAAAAGTTATTTTATTCCATTAGCAATTTTGTTTTTCTGATTTCTAGTGGCCGTGGACAAATGCAAAGAACAGTTATTGACTATCAGTGAACAGTGGGGACTATTACCTGTTAACAGTAATGGAGGGAAACCATTAGTTGTGTGACCAATTGTTGTTATCACAGAGCTGGTTCTGATCAAGATTATCACCTAGGTCCTGATCCATTGAGAAAAGCCAAGAATACTTGGCTGTGCCTGGAGGTCTCAACTCATTCACCCTATCTGTGAGAGGAAGAGAATCAACTTCCTCCCATATTTAATATCTTTGGGAAGGATGAAGATTAAGCTGTTGTTCTTTACTATACATATTATTGAGAATTTTAATAACAATTTCTAACTGGGAAATCCAATTCAACCTTAGCTAAGTGTGAATTTAGCTTAGCTAACTAATTAACTTATGCATCAAACATTTTTTGAGTATCTTCTGCATACTGAGGTATTTGTTGGGAAGATTAAAGTGAGGACAGTATAGTTTGTGCTTTCAAGAAGTGTATAGTCCAATGGGGAGGATAGACATTAGATATTTACAATGCAACGTGGTAAGAGTTACAGTTGGAATATACACAAAATGCTATGGAAGCACAAAAAGTCCACTCCTTAGGTCATAGAGGAGTTCATAGAAGTAGTGAAGCAAGACAGATGAGGAGCTATTCACCCGGTGCAAGCTTGAAATGTGGCACTTTGTGCTTCATCACATAGGCAAAGGCAAGACTAAAGAGACGGAAGCTTCGGGTTCTTGTCCAACATGATAGTCTAAGGTCAGGAATTTGTCTGCCTTCTTCATTGTCCCATCACCAGTAGAAAAAGAGTAACTGGCATAAGTTAGGCATGTAATATAGAAATGTCCTAATTAATGAAATTGAATTTCAATTAAGGGACAATTATCTAAAGGCACAATATTACAATGTGTGTGAGAGCAGTTTGTAATATCTGATAGGTTTCAGCGTTCAAACAGATACACTGAGAGGAACCAACGGTCTTTGGTTTTAGAATAATTCCCATAAATTATATTCACAATCCATATCACATAATAAATTATGCTTTTCTTAAGTGAACCAATAAAAGCCTTTGAAGAATTTATTACACTTCACATTACAATGGCCTTATAGAGGACTTTTAAAGTATGGACTAATGCTACAATATTTCCATGAATTAGTAAGTTACATTCAATGTTCCCACTGCACAGATAAATAGCAACATGTTAATGAAGCCTGGGAGTCAAAGTTAACAACAACAAAAATAATAATAAGATTTTATGTATGGGGTTGCTAATTCTCCTTTTCGGTTGTGGAATCCCAAATAGAAAAACAATGTGACCATCTTTATCTTGCATATCTGTTTTCCTGCTCCTATGAGAAAGATTAAAAAATAATTAAATTTATATCATTTATTTAGGTAATCAAACGTTTAGCAGATGTATATGGGTTAATCCTCTTCATTGATGATACAGTAAAATAATAGGGTACTTCAGGTTTATCATGGGACTGCAAAAATGTCTGAAATTTCAGCTGAATCATAAAAATAGGGAAGCTACAGTTTGGGGTTGTATGTATGTTTCTTATAATCAAAATCTTTGAAAAATGCTGAATATATGTTAAATATAATCCCATGTATTTAAATATCCTATTACAGAGACCTCATCATTCCTTGATCTATCTTGTGTAGGTAAAAATCTATCTAGTGTTTCAGCATATTTTTACATGTTTTTTATGAGGCAGGGAGTAAGTGCAGAGACACAGGGGTGGCATGAAAGAAATTCAGTGGCTTACAATGGAGAACAATTTGTTTATTTTAATTAGATAGTGGGGAGAGTTATTTTATTTTAAATTTAATAAGGAATTAGGAGGTTATTTTGAAATTTATCCTTACCCCACTCCCCAAAACATTAGTCTTCATTTTTCTTTACAAAACCACACAGACTTAAAGCACATAAATTATATTTTCTCTCAGATTTATTGTAAAATGCTTTTTTTTTTAATTCTGAAGAGAAAAGTAAGGTGATATGCGTTTTAAATAAAGTAAAAATTTGTCTTTAGGCTAACTTGCAGGTTAGTAATTCAGGAGACTATAAAAAAAAAAATACATAGCTGTGGTTTACATGAGCAAACCAATCTGCTTCCTGAGTGGATATGCAACTGTTCAAACTGTAGCTCAGTGTATTAAATAATGTTTGGAAAAGGCCCCCTGGTTATTTGCAAACCAAGTTTAGATTTAAACTTAATATTTTGAGCCTAAGAGAAGGGGATCACCATAAACTCGTCTCATCTGTCAAACAGACAATACACAAGAGGATTCTGGTAGGATGGGATTTGGAACTGGCTGCCAAAGGTGATAAGAACTAAAGCAGATTTGGAGAAATTTAAATATGGCTCAATTTAACATTTAAAGTCATTAGTGAAGTGCACACGTCACTGATAGGCTATAAAAATAGAGACGAAATTTCTGAATACTTTATGTGGTTTGCTGTAGGTGATTTCTGGAAGAAGCTTGTACTACGTTTTTATATGTAGTACTACAAATTTGCAAATAGCAATACCAGTACAAATGGGATTTTGCCAGTGTTTTGACTTTTGGAAATCCCAATTAAGATAACTAATTAAATAAGAGTATAATATATCAAGCACATCTGCAGTCGTGACTTGAGTCATTGGCATAAGAGAATATATATGGTAACTAAAAGTAATATTAAACCGGAGGTAAGAAATTTTAACCCAAATCCAACAAATGCTGATTAAATACATAATCAGATGCCAGCCTGAGATGTCATAAATCATGATACTTTTTAATATAAGTATATGCTGCATTCACACAAACCCAAGGCGAAGGCATTGATGTGTGTTCATTCTGAGTTATTTGAATCACAGAATCTTAGAGTTAAGAATTGTCACCAGGGATCACCTAATTTAGTATCCTGGCTGTCTTCAGAGACAGATTGTTGCTGATTCTTACAGTTCTCTTGGGATTAAGACTCAAGAAGTCAGCATATTTATTGCTTTATCATCCTATGGCTACAAATAACTCATTATTTTCAAATAACACTTATCTTAAATTCGTTAACCAGTTAAATGAATATGCACTGGGTGCCTGGGTGCCTCAGTCCGTTAAGCATCTGCCTTCGGCTCAGGTCATGATCTCAGGGTCTTGGGGTTGAGCCCTGCATCAGGCTCTCTGCTTAGTGGAGAGTCTGCTTTTCCCTTCTCTCTCTCTCTCTCAAATAAAATCTTTTAAAAAAATGAATACGCACTTTCAATAACAAGTGTCTCTATGGAGGTATTTCAATGACCAGGGGAATAAATATAACTCCAGTAAAGAAAGTGAAAGCAAAAAAAAAAAAAAAATAATAGCTAATATTTATAAAAACAATATTCCAAGCACTGTTTTAAGCTCCTTAGATAAACTTACTTCACTTTTAGAAACCCCTTGGAGAAACACACTTCTGCTTCCTATTGGTGAAGACCTTGTGGTCCAGAGATTTAAATAGTTCAAATCACCACTTGTAGTAAGCGGTAGAGCCAAGATTCTAATCCAGTGTCTGAGTCCAGAGCTCCTGCTTTAGACCACCCAATCTACCCCTAACATAGCACCCTCAAGGGTCTGGGAAGAAATCAATTAGGTTATCTCTATCAAGTCCACAGGGGAAAGCCTACTGTATAATGTTCCAAAAATGTTAATTTATAAGGTTATGATAATGATGTGATGATTAAAGCTTGTGATCCCTTGTGCATTCCATTTTTAGATAGCGTGACTTATAAACACAGAGATCTCAGGCGTATAGATTTGGCAATACATTTGGTCACACTTGGCAGTACATTTTGGTTCAATTTTTTTTTCTTCCATCACTGTAAGACTCATGTATTAAGTCAACAACATTTATGGAGCATCTATATTATGTGTAAAGTATTCCCACACAAAATCCCTGCCTTAAAGAAACTTATATTTTACTTGATAAGTCAGAATATTCTACTTGCATAAAAGATTGAATACTTAAAATCAACATAAAACAATTGCAAATTAATTTAGTGCCAACTGCACATATGTAATAATAATTCACATTTGTATTGCTTGCCTGACAGCACATACATAGAACTCACATTTGCATGATGCTTTACAGTCTCCAAAATACTCTCATATTCGTAATCTCATTTGATCCCTAACCATCTTTAGCTACTTAAATCTCTGTTGAATTGCAGATACATATTTTCAACTGCTTCTAGACATCTCTACTTGAAAACTTCACATGCTATTACCTCTCAATCTTTCCAGATTCAAGCAGCTTACTTACCTGTTGAGACTCAGTACTTTTTCCTTTACTTTCTGTCTCCTTAACTGCAAAAGGATGGGCTGACAGTACTTTACTCATACCTTATAAAATTTACATATGTATTCCATTTTGTTTAGAAGACCAGTAGTATCTTTAATATGCCTCTGTGTCCTCACACCTGGTCAAGTGCCTAGCTCATAGTAGATACTTGAAAAATATTGGTAGAAGAAATACATCCTAATATTATAGAAGAAACAGAGGCTGAGGGAAATTAACTAGTGTGTTGAAACAAAGTAATTTAAAACTGAAAAGAGCAGAGTATGAGTTTTACCCTGAAAATGTATCTGAAACAGAAGTCAATATGGTACAGATTCTCCATCTCTGCCACACCTTCTCCTCTGTTTTGCCAAGATGCCCATCAAGTAGCTCAGGGTCCTTATAGAGCAAGAAAAGCATAGCTATTTTTTAATACTTCACGACTGCTATTCTCAATGGAAACAAATAGTCAAGTAACCCATCTTCAGGTATTTACCCACATCTCTACTTAAAAATACGATATTGGATTATATATTATAAACACCATGGAAGATACACCTCGGTAAGTTTTGAGGAAAACACTGAGATTTACTTTGGCATTGACCCTGCAAAACTTTTTATAGAGAAATGTCAAATTCCTCTTTCGCTAAAGGCAGATCAGAGGAATTTTTCCTGAAACTCTTTGCTGAGCTTTATTCTCAAATGGGAATATGAATTACATTTAAGAGTTTCTATAACTAGGTTTAATCCTTCACTAGAGGCGTGTGTGTGTGTGTGTGTGTGTGTGTGTGTGTGTGTGTGTGTGTCCACCACAAGCAGGGGATCTATTATTCCCTCCCCAGTGAGACAGATTTCATTCTGTCCTGGATTGCATACAAAACAGAGATGCTGGCATAAAACTTTCCTTAGCTCTAGTCACACTTTGATGGGAGAGGATTGTATTTCGAGGTAATAAAGTTTTTCTTAAAGAACGAACCTGATGTCCTGTTTCAATGTGCTGAGTTTCTGGATGGTGTAGAAGACTCTAATGACGCCCCAGAAAGCTCACAAAATCCTTCCAGCTTTTGGCTTCATGCCCATAATCTGCAACTTGGCCTTTTTGAGCTGTTCTATTAGGTGATATACACTGACCTTTGAGACTAAAAAAAAAAAATAAATAAAACCCACAAAAATTAGCTTAAGTCCATCCTGTATTTATGGGAACTCATTCCTAATATCTCTGAGCATTCTGGTGGAGAAGGTTATCTCCTATTTTTCCAGGTGTATTCTTACTCTGAGTTTATCTGCTGAAATATTGCAGTTACAGATCAACCAGTCCTAGAGAATGTTCTAAGCTGTTTTTTTTTTTTTTTTCCATTCTTTGGCCTGAAGTAGAATATAGTCACTTAATTTTTTCCCTAAATATTGTTCATATAAGAAATTTGTGTATCTCACCTGCAAAGGCTTGAGATGATAGAATTTACAGTGTAGTACTAACTAGCGTATAAGTTTATACTGAACGTTAGATACTCTCACAAAGCTTGTATCTTGTTTCCAGTAAGCTTCTGGACACTACTACCTTTCTATTTCTCAGAATCTGTGATGGTATTTTATAAATGTGTTAATATTTAAAATCCATTGATTTGGGGGCACTTGTGTAGTTCAGTTGGTTAAGCATCTGCCTTTGGCTCACGACCTAAGATGGAGCCCTGTGTTGGGCTCCCAGCTCAGCGGTGAGTCTGCTTCTTCCTCTTCCTCTGTCCCTCCACTTGCTCATGCTCTCTCCCACTTGTGCTCTCTCTTCTCTCTCTCTCAAATAAAATCTTTAAAAAATAATTGATTTTAAAGATATTGCCCTTGAAGGAAAGGTGGTCCTGATTCAATCAGTTGAAAACCCTACCAGCATAAGTCAGGTTTCCTGGGGAAAGAATTCTGCCTAAGACAATACCACAGAAATTCTGCCTGAGTTTGTTAGCTTGCTGGCCCACCCTACAGATTTTCGACTGAAGACAGCAACTTGAACTCTTACCAGAATTTCGAAGCCTTTGGATGTTGGATTTGCCAGCCTTACAGGCATGTGAGCTAATTTTGTAAAATAAGTTTCTCTCCACATATGTATGGATATTATATTTTTTCTGGTTCCCTTGTCAAACTGACCAATGCATCCTCCCTTCTACAACTCTTTCTCCACACCTAACTCAGTTTTCCTTACTTTTCAGTGTAGTTTTCTACTTCCTACTCTGCTTTTTGTCTACTTTTGTGTATCAAAAAACTCATTATTGTTTTCTGCTTGCCAGTGAGCCATTACCTGCAGGACTCAAACAGTTTGGTGACATAGAAAAAGTGAAAGAGAATGTGATACTTCATCTTTCTCTTCTTTGTGCCTCCCTAGTCTGGGAGTTCTCTATACGGATCTCTATAGAGCTTGTTCATCTCTGACTTGAATTATGGCCCCTCTCTCAAAAGGTGAATGTATTGACAGTCAATTTTTTTAAAAGATTTTTATTTATTTGAGAGAGAGTAAGAGCGGGAGAGATCACAGAGGGAAAGGGAAAAGCAGACTCACCACTGAGGAGGGAGCCTGATGCGGGGCTCAATCTCAGGACCCTGGGATCATGACCTGAGCCAAAAGCAGATGCTTAACGACTGAGCCACCCAGACACCCCTTGACAGTCAATTTTTAATTTAAATAATATTTTTACCTCTATTACATATATTACATATAGCTTCCTATAAACATTTTTATAAAGCAATTAAGCCCAGTATTTTGTCCTGCCCTAGTCCTAATCCCTGATTTGTCACTTCTTCAAAACAAGATTGTTATAATTGAAAAAAATCCTATATATTGAAAAAAGCATATGTTTTGGAAGTAGGTAGAGAGGGCTGAAAATGTTATTCTGTCATTTGAAATCTTGGTAATATTCCTTAACCTCTATATACTTTTTTCTTGCATTTGCCAAATGGGGATAATAATGCTTCATTTGCCAAATGAGGATAATAATGCTGGGTTTATAGAATTTTTCACAGCTTAGGTAAATAGCATAAAGTACCTTGCCTGTTTTCTAACACTAAGTAAATACTTAACAGATTTCTATTCTTTTAAGAAAAGATTGCAATATGGGTATGAATTCTAGAAAAAGATTTTTCTTTCCTGGGTACAAGTTTAATTATGAAAATTTCATACATCAGCAAACAGAAAAAGGATAATGAAACCCTGTATCTCTCACACAGCTTCAGCAGTTACCAACATTCTGTCTTCTTTTATTTCTACCTCTCTGCACTTATTCTCCACCGACCACATGATGGTGGTGATGGTGATGGTGGTGATGACAGATGGTGGTGATGATCTGAGTCAAATTTATATCCATGGCAGTGCACAAATCTTAGCTGTACAGCTTTGACACATGGACAAACCCATATGATCCATACCCCTGCTTTGATGTAGAACATTCCCCAGAGTTCTTTCCTGTCTCTTTCTAACCAATCTCTATTCTTTACTCCCTACATATCCAGCCTCGTAACTAGTATTCTCTCTCACATTCTTTTTTAAAACTTGGACTATTTTGCCTGTTCTAGAATTTCATCTATAAACATTCATGTACAAGTCACTTTTTAACCATTTTGACCATTCATATCTCTTCCTTTGTGGAGTGTCTTCTCAAATTTTTTGCCTATTTTTAAAATAGTATTATTGGTCTTTTTAAATTGAGTTTTAAGAGTTCTTTACATAATTTCAATCTAAGCCCTTTGTTAAATATATATGTGATGGATATTTTATCCCTGTACCTTGCCTATTTATAATGATTTATTTGAGCAGGATAATTTTGATGGAATCTGTTTTCTTTTTCTGTGGTAAGAACATTTAACATGAGTTCTACACTCTTAAAAAAATTTATGTATACAACGTAGTATTATTAACCGTAGGCATTGTGGTGTACAGCAGATCTCTAGAATTTATTCATCTTGCATAAGTAAAACTTTATATCCATTGAATGGCCATTTCCCATTTCAGCTTTCCCTCAGCCCCTGTGAAGCACCATTCTATTCTCTCCTTCTGTGGGTTTAATTATTTTAAATACCTTGTATAAGTGAATCCCTTCAGTATTTGTCCTTTTGTGACTTATTAAACTTAGGATAATGTCCTCAAATTTCCATCCATGTTGTTGCCTATTAGAGGATTTCATTCTCTCTTTAAGGCTGAATAGTATTCTACTATATTTATATACTACATTTACTTTTTTCATCCTTTGATGGACATTTAGATTTGTTGCACATCTTGACTATTGTGGATAGCACTACAGTGAAAATGGGAG
Source organism: Zalophus californianus (assembly GCF_009762305.2). NCBI lineage: Eukaryota > Metazoa > Chordata > Mammalia > Carnivora > Otariidae > Zalophus > Zalophus californianus. The sequence continues at coordinate 67,299,105 of NC_045598.1, read as the reverse complement.
TGCTAAGACCTCTTTGAGATCCAGATTTCAGTCGTTGGATAAACACACAGAAGTGTGATTCTGGATCATATGGTAGTTCTATTTTTAATTTTTTGAGCAACCTCTAAACTATTTTCCATAGTGGCTGTGCCATTTCGCATTCCCATCAACAATGTACAAGCATTCCAGGGTCTGTAAATCCTTACCAACACTTGTCTTCCCAACGCCCCCACTTTTTTTGTAATTACCGTTCCTCACAGATGTGAGGTGGTACCTCATTGTGGTTTTGAATTGTATTTGCCTGATGATTAGTGAGCTTGAACATCTTTTCATATCCCTGTTGGCCATTTCTATGTCTTATATAAAGAAATGTCTGAGCCCTTAGCTAATTCTTTTTTTATCGTTTGCTTTTTTGTTTGTTTTTTGCTATTGAGTATGGAATCGTAGGGATTTCTTAGATATTTTGGAAATTAACCCTTTTTCAGATGCCAGAATTTTTTCACTTAGTCTCCACTGGACCTGGAGAAGGGGTTGCAGTGTGTACTTACATGCTAATTCAAACCATCATCTTTGCTTTCTGTGGTCTTCAGCCTTTAGGATATGCCAGGTCCTGTCAGTGCCTCAAGACAGGTGAGACAGAAGCTAGTCAGTCCCTCAAGCAATCCTCAGATAAGTTGGAACATTTGACCTGTGTCATCGAAATCTTTCTCTCCCCAGGGAGAAGGTGAACTGGGTGTTTTGGTTGTTATTGCTTTTCCCCAATTGTGTGATATGTTGGCTTGGATTATGATGAGGGAGGTGTCTGAAATTTACCAGCCAATCTTGTGTGGTTAGTTCTGCACTTGCTGAGGGCACAAAAACTCGATTTGTTTCGGGATTTCTTGCAGAGGGAATTGATTTGTGTATTGTGAATCAGTGTGTCCATGGGGAGGAGGAGAGTCCAGGCATCACTATCACACCATTTTGCTGACCTCACCCTATTCAGCTCTTTCTCTTTATGGTCATTGCTCTTTGTGTCCTAGGAAATCTTTGCCTACCCTCAGATTGCGAAGAAATTCTATGCTTTTCTCTAAAATCTGTTTAGCTTTAGATTTTATGCTTAAATTTATGATCTAGCTCACATAAATTTTTGAATGTTGTGTGAAGCACGTATAGATATTTGTTTGTTCTTCTTACAGGTATCCAATTGTAGTAGCATCGTTTGTTGACAAAGTTTCTTCTCTAAATTGATTGTTCACCACTTTGAAAATAAAGTGACTATTTATACGTCAGACAACTTTGATTGATTTTTGTCTATCGTACCCCACACTGTCTTAATTATTGTATTGGGGATAGGTCATTAAATCAGTGTATTAGTTTCCTGTTGCTGCATAGCAAATTATCACACACTTACCTATTTAAAACAACACCCATGATTCTGTCATAGGTTAGAAGGTTAGAAGTATAGGTACTACGCGGATGGGTTCTCTACTCAGGCTCCCACAAGCTGAAATCAAAAGATCAGTTGGCATATTCTCATCTAGAGCTTGGATCCTCTTCCAAGTTTATTGAGTTTGTTGGCAGATTTCAGTTGCTCGTTGTTACAGGACTGAGGATTCATTTTCTTGCTTGCTGTCAGGGACCAGTCTGTATTCCTAGATGCTACCCACATTCCTTGCCATATGGCCCTTCCATCTTCAAAGCCAGCAATGGAAATTCCCTTTTATTTGAATTCCTCTTATGCTTCAAATATCTGATCTCTTCTGTCTCTGATCTCTACACTTAGATTTATAGGACTCATGTCTGTAGGTCAGAACCACTCAGATAATCTCCCTTTCCTTAAAGTCAACTGTACCATATAATATATTTTACTAGAGTAAAATCCATCATATTCACAATTCCAGAATGTATACATCAGGGGGAGTCAATCTTGGGGGACATTTTAGACTTCTGCCTAACATAGGTATTGGAAGTCCTTCTTGAAGATTAGTCTTTTTTTTTTTTTAAGACGATTTTGGCTATTCTAGGCCCTTTGCATTTTCTTAAATGTTTTAGAAACAGCTTGTTGATTTCTATGCAGTGAAAAACTGATAAGCTGATATTGTCCAGTTGAGACTATAGATCAGTTTGGAAAGAATTGATATCTTAATGTTTAGTCTTCCAATTTGTGAACTTGACATACAGATGCTTCAGCAATTATTTTTTTGATTTTCAGTGTAGACATTTTAAATGACTTTTATTAATTTTATTCCTAAATATTAGCTTTTTGTTGCTCTTATGACATTTTTCAATTTTCTACTGCTAGTGTATAAAAATAGATTTCTGTATATTATAGTTTTTGGAGAGATTGCTAACTTCATTTGTTATTTTTGGGAGCATTATTTGATTCTTTAGGAATTTATACATAATTATGTTGTCTGTAAATAGGGAAAACTGCAGATTTTCCTTTAAAATTTTAATGTCTTATTTATTTTAGAAAGTCATTGTCATTTGTATTCTCCATATTTAATGTGTATTTTTTTTTGCCTTTCTACTTTAAAGCTCATCATTTTATCTTTAGATTTTAGCAGTAGGGCTAAGATTTACTTAGATATGATTTTCCACTTATCTGTTCAGGTTTTGTTCTGTGTTTAGATACAGTAGTTGATGCTTTCCCAAATTTGGGATAATTTTAGCAATTATGTTTTTTCTCTTCCAATTTTCTGCTTTCTTACTAAGCACTCTGTTTACACAGATATTAAATATTAGTTATTGTCTCACAGATCCCTTTAATTCTATTCATTTTTCTTTAATTTTTTTTTAATCCCCATTCCTCAGACTGGATAATTGCTACGGATAGATTTTCAAATTCACTCTTTTGGCTCTTTCTAATCTTCTGTTAAGCCTATAGAGTAACTTTTCAAAATTTTCAGGTATTGTATTTTTTTAGTTCTAGAATAATTTTTTTCTGAGCTATAACATATTAGTTTCTGGTATACAACATAATGTTTGAATATTTGTATATGTAGCATAATGATCCCCACAGTAAGTCTCATTAACATCCAACACCATGCATTGTTACAATTTTTTTCTTGTAATGAGAACTTTTAAGATCTACTCTTTTAGCAACTTTCAAATATACAGTACAGTAATAACTAAAGGATTTCTGTTTTGTTCTTTTTTTGTGATTTTTATTTTTCTGGTGTGATTCTCCTTCATTTGTTGTGTATAATTTTCCCTTGAGTTTGTGAAATGTTTATTGCAGCTGCTTAGTAACCTTTGCCAGTTGCATCCTACACATCGTGAATGAATCATTGTAGAGCCTCTAGATTCTGTTATGTTTCTTTGAAGAAGGACTTATCTACCATGTTAACTTGGCTGGACGCAAACTCTCTAATCTCTCTCCCTTGAATATGCAACAGCTTAAATTGATGCTAATTTATTGTAACTTTCAATGATGCTTTTATATATATAAAAATATATTTTATTTATTTATTTATTTTTTTGCCAAGACCCTGAGGTCTTTATTATGAATAAATAGTTTTGGTGACCTGACCAAGATCTGTGTAGATTTTATATGCAGATGTTGGGGCTTATCCCTTCTGCTGATTTCTTCCTTCCTGGATTTATTCCTGCCTTTCTGGCTTTTCTGCCATCCCAACCTCTCGTTTATGACTCCTCAAGTCATTAAGGCTGCAACATTCCATTTTTGGAGTCAAGTGAGGATAGAGGCTACAAACTCTCACATCTTCCAGTTGCCTATTGTCTTTCAATAGTAGAATCCTTTCCAGGTTCTGAAAGTTTTTAGTCAGTCTCTGGTACCACCTGAGAAGTATCTTTTATTTTGTTCAGATTTTATAAAGCATGACGAGGGTCACTCTGATGAAACTACTTAAACATAATGGGAAGCAGGAAGCTTAAATTAAGTGCTTTTGAAAGCTATTTCACAAAATAACCTCAAAAAGCAAATATTTTATTGCCATTTTATACATAAAACTAAGGCTTAGAAATACTACAGTAGGTTACTTTAATGTTGCTAAACTGGGTAATTCAAAGAGTACAGTATACCGAAAAACTTGGATTCAGGATGTAAAGCTGGAAAGAGAGGGTGACTTGCTCAGAACACGGCTATCACATAACTCATGCTTTTTCAGATAAGTGGCCAAGCCTGCAAAAATGTGCTTTGAGTTTCATTCAGGCAGAAGTGAGATCTTTTTTTGGTTAAAACATTCACGAAGTCTGTTAGGAAAGAAAGTGATATTCATGCACTCCTAGGTAATGGGGTAAGCACTCCCAGGATCTGAATGGAAGTTGAGGATACCAAGAATCTGGGGATGCCACTAGGGAGAAGGGGGTCAGGGAAAGAGTCACTGTGTCAACACTTGAGTATCACATGCATGGTACCCAGAATATGGTAGGGTCTGGGAATGAAGAAATAGATTACGCACATTCCCAAAGCATGCGTAATTTAGTGAGGATAAGCAGACACATAAATGGAGGGTTACTATAGTGTGATAAATGCTATATGAGAGTGTGAGCTGGGTGCTATTTGAGAACAGAAGATGGACATCTAACCTAGGATATGTGGCCAATAAAGGATTTGCAGTAATATCTGTACTGTGCCTTGAAGGAAGTATGAGATATTTTGTGTGATAAAATAGGAAATGCAAGATTTTAAATTGTGGAAGGGTCCTATGGGAAGGTTTAGAGGTATAAAACCTCTGGAGAATGGAAAGAATTTCTGGATAGTAGAAGATAATGCAGGAAGATGGTAGTGATAAGAGATAAGGAAGTAGAGACCCCAGAGGGCTTGTCATGACAAACTAAGGAGTTTGAACTTTTCTTAAGAATTCTGTGGATTTATCAAAGTGACTTGATCAGATTTGACTTTTATAAAGATCATTCTGCTTGCTCTATTTTCATATAATGTCATTATATGAAAAACATTTATAATTTTATACAAAATGAACAGAAATCAGATAAAGAAGGGTTTTCATAGTTAAACCTAAATTACAGAACAACCTTTTAGTACACATTGATCTGTCCATCCTTTTTTAGCCTTCATTGAGAACTATTTTATAAGGTAATTCGAAGCACTCAATTTGAAGTTTAAAAATTCTTGCATTCTTGACTTTAAACAATAACAGACATGAGCACATGAAGCCTACATAAATTAGAAACATATGTCAAGTGACAAAATTCAGATTAAAAATGTACTCATTAAATGGTATAAACAGTAATACTATAATATGACCTCTTGCATAGATTTTATGAGGGGAAAATCAATTATATGTAATCAAATATAGAGTACTATATTTAGGTAATTTTATTAGTTTTCAAATTCTGAAATCTTAGTCCTACATCCATGTACACAGGCATAGGATTAAATTAGATGCAAACATATGTGCTAAACTCATAACATATAGAAATTATTCACCATAATTCACATTAAGACAGGAAAAAAAAATAGACATTTACAGAAAAGCTTTAAAAAAAACACGTCAGGCTACATAACAGATTGATGACAGTGGAGTTTCAATTAAGAAAGTAGAAATTTCGGTCCTAGTTCAATATCTTACTAGTTTAACCTTTGGCACATCACTTCATCTTTAATGGCCTTATTTCCACCTGTGAAATGAGGATAATGATATCTATATCTAAAATTTGTTGTAAAGATTTAATTATATAATTTACAGAAAATGTTGTATTACAGAACTCTTTTTTGCAGTTAAAAGAAAACCCACTCGAATTGGCTTAAAACTTAAATTTTATCATTTCAAATAACTAGAAAGTACAATAAGGGTAACTGATTCTGGTAGACTCCGTTCAGTCCATACCATCTAGAATCTATCTTTGATCTCATGCTTTTTTCTCTTTTTCTTTTTTCCTCTTTTGCCTTCATTCTCTGTCAGTCTCTCTCCATGGGGTGGCAGAAAGTGATATCCATGATCAGCTCTGGACTTAATTTTTATGGCTCACAATCCTAATAAAATAAATTTCTATTTTCCCCAATGATTTCAACAGATTCTTGAAGGTAACTTGATTGTCTGAGCAAGGGCTAAGTACCAATTACTAACTCATGTGATTGGTTGCACAGAGAGATTCATGTGTTGATAATGAGTGGGAGTGGTCTGTTGGTAATAATACACTTTGTAGACTTCCTTCCTATTACAGGGAGTATAATTAATGTCTTCAGCTGCTATGTTTAGAAACCCATCGCTGAATTTGCACAAAGGCTATACCTTTCCGTGGGCTGCTCCTAGTCAGTGACTGAATGTGGTAGGTATACCAAGACAAATCCATGCGTCTTGTATTGGCTGCAGATGGTGCAGGGACTCTCCCACAGCTTTGTTGAATCTGCCATTACATAACCGACTATGACACATGTATCCTACATGTTTTCTCTCTTCACTCTGTGTTCAGACTTCCATAACAATCCAATGACTCATTCAGTCATTCCTTACTCTTATTATTTGTTTTCACACAGGCATTTCCCCTAATAAAATCTTACACATTTAATTCTGTTTTGGCGTCTGTTTCTCAGAGTAACCAGACTTACACAGGTGATTACAGAATGGAAAAGAATGGGATTCCATTTCATGCTTAGGTAGTATATATTCTGGGAGGACAAATCAATACATGGTATTGCCTATAAGGATATTCTAATCTATACACTAGTCAGTGATAAAGATTTTCATTTTTGAGTTTTACTTTATATATTTACATAAGGGTAACCCAACTGAAAGTTCTGGTCAGAAGTATGTGAAACCAAAGATTTTAAATACTAAATTTCATACACACACACACACACACACACACACACACACACACACACACATATATTGACCAAATTTGTAGTAGAATTCAGTAGAATGATTTTAATTAGCATTGATGAATACCTTTGGTCTGTCATTGAATAAGAACTATCAACATTCCATCTCTGAATTAATCTAATATTATTATAAATATCTTCAGTGATCAGTGAATAGAGTGGTTCTCAGACCAGCAAGTACCTACGAGCTACCTGAGAATTTCCCGTAATGCAGATCATATCTAGACCTATTGAGTCCGATTTCTCAGAGATGGCACACCTCCAGGCAGGTGGGGCAGCTCTGTGGTGCCCCCAGGCTGCTGTCGCCACACACAGGCTCACCGAGCACATGGTGCAGCTGAGCTGAGGGCACCAGTCTGTGGGACATGTGACCCTGTGGGCATGCCTGCCACTGCTGCTCCCCGGTCCTGGCCCAGCTTGCCTAGATGTGGACTTTTAACATAAACATATGCACAGCACTTTAAACATATTTCCTTATGATTTTCTTAATAGCATTTTCTTTTCACTGGCTTTATTATAAGAATACAGTATCTAATATATATAACATACGCAGTATGTGTTAATTGACTGTTTACGTTAGTGGTCAGGCTTCCGGTCAACAGGAGACTATTAGTGGTTAAGATCTGGGGGAATCAGGGGCGCCTGGGTGGTTCAGTCATTAAGCATCTGCCTTCGGCTCTGGTCATGATCCCAGGGTCCTGGGATGGAGCCCTGCATCGGGCTCCCTGCTCAGCAGGAGGCCTGCTTCTCCCTCTCCCACCCCCCCTGCTTGTGTTCCCTCTCTCGCTATGTCTCTCTCTGTCAAATAAATAAAATCTTAAAAAAAAAGATTTGGGGGAGTCAAAAGTTGTATGTGGGGGTCAGCACCCCAACCCCCAAGTTGTTAAAGGGTCAACTGTATATCTTAAAGGGGCAAAGAAAGCATTTAAAATTGGGAGCTTCCTAAATGACCTCTTTTAAGAGGAGGTTCGGGGCCTTATTGTCAGGTTTTGGTTGGGACAAACACATTCCTTTGGCAATGTTTAGCTGTCTCTGATATTTTACAAAGGGCTGGGTTTACCCTAGGGACAAAGCCGTGAGCTCAAAGAAACTATGCTCCTGTTCAAACAAGTCTCTGAGGGTGGGGATCAGTGATGGACAAAATCATTGGCTCTGAGAGTTGCAGTTCTTATAATACCAGGATAGGCCCATTTGAAAAGAGGACTTAGAGGAGCCTGACTGGAATTTGGTAAAGGACAGAGTGTTTGTCACCTGTATTGGCTTGGGGGATCCATAATTTAAATAGCCAAAGATAGAAGCCTCAGTAACAAAAAGTTGAATTCAATGCTAAAGTTTCCAGAATTACACCTGACAATTAAGACATTATTAACCCATTGATAATATTAAGTCTCTCAAAAAGTTAATTAAAAAATACTTGCTCTCTATATGAGGCAAAATTTATTGTAAAAGATCTGTTTCCTCTACAGTTAGTAACATAATGAGAGATAGTTAAAGTGTTAGGTAAGTAGTAAATCCCTTTGGCAAATAAATAATTCTTATATGAGTTATTGATATTTAATATTTCTGTAAATTATGTAGAAATTGCTTTATAGAGGAAGGACAATATAATATACCAAACTAGAATACTTCTGGAATGCCTAAAAAAAAAAGGGCAAAGCAATTCTCTATAGTATTACTATCTCTAACCATAAGAAGGAGGACGCTTATGAATCCATTATGTGTCCTCAGATTTGTTGAAAATAGTAAAATATTTTTAGATTTTTATTGAATTGATAAATAAGATATTTGTAATGCTCCCTGTTGTCATAAAAAGCAAATGTCACATGAAGAAATGTAAACACAGGTAAAGATTTCTAATCAAATATGCATACAGGTATTTACAAAGATTTAATGTATTCCTCTTTAAAACAAAATTCCAATAATTTCGCTGGAACTCTTGATCCACTTCCATCCCACTTGTTAAAAGTTGTGCATCTCATTATTCCATCTTTTGTCAACTTTCTACGATTTGGGGTCTTCTACGTGGAATTCCGGTATATTTTCGTACTTTTGGGCTATGTTAGAGCTATTGGTAAATTCTAGCAAGTCTTTTCCCTTTCATGATCTTTTCACTTATTCCTCAAACTTGGCCAATACAAACATTTAAGATAGTTTGGCCCTATTTCTTATGATTATTTTTTGCCAGATGATGATGAATTGGCTATTATGAACAATTAGTTTTTTCTCCTCTTTGAGTGTATGTGCTCAGTGGTTACAGTAGAGCTACTCTTCCCCTTCCCAAAATATCCAGTTCAGGAAAATACAAAGTACTATAAATTCTAATCTATCCCTCTGGCAATTTTCATTAAATTTTCTGGTAATTCCATCTAGACATAGATTGTCCTTGTTTCTTCTGCATTTATGAGCAGCATAATTTCTGTACTTCAAAATATTTTTGATTCTAGGTGCTCTTCTTGAAGCCTTCCATCTCATTTCAAAAATTTCAATTATTTCAAGGGGTATTTCAGAATTAACAAAATAGTCTGAAAGTAGAGTTTTTGTTCAACTAAACTATCAGTTTCTGGAGTTGTGTCTTATTCATTTTCCTGATATATATTAGGAGATTAATATTTGTTAATAAATGAATAAATGAGAGGAACATATTAGAACAGTGGTCATGAAATCAAACACATAAAGTATAACGATTCTTTAAATGTGAAAATTGATCTGAACATAAACTTCTAGTCATTCTGTACATTCTGCTCTAGACAATTTTTCTTTCCTTCTCTGTTCTCTCATTTTGCTCATAGCTGCTATCCATGAGCATCCGTTTTTTGGTTTTTTTTTTTTTTTTTTTTGCTTGTTTGTTTTTTTCAAGGGAGATTTATGGGATTTGTAAAGCCATATTGCTCATAGAACCACCTCTATTACTGACTAATTCTACTGTCTAATAATTTAGATAATAAAATTACTCATTAGTTATACTAAATTCCACAGTTCAGAGACCAAGCATGATTAACTTAATCATCAGAAAACTTGGATTTGAGCCCCAGTTCTGAAAATTACCAGCCATGGGATTTTTGAGTAAATCCTTTAATGTCTCTGAACGCTAGTTTCTAAATCTCTAAAATGGGAATAATAATGCCTGTTCCATCTCAGATATCCAAATGAGAATGTGCATGCCAGTCAATGAAACAAATATCAAGGGGCGCCTGGGTGGCTCAGTCGTTAAGCGTCTGCCTTCGGCTCAGGTCATGATCCCAGGGTCCTGGGATCGAGCCCCGCATTGGGCTCCCTGCTCTGCCAGAAGCCTGCTTCTCCCTCTCCCACTCCCCCTGCTTGTGTTCCCTCTCTCACTGTGCCTCTCTCTGTCAAATAAATAAAATCTTAAAAAACAAAACAAAACAAAAAAAGAAACAAATATCAAGCTGCCTTCTGAAACTTGGGTGTTCTCCCACCACCACTAAATCATATCAGTTTCCTTCTGACCATATCTTTCCACATCTCTCTCATTTTCTTCCATTTCTTCTCATCCTTATTACCTCAGTTACAGTGATTCTTTATTTCAAGACTTCATCATATCTTATTTGCATCATTACTCCATATTACTCCATTTACAGAATTGTCCCCCCTAGTAAAATATTACCCTGCCTCTCTCCTCCTCTAAATCCTTTAGTGGATTTGCGGGCAGTATAGGTTAGCTTACCCCAACCTTCGGTCCGATCTTCATTCTACCTTGCTTGCCTCCACCATGAAGACTGTGTGAGTTTAGTACACACAGTAGAACCATAGTGGGTAAATGTTGGGAATGTTTTTGCTTTCCTCACAAAAGGGAAATGAGATGACCTAAAAAGAAGAGGTCTGGCAGTGCTACCATTTTCTCTCTTCCTGTTTCTTTCTCTGTTGAACAGATACATGGAGGCTCCATAGACCTCGTATGGTCATGAGGAAAACCAAGAGAAGGCAGGTGTATGGTCTTGCATATGGGTAAATTGGTGAACCAGTTCCAGCAACCATACTACCTCTGGAATTTGTTAGGTAGAAATAATAAGCTCCTATTTGCTGCACTTTAGCATTTGAATGCTCCTTCCAGTTTTAATTGGTAATGTTCTCTACTGCCTTCGGGATGAAACTCAAACTTTATTGTTTAATGTTCAAAATCTTTTATGGAAATTTCTAGTATATATTTTCCAACATCTTGAACTACATCATCCATGCTAGGATCCTTGGACCTCTCCAGGTTCTTGAGCAGACCTGTGCCTTTGAAAATTCTTCTGGCAAATGTGCTTTCTTTCAGTAGATTGTCCTTTTTCTTCGCCCCCCCCCCCCAGTTTTTTTTTTTTTTTCCAGGTACCACTTTTTCACTTTCAAGCTTTTGGTCACTTATTGTCATCTCTTTTGTTCTTTGAGAACTAGTCACACACAGAAGCCTTAGGTGAGCGTACTTTCATGAGATACACTGAAAGGAAATGAGGTCAGCAAGTTGGGTGGAAAGAGAAGCTGTCCCTCAAAACAGGTGCAGCTAAGCCCTCAGGAAATCCCATGAGGAATTATGGGTCTGAGATGGCCCTTCAGAGTTTCCCAGATGGAAACCAGGAGGTCACACTTTTAATCCCACATAAACTTTGGTTAAACAGTTCCATGCATCTGAGGGCAGTTCTCTGTAATCAAGGCAGGTAGGAGTGATTTCTTCAGCTACCACATATCCTAGCAGCTGGGAATCGGATGGGGTGGAATTAAAGGTATCTGGGTAGAGCAGCAAGTTACCCACTACCCTGCTTTTCTGTTCTCCCATTGGTGGTGATGTGCTGGTCCGTGCAGAAGCTCACTTACTGGTTTCTCCTCACTCTTTATGGGTTCTTTGAAGGAAGAGGTCATTTCTCATTCTCAATACGCTTTCTGATTTCAAAACAAAGCCAGGTGTGTGGAAAGCATGTCAATTGAATGAAAATATCAGCTTATAAAAGTACATAGGATTACTAATTTGTGGAAGAAATTTTAATGCTTTAAAGATGAAAGAATAAATAACAATGATGAATAAAGTTGAAATAGTTCTCAGTATTATCTTCAAATGTGAAGTAAATATCATTTTCATAAAAATAATCAAAGGTACAACAGATATCTTTCATGAATACATCATCAATATGGTTAAAAGAGATTATCAATATTAATATTTATTATGTAGTAACTATGATTTTAGGGAAGCAATTTCATCATCTAAGATGGTAACCACCCTAAACCAAATGAAATTGCAGTATTAATACTCTACAGTTTCCCTTTTCTGTTTGGAAAATACAGTTTTAAAATGAAATAGGTTGTAAAGTCTTGATATATTCATGGAGATGATTTATTTTTATTTAATTGACATATTCATTGCTTTTGTCTACAAACAATAAATTATCCAAGAATGGACTAAACAAAGGTTTATTTCTATCGAGCAAGAAGTCACATGAATGCACAGTAGGACTGCAGAGAAGCTCAACTGTAGTATGACACTTCTGGGTGCTTTCTATCCTGTACCTTGCCAGTCTTAACAATTACCTTTTTTTTTGCCTCATGCTGCTGTAACTCTCAGTATCATGTTCACATTCAAGGTTGGAAGATAGGAGATTGAGATGTTTTTTGCTCTTTTATGAAAAAGGTGAAGTCTCTCCCACAGCTTCCTAACATGCTTCAACCATTACTTTTACCTGGTTTCTACTTACATCTCACTGGCTACCTCTAGCTGTAAGGGAAACTGACAAGATGAGGGGTATTTTTTTTTTCCAGCATTTGCATAGAGACATAAATAACAATGAAAGAGGGGGTTGGTGATGGGCATTGGTCTACTCAATAAACAGGATCTACAGTACTTGGAAAACTGTTTGCAGAACTCAATTGATGAGCTTTTCTGAGGGCAATGGAGGGAAGAGGTGAGATTAGAAAATAAGACTGAAAATACCTAGAAGCCTGGAATATTTTGTGTTCATCTCTACAGTCTCATTGTCTACCTCTGTGCCTTGAATTTCGGAGACACTTAATAAATGCTTGATGAATTAATTATCAGTGATCATATCATCCTTGCAAATGTTGATTATAGATGCTATAGGCCCATATGTTCCTGATAACTTTTATATTGTCATATTTTATATGAGAGCCTAGATGCAAGTATAAAATCACTTCAGCTGTAAGGTTATTGAGATTCAATTTAATGTTCCAAAGAGAAACTCAGCAGCACATATTTAAGAAAGTCGATATTTAGAACTTAAAAAAAAAGAATGAAATAAATGTTGAAGACTAGTAATCTGCTTTACGAATGTCATAGTATTTGTTAAAATTCCACATAAGCATTTCAGTAGAGGAGTGACAGTTCACCAAATGAATTAGAGCACCGTATAATTATCCTTAAGTAATGCAAACTAAGATTCCATATGACTAGTGATAGTGGCATATAATGATAGTGTCATCTCTCCATTTAGGGTACAACATGCCATCAGAGAAGATGAGATGAATCCTAAATGGGTGGGTAATGCTCCATATTACAAATTGAACAGATTATGATATCAGGCTGATACCCAATCCATCTGTTAGTGGTGGACGACAGAGGACGTATTGTTAGGGTGATCAGGCCAGGTGGTACTTCATTTGATATCACAGCTGTGCTAAACTTCCACTCAGAAACCTAAAACCATGTGAAACTTTCCTTGTTTGGGGTCACACTGAAAATAAAGAGCAGCAGCTGGGGTATATTCTTAACAAGTTCCGTGCAGAGATTCTTTAGTTGAAATTAAAAATAAAAACCTTTGCAATATGTCATGGGGAATAAAGATTTAAAGTCTAGGTTCTGCTGTTTGCTTTCGGATTAGTATATGGTGTAATTTTTGAATTTCTGATCAATTCATTCAGTCATGCAAAGCCAACGGCAGTCGTGGCATATGTAGAATCTGTTATTCAACAAAATATTGAAATGATTCATATAAAGAATGTATTTTAGTTCCTGGGACACAGTATGCTCTTAATAAACATTACCTATTAATTTTGTCATTCTTGAATGTTGTGAATTTCTAATTTCTGACTCTCCTGTCCACACCCTGTCCCATCCTTAGTTATTTAATTTAGCCTTTCTGAAAAGAGCTGTATGTCCTGCATTTTCATATGAATGCATTTTCATATAGCTAATATATGAACATATGAAATCAAGAAACCTCTTCAACCAGATTTGCCTTCTGATTCACAGGTGGAATGAGGTGGCCTTTGCTTTGATAAGATGCACCACATTAATGGAAACCACAGTTTATCCGCAAGGTGCCTTTGTGTGACTTTTTCTTAATTGAAGTATAATTGGTAAACCGTGTTACATTAGTTTCAGGTGTACAACATAGTGATTTGATAAGTTTATACATTGTGTTATGCTCACCACCGGTGTAGCTGCCATCTGTCACCATAGAACTCTATTATAATACCACTGACTGTATTCCCTATGAGGTGCCTTTCATCCCTGTGACTTATTCATTCCATAACTGGAAGCTTGTCTCCCCCTCCCCCCACCTTCCCTTTACCTATTTTGCCCATCCCTTACCCCATTCCCCTCTGGCAACCACCAGTTTGTTCTCTGTATTTATGGGTCTATTTCTGCTTTTCTGTTTGTTTCTTCATTTGTTTTCTCTTTAGGTTCCACATATAAGTGAGATCATATGGTATTTGTCTTTCTCTGTCTGACTGATTTCACTCAGCCTGATACCTTCTAGCTGCATCCATGTTGTCCCAAGTGGCATGATCTTATTTTTTTATGACTCATATTCCATTGTGTGTGTGGGTATTACACATACCATACCTTCTTTATCCATTCATCTATTTTTTTTTAAAGATTTTATTTATTTATTTGACAGAGAGACACAGCGAGAGCAGGAACACAAGCAGGGGGAGTGGGAGAGGGAGAAGCAGGTCTCCAGCTGAGCGGGGAGCCTGATGTGGGACTCAATCCCAGGACCCTGGGATCATGACTTGAGCTAAGGGCAGACACTTAACGACTGAGGCACCCAGGCACCCTATCCATTCATCTATTGATGGGCACTTAGGTTGCTTCCATTTTTTGGCTACTGTAAATAATACTGTAATAAACATAGGGGCACATATATCTTTTTGAATTGGTATTTTCATTTTCTGTGGGTAAATCCCCAATAGTGGAATTACTGGATTGTATGGTATTTTTAATTGTCTTAAGGAACCTTGATACTGTTTTCCACAGTGGCTGTACCAATTGTATAATTTTTTTAAAGATTTTATTTATTTGATAGAGTACGAGCAAGGGGAGTGGCAGGCAGAGGGAGAGGGAGAAGCAGGCTCCCCGCTGAGCAAGGAACCCAATGCGGGACTCGATCCCAGGACCCTGGGATCATGACCTGGCTGAAGGCAGACGGTTAACCATCTGAGCCACCCAGGTGCCCCAATTGTATAAATTTTTAATGGATACGCCCTGAAGAGGTATGAAGCCTCCTGGGTCCCAGTCTTGAAGAGGGAGGGGTATTTGGGTTCGATTTCAGCATCCCCTCAGCCTTGTGGAAGACAGTTTTAGATAAGGCCCAACCTGTATTACCTTACGTGATGCTACTTGTGAATGAAATAAACTGCCTGCCTGAAGCATACATGCCAACACGAAACCCAGAAGTCTGAGGTAAATTTCTCATAGTAAAGGAATATGGGGATTAGAAGTGCCAAATCCACAGAAACTTGAAGAGTTTGACTTATTTACATAGACATGTCAAATGTGAAGGCATATGACGGCCTCTTCCACTTTAGGTCTGTACCCCAAAAGAGATGTTGTCCTCAACCATATCATATTTAATAAAGAACATCTCTTAAAGTATTTTAAAGATGAAAGAAAAGAACGAGATGCCTTACAAAGTGATATGGCCTACCCCATAATTTGTTATAAGACTTTCTTTGTGTCATAGGGAAATCGAAATCAAACCCTCAATGAGATATCACCTCACACCAGTCAGAATGGCTAAAATTAACAAGTCAGGAAATGACAAATGTTGGCGAGGATGTGGAGAAAGGGGAACCCTCCTACACTGCAGGTGAGAATGCAAGCTGGTGCAACCCCTCTGGAAAACAGTATGGAGGTTCCTCAAACAGTTGAAAATAGAGCTACCATACGATCCAGCAATCTCACTACTGGGTACAGATACAAATGTAGGGATCCGAAGGGTTACGTGCACCCCGACATTGATAGCAGCAATGTCCACAATAGCCAAACTGTGGAAAGAGCCAAGATGCCCATCAACAGATGAATGGATAAAGAAGATGTGGTATATATATACGATGGAATATTATGCAGCCATCAAAAGGAATGACATCTTGCCATTTGCAACAACGTGGATGGAATTGGAGGGTATTATGCTGAGCAAAATAAGTCAATCAGAGAAAGACATGTATCATATGACCTCACTGATACAAGGAATTCTTAATCTCAGGAAAAAAAACCAGGGTTGCTGGAGTGGTGGGGGGGGTAGGAGGGATGGGGTGGCTGGGTGATAGACATAGGGGAGGGTTGTGCTATGGTGAGCGCTGTGACTTGTGTAAGACTGTTGAATCACACACTTGTACCTCTGAAACAAATAACATATTATATGCTAAAAAAAAAAGATAGGAGGGGAAGAATAAAGGGGGGGAAATTGGAGGGGGAGACGAACCATGAGAGACGATGGACTCTGAGAAACAAACTGAGGGTTCTAGAGGGGAGGGGCGTGGGGGGATGGGTTAGCCTGGTGATGGGTATTAAAGAGGCCACGTTCTGCATGGAGCACTGGGTGTTATATGCAAACAATGAATCATGGAACGCTACATCAAAAACTAATGTATGGTGATTAACATAACATAAAAAAAAGACTTTCTTTGCACAATTTATGAGTAATTCTGAAGATTCAAAACATAAAGAAGTGCCTGGGTGTCTCAGTTGGTTAAGCATCTGCCTTCGGCTCAGGTCATGATTCCAGGGTCCTGGAACCCAGCCCCGCATTGGGCTCCCTGCTCAGCGGAGAGCCTGCTTGTCCCTCTCCCATTCCCTCTGCTTGTGTTCCCTCTATCACTGTGTCTCTCTCTGTCAAATAAATAAAATCTTAAAAAAAATAAATTGTAATTTTGCTGAGACACTTTAGAACTGGTGGCTGAGACCAATCAAGAATGCTTATCTTCACACGGCTTCTTGGTACGTTACTTTCATATTGGTGGAAAAATTCTCATAAGATGATGAAAACAAGCAAAAAGAGCTTTTTCTCTCTCTCTCTCACTCTCATTTTCTGTGTGTATCTCTGTGTATGTGTATGTGTGTGAGAGAAAGATTTTGTTCTAATAAAAAGCAGATTCAAAATGCTAGTGGTATTAAAAAAATGAAGTAACTTACAAAAGCAACGCTTCTTAGTGTTAAGAAAAATTATCTAAAACTTTAAAATGAAGCCTCAGCTTGGCTGTGTATCTTTCAATGTCATACTAGCACACTGTCTAACAGGGCTTTTCAATGACTATTTATTTTATTCCTTTGGAGATTGTGCCTCTGTTTGATGCTCTATTGATGAGGAGCTAAATGTTGTTATATTTTATTCAAACTTGTGGATTTTGTCCAGTAGAAATGGAAATCATTTCTGCCATGTAGAGAAATAGATGCATGCTTAGCTCTGTCCTTTAGGACATTACCCAGTTTTATTTTCAACTTAGCAAACTTATTACAGCATGACTTTACTCATTAGCTATATACATCTGTTTCTCAAATACTCTTTGAATTGGTCTTACCATCTTGATGGTCCCCATTAATAAGTAAGTCTTTGGGATGTATTCATTCACTATATGTATGAGAGTCATGTTTTAAACTTTTTGAAAATTAGGCTAAGTTATAGACACTAAGACTATCCTTTGTGGGAGGGGGTGGCAAGATGAACACCTCTCTCTGCTGCAAGATTCTCTATCTTGCTGTTAAACATAATATTATAAAATTTAATACATTGAATTTTACATCCTCAATGCTTAATTTTATTTTTTTAAAGATTTTATTAGGGAGAGAGAGAGAGTGTGTGTGTGCACACACAAGAGCAGAGGGCTGGGAGAGGGAGGAGCAGGCTTCCCGCTGAGCAAGGAGCCCAATGCAGGGCTCAATTTCAAGACCCCAGGATCCCGACCTGAGCCAAACGCAGACGCTTAACTGGCTGAGCCACCCAGGCATCCCGCTTAACTTTAAAATAGTGAAATTCCAGCATTATACTAAACAGTCTTAAACCCACTAATTAGTGTTTGAAGTATGTGAACTATGCAAATTCTTAATATTTAAGTCCTTCCCCACCCCCCACCCCCGTTTTGAAAGTCTTCTTGAAATAAATTTTATTTCTGTTCTCTATCGGATTACCTGGCAGTATGATGCTTTTACAATGTACACAATAATGTATTTTTTAGGGAGAATTAATTTATAATAAATCTTCTCCAAACTTGAAAGCAGACTTGTAGTCTTCATGCTCCAAACCAGGAGAATTAAGAGGACGTTGGTCACTGGCAAGCAGCTGAAGCAATTTTGTTATATAATTTATAAAGTAACATTTCTAACTTGATTTGAATGTTAAATCCAATTGGAATATATTTTGCTATGTGACAAGTGATATTTTTTAAAATGAAGTTCTGAAATGTCATCTGTACTTTTATAATTCTCATGAATAGCTTTTGAAATCCTGTTCCACTTTATTGCTCCTTTTAAAAAATAATAATAAAAGGAATTTGTTCTTTGCTAGAAAAAAATAATCTGCTCCAGTAATGGTTTTTTAATCTGCATTTAAAATCATTAAAAACCTAAAATCACTAATTATTGTTAGTAACTCTTTACTGTTTTATGAAGCATGTTCTGTATGATAGTGATATTCATAAGTTAGATAATTAACAAGGTTCCTGATAATGTCAACTCCTTACTATGTGTGCAAAATGCTGAAGGGAGCCTTCTGAGGAGTTGGTGGCTATTGAGAGGCTTCATGAAGCAAATGAGACATGAGCTGGGCCTTGAAAGTTGGTGATGATTTGAATGGACACGATGTAGAAAGAGGACATTTTAAAGGTGGAAAAGGGAACAAAGGTATATTAGCAGGAATATGTGATTGTGTTGGGAAAAAAGTGAGCAACAAAAATGGTTAAAATGAAATGTTTATGTAGGGCAGACTACTTCACTCTGTTTGTGAACTCCAAATAATTGTTGGTGACTACCTGAACTTGTCCTAAAAAGGGGGCTGGGATTGGACTTGGGCTGAGAAGGACAGGTGTGACTTCCCAGGACATCTGCCATTAGCCCAAGAACTGGGTTCCAGAGTGAGGGAGGTGGGGGTGGGGATGGAGGGAGCTATGGTTCCAAGTTTACATGTTTTGGTTAGGTTTGTGTCAGGCAAACTGACAGGTTCCTTCTGTAGGGAAAGTTAAAGACAGCAGTTCTGGGATAACCTCAAACTCAGCTTCCCAAATTCTATTGGTTCTATATGTGATAATAGCAGATTATTGGCAAAAATGTTGATTCAAAGTCTATTCTGTCTTTTCAGCTTACTGAACATTTTCCTCTTGGTTTTTGAAAAGTGGGTAATTTTGAATACTGTGCATAAGAACTTTTCCTCTCAAGCTCTAAGTTAGATTGTTTTATTTTAAGATTTTATTTATTTGACAGAGAGAGAGACACAGCAAGAGAGGGAACACAAGCAGGGGGAGTGGGAGAGGGAGAAGCAGGCTTCCCGTGGAGCAGGGAGCCCAATGTGGGGCTCCATCGCAGGACCCTGGGATCATGACCTGAGCGGAAGGCAGACGCTTAACGACTGAGCCACCCAGGTGCCTGCTAAGTTAGATTGTTTAATGTGACAACACTGAAGTTACCTAGAAACATCCTAAGGGCTTTTCATTTGTAGAAACAAGTATCCACAACAAGGATTGATGCCTTAAGAAATCAAAGAGAAAGTCATATAAAGAGCAGTGACTTTTACAATTCAACAAAAAATAATTGTATAAAATGATTAACCTTTTAATGGACAAATTCTAAGACTCTGACTTTAGACAGACATAATCATATTGTATGACAAACTTTCCTAAAATAATTTTGCATACTTCCTAGTAATTGAATGATCTGGTAAACGTATCAAAATGACCGTTTCTTAGAACGAATTTAAATAAGCAAATTTTTTAACTGGTGTCTCAGTCTCATAGGTTATCATTAGTGTTGCTAATACTGTTCATCAGATTTCAGTAAAACCACTATATATTCTCATTATAATGAATCTGAAGTACTCTAAAGAACACAGGAAAGAAATTTCTGCCTTCTGCTTTTGCCACAGTAGAAAGCATTGGCTCTGTTTTAACTGATGAAAGGGGATAAAATGTATCAATATGAGAATTAATATCTAATTTAGATCTTTAGATAGAAATATTTTTAGTAATAATTGAATTTATACTGCACACAGAAAATGTAATGCTCATTCAAAAAATCATCTCAGCAGTTCTCACAGAACCAGGCTTAGTACAGATTTAGGCTTTTAAAATAATCCCTTATCTTTGCAATTAGAAATGTTGGAAATAAAATTTAACAGAGAATATGAAATAAATGTTCTCTAGTACTCAAATGTCACCATAATAAGGATATACACACTCTCATATACATATACACGTAACACTCCAATACACGCATCTATGTATTTCATCTTTAAGAAATGGGCCATGCTTTGCATATTTGTCTGCAACTTGCTTTTTACAGTTAGCAATATATCAAAGACACGTTTCAAGGTTAGTATTTATATATCAATCTCATTAATTTTAATGACCACATACTGTTTATTTATTGATGTACCTTTATTTATTTAAACATTCCCCAAATGATAGGCATTTGCCTTGTTTCTCATTCTTTGGCATGGCAATCAGTGCTGCGATGAGCAGTTTTCTAGGTGTGTCTTTGCAGAAACATGTAATTGGTTATCTGTAATAGAAACTAGAAAGGGAATTTCTGGATCCAGCAATTACAACCAAATTTCTCTAAATGGAAAAGCCGTTTTAACCAAAACTACATGACAGAGCTCATTTCCCCCACATATTTGCCAATACTAGGTATTATCAAACTTTTTAAATTTTGCAAGTCTGTTAAAAAAAATACTCTTTAAAATGACTTTCCCTGAATATTAGAGCAGTAGAAATATATATAGAAAATATTTGCCTATATTTTCTTAAACTTTTTAACAATATGTCTGTGGTCGTACAGAAGTATTAAAATATTCAGTGGGTGTATCTATGGATTTTTCCTCTACATATTTGTATTTTTTCCTTGTATATCTCTTTTACGATCTTTTTGAAAATTATAAATATATTTCAATTTTATATTAGGTATTTAGAGCTTAATTTTGTACATTTAGTTCAAATACCTCTCAGGAAAATTTCTATAGATTTTGTGTGTATTTCACAAGTGGATAGTCACTGTCACAAAAGAGGTTGATTTCCCCAGTAAATGGTTTTTGAAATGGCAACTTTATCGTTTCTAAATTCAGTGGGAATTTTTCCTCAGTTCTATTCTACTCTCTTCCATTTTATTCCGTTTCACCAGTACCAAAATGACTTTATGGCATATTTTTAAACAGTTAACAAGGAGACCTTCCTCACATTCTTCTTTTTTAAATAATTTTCTTGGCATTCTTATCATTTCACGTTCCAGACAATTTTACCATCAGCTTGTCAAACATGGAAAGTATTTTTTTAGAGTTTTGTTTGGGATTGCACTGAATTAGTAGATTATTTTGATAATCTGGTATCTCTCTAAAATTATGTCTTTCCTTCCAAGACTGTTTCTCTTTTTATCTCGGTTTCATAGATTTCTTCATTTAGTCTTATACAACTTTATTAGATTAAATTCTGGATATCTTTTTAATTTTATTATGTTATGTTAATCACCATACATTACATCATTAGTTTTTGATGTAGTGTTCCATGATTCATTGTTTGTGCATAACACCCAGTGCTCCATGCAGTACGTGCCCTCTTTAATACCCATCACCAGGCTAACCCATCCCCCACCCCCTCCCCTCTAGAACCCTCAGTTTGTTTCTCAGAGTCCATCGTCTCTCAGGGTTCGTCTCCCCCTCTGATCTACCCCCCCTTCATTTCCTCCCTTCCTACTATCTTCTTTTTTTTTTTTTTTTTAACATATAATGTATTATTTGTTTCAGGGGTACAGGTCTGTGATTCATCAGTCTTAACACAATTCACAGCGCTCACCATAGCACTTGCCCTCCCCCATGTCTATCACCTCTTTTGTATTTTTGTTTTGATTTTGAATTAAATTATTTCTGTGTTTTTTTTTTTTTTTTAGTAGCTATAGCAGGCAGCTTACCTGTCTTAGAAGAGTGCTTGTTAATGGTTTATTCTTGGCAATTGATTTTTACTTCATGGTCTACCAAATTTCTTTTAAAAATAAGTTTTCTTGGGACGCCTGGGTGGCTCAGTCAGTTAAGCATCTGCCTTCAGCTCAGGTCATGATCCCACAGTCCTGGGATCGGGTCCCACATTGGGCTTCTTGCTCAGCGGGGAGCCTGCTTCTCCCTCTGCCTGCTGTACTCTCTCTCTCTCTGACAAATGAATAAAATCTTTAAAAAAATAAGTTTTCTTCTTTTTTAATTTTTATTTTTTTAAAGATTTTATTTATTTATTTGACAGAGAGAGAGAGTGAGAGAGGAAACACGAGCAGGGGGAGTGGGAGAAGGAGAAGCAGGCTTCCCGCGGAGCAGGGAGCCCGATGAGGGGCTCGATCCCAGGAGCCTGGGACCATGACCTGAGCCAAAGGCAGACGCCTAATGACTGAGCCACCCAGGCGCCCCTAAGAAAAATAAGTTTTCTTCTATTGTCCCTTTACATGTGTGTGTGCATGTATATGTGTGTATGCGTGCATTTGAATCTGTGTATATGGAAAAGGCATGTGTTCATTTTTTATTTTAATTTTTTATTGTTATGTTAATCACCATATATTACATCATTAGTTTTTGATGTAGTGTTCCATGATTCATTGTTTGTGCATAACACCCAGTGCTCCATGCAGAATGGGCCCTTTTTAATACCCATCACCAGGCTAACCCATCCCCCTACCCTCCTCCCCTCTAGAACCCTCAGTTTGTTTCTCAGAGTCCATCGTCTCTCATGGTTTGTCTCCCCCTCCGACTTACTCCCCTTCATTCTTCCCCTCCTGCTATCTTCTCTTTTTCTTTTTTCTTTTTTTTTTTTTAAAGATTTTATTTATTTATTTGAGAGAGAGAATGAGATAGAGAGAGAGCATGAGAGGGGAGAGGGTCAGAGGGAGAAGCAGACTCCCCGCCGAGCAGGGAGTCCAATGCGGGACCCGATCCCGGGACTCCAGGATCATGACCTGAGCCGAAAGCAGTCGCTTAACCAACTGAGCCACCCAGGCGCCCTCTTTTTCTTTTTTCTTAACATATGTTGCATTATTTGTTTCAGAAGTACAGATCTGTGATTCAACAGTCTTGCACAATTCACAGCACTCACCATAGCACATACCCTCCCCAATGTCTATCACCCAGCCACCCCGTCTCTCCCAACCCCCACCACTCCAGCAACCCTCAGTTTGTTTCCTGAGGTTAAGAATTCCTCATATCAGTGAGGTCATATGATACATGTCTTTCTCTGATTGACTTATTTCACTCAGCATAACACCCTCCAGTTCCACCCACATCATTGCAAATGGCAAGATCTCATTCCTTTTGATGGCTGCATAATATTCCATGGTGTATATATACCACATCTT
This sequence comes from Zalophus californianus, assembly GCF_009762305.2. Lineage (NCBI taxonomy): Eukaryota > Metazoa > Chordata > Mammalia > Carnivora > Otariidae > Zalophus > Zalophus californianus. The sequence continues at coordinate 67,275,577 of NC_045598.1, read as the reverse complement.
CTTTATCCATTCATCTGTTGATGGACATCTTGGCTCTTTCCACAGTTTGGCTATTGTGGACATTGCTGCTATAAACATCGGGGTGCACATACCCCTTCGGATCCCTACATTTGTATCTTTGGGGTAAATACCCAGTAGTGCAATTGCTGGATCATATGGTAGCTCTATTTTCAACTGTTTGAGGAACCTCTATACTGTTTTCCAGAGGGGTTGCACCAGCTTGCATTCTCACCAACAGCATAGGAGGGTTCCCCTTTCTCTGCATCCCTGCCAACATCTGTTGTTTCCTGACTTGTTAATTTTAGCCATTCTGACTGGTGTGAGGTGGTATCTCATCGAGGTTTTGATTTGGATTTCCCTGATGCCGAGCGATGTTGAGCACTTTTTCATGTGTCTGTTGGCTGTTTGGATGTCTTCTTTGGAAAATGCCTTCAAAATATCATCCACTTTTTTCAAAGAAATGGAACAAATAATCCTAAAATTTGTATGGAACCAGAAGAGACCCCGAATAGCCAGAGGAATATTGAAAAGGAAAAGCAAAGCTGGCAGCATCACAATTCCAGACTTCCAGCTCTATTACAAAGCTGTCATCATCAAGACAGTATGGTACTGGCACAAAAACAGACACATAGATCAATGGAATAGAATCGAGAGCCCAGAAATGGACCCTCAACTCTATGGTCAACTTATCTTTGACAAAGCAGGAAAGAATGTCCAATGGCAAAAAGACAGTCTCTTCAACAAATGGTGTTGGAAAAATTGGACAGCCACATGCAGAAGAATGAAACTGGACCATTTCCTTACACCACACACAAAAATAGACTCCAAATGGTTGAAAGACCTAAATGTGAGACAGGAGTCCATCAAAATCCTAAAGGAGATCACAGGTAGCAACCTCTTCGAACTCAGCCGCAGCAGCTTCTTCCTAGAAACATCGCCAAAGGCAAGGGAAGCAAGGGCAAAAATGAACTATTGGGATTTCATCAAGATAAAAAGCTTTTGCACAGCAAAAGAAACAGTCCACAAAACCAAAAGACAACCGACAGAATGGGAGAAAATATTTGCAAATGACATATCAGATAAAGGGCTAGTATCCAAAATCTATAAAGAACTTCTTAAACTCAACACCCAAAGAACAAATAATCCAATCAAGAAATGGGCAGAAGACATGAACAGACATTTTTCCAAAGAAGGCATGTGTTCATTTTTAATTTAAAATAACAATTTTCTCACTGCATTTTTTTCTGAAGAATATTTCATTGAGTTTTGACCAATTTTTCCATTTATTTAACTGGTCATATCATGTTACATATTTAAACTTTGAATCAAAACTTAATGTTGAGCAATGTTGAGTCCTCCTTGTATATTCTGCGATAAATAATATTTGGTCATGATCTGTTAATTTTTTAGTATACTACTGTAATTTTCTATATTTAAAAATTTTATACAAATGATTATATGTGTGGTTTATTTATACTTTGTGCTTGTGTATAATAATTTTTAAATCCAGTTTGACGGGGCACCTGAGTAGCTCAGTCAGCTGAGTGGCCCACTCTGTATTTCAGCTTAGGTCATATTCTCAGAGTCATGGGATCAAGTCCTGTGTTAGGCTCCACACAGAGCGTGGAGTCTTCTTGTCCCTCTCCCTCTGCTCTGACCTCTGCTTGCGTGCTGTAGCTCTCTCTCTGAAATAAATAAAATCTTTAAAATCCAGTTTGATGTTGGTATTATGCTATCTTTGAAGCAAGCTTTGGAAATCTTTGCTTTTTTCCTATATTCTTAATGAGTGTTTGATATATTTGAGTCCATTTAGCGAATTTACATTTTCCTATCGAACTTCCATTTAATTTGGATTTTTCAAATTTGTATGTATTAAGCAGTATATAATACAGCTTTAATTTTATGATCAAGCCCACTTTTGTCCCATGTTTCAATTTCTATCTTATATCTTCATTAATTTCTTCCTTCTTATTTGAGTTAATTTGGCTATTGTCATAGTTTCTTGAATTAACAGCTTATTTTGATTTTTTTCAGTCTTTCGTGTTTTCTAAACAATGAATTTATGATTACACAGTTGCCTCTGAGAAACGTTCTGGTTGTCTTGATGGGTTTTGATGAGTCCTCTCATTTTTGGTTATTTCTAAAACTTCCATTTATATTTTATCTTTGATCTAAGAGTTATTTAAGTAGCTTTTTTTTCTTAGTTTCCAAATGTACTCAATTGTTATTTTACATGCTTTCCTTTTTTGTCAACATCCATTATATTCACACTGTTTAAAGAATGTGGCCTCTATGATTTATAGGTCTCAGAATTTACTGAGGGTTTTTTCCCTGCAATGTGGTTAAATGTATGTTTATAATTTTTTTGAAAAATCTGTATGCTCTCTTAGCCATATGACATAAACTATATATTTTAAATCCTTGGTATTCTTACATCTTCCAATCTAATATTTTATTCTGGTCAGATGTTTGTTAGTCTTTCCTATGACTGCAGATTTGTCAGTTCCTTCTGAAATGTATATTTTTATCATGATCCCTTCTTGCACTAGTTTTACACATTTACACTCTTTACCTTGTGGCCTTGTGCTTCATCAGTGGGTGAAGTATACACCCCTAGTCACATGACTTGTTTTTGCAGTGGACTATTAGGAGATGGGCATAAACAGAAATAAGAAAAAAACACTTGTATGATTTGATTTGGAATCCTGTGCCTCTGCTCTCTGAGACCATCTTGCTCCAGATGGCTATCGGACCCATTATCCAAGACACATAAAAGATTGTTGTTGAAATTCCCTGTTATTTGGGGAGGGGGGTTATTTTATGCAGCATTTTTTTAAAGATTTTATTTATTTATTTGGCAGAAAGAGACACAGTGAAAGAGGGAACACAAGTGGGGGAGAGGGAGAAGCAGGCTTCCCACCGAGCAGGGAGCCCCGATGTGGGCCTCGATCCCAGGACCCTGGGATCATGACCTGAGCTAAAAGGAGATGCTTAATGGACTGAGCCACCCAGGCTCCCCTATGCAGCATTTTTGCAGCAGAAATATGACTAAAACCAAAACTAGTTGTAGGATTGGGTTGCTAATGTAAGATTTTATTTATTTATTCATGAGAGACAGAGAGAGAGAGAGAGAGAGAGAGAAGCAGAGGGAGAAGCAGGCTCCCAAGGAGCAGGGAGCCTGATGTGGGACTCGATCCCAGGACCCTGGGATCATGACCTGAGCTGAAGGTAGACGCTTAACCATCTGAGCCACCCAGGCGCCCTGGGTTGCTAATGTAATGAAAACTGAAAATACCTGGCATCAGCTTTGGGTAAGTGTGACAGACAGTGATGAAACTATTATGGGGGGACTGTGAACTTTGTGATACAATGGTGAAACATGTAAATTTATCACCTTTGATGATCTGGAAGGCAAAAAATGAACCTAATGACCTGTCATGTTGGAAAAAAGGTTTCATGGCAAAATGTTGATAGCATAAGCTGGTTGTTATGAAATGCATTTTAAAAGGTGTTTCAGAAAAAAAAAAACAGTGGGTGTAGATTATGGCATATGGAGTTCATTGGAAACAAACATATATTTAAAAAATCTAAAATAAACTTTTTCAGAGCTCTTTTACTATTCTGGATTAAGAGTCTATGACTTTTAAAGATTGAAAAAATCATCTGCCCCCACCTTTAGCCAGGCAGAAAGCAGACTAGGAAAACTTGTCTGTTAGAAGGACATAGTCTCCCTTATCCTTTTCAGATGTGGCCAGGGAAGGCTGATGATAAGGGATGTTGCAAAGAGAACAGAATGGAGATCTACACCCAGGGAAGAGAAGTAGGCCTATTAAAGGAACATCCTTTATCCCCGAGTAGGAGAATCTGGTAATATTTGCACAGCAAGATTACTGACTTGTTATGAACTAGTTACTTTTGCATGCCTTCCATTTCTCCTCCTTTTAAATTCCATGTTTTTTAAGTTGGTCTGGTCTCCTCATTGGATGGTGAATATATAGAGGGCAAGATATTGATCTATTTGTATCAAGAGGAGCCACATTTGGACTTGACTTGGATCACATGAGGTCTTGGATTTTGAGCCACTTGTCATAATTTGATATTTTTGCAGCATCCCAGGGAAAAGGGGGTATATTACGTGAGTGAGAGGTAAGTGAATAATTATGGGGAAATGACTTATCATAGATCCATAATTTTATAATAATTTTATCTATAGACATAGAAAATTCCATTTGACAGCAAAGGCCATTGACCCATTAAATAATGTACGTTTGATTTTTCTTAAACCCAAGTCCTATTTCTGTGCACATAAATGTGCAGACATATTAGCTAAAGATGATTTTTAAATGATAAATATTAATAAAGTGTAAGAATTTTATAAATATTAGATTCATATAAAGAAGATGATCGCATTGTAAATACAAAAGGTCACTTTGTTACCTGCTTATGGAGGCTGGTGACCAGACAAATTAGAGAGTAAAAGGATTTTTTTTAAGTCTAAAAAATCTTGAAGATGGAGAATGGTTGTTACCATATCATATGAAAAACTTTCTTTAAGCCTAAAGATTATTATTTACAAAGGGTGGTATGTACTTCCACTACTTTCTTTCTTTGTCATAGTTTCTTTCCATATAAGTACTTACTTGTGTACTGACATTTATTTAAAAGTGAATTTTCAAAGACTTGTAGAATAATCACAATGAGAGAAGTGCCGAACAATTTTATGAGGCAATAATCCAGTTCTCTTATTGCAAAACACTCTAACCAGCCTTCAGCCTTATAGTGTATCCACGCGGGAACCAGATTATTGCCTCATGAAACAGCTCGGTGCTCCTATTATGGCTTAAATATAATTGTGTTTAAAGACCTTGTTGATTCCATTTAGCAAAATTAGTTTTTATCTTATTTCATGATAACAATGGTTTCTAATAACCTTGATGATATTTTGATGTGTGCCCAATTATGTTTCCCAGAATAGTTTTTTAAAGTAAGATTTCTACTGAAAAAAATTCTAATCTTTCTTAATTTATTGTTATAATTCATCTTTTTTCCTTGAAATAATTTATTTAACTTAATAAGTTAATTATTTCCTGATTTTTGACTCATATAAAAAATCAAAGCCAATTTTTCTCTCTTGCACATTCATCAACTATGATAAGTTGAGTTTCAGTGATACACATTTACTGTTATACATTCTAATGCTAGACAGTTTTGGATCTGAATCCAGGTTTTAGCACTTTTAAGATGTGTGGTCATGGTCAAGTTGCTTAATACTCTAAGCCCCAGTTTGTTCACTTAATTTAAAAATGGGGATATTGTAACAAAGATAGAGCTATCTCATAGGAAATTTAATGACAATTAGATGGCCTTAGTGTTCAATTACTTTTCCCCCTTATGTTTATGTATATTGGTTTTATCTTATTTTTATATAAAAAATGTATATTATAGAGTTCATACATGCATATAAAATAAAGATTATAGATAAAGGAAATCACAGAAGAAATCTGGTCAAAAGATATTTTTGTAGCAATTAAGGATCACCGACTACAGAACAGGAATACAAAAAATAGATCATCTTCATAGGATAAATTTCAACAATTTTTTTCTACAAAAAAAAGAATTAATTTGAGACTGAGACTGAGTCAAAAATCACCACAGAGTATAGAGATGATGATTGGATGTCCTCCAATATCCCTTAGCCAAATTGTAGATAATCTATTCTTAAGGCCCAGAAAATTTAGTTTTCTTTAAATATTACTATTCTAAAGCATCATTTTTATTTATGAGGGTTATTTTATTACAATATTAGCAATGGCTTTGGATTTTATGAATGACTGTTTGGGTCATTTTTTCTTTCCTGTGAACTGTGAAATATTCTCTGGGCACCAATTCAGCAATTACCTTTCTTTACTTGATAATGACAACTGTTAACTCATATGATTCAGATTTCTTTTGTACTCAAGAGTGTATTTTTCTTAAGTCAAATTTAAATATAGAAAATCACATAAGGGGGCGCCTGGGTGGCTCAGTCAGTTAAGCATCTGCCTTCAGCTCAGGTCATGATCCCAGGGTCTCCGGATCAAGCCCCACATCGGCTCCCTGCTCAGCAAGGAGTCTGCTCCTCCCTCTGCCCCTCATCCCGCTCTCATACTCTCTCACTCTCTCTCTCAAATAAATAAAATCTTTAAAAAAAAAAAAATCACATAAGTTCTAATTTTCCACGAGAGCCTATGTATCATTCGGGAACCAATCTTAAACATTTTCTTTAAAGTGAAAATTGTAGATTCTGCTAACTTAACAAATATTTTTCACCTAATACTCAGTATGATGTAACCATTTGAATTCTTTAAGTACAAGTAACATTAATTATCAATTTACCTTATTTATCAAAGGTAAGTTGAACGTCTGTAATGTTGTGTAGTCTAATAAATTTAGTGCAATTCATAAATACGTAAAAAAAATTCCCAGCACATGGTAGGTATTGAGTTAGGAACACCAAGTATGAAAGGTCTTGTTGTTTTTGTCATTTTCACTAACGTTGATGTCTAGTTATATTCAGTAACTTAGTCACTAGATATCTATTCAGCTTAGTTTTTTCCCCAAACTTTTTAAGGAAGCACATACTCCTGGGAGATATTTATAAAGGAGGACTATTATCTACCTCTTAATCTGGAAAGTTGGGAGAAGACAAAAATTGGTGGTCATGACTATCAATAGTGAAGCAAAGAGAGAAGAAAATAGGAAGTGGATTATCTTACCCACCACTAAACATATGGTAGCTGCTCTAATCAATTTTGCACCATTTTTAGAAAATCATTTTGATTAGAAACAAAGACGAAACCAGAGTGAAATCTGCTCACTTAATTATGTTACACATTCCTTTTAGGGCCAAGCACTGCTAAGACTCTGAGGTTTTTATGTGTTAACATTTTCTTGGCCCCTTGAAAAATTACATCAGTGAAATTCACAGAACTCATTGCCATCTCCTTCACTGGGGTATTGTGAAAATGTCCATTAACATTTATAGAGTGCTTTGAGCTCCTAAAAAGAAAGACATTACCTAAGAACAAAATAAATAATTTTAAAAGCAACATTTGAATAATTTAATTGTAAATGAATCAAACACACATGCATTAAACGTATATAAATAAAAGTGTGAAATTAAGCAATAGAGTATTTGGTCAAATCTGCTCTAGGTTTTATGAAATAGAAACATCTTCAACATGGTTTGATAGATTTCATAAACCTAATATGTAGACAAGTTTGCCGGTCCATGATACTACAAATAAATATTTCATTATGAGTATTCAAAAGAACTTGTATTTCTAATAATCTGACAAATTCTCAAGAGAAACTCATAATTTAAAGGGATATTTATTTCAAATAAAAATTATTGCTTTGTTTTATTAAATATTGATTGCAAAGATAAGTCTCTTGTTCTATCCATTCAACTGATATTTGATTACAGACTTTATTACACCTCTTAGACATGCAACAAGTATTTATTGAGTAAGTTTTTGGAGTATGAATGCTGAAATAAATTATAAGTTGGCTCAAATATCAGTGAAATTGATGTCTAGCCTTGGAACCTCAAAAATAACATTTAATGGGCCTCAGAAGACTGAGGACACATATGAAAAAATAGTGATTACAAAGTCTTGGCAGAATCCATCATTAATGAACCTGTGTAGAGAATCAATTTATGTTCCCAGACAATTATGCCTTTTACGTGGAAATCATTTTTTTCACCTACATTTACAAGAGCTAGAGCCAGACTATAAATAAAAGATAATAGAGACTAGACCCAGACTATAAATAAAAGATAAATTGCATTGTCTTCTTTGTTTCTCCTCTTGAGACTGCAAAATTATTTGAGTATATTTGAGAAATGCAGCTTTGAAAATTCAGATTCCTGTTCCGAATTCACAAAAGTCAGTTTGATTCTAAATAATATATGTCATTTTGGCTACTTCAAAGTTGCTGGATTTTTATTCTTAAGGTCATTAAATTGTCAAGTTAGTACCTTGTCTTTGAAGGCATTCACATAAAAGAGATAGTTCCATAAGTAATAATTATCATAGCTTAAGATGAAGGTGAAAAGTAAGAAAAATGATTAAGTGCTAACCATGTGCCAAACCCTATGCTTTATGAATATTATCTTATTAAATCACAGAAACCATCCAGTGAAGATATCACTACCATTTCACAAAAAGGGAAATAAAGTCTCTGACAGTTTGAATAACTTGCTTAAGATGACTTACACAGCAAATAGGAGACATCTAGAATTCACACTCAGGTCTGTGTGACTCCAAATCTAATGCTAGTCTCCTTATAATCTACTTCCTACCATGATAATCCATTTTCAGGGTTTTTCATAGTAGTTATCACAGCTCAAGATTATCCTAGAAGTTATTACTTTGGCAGTAGCTGAAGAAATTCTGGATTTCTTCACAAAAAAAAAAAACAACAAAAAACAAAACAAAACAAAAAACAAAAGAAAAACCAACTCACTTCTCTATGTTAAAAGATTAAATTGTTGGAAAGTGGGAGTGGTTTAATTGTCATTTGACCAAGATAGGTTACTTGGACCCAATTGTATGTAGACATTTTCCTGGTTTAGGAGGAGGCCAAGTCTTTATATTAGGCTTGTTTATTTCTTTGGAATGTGTTAGAAAAAAGTAGAAAGCGTGAGAAAGAACACGTAATAAATCCACAAAATATTTACATCCGTGATATATAACACCAATTAGAACAAAATAGTTCTCAGAACAGAAAAACCCCAAAATGCAGTTTTTCTAGTAAACCTTGGGAATACATGCATGTTCATCCCATTCCATCTTCAAGATGAAATCAAAGATGAAAAGAAGTCTTCAGTGATACACACAACCAAGTCAATCTTTAGGTGTAGGTGTTGTAGAATGAAGAGCAAAGATACACACATAAAACTGGATTGGCTAAGTCCTCTGTTCATGTTTAGATCACTTTCACGTGAAATGTTCTCATTTAATCACCTCAATCCATTTTCCCCCCTATCGTTGAGATAAAGGGCTAAAGATGAGATTGCTTGATTAAAAGAGCTTTTTTTCTTTCATTATGCACACAGTATGTTTCATTACTTTGATAAATGCTTATATGCTACTGTATTTTCTGTTTCAACAATCCAGTGAACTCTACTGTGTACTCATTTTACTGAAGAGGAAATAGGCTCCAACCTTAATAGGCCTAAGGTTACTCAGCTAGAGAGTGGCAGATCCTGGATTTCAGCCCTGTTAGTTTTCATTCCCAAGCTATGCTCTTGACTTCTGTGGTAATTCTCATTTAAATAAAAGTTTCTAACCTAGGATTTAATTTAAAGAGGTAAAAGCAGTGTTCCAGTCAAACCAAATAGGAATTTAGAAGTAAATGCCAACAAAACAGTATTGTATGTCCTCTGGCAGGCATCTCTTAGAATTTGTGAAATGGTAAATAGCAGGATAGAGTTCACAGACTCCTGTATGCTGACTTTTTCTGTTGCGAAAGTATTGACAGTATCATTCCTAAAGTAAATGAGAGAACTGGGGCCCCCAAAATTCTCATCACGCATATGCTATAATTTGGAGCTTTAACAATTTTCTTTGATAACAACATTGAATATTTATTGCTCAATATTTATCCTAATAAATATCCCACTTCCTAATGGGAAGAGTGTTAGCTTTCATCTTCCCTTACCTTCTGTCTTTGTAAGCAAGCAGTTATCAAATGTTAGGTTAGTAACACAAATGAAAGGAAGTTAGAAGTTTCTAGTAAAACTTCATATTTCCAAGTAAGACTCTAACCTTCTTTACTCTGGTCATTTTGTTTTTTATCTCAACTATAGGCTCTAATTGAATAAGAAAGATAGAACAAATAGATGAGCATGTATCTAGATACAATTTATAGACTGTTGTATGTTGGAAGAGAGTAGACCTAGGGTGAAAATTATTTTAAAATTATCCCAAGTAGTCTTCAGGTATGAATGGGGATTTCAGAAGCTATTTAAAATATCAAATAAAGATATCATGAAAGATATACAACAAAGATAATCCATTTTAAATATAAATATCCAAGGAAAATTAGAAAATCTGTATATTTATATATATATAAATATATTTATATATTTATTTTTATTATATATATAAATATTATATATTTATACATTATATATATATATATATATATATATATATATATATATATGTATGTATATCCAGGCAAGAGTAGATGTTAAAAGAGCAAAAAAGATTGAGAGAGAAAATTCTGATGGTACAGGAATCCTTGGTGTAGAACTTCAAAACAGTGACTTGTAATGTAATGGACAAACCTCAATAGGAATGATAAAGTTATACCAACAGGCAACAAAGACCTAAATGGTATCACTTATTGTAACTCAGTTGCTAGATGGATGGGAGTAAACAATCAGCTTGGTTAAGGGGACATTTTACTCATTCAGAAATTGGGAATTAGCAGGAATAACTCTTTTATTCATTCATTAGACAATATTTGAGTGTTCCTCTGGGTCAGGCATTGTTCTAGGTGCTGGAGATACAGCAGTGAACAAAACAGATGAAAATCTTGGCCTTTCTTTAAGGAAGTAGACCTATATTAAATATGAGGCCCATGGAAGGGTGGAATTGCTATCAAAGCATATTGGTTGGATCATTTCTTGGTTCTTAATAAAATGTGTCCTTATTAAATCTATTCTTCTAAAATCAGTTATTCTCATCTTCTTTCAGCAAATCAAGTTTGTTGCTGTTTTTCAAGATTTCTTAAGCAATTTCAGGTCTCTTCTAGGTCTATTTGTACTATCTGATATATCAGTCGACATCCATAATACCTGACCAGAACCCTATGGATCAGAACAAATGACCTTTCTTAGAAGGAAAATAAAACCACTGAATAGTAAAGTTGTAGTTATCCATAAGCCATCAATTCTTATAATTTTCTCACATTTTAAGACAATGCTTTTTTAAAAATAATAAGTATCACCTGCAGATTTTTGTTTTTCTTTAAACACATTGAGTCTTTTGTGATATGTGATGTTTTGTGAACCCGCTTTGGATGCAGCTTTTTGAAAAGGCCAATGAGAAATTCTAAACCCCTTTTTGTGATATATTCCTGTTCCCATCAGTGACCTCTTCATTGAGGAGCGAGAGAGGAAGGAAGAAAGAAAATGAGGTTTTCTCTGATGACAAGTCAATTTAAGAGAACCCTCTGATCAATGACTGTGCTTGGCTAAGGCAAGAGGTTTCTGGTTTCTTTTAAGGGAAAAAATGCCAACACATCATTGATAGCTTGTAGTCTTTGAAAGTGGGAATACATGTTCTCAATAAAGCATAGGAAAGTTAAGCTTGATTTTGCATAAGGACTTCATTTGTAGAGTGCAAAAATATCCTCAGTTAAGTTAATGGCCAGGAGAAAGGAAGTAAAGCTCAAAAGTTGTATTTGAACAAAATTCATTAGAAAAGACATAATAATGAACTTTGTCTTACTAAACAAATGCTGACTTGAATTAATGGCTAAGCATTTTTTAAATATGCGTAATGCTATTTATTTCTTCAATGAACCAATAAGAGTACTGATGTTGAAATTATGCTAAATTATGAGACTTATAAACCTGTTGCCTCTTCTGAGTTTAGAAGCCACAACATGAAGGATATTTGAATATGAAATGATTATGAGACACAAAGTACTAAGAAAAATGAATGTAACTTTTTATTTCATACAGGAAACCAAATTTCCTGTTAGATTCAACATATGGGTGTGCAGGCACAAGTAGGGACTGTCATATCTCTATCAGTGACAACTGCTCATAGAACTGAAAGTGTTTACTCTGAGAAATTTGACTAGTGATTTCCTATATCCCTTATCCAGTTTGTGATGAGCTCATCAGTTTCTTTGTTCACAATGTCTTACAATCAGCTAAATGAGTAACAGTAATAATTTGCTTTAATATAGTACTTCTCACCAAAGTATTTTAAAGTGCTTTTGCAAAGAATTAAACTGTACAGGATCCAGTAATGCATATGCTGTGTTGTTATTCACATTGTAAAGTGAAGACATAAAGAGCTTAAGTGGTTCTTCCCAGATCTATGGAAAAATCAGTCAAAGATTCATGAATTAATTGTAAGAATCCTGGCTCCTACTTCATTGATCCAAAGCTGGATCTCATATTTATTAGATAGACATATTTGTCTTTAAAGGCTAACCAGAAGCATGCATTTCTTACGGCTCTAATTTTCTCAGCTTAGTAATGAATAATAAAAAAGAATTGCCAGGATAGGGCAAGGTTGAAATGCTAGATTTGTAGCAAGTTTGACCATTATTTTTAAATATAATATAAATATAATACACTTGAAGAAAACAAAATCTTTGTGCCTGTATCCCCACTCTCTTTTTTTTTAAAGAGTTTATTTTTATTTATTTGACAGAGAGAGACACACTGAGAGAGGGAACACAGGCAGGAGGAGCGGGAGAGGGAAGGGCGGGCTTCCCGCTGAGCAGGGAGCCTGATGTGGGGCTCCATCCCAGGACTCCCGGACCATGACCTGAGCCAAAGGCAGACGCTTAATGACTGAGCCACCCAGGTGCCCCCTTTATCCCCTTTCTCAATTTGTTTTTTCACAATCTTTGTTCATAAAATAATTTGCCTGTGAGTGAACAAAAGAGAGATCATTCTTTTGCCTAAAAATTTAAAATTAAAGGGTGCCTGGGTGGCTCAGTTGGTTAAGCGACTGCCTTTGGCTCAGGTCATGATCCTGGAGCTCCCGGATCGAGTCCTGCATTGGGCTCCCTGCTCAGTGGGGAGTCTGCTTCTCCCTCTGACCCTCCTCCTTCTCATGATCTCTGTCTCTCATTCTCTCTCTCTCAAATAAATAAAATCTTTAAAAAAATTAAATAATAAATAAAAACTTAAATTTTTAATAATAAATAATAATAAATTTCTTTGCTCCAAAACAGGATTTAATTTTTTTTTTTTTTGCCTCTGTTCTATTTAAGAATAAAACTATGGGTGATGGGTGATGGGTATTAAAGAAGGCACTTGTTGGGATGAGCACTGGGTGTTCTATGTAAGTAATGAATCGCTAAATTCTACCCTGAAACCAATATTACACTATATGTTAACTAACTTGAATTTAAATAAAATAAAAAACAATTATAAAACTAAGAATTTGCCTGTGAACACTTCTCTTAGAAGAAAATAGTCATTAAGGACCTCATATAAATATATGTAGATCTCTTTATAGAATTCTTATATATACATATATAAGTACAAGCCATTTTTCATTGGTTGTCTTATATCAAAATGGCTTCTTGGAATATAATCAACCCAGGTACTTTAACTGCGTATTAATCTTTACTTACAAGATGAATAGACCATCTTGTATAATATATTTTATTAAAGCTAGAAAGCTTAAAAAATACAAGACTTCATTTTCTGATAGTAATCTGAATATCAGGCCTAAACATGCTGTGCCAAATGTCTGTTCAGAATATACCCTTGTTAGTATAAATGTTGAAAACTCAGAGGCCATGATTTGGCAATCAGACTCTGTGGTATTTACCCACAGGAGTTGAAAACTTATGTCCACATAGAAACCTGCACATCTATAATAGCATTATCCATGATTGTCCCAAATGGGAAGCAATCCAGATGTCCTTCAGTAGGCAAATGGATAGGTAAACTATGGTATGTCCAGATAATGGAATATTATTCAGCATTAAAAAGAAATCATCTGTCAAGTTGTAAAAAGACATGGAAGAACCATAAATGCATATTACTAAGTGAAAGAAGTCAATATGAATAGACTAGATCCTATATGACTTGAACTACATGATGCCATGGAAAAGACAAACTATCAAGACAAAAAAGCTCATTGGTTGGCAATGGTGGGATGGGGAGAGATGAATAGGCAGAATACTGATTTGCAGAGTAGTTAAAACCCTTGACAATATTGTAGTGATGGCTATATGTCATTATACATTTATCTAAACTCATAACATATGTGACACCAAAAGCAAACCCTCATGTAAACTCTGGACTCTGGGTTTGACATATGATGTGTCAATGTAGGCTCATCCTGGGTAACAAATAAATCATTCTGGTAAGTGATGTTGACAATATAGGAGGCTATGCATGTGTTGGGGGAGGGAGTATATGTGAAATCTCTACCCTCCTCTCAATTTTGTTGTAAACCTAAAACTGCTCTAAAAGTCTTTAAAAAAAGAAAACCTCTCTGAGGTGAGTCTAAGTGTACTCGTTTGGGGATATTTTTCCTCCTATGATGAACCCTGTTCAGGATATTTGTGTTTCTAAAATAGGCGTAAGAGGAGAAGAGTCTTCCTTCTAAACAAATTGTAGTCAACAGCTCAATCATTTGGTAAATTGCTTATACTTATTTCTAAAGAACAGGGAATTTGGGAGAAATGCCTGGATTCTACATAATTTTTGAGACCATTAGACTATGATAGACTTTCTTTCTATACCATTTCTTAATTTAAGTGTTTCTTGGAGCACCTGCGTGGCTCAGCTGGTTAAGCGTCTACCTTGGACTCAGGTCATGATTCCGGGGTCCTGGGATCTGCCCGTGTCAGACTTCCGGCTCAGCGGGGAGCCTGCTTCTCCCTTTCCCTCTGCTGCTCCCCCTGCTTGTGCACACACACACTCTCTCTCTCTGTATCAATTAAATAAAATCTTTAAGTGTTTCTCATTTGCCTATTATGTGACCAATAGGTGTGGGGTGTGGGATGGGGTATAAAGATAAATAGTACCTAGTTCCTGCTTGGACTCTAAAGACTCTAAAGCATGGGCACAAAGATCACCTATGATTCAAGGTGGAAATTTGCATGCCATGAGATCCAGTGTTCATCATATTTAAGATGGAGAGTCAAGGATAAAATCATAAAGTAACGTCATCTAGAAGGACTCTATGGGTATACAATACAGTTTGAAAAAATAAACAAATGCATAAATAAGGCAAACAAGCAAAGAAATGCAAGTAAAATTTACTAATTTTGACCTGTTTAAAATTATTCATTCAAAAATACTTATTGGGTGCCTATAATGTCTCAGATACTATTCGAGGATACTAGATGGAACGAAAGCCTTGCCCCTTAGGAGGCACATAGTTTGGAGGAGGTGGGGAGATGGATGTTATAAAAGTTCCTCTCCAATTTCAGTAATCAGTGAGATGAAAGTCATATATAAGGTATTGAGATTGTATATGACAAGGATGTCTAAGCTAGTGTGGAGAAATATGGAAAGCTTCACAGAATGCCACATTTAGGCTGAGATGAGAAATGTGAAGAGGAGTTTGAAGGTCTTGAAAGGAGTCCTATGCTTTGTAGGAGCTAAAAGAAGGCCAAAGCCCAAGGGTGTCATCAACCTAGAGGAGATGAAGAGGTGATGAGACCAAGGAGGGGGAATAAGGAGCCAGACCATGCATGCCTTACTAAACTTGCACACAGGTCTTTCTGCAAAGAACAGTGAGAAACAGGAGTCAAGTTGTAAGCAGAACAAGATGATAAAATTCCAGTTTCTAAAAAGATGATTCTGGCAGTTCTTTGAGAATGGATTAGAAATGACGAAGAATGGATGTGGGAGGGACATCTAAGAGACTATCAGTAGTTCAGAAAAGAGGGTGGCAGATTGCATTAGATTCTCAGTGACACGGTTTCTGGGCTATCATTGATCTCTTCTGTTTTCAGTATCAGCTTCTAAAACAAAGTAAAATATGTTTGTTTAATAGCAAATCTCTTCTGAAGAGATCTAAATGGGAAGCCTCTGTATTATCCAAATGCATACTAAGTATGTATTGATTGTGGGTCGGTAGAGAGTCCTGCCTGTCTGGGGTTTTAATAATGGTCCAGGCAGTGCCTAAAGATCTCATGAATTGACTCCTAAGGAGTCAGATAATGATCTTATGCCCTAAAAAGGAAGATGATATTAACCTATCACCATGACCCGTGAACATTTTCAGTAAGGTGAATCTTTCAAAGTTTTTTAAATTAAATAATGTGTTTATTTTGTATTTCTAATGTTGAGAATAAAACTTTGACTTTAAACCTAGAATGTGCATGCATGGGTGAACTGGAAAAAAACACGTCTTTTATTTTACACCTCAAAGCATACATAAAATATATGTAATATGCTTCCAATTATATCTTAGTTATATAAGATCACAATAAAACTTCAAGAAAATTATGTAACAATATAAGAGAATATCTTTCAAAGAATGCTATTTTTATGAGAACTTGCACTTAAAATAAATTTAATATTGTTACAAAGATCTCACTCTTAGTTTATCAAGCAACATTACGATTGATTAGAGAATAGTTTAACAGTGGCAACAATATGAATCAGCTTAACACTTCTCCTCCCCTTCATTCATCTTGGAATGAGATAATGATGCAAGACTACTCTAGTAGAGATATCACTTGTAGCCGAATAATTCATCTGTGAATAGCCCCAGATTGCAAAAATTACAGCATCATTTAAGCATTATTTATGGTTAGTATGAGGTTAAAACTTTGGCCATATTTCACAGTGCATGGAAGAAAACTATTCATGGCAGCATATTTACACATTTTATAGAAATGGACCAGGATGATTCATCTTTATAAAGGTAATGGAACCTATTGAATAATATTACTAAATTAGTTTTTAGGTCAGTGAATATTTTTTTTTAAATTATGCAAACACTATTAAATGAAATAATTTCTAAAGCTGTCTAATCCATCCCCCATCTGCTAACAGAGGGTTCCTGCGTAGCCCTGGCACCTATATTCCATTTTAAAATATAAACATATATAATTACTAAAAAGCATAAATAAAGTTTACAATGTAATCTTTCCAGTTCCAATTGTCATCCTCTCTGGGACACCTTCATGCAAATAATCTGCTGTGTTTGATAGTAATTCATATAATCTAGCAATGACAGTGGAGATTAAAAAACAAAGTGCTTAGTTAAATACAAAAGACACAAAGTTTAGACCCATGAAACATTCATGTAAATTGAAAACAAATGCACAGACTCCTGTAAGGTTGAATTAAATTGCAGCACATACGGAAAAATTCTGAAAGTGTCTTCTTTCATTCAGCTGTCTCCCTTGAGTCCTATTCATCACAGTATTGGTAACTGCCCTTGGTCATTCGTCCTCTCTCCACTGATTAAAACAAAAACAAAAACAAACTCTACATGCTCACAAAACAACTATGATGATGTATCATCCACTGAAGAAATTAGACAAGCCATAAACAAACAACAGATAAATGCTTACTGCCACCTAGGATTTGGAATAACAACATCTTGGGAATCATTTGTTTGCAAGAAAACCTAGTCAAATTAAAAAGAAAAATATTTATCCCTACCTATTGATAGCCTTGACATTCTGTATTAGGAGTTTAGTCTTTTTCTGAAGGCTAAAATAGTCCACAAGTAGTATAGGTGGAGAATTGTAGTATAGGTTTGGTGTTTCAGTTTCTAAGTTTAAAATGTAGATGTAATTTGCTTTGCAATCACACAGATAATGAATATTCTCTGTAGATAAATTGGAAAATACAATTTAGAAAACTTGAAAACCATAACGTTATGATTAGCCATTGTTTGCCTTATTGTTCTAAGATTCTTGGGGTTTACTGCAGCACTGGAAAAAGAGAGCGTGTACCATGCATTGTCATACAGCAAGAATTTCCTCAGAGAACCAGTCATGGTTGCCTGAGCGCCAACACTGTCCCTAACCTCCAAGCCCGGCCAGCTGCTCCAACTCTCACTTCAGTAAAGGACGAAGGGAAGCGCTAAGGGCCATGTCCATGCACTTACACTCTTGGTCCTGAGGATAGCCCCTTTTCGGCTAGTTTGGAAATGATGCATAGTGACAGCAACTTGAGGAGCCCTCATCCCTGTGAGTTTTGATCAGATGGTCAGCTGAGCTCAAGTACTCAAAGTTCAACTCCTAGTTTAGGCGAACTTGAAGAATTGTGCTCTGGATCCTAGCCTTATTAGTTGGAGTTCTCCAGAGAATTAGAACTAATAGTGTATGTGTGTGTATACATATGTATGAAATATTTATATACTTACATATATACGGATGTGTATATAAAGAAATTTATTATAAGGAATTGGCTCATAGGATTATGGAGGCTGACAAGTCCCAAGATCTGTTGCTGGAGACCCAGGTGAGCTGATGTTAGAGTTCCAGTCCATTTTGAAGGCTGAGAACTAGAAAACTAATGGTTCAGTTCCAGTTGTAAAGTCTACAGGCTTGAGACCTGGGAAGAGCTAAGAGCTGATGTTTTAATTTGAGTCTGAAGGCAAACAAGAGCTGATGGCACATTTCAAAGCCAGTGAAGCAGAAGGAATTTTCTCACTCAGGGGAGTGTCAGTCCTTTGTTCCAGTCAGGACTTCAACTGATTGGATGTGGCCCACCCATATTAGGAAGAACAATCTGCCCTATTAAGTTTATTGATTTAAATGTTAATCTCATCTAAAACACCCGGAATAATGTTTGGCTACATATCTGGGCACCCAATGGCCCAGTGCACTTGAAACATAAATTAACTATCCCACCGGTTTTCTTGTATGAGTACAGACTTTTCCCCTGATATCTCCTCTTATCTCCCACATGGTCAATTATATATTCTCCTCTGATCTTTCCCATTGGCATATGAACATATTTTAATGCTCCCCGCCTTCTAGAAATCCTGACTTGACCCCAGCATCTCCCTCATGCTGTTGTACTATTTCTCTTGCTCCTGTAAAAGTTCAGAAAGAATTGTCCTTATTTATGCCCTCACTCCCATTTTTTTTTTCAAGATTTTATTTATTTGACCGAGAGAGGACAGCGAGAGAGGGAACACAAGCAGGGGGAGTGGGAGAGGGAGAAGCAGGCTCTCCGCCAAGCGGGGAGCCAGATGCAGGGCTCGATCCCAGGACCCTGGGACCATGACCTGAGCCGAAGGCAGACACTTAACGACTGAGCCTCCCAGGCGCCCCTCTCACTCCCATTTTTGTCTTTGCCCTCCATAGTCCGTTTTCCCTTTGGCATTCTACTCGAATAATCACTATCAATTTGCAGTCAATCTTTTTTTTAATAATTCATCCTATCATGACTTCTTAGGAGCACTCGATCTGGTTGGAGTTTGTCTCTTCTTGGAATCACGTTCTTCTCTTGGCTTCCTTGGCATCTCACCCTCCTTGTTTTCTTCCTCTCCAGTGTGGCTTGCTACCTCGCAGGTATTTTGTTGCCTTTTCTTCCTCTGTCAGACTTACAGTTTTCAAAGTGATAGAGGGTTCAGTTCTCCGTCCTGATTTTTCTATCGGTACACTTTGTTGAGTTCTTTAGTGATCTTATCCAGACCACTGTTTTTAAATACCTTTTGAGCAGACAATTAACAGCACTGCTTTATAATGTTTTTACCTTAGGACATTTGCAAAATTTCTCTATGCTTCAGTGTATTGATCCGTATATTCAAAATAATAATAACTGACAAGAGTTTTTGTAAGGATTCAGTAGATTAATATGTGCAAATATTTAAAGATATGCCTGGTACAAAGTAGGCAAAAAATAACAGTAAATGTTGTATATGACCGTGTATGTGTCCGTGTTTTCATTCACTTCTAGGAAACTAAACTTTGGTTGCTTGTTTGTTCTGCCTTCCTAATTCTTCAGTGGATCTTTCCTCCTTTCCTTCTCAGTGGATATATTTATACATTGACATTGAAGCTGACAGGTAGTACACTGTCATGGAATGGAACACAATCTGGAATCAAACATCAAAAGTTCCAAGCAGATATTCACAATCAGTAAACAATGAGACCTTGGGCAAGTTACTTACTCTTTCTGAGCCTCCGCTGTATCATCTGTGTAGAGGGCATTAAATAGTAATACCTATTTTATGGAGTGATGGGAATTCAATTGTTTAATACACATAAAGCACTTAGAACAGTGTCTATATGGAGGAAACACTGAGATAGAATTATTTTATCATTATATGCGGTGAATTATATATACTTATATTTTTCATTACTAAAGGAATTTGTTGTTATTCTATTTTCCCACTGGATTATAATCTCATTGAATACCAAGCCATATCAACAACACAACTGTGTATATATATATATGTGTGTGTGTGTGTGTGTGTGTGTGTGTGTGTGTGTGTAGGATTTGGAATAACATTTATATATATGTTTTTATATATAATTATATATAATATTATAATATTATATATAATTTATATATGTTGATATAAATTATATATATAATATTATATATAATATAAATTATATATATAATATATAATAATATATATAATTTATATATGTTGATATAAATAATCTTAGTAATTTTTCGTGTTGGATAATCTGCCGGTAAGATCTTACATCTACATCTTTTATGTTTGTAAACAAATGTATGATCTCTTATTATAGAAGTCTCTTATAAATAGAAAGTTATATTTGAAAAGATAACTAATGCCTAGGAGTACAATGACTAAGTTCATGAATTAGAATTCTTTTTAAATTTGTATATAGCCAACATTTATGATAGAAAACATAATTGTATGAAGATAGGTTATAAAATTAGTGCCAAACTTTGATGAGCGTGTTTGTCAGAAATGAAAAAATAAACAACCGAAGATTATGAGATCATTGTGTCCTAAATGCTTTCAAGCGCTTATGCTGACTACTTTAATGAATGTGAACCCTGAGTAGCAATTACTGTGGGCATGCAAACCAGATTCTTTCTCATGTCATTTCTAATTTTTCTTTGCTGCCAGAGAGATTAATTCTAGCTTGTTTTAAAGCCATGGCCTAAGTTCAACAGTAATTAATGTCCAAAGAGATATTAGAAATTTTGCAATTAGAGGAGTGTTTCTGTTTCTACTTCTCAAATAAAAGACTGTTTTGTTTTAAAGAAGAGGCATTAATGTAAAAAAAAAAAGTAAAGAGGCATTAAGTAAAAAAAAAAAAAGTTGCTTCAGTGTATTCTCAGTCAATGTTTATGTAAATAATAAAAGAGGGTATGTTAGGATATAGTCTTACCTATGATATACACACAATGTGTGTCATAATGTTTTAGTAGATTTTTTGTGATTAATAATAGGAAATACAGGAGTAAATTCATCTCATTTCTTTCAAGTGTATATAGAAATATGTATAGCTCTTAAAATTTGCTCTGTATACAACTATGATAAATATGCCTAGAGTCTAAAGGTAGACTTAAAAAGATAGTAAATAACTGGGGTAAAATATATCAATATATATGTGTAATATTTTATTTTACATATGAATATCAAAAAAATATTTATTGGGGTGCCTGGATGGCACAGTCAGTTAAGTGTCTGGCTCTTAGTTTCAAGTCTGGTCATGATCCAGGGTTCTGAGATCAAGTCCCGCATCCAGCTCTGCACTCAGTGCAGTCTGCTTAAGTTCCTCTTTCCCTCTACCCCTCCCCCACCAAATAAAAAAAATCTCTAAAAAAAACTATTCACCAGCTACTATGTGCAAGACACTTAATTCAGGTCCTGTGTGTTCTAACATCACTTTTAAGATGACCAAGGATATTTTCAGAATATCATATATATTTCTGTCACTGTTCTAGGTTCTAGGATTGTTGAAGATATAATCTCTATTCCCAGGTTGCTTGTGTACAAGGAGTGGGACAGGTTGACAATAGGTCTGTATATACAGAAAGCAGAATCAAATAAATGACTCAGGTACAATATACAATATGAAGAAAGTGAAATGGTTTTATGTACTTCAGAGGGACTGTGTGTCTACAGAAGAATTCTTTGCATTAGGCAGTCAGGAGGGCCTTGATGCCTTGGAGATTTTTGAACATCGCTACAAAGAGTATTCCAAGAAAAAGCATAGGTACAAATGCCTGGGACTGGAATGCCACAGGGTGTATTCGATACCAAAAGGGCACTGTGCCTGGGCAAGGAAAGAAGGAGAAGAATAGGGTGAGATGGCATTGAATAAAGACCAGATCATGTAGGGTCTTGTGTGCCTTGGCAAAGAGTTGTATTTTATTTTCTTGCAGTGGGAACCTATTGGTAGTAATTTGATTGCATTTATTATTTATTTATTTATTTATTTATTTATTTATTTATTTATTTATTATTTTCTTGTAAAGATTTATTTATTAGAGAGAGAGCAAGCACAGGCACAAAGAGGGGGAGCATCAGGCAGAGAGAGAGGGAGAAGCAGGCTTCCTAGCCAACCAGGGAGCCCGACGCAGGACTCAATCTCAGGACCCTGGGATCATGACCTGAGCCAAAGGCAGATGCTTAACAGCTTAACCGACTGAGCCACCCAGGTGCCCCTGATTGCATTTAAAAGACTAGAAATACCATTTTGGCTGCTGGATGGGTGATAGGAGAGCAAAAATAAGAAGCAGGGAGACAGTGAGTTATTTGGCAGCTGATGTAAATTGGGTAGAGATGTTGGTGAATTAGACTAAGCAAGGTTGTAGTTACTAAGAGGTGGTCAGATTGAGAATATATATTGAGGGACCTTCCTAATGATGAGATAGGGGATGAGTCAAGTATGACTACTCAGTTTTGTTAGTTTCTTTTGGAGAAACTGAGCTGATGTTGCTGCCATTTGTGAAGATGGGGAGGGCTTGGAAATAGGAAATGTAAATATCTGGGCAGGATGTAATAAATTGTTCTGTTTGGGCTGTGAGATGCCTATAGATACCACAGTAAAGATATCAAAAAGGTAATTAAATACATGCATTAGGAGGTAAAGGAAGAAGGCAAAACTGGAGAGATAAATTTTTGAGTTGTTAACACATCCCCCCCCCCCCCAAAAAAAAGTCATGGGAGTCTATAAGAAAACCTAGGGAGGAACTAGAGCTAGACAAGAGA
This sequence comes from Zalophus californianus, assembly GCF_009762305.2. NCBI lineage: Eukaryota > Metazoa > Chordata > Mammalia > Carnivora > Otariidae > Zalophus > Zalophus californianus. The sequence continues at coordinate 67,252,694 of NC_045598.1, read as the reverse complement.
AGAAAACTAAAAATAAGACCTCAGGCAGCCACAGTTTGGGTGTAGAAAAGAGGAAAAACCAGCAAAAAACACTCTGAAGAAGAGGCTAGAGGAAATAAGAGGTAAGCCGGGAGACTGAGCAATTAGACAAATCTAGAAACACTGTTTTGAGAAGGAATGGGTGGTAAATCATGCCAGGTGGTGTAAGAGGTTGACTGAGACTAGTTCTGGGATGACACAGTCTGTGCCAGCCTCAATTAGAACATCGGGGAGGAAAAATCTTACTGGAAATGGTTAGGAAGGTATTGAAGGTTAGGATATGGAAACAGAGGCAAATCTTCTGAGAAGTTTGGGTCTGAAAGAGAGCAGAGAAATGGCTAACAAGGGGACATCATTCATCTCGTATATAACCTAAAACATGAAAGTTCTTTGGCTGCAGCAGCTGTCAGAATATTTATCCTCGGGATTGGTTCAGGTAATCTGGATGGATAGGTAAATACCATTTTCTGCATGCATTATTCTTCTCTAGACTCCTTGAAACTACAAGCTTGCTGAAGGACGGTCGCCTTCCCACATGAGTAAATCCTTTTTGCTGTCCAAGGAATTTGAATAGCTGCATTTTCTTCCTAGGACTTGTAGTCAAGCACAGAGTTCATATTATGTAACAGTAACTACACTATGTTTCAGAGATTCTTTTCTTTTTTTTAAAGATTTTATTTATTTATTTGACAGAGAGAGACACAGCGAGAGAGGAAACACAAGTAGGGGGAGTGGGAGAGGGAGAAGCAGGCTTCCCACCGAGCAGGGAGCCCAGTGCGGGGCTCGATCCCAGGACCCTGGGACGGTGACCTGAGCCAAAGGCAGATGCTTAACGACTGAGTCCCCCAGGCACCCCTGTTTCGGAGATTCTAAAGTGAAAAGATACAGCCTCCATCATTAACAAGCTGGTAGCCTAGTTACTCCTCATTAAATTCTGAGTTTGTCTTATTTTTGGGGGGTTGTGAAATTTAGTGCCATATCAGTTGTGTTACTACCTTTCAGGGGAAAATATGTCATTTGTTCCAGATAGATAAAAATGAATTTACTGTCATAGTTATTTTGGAATTAAAAGTCCATCAAAAATAACTTTCACATTCAACTTTTCTGGAGAAAAGTATAAAGAACAAAAGCATCTGCACTGTGTATAAATTGGCAAGTATCCTTGTCTGGCACTTTCCAAATTGTTTTAGCAACGTTTGGCAAGAATCTATCACAAATTATGGATGATTATAATTTTGCAGTATGTGAAAGCAGATGGAGAAGATGAATTGACACAGAGAATGTTTCTTCCTAGGAAACTGATTGGTAATAATAATTATCTTTGAAGAAGACAAAAAGTAAGAATTACCCACTGACTTTTATATTTTTGTTTGAGAACTTAACCTATTCAAAAAAAGCCCTTAACTTATGCAAAATTTGAAACTGATAGAAAGATCTACCACAAATTACTCTATGCACACAGTGCACAAACTGAAAAATATTCTATTATAATTAACTAAATTGGAAATTAATTGAAGAAAGAGCATATAATTGATAGCAGCTTATTTTTTCTTAGAGGTAATATTTTTATGCTCCTAACAAATGAGATCATTTTTCAATATTTTTTAGCTCATGAGTAATCATATGGATAGTCATGGTAACTTTATAAAATGGCCACATTTTAGAGGAAGAAAACTGAAAATAAGCAAGTTGTTACTGAATAATTTGTAATGGTAATTTGTGGTTAATAACAATATGTTTCTGAGGAGGGCTGAGCTTTAAAGTCAGTATATCTGGGTTCAAATTCAGGACCATTTAATCTTTGTGGATGGCTTAACCCTTTTACTACTTCACCTCCTCTACCATCAGGATCTGGCCACTCCTCACTGCCACCTCCACTACAGTCCTGGCCCTTGCTGCCATGGTTTTCACTGGGATTATTCAAATAGCCTCCTAATGGTTTCCGTGGTTTGAATCTTGCTTTCTTCTGACAGTTCTGAAAATGGTGGTCAGAGAGAACCTGTTAAATATCAGATCATGATGCTCTTCTGTTCAGATCCTCCATGGCTTTAGGACCCATTTGCATACTGTTTCCATCTCTTTCTTATCCCTCTGATCACAGCTTTCCCTCTTGCTCCTTTTTCTCCATGTGGGCTGGTCTCCTTGCTGTTCTTTGAACTCCACCCAGGTCAGGCTCCAGTCTCTAGTTCTTTCTATGTGCTGCTTCGTCTGTGGGACTCTCTGCTCTTCCATCTCTTCATGACCCTCTCTTCCTTGAGATCTTTCTTCAGGAAAGCTTCCTTAAATGACCTCTTTCATACTGATACCCTCCCTAGACACATCCCCATCACCCTTCCCTAATTTCTTCTTCTTTTTTTTTTCCCTACAGGACTAATTGTCATCTATGTACTTTAGTTATTTGTATTGTTTATGTTTGTGCCTCACTAGAATATAAGATCCATGACAACCCGGATTTTGACCTCTATTGTTTAGTGACCTGACACAAAATAGGAACAACAAATATTTTTAAGTGAATTAAATAATTGCAGTTATTATTACCATGGTTGGGAATTCATGTTCTGGTTGTTGCCTCAGACATATACTGGTGGAAAATCACTTACTATTGCCTTACCTAAAATGAGGCTAAAAACTGACTTCACTAGGCTGTTATGGGATTAAACAAGATAAAAATATCTACCTTACAGGCTACTATGAGGCTTAAATAGAACATTTACATCAAAGTACCTAGCACACTGCTTGGCAGATAAAAGGTGATGAATTAATGTTAATAGAATTTGCACCTGAATGAAGAGACAATGGTATGCAAATCCAGGCATCATCTATTTGGGCTCTGATTTTGTGTTTAGGAAAAGAAAATTATATGGATTATTTTTATGGGAAATTTTGTAGAGCACAGAATCTTACCCAATTATGTATTTGTTCCAACTCCTTACTCATACATACTTAGATGGTTCTATTTTTCACTCATAAGATATGTATCTTAGAGTATGCACATCTATCTTGCCAAGGTCTCATGCCTGTAGACCATCAGGAGCGCTTCTATGGTCAGAGTTGGATTTATTGTATACTGCTTTGAGAGACATGGAGACCACGCTCCATGGGAACCATGGCATATCCCAGGAAGAGGGTATTAGAAGGAACTCAAAGGTTGTGGGCTTGCATTGGGTAATTTTAAAAGGGTGTTTAAGAAAGTGGCACTTGGGGTTGGGTGCCTTTTGGAAGCAGTCAATTCTGTGACTGAACATCTTAGTTTTCATCCAGAGAGTGGGAGGAAACAAGTGGAACTGAAATTGTAATTGGAAAAGTAGCAGTAATCCCTCATGTTAGTCAAGGGTGGTGGATCTCTGGTCATTGTTGTGTGTGTGGTTTGCACGGCAAGCTTGTTATTGTTTGTGCTCAGCCATGACTACTAAGTGGCCTTGTCTTTGTCTCACTTCATCATGATCACATAGTGACCTCGTCTGGTGTTGGTGACATGTGAGATTATTTATGATCGACAGAAGAACACTATGACCTCCCACTGAGTACTGAGGTTAGTGCCTAGCAACCCCAAGGCCTAGCTCCCAAATGTCATGGGCTACTTGTCTCTTTCTCAGGCTTTGTACACATATGCATATGTATTGGAACATGCTTTTGATGATTTCAACACCACTTTTTTTTTCTTTTTTTTTTTTTACTAAGTGCTAAGCCACCCAAATTTAGGTGACTCATTGACTCATTCTTAAGAAATAATTCTTGGGAAAACCTGTCAGTATAATTTTATATCCAAATAACCCTAATTGATTTGTAATAGTTTTAGTAGATATTGATACTTGCCTTTCATAGGTTACATAGTTATAAATATCCAAATATAGCTTAACTAAATAATATTTTGGAAAAAATGAGTTTTGTCAGACATATCTGTAATGTATGTATCATTTCCTAAGAATACATTATCACAATTAAAAATAGCGTTTGTAATAAAAGTAAACAGAAATAAAAATTGCAATACAAAAACATTCTTATAATTTAATCATGAAGAAACAACCAATTTCCTCAGGTGCCCTTTAAATATTATTGTAGCTTGCATAAATTCACACCACTCATATTTTTGGTTCTCCATCAGGAGATTTGCATTTAAAAGTTTATTTATTATTTATGAGTATCCCACTTATTAAAAAAAAAAAAAACTTATGCCAGTTCATTTAAATGTTAGTCAGCTGTTGATGCCTAAGATAGTAGCTATTACACTAAAGTAAAATATTTCAGCATTGTGTTTTTAAATCCTATTAGATTCGGTCATTATCAGCATAAGTGGCTCTTACATTATACATACACACACATACACACAGATAAATAGATGAAAAGATTATAGGTAACTTTATGGACTTTATAGACTTTTAGCTGTGAATGATCATCTAGTCAAATCCCTTTTTTGTAAGGAAAATGAGACCTGTGGACAGATGTTAAATTCCATACTAAGATATGCAGAGCAGAAATAAAGAATTAGAGTTTCCTGACTTCAGAGTCAAGCCTTTTCCACTGTGACACTTGTCTTTATCTCTTTGGGTTAAGTCGAAAATCTCCTGTGGATTTATTATTCTTATATGGCAATTCACACAAAGTCAACATTTATTATTTGAGGGACCCAGGAAGAACAGCGAATAAAATTGTCAGGCTCCTTTTATTTCACCACATTTTGTTAGTCTGAAAAAAACACACTTGATCATAAAATGTTCCAATAAAGGCAGACAGAGATGACTTTCTATTTCATGGTATGAAACAAGAGCTTAAAAAATAATGAACTCTTCTGTTGACAAGTCCCCAACCGTCTATGGTTTTTTGGTAAATTATTATTTAATTCTTACTCAAATTGACACATAAGGGAAGAATTTTGGAGCCTCACCCACCTTTGATTAAAAATCTTGGCTGTTTAGGGGTGCCTGGGTGGCTCAGTAGGTTATGCATCTGCCTTCAGCTCAGGTCATGGTCCCAGGGTCCTGGGATCGAGCCCCGCATCGGGCTCCCTGCTCCGCAGGAAGCCTGCTTCTCCCTCTCCCACTCCCCCTGATTGTGTTCCCTCTCTTGCTCTCTCTCTCTCTCTCTCTCTCTGTCAAAAAATAAATAAAATCTTTAAAAAAAAACTTGATTGTTTTAAGTTAAAACACTCTAAATGAGTATTTAGTATATTGCTTACTCTTAGAGAAGCGTGTATATGCTTAACAGTTAAGGAACCCTTATTCTATGAAATAGAATTCTACCGCATGTTTCATTGTTTTATAAGGTGGGGTTGGGGGGAATAACAGAAAGTGGATTTAGAGTAGAAAACACCATCTTTAAAGTTCTATTTTATGCTACAAATTACTTCTCAACAAGAATTCTTCCAACAAATCAGAAAATAAATGTAACAAAATTCTGATGGATTTCACCATAATTTTAAGTTTTGCCATCTCTTTTCCTTTTAACAATTTTTTTTACAAGAGCTTTTAGACTCATAAATTTAGTTAGTGATTTCACGTGTTCTCCCCAAATCCCTTTTTTAAAATCCCACAAACTAGTCCATGTGCATGTGTGATACACTTTGCTAAATGAAACACTCAATTATAGGACTGTGTTTGCTGTATGCCAATTTAGTCAATGTTTTTGCATTGGTGAGGCCATCCTTACTTAACGCCTCATAAAAAGAAAAGCCAGCCTCTTCCAAAAGAACTAATTTATTGTACACCAAGGATCTGTGCTTCAAAAAGTTCTCCTACTGTATGCAAGGTAGGTCTAACGCTTGCAGAGGACTTAAACACCACAGATTCCATACACCTTGGAAATAAAGATGCAAATCAGAAAACAATAAATTCCAGCTTTGTAACAAACACCCTGAAGAAAACTTGAACAAATCATAACTGTCAGTGAAGACAGATGATCAAAGTTTGTGTCATGCCAAAGAATACAAATCCTTGCGCTGTTGCAAGCATTTCTTTCTTTCCCTCTCCTCCGCACTCTTTTCTCTTCCTCTCTCTCGCTTTTTGGTTGCAGGCACATCATCAACCTTAATGATAAAAGCCTTCCACAAAAATAATTCTTAAGCCTCAGGAACAAACACCTCTTTGGCACCCTGAGAGAATATTCCACAAACATCATCAATCTCCTTCGGATCATGATTTACAACCTTTCCTTTTGGCCGACTTGAGCCATTTGTGAGCATGCCCCAGCAGTGTCACACTGGGATTTTCTTCCACTTTGCCCTCTAAACGCATAGCAACATAACCCTGTGCTATGGCCAGTTTGGAAGCCTGGGCTTGACAAAGGAAGCAAGTACATGCTAGATATTAGGCTGCGAAAGCACTTACCCAACCAAGCAGCTACCTAGCAGTGCCTGGACTCTCCAGAACAATGGAGCAAGGGGATAGATCTTTCTATGCAGGTTCTGGAGCCAATTTGTTGTGTTTCATATGCTAATTGCCAGTGGCATTCAGAGAGCCAAGTAATGATAACTTCAGGGCATGAAATTTGGGTTTTACAAAAGAAAAAAAAAATCAAAGTCAGTGAAGTAATTTGCATGGGTGTATATTTCCCTGAACAAAACTTGTGTTTTCAGAATAGTTTAAGTTGTCTGATAAATGCCATCTTTCTGGTTGTTTTCCTTGAAACTCAGGAGTCTGTACCACAGCTGAATTCATTTAGTATATGCCTAAACCCACTCTTACTCTGTGTGCTCGCTAAAACAGATGCACATACATTATTAATTGTTGACTAACTTGCAATCATCATCAAGGGCAGAAGAACTACCCCCATCAGGAAAGCACACAAACATTATGATTACTTGAAAACATAGGCAGATCTTTAAGCTGTCTATATTGAGTGAAATAGTAGCTACTGACATATCTAGCAATATTTATAGAGGATGCTTTGCAAAGCAATATGTTTACCATAATCAAGTGGTGCAAAGCAGAGGAGTTTGTGAAGCTTGGTACTTGATAGAGAAGTCAGGATTCTTACTCTCCCTCTCTGCCCACGCCCACCACCTTCCCAATAATGTGTGTGTGTTGTGGTCAGCCACACATATACTAAAATTGGAACCGAATTTGTGTGTTGTGTGTGTGTGTGAGAGAGAAAGAGAGAGTCCAATAGTGAGGCATAAATTTAATCTTAATTGTAAGGCTTAGTTTTTTGTTTTTGTTTTTTTGTAATGGTTGGATTACATTATAGGGAGTGATGGTTCACAAACCTAATCACCTAGTGGTCTGCTGAAGAGCAATCAGATCATAGGAGAACGTATATATTAGGAAAATCAAATTCATGTTTATTACTCAAAGTGGTTCATATTTTTGTTTTCTTCTTGCCTTGGCTTTTTATCCATTCTCTGGTATGGGCTGGGATGTTTTCAGCTTTCAGCATCAAGTTGGCGAATCAGAAGCAGCTATAGGTTTAGAAGATGCACTCTTTCCTACACTGTAAGATTACAAATTGAAAAATTTTGGAAGGCGGTATTTAAATAGTTTTACACTGCTTTAAAAATATCCATATACTTTGACAGAGTATTTTCACCTTTCTGAATTTATCCCAAGAACATAATCTGAAATTCATATAAAGATTTTTATAGAGAGATTCACTGTGTTATAACTTAACATTTGAGACAAATACTCAATGATAAGAACAGTTAGCTAAATTATGGTATATAGATATGCTGGAATGATATGAAGCCATTAAATTATATACATTCAATTACATATTATATAATGAGAAATGCACATTATAATGCTAAGTAATAAAAAGCTACCCCAAACTTTTCATTCCATGTGATTTTTTTTTTAATTTTTTTTATAGATTTTATTTATTTATTTGAGAGAGAGAATGAGATAGAGAGAGAGCATGAGAGGGAAGAGGGTCAGAGGGAGAAGCAGACTCCCTGCCGAGCAGGGAGCCCGATGTGGGACTCGATCCCGGGACTCCAGGATCATGACCTGAGCCGAAGGCAGTCACTTAACCAACTGAGCCACCCAGGCGCCCCTCCATGTGATTTTTATTAGAAAAAAGTATATGTAGAAAAAATATGGAAAGAAAACATTGAAATGTTAATAATGATTTCTCTCAGGGTTAGAGATTAGAGATGATCCTAAGTTATATACTTATTTTTTATTGTTCTGTATGTTTTATTTACAAAACTACAAAGACTCCTTTAGAATTGGTGGTGATAGAGGAGGAAATACAGTGTTTTAGCCAACAATTTTATTTTCCTGAGCTCTGATTGAGACTACATTTCCCTGATGCAAGTGGGGGCTATATTTTTGGTTCGCTTCAATGGCAGGTAGACAGAAGAGACGTATCATTCCCAGTCCAAGGCCGTCAAGTGTGGGTGTGCCTTTTTTCTTAAGCGCTTGCTCTTTCGTCTTCTAGACTGGAAGTGTAAGTTTCTAGGAGAGTAATGCAGCTGAGGTTCCTTAGTCACCACTCAGTAAGAGCTCCAAGAATGGGCCATGTCATCCTCATCAACATTTTTGTGATTGAGATTTTCATGTTATTTGTTACTTGAGCTTACTGATTATCAGCTACTTTACTGTGATACAAGTCACTTGCTAGTTTTCTTAATGATAAAAGGCACAAATAATGCAAACAATGCAGAAATAGGAGTATGTAAGCTATTGCTGCTTCTATGTGCCCTGGTTATTTTATATAGGTCTGCTTAAAGCTGTTAAAAAAGTGACGATGTGGGGATTTTTAGCCTGGTTATTCATCTGCTTATATTGGGAGTGGTGGGTTTCCATACTTTATATTAATGGCAAAGATACATACGGAAAGATGATAAATATGTATATTTATATGTGTATATGCTGTCAGGTGCTTTCTTCAATTCAGAAAATTGTTTCACACTTACATGTTTTTTTTTAGAGACTGTTCCTTCAGCCTGTAATTTCTCCTTCTCTACATGACAAATGCCTCCTCTACAACGAAACCCAAATACTAAGCCTCAATAAAGCCTTGTTCAGCCCAGTCCTCAGTATGTATGGACATCATTCTGCATAAGCTCTAGGTGCAGAAACAATGATTAAAAGATAGTTATGTCCCCATGTCTTAGCAAAGAGACTAGCTTAGTAAACATAATCATTAAATTTGATACTGTTTTCAAATATGTTTTATTTGTAGTATCCTGTGTTTATCCTACTGTCACAAGTGACAGAAACATGAATATTTCCCATGACCTATTTGTTGCTCCTACCTAACTTAGCCATCATAAAGATCCTTTACCTTGGGATATTTTGGATTCTGCAATTTTAAATTCCAATTATTTTTTTTAGTAACTGAACTTTTAAAAGAAGCCAACCTTACTCTTCACCTTTTCTAATGGTTTAAAGTTAACTTTAATGTCACATTTTTTTAAAAGTTACTAAATACAACTTCTCTAACTCATTTTTTTAACTAGGTAAATATGCTAGTATATAAATCTTAGCTTCCTTGTGTGATTTATGAACTACTATGCAGTCATTAAAAAGAATGTAGTAAATCTAGTTATACTACCTGTAAAACTTTTCATTATATGTTTGAGAGTCAAAAAATAATGAGTGGCAATGTTCTATGTAGGTTATGGACTTTGCTTCTATTTAGGATATAGAAAACCTCAGGAATAGGTTGTTGTCACCCTAATAACACAAAAGCTAGATAATCTATAAAATCGTAGCTTTTCTTTATCTTACTCAGAATGCTGAGTTCACAAGGCAATCAGGCAAATCGAATTCCAAGGCCCTCTCAGGAGACAGAATACGTGGACTCTTAGTTTGGCAGAACATGAGAAAAAGAGGCAACCACAGTAAAACTGGGAAAGAAGAAAATATTATAATGTTAACATACATTTTTAAAGGCCAAGTGAAGGTTAGTGTTGAAAACTTGGAATCTCTAGGAGCCTCAGACACCAGAAAAGTCTGCTCTCACCCCAAAGCTCTTTTTCATGGGCCTCCATCCAGTAATTATGATAAGGACTGGGGAAAGCAGGGGAAGTTGAGAAAGTGTCCCCTGGTGGCAGACGGGCACGAAACCCTTCTCACTTCTCCAGACCCTTCCTTAGAGGAGAAAAAGCTTTTGCCTCCCAGAGAGGGGAAAGGAAATTTCCTGTCCCACCACAACCATTCTTAGTAACTTAGCTCGAGCTGCTATAACAAAATACCATTGACTAAGTGGCTTAACACCATCTTTTTATTTCTCACAATTGTATAGTCTGGGAAGTCTGGGATCAAGGTGCCAGCAAGGTCAGAGTTCTGGCGAAAGCCTTTCCCAACCTTCCAGTGACTGCTTTCTTTGCTCTTTCCTCACATGGTACAGAGAAGAAGCTTGGGTATCTCTTCCTCTTCTTTATAAGGGCACTAAAACCATCTTAGAGGTTCTACTTTCATGACCTCGTCTAAATCTAGTTACCTTCCAAAGGTTTCTCTTCCTAATACCATCACATTGGGGGTTAGGGCTTCAACATATGGATTTGGAGCAGGGAGAGCACATTCAGTCCATAACACCAAGTAACAGACAGTAGTCTACTGTGAAAGAGCAGGAAACCCTTTTGCTGCTGGCCCTAGGTAAAAGGTATTCTGTTCTGCCAGGATAAGTGGAAGCCAAAGCCATCAATTCCTAAGGAATGGGCAGTAAACCCACTTGGGTACACAAGCTTAAACTGATACAAAGCAGTTGTCCGCTGCTACTAAGGGAGAGGCAAGAAATTCTCTACCACCCAAGACCATCCACAGATCCAAGGCAAAGTTTGGCTCTTAAGTTTGAGAGAGAAACAAGAGTGCTGAGATAGTCCCACACTTGAAGTCCAGGTTCCCAGAACCTGCCTAAGACTGTGATCGGACCAAGATCACCAAGAACCTCCCACCCATCCCCCCACTAAGCCTCACATGGAGAATCATGCACTACTGCTCTACTGTAGAAATGTGACCACATGGAGATGGACCCTGCTCAGGGCCTTCTGAAACAGTAGAGCAGAGACACTGAGAAAACACTCCAGCACATTAATTCCCACACCAAGCACAAGGGAGTGACAGCTCATCAATACATGAATAAATAGACAGTTTATATTGCCTTCAATCCCTATTGCACACACCTACACACCTGACAAGAGGGTTGCCCATCTCCAGGCATAAATGCTACTTACCTCAGTCTCTACTGTTCTCCTACAAAATGTCCATCACTGAGAAAATGAGACACACAACATAAGAGAAAACAACACTTTGTCAGGAGATTAAGCTGTCCAGGATTAAGACTGAGATGATCCAAATGTTGGCTTAGGAACTTTAAAATAACCATAATCAATAGTTAAAGGATCTAACACTTGTAAGATCCAACATACTAGCACTATAATGTAAATTGAGTCTTAAAAAATGAACGATCTCTACCTGGATGTATAAAGGGATGGGTTAATCAGTTAAAAAGTGTTCTTTTACATTTGTCATCCCATTTACTCTTAGGGAGACAATTGTATTTTGGAAATTATATCTGTAATGTAATTGAGATTGGGTAAGATTTTCATGTCTTGAGTTAGCAGAAGAAAGACATCAAAAGAGATAAAATGTTCTGAATTTAAAATAATCAGGTATTTATTTAGGTGTAGGAGATACCTAAAAGGTAAGAGAAACCAAGGATTGTCCAGAGACATGGCAGGTCTACAGAATGAATTTTGAGTATTTAAATGTATAGTTCTGTGATAATGACACCTTCCATGCTATCCCTTCTTAAACTTCTAATAAAGTTGACTCCATACACAATGGCTTTGTATGACGTTTAGGATGATATAAGGGGAGAAATGAAGAACTAGTAGAAGGAGGCATATTTGAGGGAGAAATTTGAATAGAATTGGAAAGAAATCTTCAACAATAACCAAGGGAATTAACGGAGTTCTGGAGTATAGTTTTGTATAGTCTACAGCACCTTTGTGATGTGAAGGGCAGGGAGACCCCCGCCTAATGTCTAAGTTACATGGCTATACCTAGAGAAAGGACAGACATTCATATGAGCAAAATATATTTGCATTGTGTTATTTTTAAATATACATTGAAAGAATTTTTGCCCAATCCCATAATCAGTTGTTTGCCCTCATGGAAAGAAACAAAACTTGACCCTGAAGCCACACTATAAAAGTGGACCTTGACACTCCTCTGCCAGGTGGCTGCTCAGGAAGGCATTCAGCAAAGCTCAGCAAAGAAAGTGAAAGAATGTGGAGAACAATGGTGGGGATCTTCATGCCTCCGTTTCCTGTATGTTTTCAGGGCTGAGGAGAATATAACTTTAGGGTGGATTACACTGGAAAAAAACAATACGCTATAATGTTTTTCTCCAGAAGGAGTAGAAAGAGTACTTTTTAATGACTTCTTCTTACCATAAGCTCTCTTTTTGTGAAAGGAATCAAGGGTCTTTTTATCTTTTAAAGATTTTATTTATTTATTTGAGAGAGAGAGCTTAGGCATGCATGAGCGGGGAGGAGGGACAGAGTAACAGGGAGAAGCAGACACCCTGCTGAGCAAGTAGCCCAACCTGGGCTCTATCCCAGGACCCACAGGATCCTGACCTGAGCCGGAGCCAACTGAGCCACCCAGGTGCCCCAGGAATCAAGGGCCTTAAGTATGATATGTGTTTGCAGTAAATTCACTCTTGGTTGAATAAGTGTGAAGCTTTCACCTTTTACTTGCATATTCCTATTTTATTGTTATAAAAAGCATGTATTATTTTTGTATTAAGAAACCACAGAAAATAGTAGATATTTAAATATAAATGGAAATTTTAAAAGTCTTATTACAAATTAGGGTTTTTTACCTTAACTTTTTTTATCTTCTCCCAAACAATTCCTATCAACATTTGATTTTCTTTCCTCTACGTAGGCTGTAAAATAATTACCATTATATTATAGAAGTATTTTTAGTCTTCTAGTTTTCATATGCCTATTATAAGTTTTTCTGAATGTTATATGTTCTTCAGAGACATGATGTTTAATAACTTTAAAATATTTTGATTAGCAAATGTACTATGATATCTGTAAGTATTCTATTGTAAGTTCATTAAGTTTTTTTTCTTCTCCTTTTTGTCCATAATGAACAATGTATTTTTAATGAAGGTACTTTGGTTACACGTAACAGAAACCAAATTGACTTAGCTTACGCAAAATTTAAAAAAAGAAAAAAAAAAATAAGTAGATGCCCCTTACAATTGAAGCAAAAGGTAATAAAAAGTTTTCGGTTAGGTCTGAGACTGGGACAGCTCTGAGGCTCTTCATAGGAAAAGGTTTTTATGTTCTCTCCTCCGCTCAGCTATTGACATAAAATCTCCCAGCTTTCAACCTCTGGGTTCTTCAGTTCAAATTGCAAGAAGGAAAAAAAATCTGATCGACTTGATTTGTGTCTGTTGTCTGCTAACTCTAATCAGCAATATGCAAACATGGCATCTAGTGAGAGGCCCCCTCCCCCCTTTTAACTTGGACAAATATTTCACAGAAAAGGGCTGTGAAGCTATCCCAATAACTGTCTCTTAAGAGTGTGATGAACATTTCTGGGCATCGAATTCTTTCTGGATTTAGGATTATTTCCTTTAAATAAATTTCCAGATATAGATTTTCTCAGTAAAAGGATGTATATCTTTGAAAAAATTCCTTTAAAGATTGATATCTTTATTTCCCTTTGTATTGCTTGTTATAAACAATCTCCTTTGCTGACTTCATCTAAACCAGTGCCTTCAAAAACTACTTACAAGTAAATAATTTTCCAGCCAATACCTGGAAATCCAATCCTACCCCTGAGCTCCAGATTCATATATCCAAGCTGCTTGTTTATAATCTTCCACAGAAAATGTCACTGGTACTTCCAAACCACCAGACTTAAAATTAAACTCATAATTTCTCAACCCAAACCAACTTCTCCTGTTACCTGCATTAAAATAATACTTCATTAAAATTGTCAATGGTCCCCCCAAAATTTAAGGGAAATTCCTTCTCGCTACCCAGAGTGTCTTCACAGTCAGACTCCAGTCTGGTTTTATCCCCGCAGTGTATGTTATCCTCGCTGCCAACACCACCTGCCTCCATGTGATGGCCTTGGCTGTAGCCAAGGAAGCGTAAGCTTTCATTTCTCTTCTGTTCTCTCTGCAAAGCCATTCTTTACCTCCCTGACTAAACACCTGCAACTCAGTTCAACTGTTATTTTCTCAAAAATTTCTTTCCTCACTCATGAATTAATTGACCCAGTGTCAGTTGTGGTAGCACCTTGTCTATAATTTTATCATAGTCTTTGTTGAGTGAACAAAGACTATTTGTTTTATTCCCACGTCAGAGATTGCCATTTGGATAGGACTGTATCTGTCTCCTTACATTTTCAGTCCTTAACTGCCCAGAAAGGGCTTAATGTACAGAAGTCACTCACTGCGTGTTGTCTGATATATTTGGATTCATATTCTGAATTTCTTCCAGAAAGTGCTATGTCTTCTAGTTATACTGTTCCCTACTGCCCCTTTCTGAAAAGTGCTATGACTACAACGAGAAATAAATTCTGCTAATAGGGACCAGAGTTTGAATGAGAGACTAAGCAATATAGATAATCCACCAATGTTTAGCCAGTACAAAAATATCACCTTGACTTAGAGAATTTGAAGAGAGAAAGACAGAAACAGGTCATGAGGGAATGGCTGAAACCACAACACTCTGGCAAAATGGGATGGATGGATGGAGATTATATATATATATATATATATATATATATATATATATATATATAAAATTTCAAATATATTCAAATACTTGAAAATAATGCCAAAGTGAAAGCATTATTTTCAAGTATTTGAAATATCAATATAGTTGTTTTCTCCTTTGAGAATTTGGGGGGGGCTCTACCTCTACACTTGGCTAGACTCTCTCTAATATTACTATATTTATGGTAAAGAGATTGGTCAACTGTCTCAGACTTTAACAATTTCTAGAGCAAGTCAATGTGGATTCTAACTAAGCCTCACCATTTTTCTTAAACTTGAATAACAATTTGGAGTCTGGGTGGTTGACAATAAAAATGAACTATGGCCAATCTGAACAAAAATAAATAGGTTGAAAGGATATTAGGGATTCAGAAAAATTATAGGAGGTAAAAGTTCCACATTCGAGACCTAAGTGAACTCTAGAAGACTAATAAGATCTCTAATCTAATCTAGAAAGCTAATAAGGCCATTAAGGAAGCCTAGAAGGCTAATAAGCAGAATGAGTAGATACCGAGTACCTACTCTGTGTTGGGTATGATGGGGTACTCAAGGGGAAGAGGATGTGAACTGTACCCACAATGATTTTCTAGCCCAGCAAAATCTTAGGTGGTACATCAATGGGGACAGGCAAGCTCCCCTTTCACCTAAATCTAAATTTAGGAAAATAATCTCCTGTCAGTAGTCAACCAGTAAAATCTATACACAATAAATGTAGAGTGAAGGAAATTAATTGCTTTTAAATGAGTAATTGAAGACCCAGTAAGACTTACCATTTCTATATTGCTCTGGTTATTAAGTGATTGTATATACAACCAGAGGGAGAGAGAGAGTGTGTGAGTGAGTTTTGTGGTAGCTCAGAGTAATGAGAAATAAGTTATTAATTCCACTTTCATGTGAGAGAAGTCAAGGGAGGTTTCACTTTTGAGGTTGAGACTTGTAGTTTGAAGAAGGAATTGGACTCTGCTACAAGGTGGGGATGAGAAATTGCATTCAGGGCAGAGATAACAACATATACAAAAGCATGTGGAGACACAAGTTCCAAGCACACTAAAGAGCCTTAGGGTAGTGCACTGTGTTTAATAGATGGCCTCAGGGAGAAATAGCCCTAGCTCAGGACAGAAAAATGCTAGGGCCACCTAAGAAAGCTGTGAATGCTAAGGAATTGGACTTGATTGTATAGTTCATGAGTTGTTGTGGAAATCTTTCAAGGAAGAGTTACATGGTCAAAGCTGCAATTCAGAAAGTTTCCTCTGCCATCAATGAAGCAAATAGGGACAAGGAGGGGATAATGGGAGGGAACTGAAATGAGGATAAATGGCAGGATTTTTTTGGAAAAATAACTAAAAATAATTTCAAATACTGTAATGTAAAAAGTACTAGAATGCAGACATATAAAATATATAAGCAAAGAGTGTCAATCATCCTTTTTTAACATTTATGAGTCAGCCTGTAAATATTTTCGGGTAGATTTAATTTTTTTTTAAGTCCTATCCCTTATTAAACCATTTAAAAAATTTTAAACAACCGTCTATATAAAACATTCTTGAATCATGTTATGCTTCATTAATGCTAGCTTGGAGTGTATTCACAGCATAATAATACTTAATTTCTCTTTAGAAATTAAACCAATTCTTCTTCTGCATTGGAGTAATAATTCTAGGTATTATTAATATCATAACAAGCCTAGGGCTAGTCAGTTCCCCAGTTTAACAGACTACCTAGGGTCAAATTTTGATAAACACAATATTTTAAGGTAATAAAGAACTATAAACATTTCATTTTCTTCAGCAAATATAAGCTCCCCTAATTAATATGTTACAGTATAATTCTGCAGTATACATTATATCCAAGGAAGTGCCATTGTGGTTCAGATGCTGCCTGATTTGTTAAAAATGTCAACTGTAGGCATTTGATGTGACATAAACCTGATGTCTAAATGTTGAATTTGTCTAATGTCTATCAGGTGCAAGATAGTTCCTATACTTGATTCTAAAGATGTTAATGCTTTCAAAATTCCAGAATAAACTTTACTAACTTGCTCAAAATGGAGTACCAAATTATTAAATGGTTTGTTGTCAGAAGCCAGGGTGATGGTTTAACCTATAAACATTTTGGAAGATCACAATCTACTTGGTTCTTCTCTTTCAACCAGTGCTGGGCATATATTTTATTTGAAAACTCCATATAGTTTTCAGTGTTCTTTTATATCACATCTTCCTCTCCATCAATATTGAAATGATTCATTGGTTTGCTTTTTCTTTCCACATACACTAAAAATAAGTGTTTCCTCACTTCTTGAAAAAGTGGATGTAGCCACAAGGGCATTTTCCAGGACTGTTAATGGTACAGGTTCCTCAGTGAGATTGTGGCTAGCAGTGCCTAGAAATATAGCACGAGGTGATAGATAATTCCATCTTCCTGTAGTCCAATAGGGAAGATAAATGTTTTATTATGATAAACACATCCAAACAGGAAATGTGTATTTACTATCTATTCTGAGTCTACAACTTTTTAGTTTTGTCTAGAAATCTTTAGTTAAGAGTCTACAAAAGCATAATCCCTATTCCTATGGAGGTTATAAAATGGATGAACAGGAAACATGCACACACACACGTAGCTAAAACATATTTATAGTGAATCTTAAAGTGAATGGATCTATCAAACACAACAAGAATTTGAAGAGATCAACATTTACAAAGAATGAGGAATAAATTATTCAAAGAATAGCATGTGAATACCCAGAAAAATAATATCAAAGATCCCCTATCAAACTCAGTATCACTATATTATGCAAGAGATAACTGGGTGACAGTATCAGGAAATCTAGAAGATCTAGTATATGTGGAAACGTAATTTCAGCCCAGTATTTGATTGTTTTTCATAATATACTATCCAAAAACTTGGGGAGAGAGCGGTATAATCAGATATAGTAACTAGCTAAACAAAATATCTCTAAGATACTAATAATGAATTAACATTAGTATAGAAAGTGATTTCTAGTGATTTACTGTGGGTATTATTTGACTTGTCTGGGTCATCATTTTTCATTAATGTAGTTGATGAATATTCAGAGGGCATTCTCACCAAATTTGTAATTGACACAGATATCAAATGGATGTTATAACCAGGATCTGAAAACAAATCATGGCAGGCTCTATTAGTTTTTCTTGCAAGCCCCAACTTTTTGTTATTACATTCAACTTACAAATTACGTATTGGATTAGACATAATATACATGTTAAATTTTTATAAAAGTTTCTAAACACTTGCTCTCTATTTCTGTATTCATCTTGTGTTCAAATAATACATGGCTCACGGACCAACATTGTCCTAGGGAATTATACTGCTATTTCTATTTTCCATGAGTAATACAATCTAGTCTTAGTAGATTATTAGATTAGATTATTAGATTTAGATTACTTTATTTGGCACCAAGTCCTTTTTCTTTTTTTAGCCTGTATTTTATTAGGTGAAATTTACCAAGAATGACTCAAATATCCTGCAAAGGAATCCTAAAGCCAATTATACAAATACAGGATGAAAGACCTATCATAGCAGCTTCAGGAAAGATATGTAAGGGTTTAGCTTATAATGAGATCAATGTAAGTCATTGTGAGTTAAGAGGAATCAATAATGATATGGAAGTTAGGTTTCTTCAGATTATTTTCACTGTAGTATTGTGTTTGGTTCTGTGCTTTATTTTTTTAAGTAATTTTTTTAAAAAGATTTATTATTTTAGAGAAAGAGAGTGAGCAAGTGGGGGAAGGGGCGCAGAGAGAGAGAGAGAGAGAGAGAGAGAATTCTGAAGCAAACTCCCGGCTGAGTGCAGAGCCTAATACAGAGCTCCATTCCAGGACCCTGAGTTCATGACCTGAGCTGAAATCAAAAATAGGGGCACCTAGGTGGCTCAGTCAGTTAGGTGTCTGCTTTTGGCTTGGGTTATGGTCCTAGGGTCCTGGGATCAAGTCCTGCATTGGGCTCCCTGCTTAGCGTGGAGCCTGCTTCTCTCTCTGCCTCTGCTGCTTCCCCTGCTTGTTCTCGCTCTCTCTATCTTGTGCATGTAAAAATAAATAAAACCTTAAAAAAATAAAATAGGCCACTTAACCGACTGAGCCACCCAGGCACCCCATGGTTCTGTGTACTTTAAAAAGAAAGAAAGACCCATAGAGGGGAAAGAAAAACTGGCCTCTTACAGAACTAAGTAGGGTTTGAGAATTTTGTAGCATAAAATGCATGGGTAGATCTGGGGGGGAAGATGAGGCTAGAGAAAAGTCAGAGGGAGCCAACAATGTGTTTAAAATTAAAGGAAAACATGATCAGTTTTAAATTATCTGAGAACAGTTACTCTGGCAGCCATAGGCAGCAGCAAGCTCGCAAGCAGTGAGACGAACCTGCAGCCTGAGAGAGATGGGGAGAAAGTAACACTGGGGACTGGCATGAGGAGACAGGTCTGAGAGTAAGAAAAAGGCAAAATCCATAGGACTTGGGGACTAACTAGATTTCAAGTGAGAATTTTACTTAATTGTCCCCTCCTCCCAGGAAGAAAAACAGGAAAAGATGTCAATGGGCAACTCCCAGAGGAGGGAATACAATTGGTTATTAATTAAATTTATTTAATACACTTAACCTTACTTTTAGTAGTAAGATGTGCAAATTAAAACAAGGTACCAGTTTTGTCCGCTGTACGAGTTCAGCCAAATCCTGGGTCCTGGTCAAATCGCAACCTTTGAATGAGAATGTAAAGTGAAGACTTGGGAAATGTCTGTGCTGACCGGTAAACGTGAGTTACTTAGAACACCCTTGAGTTACTTAGGAAAGGCAAATACCAACCCCGGCTTTCTTTGTTTCTTCCTTTTTAAAGCACTGCCCAGAATTTGTTCAGTACATGCTAAGCTTGAGAAGAACTGTAGTCCTAAGGCTGGAGAGCCTGCCTCCTCTAGAGAGCATCTGGCCTGAAAGTGTCCTGCTATTGAAGAGAAATAAATTCTGGATCATTAGAAGCATCTGGGGGAAATTCAAGTTTATCGTCTAATGGATTTCACATGGACAGTTTGGGACCTGGATGCATGAAGTGTTATTCCTGGGGATAGACAACCTTCAGTAGTAGAGTACTCCTGGCCTCAAACTGAGGAAAACTTTCAGATGCTGACTCTTTGACCCCATTTCCTAAAAATGATAATAATCCATGCCAGGCAGGGTAGGGAGATGAGGGTTCATGCACACTGATGAAGCAAGGAAAGATTCAAACCACCTTTCTAGGAAGCATTGTTGAAATATGTGGGTCTGAAGAACAATGTTCATTTTCCTAGTGTCAGGAATTCATCTTCTGACAATCTATCTTATGGAAATAGGAATGCAATGATCGACGTTCAGAGATGTTCACTGGAGTTCTATTTATAATTAAAACCAAACATAAGAAATAGTCTAAAGAACCAAAAATCAACGAATAGTTACTATGCTTATAATAAAGGAATGATCACAATAAAATATCAAGCAACTAAAATGTCATCTATACAAAAAGCAAGTTGCTAAACAGAATATATGTAACTATGCCTCTATTTTTTAAGACTTGAATATAAAGAAGAAGAAGAAGATAGCAGGAGGGGAAGAATGAAGGGGGGGATATCGGAAGGGGAGATGAACCATGAGAGACGATGGACTCTGAAAAACAAACTGAGGGTTCTAGAGGGGAGGGGGGTGGGGGGATGGGTTAGCCTGGGGATGGGAATTAAAGAAGGCACGTTCTGCGTGGAGCACTGGGTGTTATATGTAAAAAATGAATCATGGAACACTACATCAAAAACTAATGATGTAATGTATGGTGATTAACGACATAATAAAAAAGGAAAGTTAAAAAAACACTCGAATATAATACATTAAACTAGTAATGTTTATTCCTTGGCTATAGGATTATTGATGTTCTTAAATTTTTAAGTTTTTTTTTTTTACTGTTTCATAACAGTGAGAATTTATAGTTTATATAATCAAGGAAAACATATTTTAAAAACCCAGATAGACCAAGCTTTATTATTTTAGACTGTGATTCCCTGTTTAACGAAGTAAGTTTATCCTTTCCAATTTAAAGTCTTATTTTTTGTGTAGAGAAAGTAGGGACAGAAGGATTTGATAAGTTTAGCCTTAACTTTGTTATTTGTTAATATTGCAGAATCTGCCCACAGTATCATAAGGCTTCTCTGTGGTAGTTGTACTGGTGGCTAGTGAGAATGAGAAAAATCGTTAGGGAAAAAAATCAGCCTGATTTGTATCATTTGCCGATTTCCATGTTATAAATGCTCCTGCCATGACTGATCTCAAACTAACAACATTTTTGTGTCCATCTTTCAAATTATCTGATATTTAACAGTTGGCCCTCCCCCAGCAGCCCAAACCAACTTCAGCTCCAACTCTTCACTGGCAGATTCTCAACCAAGTTTGTTGAGCTAAATGAATAAGGTTTTAGTTGCCTTCTTTCTATGTTAAAAGCTTTGCTCCTGATGGGATTAGCTTTCTTCATGCTATCACTACTACTTTATATGATTTTTAAAAGTTTTTTTTGATTATGTGCCCTTTCCCTCAATCTTTTGGACTTACACTTTTATCTTCACCCATATGAGTTGGATTTTTTATTTTTTTTAAGATTTTATTTATTTGAGAGAGAGAGACACAGCGAGAGAGGGAACACAAGCAGGGGGGCGGTGGGAGAGGGAGAAGCAGGCTTCCCGCCGAGCAGGGAGCCCGATGTCGGGCTTGATCCAAGGACCCTGGGATCATGACCTGAGCCAAAGGCAGACGCTTAACTGAATGAGCCACCCAGGTGCCCCAGTGAGTTGGATTTTTTAAGGAGATTAACTCTATTTTTCCATATGTTTAGTTAGGGATGAATTATTAAAATAAAATTTTAATAACCTTCTTTTCCTCCTTTTAAGTCATTGGTTGTGAGATCATGCTTAAGCATTTTGTAATTTAAACTCTATCAAAAGTTTAAGGTATATTCGGCCAATATTGATTTATTGTTTTCATTAAAAAAATACTAATTTATATTTGGGGTTATTTTAGACTTCTTGTTGAGTGGTCACTTTCTCCAGGTTACTTCTCTGTCATCAAACATTTCTTTTTGGTCAGTTCTACACTAAAGGAATGTCCCCCTTGTCCTTTTAATTGTTCACCTCCTTTTTGAATGTTTCCTACTGTATAAACTTATCCTTCCTGATCATTTGATGCCTATTAACATCTTCATGATTATTTAAAAGACAGTAGTTCATTAAGCATGCTTATCACTGCTCAGTGCTCATGGATTCAAGTATTACAAGTCAGTTTATTATAAATGATTTTCAAATTTACCCGTACCTGCTTGGTAAGGAAAAGAGCAAAGGCATTTTTTTACAGTCTTCATTATCTCCTAACTGTTTACATTTCTTTTCTTCATTTATTTTTTTGTTGAAGTCTGATAAAAGGAAGAAATTCAATAACTCAATTGTGCAACAACATCATTAATTTTATTCCTCTACTTATTATTAGAGAATCTATTTCTCCCTTTCTTATTTGCCTTTCACTTTATGTATTTGTAAAAACCATTTAATTTTAATTAACTTTTTTAGTTATAATTATCTCATTTATTTATTTTTTATTTTTTATTTTTTATTTATTTAAATAGAGTTTAACTGAAAAATTACATTTTTTCTCATTTCAAAACCCAATCTTCTTACTATTAGTTCTTAAAGAAAGTCACTCTAGCTATATTAAAATTGGCATTACTTATTAAGATTTTACTTATTTATTTGGCAGAGAGAGAGCACAAACAGGGGGAGCAACAGGCAGAGGGAGAGGGAGAAGCAGGCTTCCCGTGGAGCAGGGAGCCCGATGTGGGGCTTGATCCCAGGACCCTGGGATCATGACCTGAGCCAAAGGCAGACACTTAACCAACTGAACCACCCAGGCTTCCCTAAAATGGCATCTTTTAAATGTGATCCTTTTAAAGAATAGTGAAGAATAATCAGCCCATGACATCTGTGCCAAAATTTACATGCAAAGGGTTTTTTATTGTCTGTATAAAGGGAACAGAGAATGAAGGGAGGAAGATTGGAGCTTGCTTAAAAATTCAGGTTCTCTACTTCTGGTCTTGGGAACGATTCCCTTGAGTACCATTCCTTGCAAGAATACATGACACTTTGGATTTATTTTCAGAAAGATTGCCAATCCCTTATTAAAATCACATTTTACTCAATAAAATAATCTCTACATCTAATGGATTATAGTGGTATTTCCTTTGGAGAAGTCTTCTGGTTTCCATATCATTGGAAAGTAATTCTCCATAAGAATCTCTTGTTCCTGCACACCTTGCAAGGAGAGTAACTGATTGCCCTCTTAGATGATAGAGATAGTACTTCCCTCTGGAGAAATGAAGGGAAGGCATTCTTTCTGTCCAGTACAAAACATTTGGGCTCCCTACACTTAGTGTTCTTCTCCTATATTGAAACCCACTGTATGCGCAGGTACCATCTAATCCCTCCTTTTATCTCCCTGTGAGAACTGGAGCTCAGATAACAAACTCCAAAATGCTGTCAATCTTGTTACTGCTATTGCTGTGAATAATGAAAAGTCTTTTGTCTCTGACTTAGGAAACTTGTGTCTTTCACCAGCATCTATGAAACTATGACAGGTTAACTTTTTAACTTGAAAGTAGGGTAACTTTTAACTTTCTTCACACAAATAATAAACCATCACTGGCTTTGAAATTAAACAGTTTGTTATATCAAAAGTCCAAACTTCTTAAAGTCCTATGATTACATCTTGATCACTTTGTCCACATTCCATGAATACCCAGATTATATTTTAACCATGAAGAGTGAAGAAAAGATAGAGACAGACATTAAAAACTAATTGCAGAGCAAGGTGATCAAGTAAATGCTGAATTGATAACCACAAAAATAAATGATCTAAGGGAAAACTAAAGTCTCAGCTCTGTTATTCTAGGAAATAAAAGCAGTACATAGACACTGATGGTAATTCATAAATTAGTAATGGGCTGACTCCTATGACCTACAATGCAGACGTGTGTATAAGGCTAAGAAGTATTACTGAACTTCTGTAGGTGGGAAGGATAATGTGGTCAGAGCTGAGGTAATATGGAGCTTCTGCATGATTTTAAAAAATGCTACCCATCTCTGTATATGCAGTGCCCTAGTTTGGAGAGCTGAGCATGCCTCTGGGCAAGGAAAGAGCCCTGCTCTGGGGCCCAAGATTTGGTAGTTTTGTGAGCGGAACTTGGTGCTTTCAGAACTTAGGCAATTCCCCAATAGAGTACCTTAGGGAAGATCACACAGACCCCACAATCTCTGGAAACAGCCATGTATATAACACACATCAATTTTATGTGTGCCCGTGACATATTAAAATCAAAATAGTTTTTATTTAATATATGCTATGCACCCGGTACTGTGCTATCTACTTTAAATGAACCATCTAATTTTATCCTCGAAACAACTGTATGAAATCAGCATTTTTAACTTCATTTTGCAAATGAAGAAAGTGAGGTTTAGCATGACCATGTAGAATGTAAGGAAAAAAAGGCAGGACTCAAACTCCACTCCGAGACCAAAACCACACACTTATCCATAACACTATTGCCTTTACTATTGTCATCATCCAGGCAGAAAGGAAAAGATGGTGTTCAGGTTGCAGCTTTTTTATGACCTTTATTACTCTTCCCCGCTTTCTCATCCCATGTTTCTCTTCAGTTGATTTATACTCATCAAGTAGTTCGGCTTCTTGTTATCAATGGAATGATGTTAGAAACTAAATGTCAGTTTAACTTCAGTGTTAATCTCTTTGTATTGTGTTTACTTTATTAATGCCTTTATTCTGCTAGAAAGAAAAACTTGGCTGTTTCTGAAATTTAACAGGTTTACAGCTTTTCCTACTTTCATTTGATGTGCTATTATAACCACCTAGTATTTTGAAAATAACAAAATTCTCCCATGTATCCAATTTAATATTCTTAATTGTGTAGTGTATATTGCTGATCTTTTTCTGTTGAAAACATCACCGACTTTTTACAATCAAGCCAAACTGACTCAATTAATTCCTTTGATTTTCTATTCTCCTGTCTAGAGCAACATATCTTTTTGAATTCTCTGCTTCCCAGAATTCAGCAAAAGCTCATTAAATTTTTGGTCTCTTGAATAAGAAATTAATAATAACTTGGAAATTAAATAGGCTCAAATGATCTATATTTTAAAGTTAGGGCATGTGTCATGGGTGCAACTGGGTTCCCCTCCCCTAAATCCACTGAGTTTTTCTTTATCTTCTCTTTTTTTCATCCACTGGCTTCTGTGAAAGAGAATAAGGACATCTTTTGAGAGAGTTTGCCCAAAGTAGCTCCTTCTGCAGCTCAGGAGAATTCATCTTCCGGGGAAAATCCAAGCCTAGACAGATAGTAGAGCTGAAACCCTACTTTGGGAATCTCAAGGCACAGATCCTTTTATGTTTATCAATAGTCCTGAAGCATTTGGTGTTTTTTCTCTTTTTTTGGAAGAAGAATCATCTTTTCTTTTGGCATTAAGTTTTGCCAGCTCCAAAAGAAACGTAATGTGTATAAGTTATTAGGATATTGTGATTAATAAAGTTACTTTCACTTAAAAAATTTTTTTCAAATAATGAGCTAACTAAAATTTTGTATCTCTAGTGATTGATTCATATTCCAAATAATACCTTTTTTTAATTCTTCTAATTAATTTTTGGCTCATTATTACTAATAGACTTTGGGAAAATTCGGGAATGAAATGCTGTGGGCAAATTTTTAATCAAACAACAGAAGTCAAGCAGTAATATCTATTGCTGTCATAGCATTAAGTGTAATGGCGAAATAAGCCATGGTTTTTACTATTTGCATTTAGATTCTTGTTATTCTTGACTGCCTAAGTTTTATTTACAGTGACTGCTTTCAGTACTGTTTCATCAATATCTGAGTACTGTCTCATTCAGTGCTACTTGGTATGATAGATAAAAAATAGGTTATTCTATGAATACCTTACAAAGATGAAGTCCTAATAGTTAGCAGTACAAGTATTGAGTCCTCATACTCAAGATGTTTACTCCTGTATCAAATTCCATTGGCTAGATACCTTAATAAGTTTACTCTGTTTTGTGAGAAAGATACATAGAAAATAAACCTCAAAAGATTTTCATGTGTAAAAGATGCCAAAATTTGATTCCCATTTATTAATTTTATGAGGCATAATAATCTCTAATGGTCCAGGACACTGAAAATATGCAATATTGCCATGGAGTTAAAGAATCTTCCAGTTGTGGCAGCAACTGATTTAACGAGCCGATTCTAGCAATAATTGAGTTTCTGTGCTTTTCTTTTAATTTCACTACCTGATGATACCTGAGAGCAGTAGACTTTATTTCAGAATCCCATTAGGTACCATTATGAGATCCTATTTCCTGGGGTTTTAAAATCTAATTGTCAGTCAATGTGTTATAGTAAGCCTAGCTTCCTTTGATTCTCATGGCTCTATGCGGTGGGAAAAAAACAAAAGAAGTATGTTCCATCATCCTGTCAAGGAAGTTTCTTAACAAATTACCTTTCCCCTCAAAAGAAAACACAGAGAGACTTTTTTGTTGCTTTAACAATTCTCATAGTTCATATCTTCTTTTCTAAGCTATTAAAGGGAACAAAAACTGAAAACCCATAGAGCACAGACATCCTGACAACTGATGTCCTTAAGATTTATGGAGAAATTTAAGTATTTAATAACCAAGTAAAAGTAAGCTGTGTTTCTTAAGGATATTTCAGATCTGATCATAAACCTCTGCCTTGTATAAGAAAATAAAATTATCCAACATATATTTCATTTGACCTGCAAGAACATTTGACTTCGTTTCAAAATTATTTCCTTTTACTTTAGCTATTTTGTGATGAAAGATGTCCTCTACATCAAATTTATTTTTTTCCATAAGACTTCATAACTATTTTTCAGTTCTAACATATTGCTAGGTTTTTTAATATTTTTTTAAAACTCGCATTTTCAGCACACTCATGTCCTTAAGTCTTACCATTGCTAAAATTCCCGAGCGAACCATCCAAAGCTAGGGAAAGATTAAGTTACATATGGAATTAGCTGGATTTTTTTTTTTTTTTTTTGTAAACTCTAGGTAGATGTTCTTAGACTAGAATGACTTCACATCAAAATCATTTTGTCAAAAATAAAAATTTATCTGTGGGCCGGTTCAGTTCAGAGATTTCTTACCTTTTTTCATTATATTTATGAACACTCCTCCCATTGTTTTAAATAAACATGGAGCAAAGATCACAGACAGAAGAAACTGCCGCTTAAGCTTTATGACAGCATTGTTGCTTATGTGTCACATTTCCTGTTGGACTAAGGAAGAAGAAACAAAGGCATGCCCATCTTTCAAAATTGTTAAGATCTTGGTCATTTGCTTTTACTTTGAATTGTGGGAGCAAATGTGTAAGTGGCCTCAGATTGCTCTGTCAAAACACCCTGACGTGACCCTGTTCCTGGTCTAGGACGGTGTGGCATGTCTGTTTCTGCCTGCTATGCATGCAGCAGCCTTGCTGGGATTTTTCTAGGTTTCCCTAAATACGTTAGGTTATATAACTATGAGCTCAGCGCTCAATTCCCCTCAGACAGTCTGTCACAGACTGTCTTGATCTACAGTTACATCCTTCCCCTCTAGCAACAGTATCGCAACTGCAGTACATAAAAGCAAGATATGATGTGCATTCCGGTCAAGAGCTAGCCATAACAGAGGACCTTCGCCCCCTCCCTTGCTGCATTGCCCATTTATCCATACAGATTTCCAAGACCATTAAATAGCTTCAACCAGGGAATTTTTTTTCCTAATGAAAATAGAAATAAATGCAAAGTTTTTTTTTTTAATGAAAAATAAATAAAAATTTACATCATCAGTAGAGCTGCCCATTGGAGAGGGGAAGTCGGGGTGAAAGCACCATGAGAGAAACTCGTAAAAGAACTCTACAACCTTTCAATAATTCTTAGAAATGGGGGATGAGATTTAGTCATTGAAAAAAGTGTTGATTCCTATCAATAATATATTTTCAAACAATCGTTTCTGTCAAGCACTGTGTTTAATATTATGCATTTTTTATTAACTACTCACAGTAGTCTAATAAAGAGGACATGACCTTCTCCACTTTACAAATTAAAAAATGACATTGCCAGAGCTGTTCAAGGTCACCTGGTTAGTAAATAGCAAACGTGGCTTTTTAAAGCAAGTCTTCATGACTCCAAACTCTATGCTAGCTCGATACCATAGTGCATTGAAACCATAGTCTTAAGTCAATGAAAAGCATAAATAAAATAAATTCTAGAGAAAGAAATCAGAAAATTTGGTTTTATTATATGGTTTCTTTTGATTTTAATACATCACTGCTTGCAGTACTTTTCATTGACTTGTTTGACTCCAAAGGCATTGATGAGTGCTCAACCACAAGCATTTTATTTTGTATACTTTGCCAAACTGACTCTACCTTGGGGCAATGCCTTTGCAATATAAATAAAGTATAAATAGAATCAAAATATGTCATGAGTTCCTGCTATACAAAGATTTAGAGCATCAGCATATCATATTATAAGGAAAAAAACAGACACAAATACCAGATCAGACACTGTCCTTTAAAAGGCAGAAGGCAAATTGATGTTAGCCATCACTTTTCTTCAGTTATTAGGTGAAAAATAAGAAGTCATAAGATGGTACATTTTCTTTTCTTTTTTTTTTAAATATTTTATTTATTTATTTGACAGAGAGAGACACAGCGAGAGAAGGAACACAGGCAGGGGAAGTGGGAGAGGGAGAGGCAGGCTTCCTGCTAAGCAGGGAGCCCGATGCGGGACTCAATCCCAGGACCCCGGGATCATGACCTGAGCCGAAGGCAGATGCTTAACGACTTAGCCACCCAGGTGCCCCAAGATGGTACATTTTCAATAATACTTGTTGATTTATGTCTACAAATTTTATTTTATTTTGATGGTAGATAGTACACACATAATTTTAAGGGACAGCTTTGTCATTCAGCAGTTATTTATTAATAAGTTGGCCAGAAAATTCATTGTTTGAGCTGGGATCCTTTAAGAATGACGTGGATGGAACTGGAGGGTGTTATGCTGAGTGATATAAGTCAGTCAGAGAAAGACATGTATCATATGATCTCATTGATATGAGGAATTCTTAATCTCGGGAAACAAACTGAGGGCTGCTGGAGTGGTGGGGGGTTGGGAGTGATGGGGTGGCTGGGTGATAGACATTGGGGAGGGTATGCACTATGGTGAGCGCTGTGAATTGTGTAAGACTGTTGAATCACAGATCTGTACCTCTGAAACAGATAATACATTATATGTTAAAAAAAAAAAAAGAAGATAGCAGGAAGGGAAAAATGAAGGGGGGAAATCAGAGGGGGAGACGAACCATGAGAGACTACGGACTCTGAGTAACAAACTGAGGGTTCTAGAGGGGAGGGGGGTGGGGGGATGGGTTAGCCTGGTGATGGGTATTAAAGAGGGCATGTATTGAATGGAGCACAGGGTGTTATACGCAAACAATGAATCATGGAACACTACATCAAAAACTAATGATGTATGGTGATTAACATAAGATAATAAAATAAAATTAAAAAAAGAATGAATAGGACAATTAATAGTATTTTGGAACAAAAAACATAAATGAGAATGTGCCAAGAAAATTGTGGTATATAGTTACTCTGTTTATGAAATACCTACTTTGTGCTTAAGATTGTCTTAGGTACTAAGGAAGGACCTAATGAAATGAGAAGATGACCTCAAAAGTTGACAGTATAGTTAGGGGAATAGGGTTTACTGATAGTATCACTGGAAGAGAAGAGGGTATATGATTAACTACTAAATATAAAGGACTTTCTAAATATGCTATTGTAATTTTAATGAAGGAAAATTCTTTGTAGGAAGGCTTCATGCAGAAGAAATAAATTTTGCTGAGTGTAGGAATCTGGATTAATATGAGAAGAAAAGCTAAAATCTAAATAGCATTTGTTGGTGACTTTGAACCTCATTTTTACCCCCAGTACCCAATGAATAATTCCTCTAGTAAACAAATGGGTGATGGACAGATTAAAAAAAGGTGAAGGTTATTGGAGAAGTCTGCATCATTATCCATGGTTGAAAATACCTGTACTTAAATTAGAAAAAATGATTGATGTCTTTCCACATTATATCATGATGATTCTGAGTACAAACAAAAAGAAACATGCTGATAAATTTGTTTTACCCTAGCGGAATTGTATAAAACACCTATTGCCGCAACATGCTGCTAACAAATTACCCCAAAACTCAGTTCTTGCAAAGAGTATATATTCTCAGTGGCATAAGTCTGTAGGTTGACAGTGGTTCAGCTGATCTAGACAAGGCTTCGCAGGGCAACTCTGCTTCAGGCTGTGTATTAGTTGTACTCACATCTAAGCTATGGTTCAGTTCAGGTTTCTTCCATTTTTGCTTGTTCTGGAACCCAAGTATAAGGATGCAGCAGCTACCTCAGGCAAAGTTAAGTATTGAAACACAAGCATGAACAAAACACATATGCATGTTTAAAGCTCTTATATGTGTTATATCCACTAAAAATGCACTGGCAAAGACAGTTTTTTGGTCAAGTCCAGCATCACTAGGATGAGGAAATATGTTCCACCTTTCGAGGAGTGTGGATGTGGTTTTGAACAATAATTTAAGCTGTCACAGAAATTATCCACAAGGAAATTCCACCCAAGTTGTCTTTAAATGGAGTTTCCATATTGCTATCTCTGATTCTGCTGTTCTTGGAATTATTTTACCTACATCATGATTTTGTAAAGGTAAGAAGGGTATCAACTTGCTGTTACATCTTTAAACAGTTTTTAGATGTGCTGAAAATTTTTAAAAATTAATGCATGCTATATTCATCATATTGAAGGTTCACATTAAGATCTGCAGAAATAAATTTCTAGTTAAGTAAACATATTTATTCACTCACAATTTTTTCTTTAAGCATCTACTTCATGCTAGGCACTGTTACTAGTACAAGCTATAAGAACAAAGATATAAACCTTCCCCTAGAGCAGCCCACAGTTTACATCAGGAGACAATGTGAACAAGTACAACATTCTGATAACAAGTTTACCTTAGCTATGGTGCTATTGATAATCCTATGCATAAGTGCAGATCTACAGAGGGATTACCGGAGAACCTGATGCTTTCTGGAACTGAAGTGGTCGGTAATAGTGACTTTGGATACAAGTTGGTATAAGTCAGGCTCCTGGACAGTGTCTAAAGACCCTCCTCTTTCCTGCCTGCTTTTCAGGCACAGTGTTGGAAACTTAAAAGAACTGTTTAATTGTTTAATAATCCAGTTCAATCTGGAGAGTTGCTTTCCAAGTATTTTTTTATTATTCTTGTTTAAATGATCTGTCCAGTATCCAGTGGTTATTTAGGATGGAGATGATAAATTTCACATTGATATTTTTATATAAAGGTGTTGAATCATTTAGGACAGTGGTTGTCAAAGTCAAGTGGGCTTAGAAATCACTCAGGTAGCTTGTTAAAGGAAAGCTCCCGGCTTATGTGCCAAATATTCTACATTCCAGGCATTATGGGATAAGGCCCAGGAGATAGGATCATTAACATTCAACCTCACTGTACTCAATCCCCAGGTTATTTTGAGGGAAAAAGTAATTGTTTACAATGTGAATACATTACTTTATTCCAAATCATCAATGTTAACACTGGCAATGGACTTTGCAAAATTCTGGCTTATGATTATCCAACTTAATGCTTTAGAATCAGATACTCAGTTATGTTAATGGAGATTTAGTTTCATGGGGCCAGGAGTGCTCACTAAAGGTTAAATGAAAGGAAAAAAAAAATGACCAAGTTTACCCAAAGCAAGTAGTCTCCTTAACTGAACAGCATTTGTGTAACTTCTGCAATTCAAATATATTTGAAAGTAATTAAAAGAAACCTAACGCAAATACCTAATTGCAAGGTAAGGAAATTAGATGATACGTTTTAAACATAAAACGTTAAAAAAAAGTAAAGGCAAGTCATATAAATTTTAATAAAAGATAAAATAGTTAAGAATGAGAGACTATACTGGGGCGCCTGGGTGGCTCAGTCATTAAGCGTCTGCCTTCGACTCAGGTCATGATCCCAGGGTCCTGGGACTGAGCCCCGCATAGGGCTCCCTGCTCAGCGGGAAGCCTGCTTCTCCCTCTCCCACTCCCCCTGCTTGTGTTCCCACTCTCGCTGTGTCTCTCTCTGTCAAATAAAGAAATAAAATCTTAAAAAAAAAAGCAACTAAAAATAAAACTAAACATCCTAAGACTTAACCTGGTAAAATTTTTA
Source organism: Zalophus californianus (assembly GCF_009762305.2). Classification (NCBI taxonomy): domain Eukaryota; kingdom Metazoa; phylum Chordata; class Mammalia; order Carnivora; family Otariidae; genus Zalophus; species Zalophus californianus. The sequence goes on along the minus strand of NC_045598.1, from coordinate 67,220,598 downwards.
GGAAGATAATTAGATAAAAGTTATGTGTGACTCAGAATAAAGAAAGAAAAGGCAGCAGGAAGACTATATTGCCAAGAAAAGACAAATTAAACAAAGAATTGTTAGATACAATGAAACAGATAAAACAATCAAATAAGTAAACAAAAACCTACAAAGGGCATAATAGTAAAAGGAACCAAAATAATAAAAAGGAATATTACAACAATTGAATGCAAAAGAGAAAAAAGCTAAAGGAGGCACTGACACGAAGCATGAGACCTAACATTTTTATGAAGCAGGAACACAGCCTTGGTAGCCGCTGAAGCTCAGATTCTGAGCCAGCCTGTGAAATCTGTAGAAACATGTCGCCAGGGTCAGTGGGTCGGCAAGCAAAATTCTTGGCTTTTCGTCTTTTCCCTCACACTGCTGGCAACTAGTCGACTAAATCGTCTACGGGATGAAGACAAAACTAAACACTGTGAGACCACAGTTTTTAACTCCCTAAGACAGCACCACACATACCTTCACCCAGCAAGCAGCACGCTTACTGGAGAAAGGCATTTTGCTTTGTGTTCAGATTGCCCCCCGATCCCTACGTTTGTTGAGAAAAATGGGACAATAGTCTTTCCTTGGCTACGTTGATAACTTCCACTCCATTTACTACTACATAGGGTTTGCATCTGGAAAAAGAAGTGCCTTTTTGATTATCAGAAAATAGTCCTAATTTGGGGGGCAAAAATTCTAAATATTAATTGAAAATGCAATATTTATTAAGAGCCCATGTGTATCTCAGATAATCTCTGACAAGAATATGAGGATGGAGATTGCCTTGCACTTTTGTCACCCAATTATTTAGCTACCTAGACATTGCTACTAATAAATATTAGGGGTTTCATTTCCCCTTCCCTTCCTTTGTTTATTCATTGTCTTGACAAATATTTACAGAGCACCTGCAATATGTCAGGAGATACACTAGGTGCTGGAATCAGTGGTAAACAGAATGAACCATGTGATTGTTTTGATGAAGCTTACAGATGATTCAGAGAAGAACAAAAAAATAGTCAAAATATCACACGAGGATATATGCTATGGGGAGATTTTATTGTGTTAATATGCTAGTGTGTAGTTACTCTACTAGAAGTTTCAGGGTAGACTTCTCTGAAGATATGATTTTGAAGCTAAGCTAAGAATCTCAAAAGTATGCTATCCATTCATAGATAATAATAATTTAAAAAAAAAAAAAACTTTGCTGGAAAAGTCCTAAAAAAGGGAATGTGAGCTTGGCATGTTCTGGAAATCAAAGGACAACCAATGTGTCAGGAGTAGAGTGGAAAAGGAGAGAGTAGTATGGGATGAAATTGGCAAAGTATAGAGAGGAGGCCAGATCTGAAAGAGATTCTTGAACGTGGTGAGAAGGTTGTGTTTTATTCTAGGTACAATAGGAAGTTATGGGAGGTTTTTAAACAGGGGATTGACATGACCTGATTCACATTTTTAAAAAATTTGTCATGCTGTCGTGTAGGAATGGGTCAGATAAGGCAAGAACAGAAGCAGGTCAGTTCAGTTCAGACTGAAGTTCAGCCAAAGAGGTCATGCACAGTGGAAATCGATGAGGTACCAGGAGAGGTAGAAGGATCTGGATATGGTTCAGGTGGCAAACTCAGTAGAGTTGGCTGATACAGAAAAAGAGGAAGTTAAAGTATGTTTTTAAGCAACCAGATGAAGGATTGCTGCTCTTGACTAGGGAGAAGTGGGGAAGAGAGGACTTGGTGGAGAGAGAGCATAGTGGACTCTAGAGGAAACCTCTCTTAGATTATGTCTAACATATCAATGCAGTTATACCCAAGTAGTAATTGGAGGTCCTGGGGATGGAGAAATTAGATCTTGATTTCAAGACTTGGGACTTTTGATTTGCCGATTCTTTAAAAGCTTCAGTTATTTGTTCAGTAACTTTGTGGTTATTATTGTTGTTAGTGTTTTCTGAATCATTTCTTTGCAGTAATCTTTACCAAAGAGGCCAGACCTATATGTCCACACTAAAATGACCTAACTTCCTTAGTCATCGTGAAGTTTGCTCATCCCTCTGGCCCTCAAGTACCTATCCAACTGCTACCCATGACTTGTGATCCCAGAAGACTGGTTCTTTTATTCTTCAATGAGTATTCTCTGCCTTGCCTCTTCACCCCCATTGCTTGTGTTTTCCTTGTCTGGGAAGGCTTCTGGTTCTCTGAAAGCTTCTGTCCTTGGTGATGGGTCCCCTTTCTGGAATCTAAACCCAACAGTAAATATTCTATCACTCTTTCTCCATTTCTAAAAAGGCAATACAGTTATTTTTTGTCTCTTAGGATTCTTATGAGATTGAGATATTTAAATGAACCTTCAACATATACAGATTATTATATTCAATATTGTTACTGTCAAAACAGACTTTGCTGTCCATTTTTTTTCAAAACAGGGCAATTAAAACATAAACAGTGTTATTAAGAGCTTCACTTAGAAGGAAGTAATCATATATTTGTATTTACCTTGGTGTAAGATTACTTTGGTTAGCTCACCTTAGCAAAGGGGAATTTAATGAAAGAATACTTAGGACTCTTAAAGAATTGACAGCAATGTGGGAGACAGGTCTCAGGGAAGAAGACATAAAGTAGGAAGCTCAGTAACTATCCTGAAGCAAATCGGACCTCTTCCAAGACTGCTGCTGCTGAGCCATGTTGAAGATTTCAAGGGTATTTGCTTGTCCTGTTTTAGCTAGGTCAACTTCCAAAATTCTGGATGAGAATACTTCTGGCTGAGTTCCTCTGAGGGGTAGGAAAGAGAGATCCAACTCCTTTGGTCACCTTCAACAGTATAGGCAAAGGGCGAGTCATTGCTACGAGGAAAGAGTGTTATTGAAGAGGGTGGAACAGATACTAGATTACTAAAAATGTAAGTACTACTGCAACTTTTTAGAGATAGGTGCCTTCTCCCCTAATAAATGAATAGTCCCTTGGAAATTTACATATATATTTAAGTGTATACATATATAAGTATATATTTACATATATATGTTTTATATATAGTATATATGTTACGTTTATATATCCTATACATAAATCCTGGACTTTGAAGTTTGAAAGACAGGAGTTTGAGTCTTAGGCCCTATACTTATTACTAATAAACATTATTGCACTATTGCAAGATTTTAATGAAATCACACTAGTAAAATACTAATACAGTGTTTGGAAAATGTTCAATAAACATAGATAATGTTTATCAATGTTATCATTAATATAAATATGACACAAGCTGTTTTTCTCTTCAATCTAAGGAAAGTGAAATATACATAATTTGTTTTAGATCATATAACAGTTTAGCCCCAACATTAAAAAACAAAAAAAGATTGCATGACCATTTATTATGAATCTACTATCCTTCCTGTACACATTTATTCAAATATGTAGAATTCACTTTTTAATAAATACATTTATTTCTTTAAAGAACCAAATATCTGAAATATAATTCAAATCATGGCCTGTAGTGCAATAGTTCATTTCACTATAGTAACTCCTTCTCCCATAATATACTGTCAGTATTATAAAATGCTGTTCTCACAGTCTCCCTAGCTAATCAATGCTCAGAAAGATGCACCCACCATTATTAATCAACAAAAGTGTCTGTCAATCTCAGCCCTCAAATGTTAAATTGTATTCTCCCCAGCAAGCCACAGAGCCCTTTTTGATATTAAAATATCTTTAGTCTCATCATGGTCTATTGCGCAGTCCATTCCTTTAAGCTATTAATCTCATTATATAACCTCCCTGGCCAAGTCACTCACTTTAAAAGGACTTCCCTTTTGCCATCATTGTAAAGACCAAAGGAAAAGAAGATAGCTCTTTCCAAGCCTCAAAAGGGAAGGAAGTGATCTATTCTTTATTACACTTTATTATGTCCTTTTGAAAATCTTATCATGTATTAGCAGTAATATTCATGACACTGGAGTACACTTACAATAGTCAGCGCTCATGGTTATCATAAAGCTTCACTTCAGCATTTAATCAACTCTAAAAGCCATTCATTGCTTTGGATATTCCCAGTGCAATGAACATTATCCATAAGCAATTTTTTTTTTCATAGAGAAGCAAGATGGCATAGAGGATGGAATCTGGCGCTAGTAGGGACTTATCCGATTTTTAAAAGGGCATTTTAATTTCCATAATACCTTCTCCAAGGAGTCTGCTGAGTGGTCATTTAATCTACCAACTTTAGAAAAAAATTTAAAAGCATTGTCTTGCTTTCTGTATTGAGGACTACTTTCAGGAAATGAACAGGTTTGGGAGGGTAGCTTCAAGAAAAGCAGCATGAGAAGGATGGAATTAGGTAGTTGTAATGGAAGCTTCTTCCTTGTGTGGTGGATATTGGGACATGAAATGTTCTGTCAAATCCAAACTACTTCTTTTCTATGGCGATAGCACCACTGTTCTTTCTGAGGGGATGGCTTCTTAGAAGCATGTTCATTAAATCTAGGTTAAGAGATTTGAATTTCTGAAAGAGAAGGTAGCCCTTGAACTTCTACTTCCATCCCTCTTATCTTGAAAAATATTATCTCTGAGGGCCTTGAGGAGCAATTAAGCTACTACCATCATCTCATTATTATTACTGTATTATTATTAGCCTGATATAAGTAGGGGCTCAACCAATGTTTCTGATAAAATAAAAGCTGTTCCTCAGCCTGGAGCTAACAACACTGAAGAAAAAGGATCCTCTGCTCCCTAAGCAACTCAGCCAAAATCCAGAGATTTGTATTTTTAATTTTTTTTTATTTATCAGTTGTGATACCTAGGATGATTTGACACTTGATTAAGTCTATGCTTACCTCTTTTCTTTCCTATGTTCTACTACATTTGTGACCACTCATTACCTACTTTACTAATGCCTTTTAGTCCTTCTGAAATTTGTTTTATGGATGCTCACTAACCTCACAGCCTCAAAAACAACAAAAGCGAGAAAAACTATTCTTTCTCTGCATACTTCAAATACCTGAGCTCCAGTCTGACATCCTAACATTATTTTGAACTTTATGCTGAGAATTCCTACAAGAACACCCCATTATCACTTCATATGCAATATTACACGTGCACATACAGAGCCATTTTTTTCATGTATGTATGTCTCTTTTTTATCAGAAGATCCTTGAGAGAAGGGACAATGTTCCTTACTCCATTTATTCCATTACAATTCCTTATTTTAACATTATAGATGTTGTTTAAAGACATGGTATAGAGACGCCTGGGTGGCTCCATTGGTTAGGTGGCTGCTGACTCTTGATTTTGTCTCAGGTCATGATCTCAGCATCCTGGGATTGAGCCCCTCATTGGGCTCCATGCTGAGGGAGGAGTCTGCTTGAGATTCTCTCTCTCCCTCTCCCTTTGCCCCTTCCCCCCTCATGTGCATGCATGCTCTCTGTTTCTCTCTCAAATAAGTAAATAAATCTTTAAAAAAAAAAAGGTAAGATATAAAGACTCATGATGAGCAAAGTCACTCAGTATAAAATAAACTTCTCTGGTGTGCCTTTTGTTTTGTTTTGTTTTTAATTCTTTTTTTTTCTAAGATTTTATTTATTTATTTGACAGAGACACAGCGAGAGCAGGAACACAAGCAGGGGGAGTGGGAGAGGGAGTAGCAGGCTTCCCGCTGAGCAGGGAGCCTGATGCGGGGCTTGATCCCAGGACCCTGGGATCATGACCTGAGCCGAAGGCAGACACATAATGACTGAGCCACCCAGGCGCCCCTTTTAATTCTCTTTTACAATAATCTCTATCAGTGTCTTCTAAGAGCTAATACAGATAAATATATATGAAGCTGCCAAAGAGCTAAATGTCATTACAACCTGCTAGATTATCTTACTCGGTACCACAACAGAGTGATAGTACGGTCACTGTGGCAATTTTTTATTACCTATATTAGAGCTGAAGAAATTGAGGGTCAGAAAAAATAAGCTACTTGCCCAAGATCACACAGCTAATGAGCAGCCAGGTCAAAGGTCAAGCCAGGTCTAGCTGACTCCAGAATTTTACAACCTGGCAAATTCTCAGGGAGACAGACAGCAAGGCTTCAGAGGGAAAAGGCTCAATAGTGTGGTGTGGTAAATGCACCTGAAGGGAACACTTCAAATGGAATAATAATATTCATGGAATATGGACAGTGTGTTCATCAGAACTGCTAAGAGATGTGAAAGAGGGGCTTCCTTGATATGTTGACATTGGATATGGTCCAAGTGCCTGCCTTCAGTGGCGGATAAGCACATTAAAAACGGCTCAGGCTAGGGGCACCTGGATGGCTCAGTCGTGAAGCGTCTGACTTTGGCTCAGGTCATGATCCCAGGGTCCTGGGATGGAGCCCCACATCGGGCTCCCTGCTTGGCGGGAAGCCTACTTCTCCCTCTCCCACTCCCCCGGCTTGTGTTCCTGCTCTCGCTATCTCTCTCTCTGTCAAAAAATAAATATAAAAAAAAAAAAATGGCTCAGGCTGAATTTCTCCAGCACTATGGGATGCATATTCAGGTCAAAATTAATATTTAGAGAAAATAAAGGTGTTATTTTTACATATATGGTTAAATTTGGAAGGATGAAGTTTTTATATTTTCCCCTATATTACAGCTTTAAATCATAAAAGTTAATTTTCATAGAGTCTTTAAATTTGCAGCAGTACTGCAAAATTAATTTGTTGTTTGTGTTAAAATTTGCAAATTCAAAGCTTAATTTAAAATAAAAGATGAAAAATTTTCTCCTTATCTTACCATTTTGTTTGTTTAGGTTACGGGCTGACAAGCAAAAATCAGGAGCTATGTTGTCTAAAGAAGGTAGGCATGCAGGCATTAACCTCATTTAAATTTCTGAGTGATTTGATAGTTGAATTTCCCAACAGTAAAGTTGCACCTAAAATTGATCACCTTCGGTGTCATCAACAGATGTCCCTAAAACCGTTAGCAACTAATGGATTGTTTAAAGGACCTTAATGGCTCATTTGTCTAGTCAAAACCCCATCAACTCAACCTTTGGAAAACAGTACTTTGCTGTCATTAGAAAATTGAGTCCATTGTCCTTTAATTTTGAAATGACATGTATTTCAAATCAATTAAAGGCAGAAAGACCAATTATCTGGTATATCTGTGACAACCAGAGTGTTTTGAATAGCTGATGACAAAGAGTGCTACAGCACAGTAGACTGCTTACTGATGAGTCAGGTAGAGGGACCGAAAAAAAAAAAAGATGTATGTAATCTTAATATAAATGTGTTAGTTCCCAAAGGGCTATTAAGTCAGATGTGTGTCTTCTTCCAATGGCTCTCAGTGGTTTTAAATAATGAAACCTTATATTTAAAGCCTTCTATCTTTTCTAGACCTCTTTGAAGGGTTTGGAAATATTCATGGCTTAAAAGTTCTCCATTGTATCTTCCTATTAAACACTTTTATCTCTTTTTTTCTCATCTTTCAACAGCCATGGTTATAATCTATAGTTTGTTGTATAATTGAAACATAACAAATTTCATTTATAAAAATTGTTCCTAGAGAAAAAATGAGGTGTTTTCCCCTCATGTTTCTATATTATCTATAATGATAACTTCTGATCCAAATTATGGTCCAATAAATATGCACACAGCCATGCAGATTTTCGGCATGCAATTTTTCAAAAGGCTATAGTCATGGGATGTTAATGTACTTTTAATTGTCATAACATTGCTGAAAACGTAGCCAAAATTAGCAAATTAATAATGGCTTTGCTATGACTCATGAAAACAGTTACATAAATAAAAACTATGTGGTGAGGAAGCCTATCTGGACATACACACTACTCCAATGACATTAGATAGTTTTGATTTTTACTCTTTAATAAACGTTCCTTTATTTTCATTCATATTGACTTCATTTAACATATTCTATTGGGGTAAAAAACCCACAGACTTTTTACTTAGAAATTATTTGCCTTACGTATCATTGAGATAAATGAAGAATGTTTTAGATTTGATTCAATACAGCCAAGTTATTGAACTTTTCATTTAATTGGGCTGTTATTTAGAGGGGACCTATTTAAATGGCAGTCTGTAAGGGAATGCCTTACTGAATAAAGGATTTTTTCCCCATTTTTAAAGATCATTAAAAAAAATTTTTTTAAATGTTAAAGTACAATTCAGGAACAGTAAGGGTAACTAGTGTAGAGTTATACAGGTTTTGGCAAACACATATGGTTGTGTAACATTATTAAATAAGATAAAAGATAAAGAACACTTTCATTAGATCACAAATTTTCTTCAAGTCACTTTGTAGCTAACACCCACTCTCACCCTCAGTCCCTAGCAGCACGGATCTGTGATCTGTCAGTTGAGTTTTTTCCAGCTGGTATTATCAATGGAATTATTCATTATGTAGCATCTGGAGTCTGACTTCTTTCCCAATGCATAATGCACTTTAGAATGGTCTCTGTTGTGTGTACCAGTAGTTCATTCCTCTTTATTGCTGAGTAGCATTCCATTTTATGGGTGCTTTTTCAATCATTCCTCAATGGAGGGACAGTTAGGTTGGTTCCAGGTAGGGGCAGTTATGAATTCAGCTGCTCTAAATATTCAAATAGAGGGGTGCCTGGGTGGCTCAGTCATTAAGCGTCTGCCTTTGGCTCAGGTCATGATCCAGGGTCCTGGGATCGAGCCCCGCATCGGGCTCCCTGCTCAGAGGGAAGCCTGCTTCTCCTTCTCCCACTCCCCCTGCTTGTGTTTACTTCTCTCGCTTTGTCTCTGTCAAATAAATAAATAAAATCTATAAAATAAAAATAAAAATAAATATTCAAATAGTTTTTTAAGTGTGCACCATTTATGTAAAATTATGCATACACAATATTACACATACACTATGTATTTATACACACTGCATGAAGTCAGATGCCTGCAATTATATCTGGAAATATTAACAATGGCTATCTCTGAGAAATCTAGGAATGATTTTAACTTTCTATACTTCTCTAAATCATTTTTAAAAATGTTTTATTGTTATGTTAATCACCATACATCATTAGTTTTTGATGTAGTGTTCCATGATTCATTGTTTGCATATAATACCCAGTGCTCCATGCAGTATGTGCCCTCTTTAATACCCATCACCAGGCTAACCCATCCTCCCTCCCCCTCCCCTCTAGAACCCTCAGTTTGTTTTTCAGAGTCCATCATCTCTCATGGTTCATCTCCCCATCTGGTTTCCCCCACTTCATTCTTCCCTTCCTGCTATCTTCTCAAATAGAGGTTTTTGTAGGAGCATAGGTTTTACTTTTTCTAGGCCTATACCTAGAAGAAAGATTGTTGGGTCATATGGTGAGTGTGTGTTTAATTTTATAAGAGACTGCCAAGCTGTTTCCGAAGTGGCTGCACAATCTGTCATTTCGTACAAGCAGTGTGTAAGAACTCCAGTTGCCCTGCCTCTTTGCCATGTCTTGGTATTGTCACATAGGTCTGCTGTGGTATCCAGTTGTAGTTTCAATTTACATTTTCCCTAATGGCTAATGATGGACATCTCTTCAGGTGCTGATTTGTCATTCTTTGGTGGGGTGTGGTTAAATCTTTTTTCCTTTTCTTCCTTTTTCTGTTTTGGTTGTTAGTTTTCTTACTGAGTTTTAGAGTAATCTATCTATCTATCTATATGTACATATATATTTAGAACTTAGTATGTATATGTATATATATGCATATGTATATATTCTCTAGATATACATGCTTTCTGTTATGTGCTTTGAATATACTTCTCTCAGTCTATCACTTTCCTTTTTTCTTAACAGTGTCTTTCAAAGAGCAAATGTCCTTAGTTTTGATGAAGTCCAATTTACTACTTTTTTTTTTTATGATTCATCCTTTTGGTGTTATATCCAATAAATTTCACCTAACCCAGGCTCACAGTGATTTTCTCTTGTGTTTTCTTCTAGATGTTTTATAGTTTTAGGAATTGCATTTAGGTCTGGGATCGATTGTGAATGAATTTTTTGGGTGTGGTATGAGATAAGAGTAACAGTTCACTCTTTCACCTATAGGCATACACACTCCTCCCATCATCATTTATTGAAAAGACTGTCCTTTTCCCATTGAATTGCCATTGTACCATTGTGAAAACTCAGTTGCCAATATATGTGTGGGTTTATTCTAGATCTGTTCCATGATCTACATGTCCATCCTTTCTCCAGTAACATACTATCTTCATTTCTACAGCTTTATAGTAAGGTCTGAATTCACACAGTGTGAGTTCCTAAACTTTGCTCTTCTTCTTTGGTTATTCTAGTTGCTTTGCATTTTCATATACACTTTAGAATCACCTTATTAATTTCTACACACGCAAAAAAAAAAAAAAAAAAAAAACCTTTGAATTTAGATCGGAATTTTGAGTCTTCAGAACAGTTTACAAAGAATTGACAACAATATTGAGTCTTCCAATCCATAAGCCTGGTAAATCTTTCCATTATTTTAGATCTTTTCTTTTTCTTTAGTTAGTATTTTGTTGTTTCCAGCTGATCTTACATATATTTTAATAGATTTATGTACAAGTATTTCTTATACTTTTGTTTCTACTATAAATGGTACTTTAAAATTTTGAATTCCTGGGGCACCTGGGTGGCTCAGTCAGTTAAGCGTCTGCCTTTGGCTCAGGTTATGATCTCAGGGTCCTGGGATCGAGCCCTGCATTGGGCTCCTTCTTCAATGGGGAGCCTGCTTCTCCCTCTGTGTGCCACTCCCCCTGCTTGTGTGCTTTCACTCTCTCTCTCTCTGACACATAAATAAATAAAATCTTTAAAAAAAAGTCAACTTTATGAGTATACAATTACTGTGGAATTTCATTGTTTTCTTTTTCATGTTTGTAGGGTCTGTACTGAAGAGACGATCCCTCTTTCCTTTCTAAAATTGGTACTTTGTGTCTCTTTCCTTTCTCTCTCATTTCTCTCTCTCTCTCTCTCTCTCTCACACACACACACACACACACACACACACACACTTTGTATCTTTTTTGTCAGTATGGCTAGAAGCTTATCAATTTTATTAATCTCCACCAAAAACCAGCTTTTCATTTTGTTAATTTTATTATTTTCCTTTTCTTCATTTTACTAATTTTGGTTGCTTTTTCTTTCTTCTTGCTGTGAGTTTAACCTGCTCTCCTTTTTCTAATTGTGTAAGCTTAGATAATTCTCTTGCAATCTACCTTCTTTTTTAATATAAGTATATAATACTATAAATTTCCTTCTTAATACTGCTTGAGCAGAAGCCCCAAGTTTTTCATATATATTTATTCAATTAAACATATTATCTGATTTCATTTTTTCTCTCTCCAACCCTGAGTTATTTAGAAATGTATTGTTTAATTTCCAAGAATATGGAGACTTTACAGATATCTTTTTCATAGTTTATTTTGTTACAGGTTAAGAACATATATGGTATAATTCTTTTAAATTTGTTGAAGTTTGTTTTATGTTCCAACTATGACCTATCTTGGTAAAAGTTACATGCATGATTGAAAGAATGTGTATGTGTTGCAGTTTGGTGGAATGTTTCTTAAATCACAATTAGGTCAATTATTTATATTGTTTTCAGGTCCATTTAACCATGGTGATTTTCACCCAGTTTGTCATTCACTGAAATAGGTATGATAAATTCTTCAACTATAATTGTGGATTTGCCTGTTCTCTCCTTTTAGCTATATCAATTTTCCTTTGTCTAATTTGATGTTCATTTATTAGGTGCATAGCCATTTCGGATTGTTATCCGTTCTGTGAAGTGACGCCTTTGTCATTATTCAGTTTCTGTATGTATCACTTGCAATAGTCCTTGTTCTGAGGTGTACATTTTCTGATTTCAATATAGCCCCTCCACCTTAATTTTGGAAAGAATACCTTTTTCCTCTCCTTTCCTTTAGCCTATCAGTGTCTTTCTATTTTACACATATTGTACTGTTTTGTTTTTTAGACAGCTTGTAGTGGGCCTTACTTTGTTATATAGTTGGGCAATCTGTCTTTTAAAGAAATGTGTGTTTAGATCATTTATGTTTTTTGATGCTGGTATGAGTGGACTAAAGTCTATATCTTGTTTATTTCTAATTGTTCCATATATTTCTGTTTCAGTTTTAGTCTTGCCATTCACTGAGTATTTTTGGATAGAGTATTTTTTACAAATCCATTTTATTTCCACTTCTGGTTCATTATGTATACCTATTATTAAAAAAAATTGGGGTTGTTTTCCTAGACTTCACATACACATCTTTTTTTTTTTAAGTTTTTTTTCTTTGTTTGTTTATTTTTTATTATCTCTACACCCAATGTGGGGCTTGAATTCAGAACCTGAAATCAAGAGTTGCACGTTCTTCTGACAGAGCCAGCCAGGCACCCCATCATGTGCCTCTTCAATCACAGTTTACCTTCAGACAATATTGTACCACTTCATGTGTAGTGAATGTATCACACACCAGTTTCTCTCTACCATGCATTGTATTATTTTATTTTACTGCTTGAGTAAATACATTTTACTTTTTTACGTAAATACATTTTACTTTTTAAAAAAGATTTTTTTTTTTTTTTATTAGAGCACAGGACCTGGGGGCAGGGGGGAGAGGAAGAAGCAGACTCCCTGCTGAGCAGGGCAGGACCTGGGATCATAACCTGAGCTGAAGGCAGACGCTTAACTGACTGAACCACCCAGGTGCCCCCATACATTTTCCTTTCTTGTGCACTATTAACATATGGTACTTTGCTACGATTTTTGTTGTAAGTAGTCAGTTATGTGTTAGAGCAATTACCTGAAAAAAAATTATATATTCTATTTTCGATATACTTAATTTCTTTGTGTAGATACAAGTTTTTGCCTGATATTCTTTATGGCTGAAAAACTTTCTTTAAAATGTATTATATTTCGGTCTTTAAGTAAAGTACTCTCTGCTTTTCTGTGTCTGAAAAAAAAAGTCCTTATTTCTCCTTTATTTTGAAAGTATCTTCACAGAGTATAGAATTCTGGGTTGACTTTTTTTTTTAAAGCATTATCAAAATGTCACTTTATTGTATTTTCATTGACAAGAAATCTGATGGAAATTTACCTTTGTTCCCTCTGTGTATAATTTGTTATTTTTTTCTGGTTGCCTTCAAGATTTTCTCTTTATCTTAGATTTTTAACTGTTTGAATAACAAGAGGTTTGGTTGTTTTGTTTTGTTTTAAATCATCCTGTTTATTGTTCTCTGAGCTTCTTGAAACTGTTTTTATTTTAAACTTCTTATACATTATCATCTTTTAATATTTCTTCTGTCCCATTATTTCACACTGCTTTTTGTACCTATTTATTTGCATGTATGTTAGATTTATATTTTCCCATAGTCCTTGGCTGCTGTGTGCTTTATTATTTTTATTATTATTACTATTATTATTATTTGGCATTTCAGTTTAGGTAGTTTCTATTGATATATCTTCAGTTCACTGATTCTTTCCCCGTCTGTATCATCTATGATGAGACCATTGGAAACATTCTTCACCTCTGTTACTGTGTATATCATCTCTAGCATTTCTATTTTTTAAATTGTTTGTATTTTTTATTGATTGATTGATTTTAAGATTTTATTTATTTGTGAGAAAGAGAGGGAGCATAAGCTGGTGGACGGGCAGAGGGAGAGGGAGAAGCAGACTCCCCACCGAGCAGGGAGTCCAAATCAGGGCTTGATTGCAGGGCCCTGGGATCAGGACCTGAGCCAAAGGCAGATGGTTAACCAAGACTCCCAGGGGCCCATCTAAATTTTTTATTATAGTTTACCATCTAATCATGCCTGTTGTCCACTATTTCCACTACAGTCTTCAACTTATTAACTATATTTAAAAGTCTATGTCTGATAGTTTTAGCACCTTTGTCATATCTGAATCTGTTTTGATTGATTGCTTTGTCTCCTGGGCATGTATTGTTTTTCTTATTTCCTTTTGCATATTATTATTTGAATTCCAGTATCTTATGTAGAATTGTAAAAAATTAGGTAAATAAGGGCGCCTGGGTGGCTCAGTTGGTTGAGTGTCTGCCTTTGGCTCAGGTCGTGATCCCAGGATTTTGGGATGGAGCCCCATGTCAGGGTCCTTGCTCAGCGGGAAGTCTGCTTCTCTCTCTCTCCCTCTGCCTCTGCCTCCTCTGTGCTCTCTCTCTCTCAAATAAATAAACAAAATCTTAAAAAAAAATAGGTAAATAATAGGTCATGCTTGGAAATGTACACATCCTCTTTTTCTAAATTTTTAGTGTCAGAGGTTAAATCAGTCTAGTCAGGAGTTGAACTAGGTTTGATTTGTTGTTGTTATGGCTTCCCTCAGTGCACCACAGGCTACAAATACCTCTTAGTTATCTTTGTGTTTAGGCTAGGGACTGATCTTCTGGAGAGTTTTCCTATTGTTTTTCCACCCTTAGCTTTAGGTCTTCACATTGCACTTATTTTCAGAGAAGGTTTCTCTCTCTCTTAGGATATATATATCTTGTGTGTGTGTGTGCCTCTGTGTGTGTGTGCGTGTGTGTGTGTGCGTGTGTGTGTGTGTGTATTTTAACCAGGATTAGACTGCCATTACTCTTTACATAACTCTTGCTAGGCAGGTGGACATGAGTATCTCTGCTGTTCTGCTCCAACCCCAATCTTAGGCAAGTGTGATGCCTCGGGTTTTCAGGAATGAAGATTTCTCAATGATACTGCCCTTCTTCCAGCAGTAGGGATATCATGGTCTGGGCTCATGATGTCTTTCTGCCCCTACTCCTGGAGTAGAGGGATTTTTTGTTGTTTTTTTAAATTAAATTAAATTTTATATTTTATTTCTCTTCCCTTAGCTGTAATGGGTTTTTGTATATGTCCTGAGGGTGATGGTGTTTGTTATGGTTCCCTTAGAAGCTTTAGGCTTTGTTCCCTGGGAGATACAAGAGATAAGATAGAAGGATCCCAGTGAGAATTTGTATCTTTCCCACAGTAGCTATTTTTTCCCCCTCCCCCAGGCTTGCATTGTAAACAGGGCTTCCTCTATTCTCTTGTCCTCTAAACCAGTCTTTATTGTGACATTTAGTAAAGTCTGTGGACAAGAACCTTCAAGTGGGTGTGAATTCCTCTTGTGTCTGTTGCATCCCAAGTTTCTATACTTTTTTGTGAACTATCACACTCAGCCTTTAGCCATTTGTTTAAAATTTCAACTGAATTCTTATTACCCTTGGCATGTCTTGCATTTGGCCTATGCTATAGTAAGCCAGTGCTCCTATCCATTTTCTCTAGGAGTTCCTGTCCTATCAGATTTGGGTTATATGATTGTCAAGTAACCTCAGGTGCCTGGTAGAGTCAATAAAAGACATAATCCTTAAAATTAACCAGCTTTTCTGGATTAATACTGTAGTAGAAATTATGCTTTGTCCAGCTTTCTACAACCAAGTCAAAGCCAGGAGTGACAATGGAATGTAATTATGAGTAAAAGCTAAGTGAGAAATAGGAATGAAGTAACAAATATATGAAGACAATTGGAATTATTGTGTCATTTTATTTTTAGTTATTATTCTGGGTTATTTTGTGTGTATCTGTTTCTGAGTGTACATGTGAATGAGTACATGAGTATCTACATGTAAAAAATAGAAAACATTTGGACTTCCAAAACAGAAAATAACGATATCCTTTTATTATAAAAGAGAGGCAACCCAATGATTATCTTTCATCTGACTTGGCAAAGCTCCAGTTTACACACCAAGATAATAATTTCCTTAAAATACAGAAACGGGATTTCAGTATATGAAACAGTGAACATTTGTAGTCAATGGGAACATGAGCTTCTGGGAATTTTAAATGAAAATCACTATGAAAATCCTAATCTCATTATTCATAATGCACCATTTACTGATATGTTTAGATGGCTTCTGTGTTTTGAGTATTGTGTGTTTTTACCCCCTACTTTTTTCAAAAGGAGGTCTTCTTGGTTGTTCTGAGAAATTCAGTATAAAATTTCTATTAGAGAATATGCATAGCATTTTCCAAGATGGGTCTTTGCTTTAAATATTTAACAGTATTTTTAAAGACTGCAAAACTGGAAAAATTAAAGCACTTCTATCATAATAATGAAAGATTATATATTCTGATTATGTTGAAAAGGACTGATGACAGGGAATGATTTGGGGCACACATGTTGGGCCTGTTTTCTTGACATGGGTGGTTCTAATAAAAAATATTTAAATCTGAACCTTCTGGTTTTTATTCCAGAAATGGAAATATCAGAATTAAATAGCTTGTATTCCCTCCCTCTGTTATATAATACAAGATGTATATAATGGGGCACAGCTTGGATTGGAATTTTGTCTATTAATAAAAGCACAACCTCATTATTCAAAGAGAAAATATGTATAATAGGATAAAAGAGAATTATGTTATACAATGAAAATATGGACACTGATGAAAAAAATAAGACCTCTTTCTCTCTACTCTTTTAAAACCTTTCATTGAAGTATAATCACAACCAGAAAGGATCACATGAGTGTACAGCTTGATGAATTTTCACAGCTAAATAACCTAGTTTAATCAGCTCTGAGGTAAAATCCAAAAACAAAACAACATATACCCCAGGTCATTACGAATACTACAGAAGCTTCTTTCTCTTCCTTCAAGCCTCTACCTCTGTATGAGTAACTGCTACCCTGAGTTCTAACAGCATAAATTAGTTTTGTATGTTTTGTACTTCATATGAATGGAATATTGGTGTATGTATTCCTTCTGACTTCTTTTGCTCAACATTACGTGTTAGATTTATCCATAGTGTTCTTTTTTTATTATGTTAATCACCATACATTATATCATTAGTTTTTGATGTAGTGTTTCATATTGTTCTATGTAGTTGAAAATCATCCATTCTCCTTGGTGTAGTCTGGCATTTCATTTTGTGAATATAGCATACTTTACCCAATAAAAGGAATTTGGGTAATCAACAGTTTGGGGGGATTATGGTAATGCTGCTATAAATATTCTAATACATATATTTGGCAAACATGCACAATGTGTTAAGTATAAACCTAGGAGTAGAATTATCGGGTCATCAGGTATGCATGCATTTAGCTTTGGTAGATTCTTCCATGCAGATTTATGAAGTGGTTTTTATCAAATTGTACTCCCACTGGCAGGTTATGAGAGTTCCAGGTACTCCATATCTTTACTAACACTTGATTATTTTTTATCATTTTTACTTTATTCTGCTGTATTCTACTTTATGGTATCATGGTGTGATTTCAATTTATATTTTCCTGATACACAGTGAAGATAAATATCTTTACATATATTTATTGACAATTTGGATATCCACTCTTGTTAAATGTCCTCTTAAATCTTTTGTCCATCTGTTGGCTAAGCTATATTTTTTCTTACTGTTTTGTTAGATAACTTGATATATTACAGAAACTAGTCCTTGGTCAGTTATGTATAGTGAATATCTTCTCTCATTCTATGAACTTCTTTCTATACTATAAAGGGTAACTTCTGATAAACAGAAGTTCTTAAGTTTGAGATCATCTAATTTATTAATATTTTTTCTTTT
Source organism: Zalophus californianus (assembly GCF_009762305.2). Classification (NCBI taxonomy): domain Eukaryota; kingdom Metazoa; phylum Chordata; class Mammalia; order Carnivora; family Otariidae; genus Zalophus; species Zalophus californianus. The sequence continues at coordinate 67,203,063 of NC_045598.1, read as the reverse complement.
ATGATTAGCTTTTTTTGTGTCCCACTTGAGAATCTTTGCTTAACTCATAATTTTTTTAAATTTATTATCCTAAAGGTTTTATTGATTTACCTTTTACATTTAAATGTGCTATTGATCTGTAGTTGATTTTTGGTTAGGTGTGAGGTAGAAACCCAGGTACATTTTTATAGAATGGACCTAACACCATATATTGAAAAGATCATTCATGTCTTAGAGCACTGGGGTCACCTTTGTCACAAGTCAGTTGAGTACTTATGTGCAGGTGTATTTTTTAACTCTGTTCTATTCACAGGGTAGACTTGTCTGTTGTTGCAGCGATATTTCATTGTCCAAATTATTACAGCTTCATCTTAGCTATTGTTAAATGGAGTAAGTTTTTCAGTTATGTCTGACTTCTTCAAGATTGCCTTGGCTTATGCTTTGAAACTTTTATTTCCATCTGGATTTTGGAATCTCGTTGTCCATTTATACACACATATACATTCACATCCTTGTTGGCATTTTAATTGCAACTGCACGAAATTTATAGATTAATTTGGGCAGAGTAGATACTTATATAATTTTGAACTTCTAATCCAAGAACTTGTATACCTACTTACTCATATCTTCATTAATTTCTCTCTTTTTTTTTAATTTTATTTAAATTCAAGTTAGAGTTTAAGTATAAACCTAGGAGTAGAGTTAGGTGTATTATTAGTTTCAGGGGTAGAATTTAATGATTCATCAGTTGCATGTAACACCCAGTGCTCATTATAGCAAGTGTCCTCCTTGCTGCCCATCACCCAATTACCCCATCCCCTCACCCACCTCCCCTCCAGCAACCCTCAGCTTGTTCCCTATAGTTAAGAGTGTCTTATGGTTTGCCTCTCTCTGTTTTTAACTTATCTTATTTTTCTTTCCCTTCCCCTATGTTCATCTGTTTTGTTAATTAAATTCCACATATGAGTGAAATCATATGGTATTTGTCTTTCTCTGACTGACTTATTTCACTGAGCATAATACCCTCTACTTCTACCCATATCATTGCAAATGGCAAGATTTCATTCTTTTTGATGGCTGAGTAATATTCCATTGTGTGTGTGTGTGATTTATATATACCCTTTGGATAAATACCTTGTAGTAGTACAATTGCTGGGTCATAGAGTTGTTCTGTTTTTAACTTTTAGAGGAACCTCCATACTGTTTTCCAGAGTGGCTGCACCAGTTTGCATTCCCACCAACAGTGTAAGAGGGGTCCCCTTCTCTACATCCTTGCCAACAACTGTTATTTCCTGAGTTGTTAATTTTAGCCATTCTGACAGGTATGAGGTGATATCTCACTGTAGTTTTGATTTGTATTTCCCTGATGATGACTGATGTTGAGCATCTTTTCACATGTCTGTTAGCCATCTGTGTAAAAATCAATGCACAGAAGTCAGTTGCATTTCTATACACCAATAATGAAGCAGTAGAAAGAGAAATCAAGGAATTGATCCCATTTACAATTGCACCAAAAGCCATAAGATACCTAGGAATAAACCTAACCAAAGAGGTAAAAGATCTGTACTTTGAAAACTATCGAACACTTATGAAAGAAATTGAGGGAGACACAGAGAAATGGAAAAACATATCATGTTAATGGGTTGGAAGAACAAATACTGTTAAAATGTCTATACTACCCGAAGCAAGCTACACATTCAATGCGATCCTTATCAAAATAACACCAGCATTTTTCCCAGAGCTGGAACAAACATATCTTCTTTAATTTCTTTTATGCTCTTTGGAGTTTTCAGTCTAGAGCTATTTTGTTCACATCTTTTGTAAGGTGTATTTAAACATTTGATACATTTTGTTGCTAAGGTTATTAACCTTTTTAAATTTCAATTTTACCTGTGTTGCTAATATATAGAAATACAATTTATTTATGTGTGTCTCTATACACAGTCTCCTTGCTAAAGTCATTTATTCTAAAAAATTTTTAGGGTCTTCTGAATTTTCAATATAAACAATTATCTTGTCTTCAGATGATGCCAGTTCCATTTCTTTTATCTAAAAATTAATGTTGTTTCTTTGTCCATTTTTCTGCCTTATTGGTTGGTTGCAGAGTGAATAAAATGTTGAATAGAAGTGAAGATAGTTGCATCGTTGTCTCATTCCCAATTCTAGGGATAGAGTTTACAGTAACTGAGTGTGATGATTACATTTATGTTTTCTGTAACCTCCCTTTCTTTTGTTTAATATTTTTATTCCATCAGGATACATGTAAATGTTCAGTGGACCCGTTAGTTCAAAGGTGAAAAGAGGAAAGGAACAGTAAGTCAGGAGAAAATGGACAAAGGGAGTATAAGGGTTTATTTCACTAGTCTTATTCTGCCTGTCTAGAGAACAGGAATGTTTAATGAAAACAGGAAGGCAGAGAAAGGATTCAAAGAGGAGAAGAATTCCTAGTAGTCATTGACATCCTTTCAGAACTTCAGTGTTAAGGAGTGTAAAAAGAGATAACAAAGAAGACTTGATTCTGTGACTTCCCCATATCTAAAACACTTCACTTTTGAAATAGTATCTATAATTTTTAAAAATTATAATCAAGAAGTTTAATATATTGTAAAGGGATGCCATACTTTAAATGGTCTGTGTCTGTTAGGATATCAGATCATTCTCTAAATCTCATCCTTTTAAAAGACTTTTATATATTTATTTATTTGAGAGAAAGAGAGGCAGAAGGAGTGGGAGAGAATCTCAAGCAGACTCCCTACTGAGTGCGGAGCCTGACTCGGGGCTTGATCCTATGACCCTGAGATCATGACCTGAGCTGAAATCAAGAGTCCAATGTTCAACCAACTGAGCCATCCAGACCCCCCTAAATCCCATAATTTATTTACAGTCTTACTTTGATATATATCACCATTGAAACTTTAAGGCATGTATTAATATCTGGAGATTTTTGTTTCTCTTCTCAAGGCTTAATAAATTAAACCAAAATATGAATGCCATATATTCATTAGAAAACTACAGAATTCTTCGGTTGTTATGGTATGATCCATGGATTATATTATGGTGTAACCCAAAGATGCATATTTATCCTTTAATATAAAATATTTATTGAAATATATTAGGTCCAAAAACACTGTGATGGTAGATATGAATACAGAGATAAAGAAAGCATATGAGGTGACTATCTGGAGCTTACTTTGTGGTATACATCATAATGTAATTTCATCAGGTTATCAAGGCATTGTCACAAAGGATTCAAGCAGTGCTGTGCTAGTAAATATTTAACAAGTGGTTTTCTGGGGTCAAAACCCCAAATTTGTAGCATCCACCAATTACCATAGTGTAAATACTCTTTCTGTAGTCAATTAAAATATGCCAATGGTTTAACAACTTGCTCACAAAATTCGTGATAATTTAAAATTTTTTTATTTCAAGTCTTAGGTTGGCTTCAGTACATCACTTGATTTAAGGAGTAACAAAAAGCTACAAGGGAAGAAAAAGCCCTAGCTTAGGATAAGGCCTAAGAATAGGACACAGGATTTTGTCCCCAGATCTGATTAGAAATTGTATTTTAGAAATGTCATATGATGTAGTAGGAAGTGGTATGGTAGATAGATCTTAAAGAAAATGCCACATTAGATTATAGGTAGCTAACATCCTTACCTGAACTGGATCTTTTCTCATGGATTAGATGATATTGAAGATATTTGGGACATAAAGTTTTAGTCTAGAGTTTTTTCCATTATGTCAAGTTTCGTTGATTAATAAAACTCCTTTGGGCAGAATTAAGATCCGGATTCTAGGCTTCTAACCTCTAACAACTCTAAAATATAAGCTGGCCAAAGATTTCTCTGAAACAGGTTTATAGTAAATATTTGCTACCTTAAGAGAGAAGTGTTGAAACAAACAAACAAACACCTTCATTTAATAACTACTTGCTCTGGGTGTAGTATGTATGTAGCAAAATGACAGGCTTTACCAGTAACATAGGAAATCAGATATATTTTTTTTTACATGTTGTTCTTAGTTATGTAATTGCCATAAAGTATAATGCTAACTAGTCAGAAAATAGAGTAATAATGGAGATCATAACAGGGGAACCTAACACAGCCAGGAGGTGGGGCATGGGAATCAGTTATTTATCCAGGTAATACATTTTATTCATTCTTTTTTCTAATCTAAATTATGGGCCTAGTATATGCTGGGCAAACTGAAAATGGTGATGAAAAAAAGGAGATTGTTCTTGTGGTCATAACATCTAGAGTCCAGTCTTTTAAGGGAGGGAAAAATTAAGGCACAAAAAAATTATACAAATAAATATATAATCACAAAATGTCTAAAATATTATTTAAAAATGTGAAAAGTGTTTTAGTTGAATGTTACATGGGACCTTACGTATTCTGTGGATCAGAAAAGACTTTTGTAAGAAAGGGTCTTTTGAGTTGATATCAGAAGGATGTGTAAGAATTAAGTAAAGAATGGTGGTGGGAGCATCCCCAGAGATAACAGCACTTGAAGGCTATGAAGGCCAAACGGAGCATGATGTTACTTCAGAAGGTCATTGTGGTAGGAGCAAAAGAAGCAAGGGAGAAAGAAGCAGAAATGAAGCTGGGAAGGTGGGCAAGGTTTGGTTTTTTGGTTTTTTGGTTTTTTGTTTGTTTGTTTGTTTTTGTTTGTAATACATGGCATTAAACTTGAATCTTACCCTAAGAGCTATGAGTAGTTCTTTAAGGTATGGCAATGGAAACGATGAGGAAAAAAGATTAATCTATGTTTCAGATTCCCAACACAACCTGCTGATAACTTTAGGAAAATAAGGTTTTTTATATTAGTCAGTGGTTGAATCTGCTCCATTGGAATTTGCTATTTAATGCAGATTTTGTAGATTGACCTCAAAGAGAATCACTGTACCTTACTCTCCCATTTAGAAATGGTTTACACTACTATTTGTGGTCAAAAAACAGATTACAAAAATGATCTATTTACCTGAAGTTTGGTTATGCCTTCAAGACTAGTTTGTAAGGACACCTACCACTCTCGATTTTGTCCCTTTTCTTGTTTTATTTTCCCTCCAAGAGCTCATGGCTAAGTAAAACAAGAATTAAGGCTGTAGATTTGATCAAAGCATTTTTAAGAGTTAAAATGACAACTTTAAGAGGATTTTGGATTTAGAGAACTTTATTTGGCCCTAGTAGGTGCTTCCTTTAAGCAGATGCAGTCTGCCAGATGGTTGATAGACACTGTGGCATGAGGTGGGAGGAAGAATCCGTGTCTAGAGCTGATACCTACTGTTATTCACACTGGTATTGTTTGAACTCTTGAACTCTAAAGCGTATAAAGTAGTCACTCATTCAGTATTTATTGAGTTCCTACTGTGTACCAGATGCTTAGGATATATCAGTGAACAAATCAGAACAAAACATCTCAGTCCTCACTGAGTTCAAATATTGAGGGAGGGAGATGTATAATAAACAAGAAGCATCCCAAATAAATACAAACACATTAAAGAACGATAACACACATTTCATAGTATGATGGAAATTGGTAAGTGTTATGGAATAAAAAGAAAAAGAACAGAGTAAGGTGACTTGAAAGTGTTAGGAAAGAGGAGTGGGGAAAGATGGAGGATTAAATAAAGTGGTTGGGATAAACCTTTTTGAAAAGATGAGATCTGATCCAGGATGTGAGTGAGGTAAGGGAATGAGCAAAAACACTGTCTGGAGAAAGACTATTCCAGGAGGAAGGACTAACTAAAGCAAATGTCCTAAGGCAGAAGTATACTTGGTATATTCAAGGGCCTTTTAAGCTATTGTAGCGAATTTTGGCTTTACTCTCAGTGAAAGGAGGGTCCAATGAAGGGAGGATTTTGTTGTTGTTTTTGTTGTTGTTGTTGATTTGGTTTTTCTTTCCTTTTTTTTTTTTAATACAACATTCTGGCTGTACTACTGATAAGACTTTAGAAAAGTAAGGATAAAGTCAGGGAGAACGTGGCAGTAACCAAGGTAAGAGATAATGGTAAGAGATGGTAGCCCAGACCAAATGTTATAATAATTGGTAAAGAAATGGAATCTGGATGTATTTTGAAAGGAGAGCTGAGAGTATTTGTGTTTTGGATGTGACACCAAGAGAGGTGTCAAGGATGACATGTTGTTTTTCTCTGAACAACAGGAAAGTTGCCCTTAACTCAGATGAGGAAGGCTATTAGTGGAACGGATTTTGAGAAAAGATTATCAGGACATGAAACATCCCAGTAGAGGTCTGAAGGCAGTTAGAAACAGAAGTTTCGGATTTAGAAGAAAGATCTGAATTGGTTATATTTTGGAAGTCATTAACATAAATATTATTTAAAGCCATTTAACTAAATACAGGCACTAAGGGAGTGAGTTTAGATAGAAGAGTACAAAATACTGAACTTGGGGCAATTCGATATTGAGAGTTTTGGGAGAAAATGAGAAAGCAGTAAAGGATATTGAGAAGGAGTGGCCATATAGGAAGTGAGAAAACCAACAGTGTGTAGTATCCTGATATCAAAGTTAATTATTTAAGGAGTAACCAACTATGTCAACCATTGCTGATGGGACAATTAAAATGACTGAAATATAACCATTGGATTTAACAATTTGGGTCATTATTGACCCTAAGAAGAGCAGCTTCAGGGTAAAAGCCAGACTCCAGTGGGTTTTGGGGATAATAGTAGGAGAGTTTCTGGAAACAGTATTAGAATCATATGGTGTTTTCATATAACAAGAAAATAATAACTGTGGTAGTAGCTAGAAGGGGAAGGGAGAGCAATAAAGTATATTTTATGACAGGAAAATAATAGTATATTAATGTGTTGAGAGCAGCAGTATAATAAAAAAAGAGACACTGATGATGTGGAAAAAGTGGGGGAGAACATAGCTGGAGAGAAATGCTTGAGAAGGTGAATGGCATTTAGTGTAGGAGCTGTAGAAAGACTGGACTAGATAGAAACATGGAAATCAATCTACACATAACAGAAATGGAGGCATATGATGTAGGTACACGCACTGCAAAAGGTGTTGATAGGGTGTTGGCAATCCGTGAATATTCTCTTCTGATTGCTTTGGTTTTCTCTGTAAAATCAAAGGTCATCAGCTGAAAGAGGAAAAGGGAGAGAATGTGTGTGGAGTATGAGGAGAGACTGTCATAAAAATAATTATCAAGAATAGGAAGAAAAGGTATGAACGGTGTTCTTATAATATGCTTCGTCTCAGCCGATGAGAGTCACCAGTAAAAACTCAATGGAAGGATAGAGAGGTCAGAAATTTGAATCTCCCAGCTTCCTGCTGCCAGGCTGAAAGTTGGCAGGGATCATGTTCCCATTGGGAAGGCTTTCCTATAGCTACAGGTCTGTCCAGAATTCAGTAATTGCTCCTTTATCTTACCACTTCTAGTCTAAAGATGGTGGTAATTTAACCCCTGCCTGCTAGTCCTGGAGTGCTTCGTAATCCCCTGTTGGATTGGTTTACTTAAAGAAAAAAACGTTCCCTACATTGTTTTTCTTTCTTTCTTCTCTTTTTTTCTGAAGATTTTATTTATTTATTTGAGAGAGAGAGAGATTGAGAGAGAGAAAAGGAGCTGGGGGAGGGGCAGAAGCAGACTCCCCGCTGAGCAGGGAGCTCGATGTGGGGCTCAGGATCCTGGGACTCTGGGAACATGTCCTGAGCCGAAGGCAGATGCTTAACTGACTGAGCCACCCAGGCACCCACTTTAAGTTTTTCTTAATTACTCCAGTAGGGTGTGCCATCTGTTTTCTGACTAAAATAAAGAATTGGACCCAGGAGTAGCCCCAGGAAGGAAGCCTTAAAATTAAGATATTGAGATTTGGTTGTTTACATATTTTAGAAGCACGTGGATCCTTCTTACAGGGTGGGAATGATAATGGGCAAGTGTTGGCATCTCAGTTCCAAAAAATGATCATGAGCAAAGAAACATTGAGGAAGTACCAATGGATGGTGATGTTTGGTGATCGAGTGTCTGTGTCACTTAGGAGCTATGGTGGCAATAGGTGTTACAAAGATTATAACATGGGATAAGCTCCTCTTAAGGTCCTAGAGAGCCAACAAAGAGAAAATGAAAAGCTTTCTCCACATCCTTGTTCACTAGGTCCATATACAAAGTGACAAACGTTGATGTTATACATTAGTTCAACAGTATAAACAGTGTAGACTTCTTCCTACAGGGACTGACCTGACTACCACCACTTCGTGTTACCCAATCTGCCAGCAGCACAGGCTTATGCTGAGACTGTTACAGCATCTTCCCCCTGGCATATCAGCCAGCCACCTGATGGAAGTGTGGAGGCTTTCTATCATGGAGGAGACAGGAATGTGTCTTCATAAAAACAGATATATTGTCATATGTGATAATGCTTTACCTTAACAGAATTTTTGTCAGTGCCACCTTATATGATCTTAAAGAATGATTTTGCCATCGCCATGGTATATACACATCACTGCCTTTATCAAAAATCAAAAATAAAAACACACCTCATTTCGTAGCACAGTGAGTACAGCAGTAGCTCATGCGGGCAAATTTACGGGTTCTACCCCAGGCCCTACTACAAGTAGCATTTCCTGTGAGGAACGTTGGAATGGTCTGCTGAAGGCTCAGTTAAAGTACCAGTTAAGAGAGAATGTTCTGCAAAGCTAGGGAGCTTTCCCATAGGATGTATCATATGCATGAAACCAGAGGCAAGACATGGGGCCTTCTTCCTCATCCTCAGAAGTCACTAGTCTAGGAATCAATGAGTAGAGGTAAAAATGGACTTATCTTGCTATTATACCTACTAACTGGATTAAAGGGTGCTAGGACTGAATTGTGTCCCTTCCCCAAGTTAATGTGTTGAAACTCAAACCCCGAATATGATTGCATTTGGAGATAGGACTTTTAGGAGGTAATTAAAGCTAAATTAAATCATAATGGTGGGACTCTAATCTGATAGGATTGGTGCACTCCTAAGAAGAGGAAGAGCCTCTTTTCCCTCCCTCTCTCCCACGCTCCCTCTGTCTCACTTCCCTGCTCTCTCTCCTTCTCTCTCCATGTGCATGTATAAAGGTCATGTGTGCACTCAGCTAGAAGGCAGCCATCTGCAAAGGAGGAAGAGAGTACTCACTGGAGCCTGATTATGCTGGCAACCTGATCTCAGATTTCCAGCTTTCATAACTGAGAAAATAAATTTCTGTTAAGACACCCAATCTATGGTATTTTGTTACAGTAGCACAGGCAAATTAAGACAGGGTTTTTTGCTTCCATCCCATACTCTTATGCTATGAGCGCTTAGAAGTGCTAGTGCTCATGGTAGAACACAGCCTTTTGTTTAATTAAAGTAGAAGCTGAAACTTCCCCTTTACCATTTTGAATGCCACAGTCTACTGAACAAAAGGCAGAGGATAGGTTCATTCTACTTTTAGGATAGTTGACAATGAATGGGGTTGCTTCTATACAATGTAAGCTAGGAGAGTGCAGAACCCAAAGGGTTCACCGTAGTGCTTCTTAGTACATTGTTTATAATCAGGTCAATGGGGAAAAGAGGCAAAAATAAGTCAGGACCACATAAATACTTGGATTCTTCGTGAATCAAGAGTTGGATCATTCCACCCGGTAAAGAACTCTTGAAATCAAGGTGTTGGCAGAGAGGAAAAGGGAATATGGAATTTGAGGGGGACAAAAGCAGGAGTGATACCTACTTAGGCTTGCTTAATGGCCAGCTACTGAGACAGGGACTGGAACAATTTAAATGTTATTTAATGATTTCTTTTAATCCTTTTCCTTGGACCTTAAGAAAGAATAAAAATAATAGCTAATGTTTTAGGTTTCAGGCGTTAGCATGACTAGATGGATAACATGGAATGCCAATCTGATAAGATAGTTGAGAGGGTTTTGCACATTCCTTATTTGTGAGACATGAGGAAGAAAGAGAACGGTAGGGGATGAGCGACAAAGAGGTAGACTCTCTCATTTAGCCTCCGTTTTAACCTCCATATCCATTATGCACCCCCACCCCGCTTACTTACTCTTCAACCTGGAAGGCTCACATGTATGCACTGGGCTTCCATGAGCTTTGGCTACTGATTAGGATTGAGCAGTGAGCTTTGGCAGAATATCAGAGGGAGGGAGAAAAGTGATGTCAGAAACTTCAAGTTTTGAGCTCCACCACCTCCTATTTCCACTTTTAGCAGTACCTAGTACCCTTGCACACCATGCCATGTAATCTCTAAGCCTATTCATGTAATGTCCCCTGAAATCCCCTTTCATTTTTTCCCCCTTGGGAAATGGTATTATTCAGAATAGATTCAGGTGTAGCCTTTTCTATATAACCTTCCCTGATTCCTCAGGTTACTCTTGCTACTCTTCTTTGCACTCTTGTTTTATTTTTGTATATAACACGATTATTATCCTAAAATTACAAATTGCATTGTAACCGCCAGTCTTTAAAGCTTTCTCTTCCCTGAGGCTGCTGACCATATTTTATTCATATTTATATTCTAAGATATAAAAACAGTACCTGCCAGTTAGTAGGTTCTAATAATACTTGTTAAATCAAAGTGGCAATAAGGGATCAGAGGGAAAAGGGTTGAAGTATGGCATTCGGAAGTATGGCTATTGGAAGGGAGGGACAATTGAGATTCCTGGTCTCGGGACTCTCAGGGTATTTGGATGATGCTGGTAGGAGATAGGATAGCTGTGCAATAAAAGACGGTGGAAGCAAACCTCGCGAGTTCTGTCTGTAGAGAAGTTCTAATGCAAAAGCTTTGATGCAATGGAGATTCAGTATATTCACCAGTAAAAGGTTAGTAGAAGGGAGAGAACGAGACTGTGTTATAAGAAACAACATCCTAGAAATGCCAGTATAAATTCAACACTCATTTCCCAGCTGTGCCTGTTCCTAGGTATTTTCAAGACCTACTCCCAGTTTTAAGTGCCCCAGCTAAATGCTGAAGGCAGTTTAAAAAATTGAGCAATTAAAGGCTCAGGAGAAATCCTCATAAACACTTTAAAGACACTTACTGGCTGAAATGTCCCTGTTCCTGTTAAACTCCTGATCTGGTCTGTTCCTATGGATAACAATGAGTGTAGCTCTAGTAGTCCACCACATATTCTGGAGGAGGCAGACACAGTTAGTTATCCTGACTTGTCATTATGTAACAATTTAAATTTGGTTGTATAAATTTGTCTCTGAAAAATTGAGAGAGAGACAGTAAGGCAGCTTTCTTCCCCTCAAAATGATTTGAGTGTGATAATCGAATTTAATAAAAACTCATAAAATAGTAGAATTTAGAGAAAAAATCTGGAATAGAACATATGCATTCTAAAACAAATGCATACCTTAAAACCTAGTATATAGGAGACATTTAATAAATATTTGTTGAGTGTATAAATCTTGGATTAAATTCATTGAGATTGAAAATGAATGGAGCTATCCCTACTAACAGAAATCAGAGGCTTTCTTCTCCCCCTCCTTTCCTCAGGAGTCCATAGCAGTGCATGCTGATACTCATGTACCACAGCTAAGCATGTGGTATGAGTCACTGCCTGCAATCAGCTGTGAATAGGTCATTTGGATATATACCTCAAGTGTGTGTGTGCATGTGTGTTTGTTTCTTTCTTTGTTTAAAAGATTTATTTATTTGAGAGAGAGAGAGTACAGGGTGGGGCAAGAAAGAGAGGGAGAGAAAGAATCGCAAGCAGACTCCCTGCTTGGTGCAGAGCCTGACATGGGGCTCAATCTCGTGACCCTGCGGTCATGACCCGAGCTGAAATCAAGAGTCGATTGCTTAACCCCCTGAGCCACCCAGGTGTCCCACCTTACGGGTTTTTAGACACATCCTTTCTAGGTCTGTATACAGGCCTGGAAGCTTTTTCAGCTAATGTGCTGAATTGGCTTTGTCCTTGGATTGGCACCTTCTCGTGAATTTTTCCTATGCTCTGCTTCAAAGTAAATATACTGTTGTGAGAAATATGGTGAGCAGTGTGTCTTGGGAAACATCATCCACTTATCTTATTCCAAAGGAAAATAAGTCATTCATTGTCTTTAATTTCGGCAACCATCTATGACTGAGCAAGCAAAATTGTACCTGCAGACACCTCATGCCCATGTAACATTTTCCCTTTTTTTTAAAGAACAACGAAACTCCAGCAAACCAACCATATTCTTACACTAGAAAAAGGAGCTACGTCACTGCCACACCTGGGCATGCTCCAGCCTTGGAGCTTTGGTGACTTAGAATTAAGAAGAAAGATGTGCAATATACAAATGATTTAGATACCAGTTTAACCACTTCCTTTTTGGTTTGGATGTTGGTTTTTATTTATGTTCTTCTGGCTTTTTCTTTTCTTTTTCTTCCTGAAACTTTCTGTTGCTACCTTACATTGCAAAATTAAGAACTAGGGCAGCAGATTTTTTTTTTTTTGAAAGATAACGAAGACATAAACACTTTGATTTTTATGTTAGACGAAGCAGTTTAAGATATGTAATTGATATATGGGTTGGTGAAAGATGTGCATTTTATTCACATTTTCACTGAATTCTTGAAAATCATGATGCCAGGTAAAACTGTGTTTTGTTTCCATGTAAAGAAGGTAATTGTTTCTCCTTTCTAAACCAGAATTTTAAAATTATCAGGCCACAGCAGGTCTGATGATGAGACGGGATAAATAAGATGAAAAGTGAAGTAGAAGTTTCAATGTGTCCATTTGACCCATTAAACCTTTTCTTCTCTATCCTCTTGTTCATTCCCAAAGTGACAGCAAAAATTTCAAAGTAGCTGTTTGAAACACTTTTTGAAATTTCAGTTTCAAAAAGTGTTTATAAATTGCCTTGTAATATTTACTGTATACTAGGGAGCAAAAGGAATGTGGAAAAAAATAGAAGGAACAAGGGAAACAATATATTCGCAGTTTTATATAAAATATTCAGTGTTTGAATAGGAAAATGACACTTTTTAAAAAAAGATTTTATGTATTTATTTGACAGAGAGAGACACAGCGAGAGAGGGAACACAAGCAGGGGGAGTGGGAGAGGGAGAAGCCGGCTTCCCGCTGAGCAGGGAGCCCGATGCGGGGCTCGATCCCAGGACCCTGGGATCACGACCTGAGCGGAAGGCAGACGCTTAATGACCGAGCCACCCAGGCGCCCTGGAAAGTGACACTTTTAAAACTTATAAATTAGGAGATGTGTGAACAGTCCCTTTTAAATGGTCTGATCAAAATAAAATAAAAATGTTCTGACCAAAGTGATTAATTATTTGAAAAAATAATTACTAATACTAATCAATACCTTTGTTTGTATACTTCTTTTGAGTTTACAGTGCACTGAGAGTTCACCGAGCCCCATCAAATCTACCTCCACTTTAACTCTTAGACATGCATGGTAAGCCATAGCCTCATTTTACAAATGACAAAACCCAAACTGCAGAGGATAAATGGCCTTTCCAGGGCCACCCCATGAAAAAGGGGCAAGGTCAGGTTATAACTCAGATTATGCTCAGATGTTGCTCTGGTTTTAGGACTATATCGTGGACATTTTAATTAGCATTCTGGTTAAAGTGGCCAATTGATAGTTTGTACAGTTATGAATCCAGGTTTGTTTCTCTCCATCTCCCACTAAAAACAGCATATAAATTAAATTTGATAATATTTAATATGTTATTTTAGAATCAGAAAGGCAGAATTCTTTTCTCAGAACATGAAAACTGTGGTCTCAGTTAGAGGTTTGCCAGAAAGAAGAAAAAAAGACATTAACAACTTCTGACTAAAGATGTAAACCCCTATCTGATAAAGTTTGAAAAAGCTTTAAAATAACCTTGAAAGTAAGAAAAATCATAATATTTTGGAGCAACTCTATTTCAGAAAAATTTCCTGAAAGAAATCCCGTTAGCATGAGACAAATATAGGCTAAGTTCAGTGATACAAATGGGAGAAAATGGAAGGAGAAATGAGATACCCTAGAAGAAATTTCTTTTACTTATTAGTTCAAGAACATAGGTTTCCAATTGGGTTCTTGGCAGGGAGTAAAAGAGATAAATACTCTTAAATTCCCATGATGCTATTGTGGCACTGGATACGGTTTCTGCGTCACAACAAAATTCAACATGCAAAACTACTTGGTATGTGGTTTGAAATAGATGGAAGAATTTCCTAACACAGAACAAAATTCTGTTTTAAAAATTCATATCACTACTTTCTCCCTTCCCCCACTGTATCTTCACACAGTAACAGGTGCTGAGTTACAGAGCAGTTATAGTTTCACCTGAGGTTAGATTATCATTTGGGGGCACTAGTTACAAATAAAAACCACGTTTTAGGTGGTGTGAAGCAAACACAGTGTACCACTTTATCAGTATCAGCCCAACCAGAAGTTTCCCCCTTTTCCCTTGATCAGTACCTGGTTGAAACACTGTCTGGCACATGGTTAACATCAAATAAATGGTAGCATTTACTGTCATAGTAAATATGACAGTAAATATGACATACCAACTCTTCCTAGATGAGATTTTTGTCCGTTCAGCACTTCACACAGTTTCTCTAACTAATCTGCAGTCCCCTACTTTATGAAAGCTTCAATTTCATCCACCTGGAAAAGACTCCTTTCAGAACTGGACCAAGGCCCATGGCCACTAGAAAAATGTCATTCTTCTAGCAGTTCAGTGGAAAGATTTGTGATGTAGTTCACCTATAGAGCTTAGGGACAATTGACAAGATTTGCTAGCTTAGAAACTATTACTAGCCAAATCTTAAATCTGACACTATTTCTCTAAATGCTTTATTTTATTATTTAACTTTATTTACTCTTTAGCACAGGCCTTTTTTTTTTTAAGATTTTATTTATTTGACAGAGAGAGACACAGCGAGAGAGGGAACAGAAGCAGGGGGAGTGGGAGAGGGAGAAGCAGGCTTCTCACAGAGCAGGGAGCCTGATGCGGGGCTCGATCCCAGGACCCTGGGATCATGACCTGAGCCGAAGGCAGATGCTTAACGACTGAGCCACCCAGGTGCCCCAGCACAGGCCTTTATATCACATTACAAAAATACTTAAAACTATACATTTTTTGCTAAAAACATATTGTTTAAAATAATTTCCCTAAAGGGCCCCTGGGTGGCTCAGTCGGTTAAGCGTCTGCCTTCAGCTCAGGTCATGATCCCAGGGTCCAGGGATTGAGCACCACGTTGGGCTCCCTGCTCGGTGGGCAGCCTGCTTCTCCCTCTCCCGCCCCCACTGCTTGTGCTCTTGCTCTATCAAATAAATAAAATCTTAAAAAAAAATTTTCCCTAAAAATAAACTTTCTCTAGTTCACATGACATGCATGCAGGAAACGACGTATCTCGGTTCTCAATGCCTTTTGTCTGATGGCCTGTTCAGAATTTCCCATCATATTGGCCTGCTATAGTATTAAAACACTGATCCATTATCAAATTATGGGCTTCTTAAAGCAAAACAAGTTTCTTTCTCCAATATTTCTTAGAGTCCTGGCTAGACAAATATATATTATAAACCTAGAGGGAACTATGGATCATGCAGTATTGACCAAACACATTTACTTCTGGAATATATTTTTTAGGTCCACTTAGTACCATCTCCTGAAAAAACAACAGCGGAAGACCTACTGCCATAGCAAATAGTAATATTTTTGTGAATTTTTGTGAGTGAATCATAGTTCAAATATAGAAATAGTTCAATGAAACAATATTAATAAGGATACAACCCAGAGGAAAATGCATTTCATTATTTCTTAATTATTAGATTACATTATTAGATCAAAAAGGATCTATAAAAGCTTGTAAATAGTTTTATTAGATTTTAGTTTCTCATGGAAAGACCATAAAATTGCTGCCAAATACTTCATATTATCTAATATACTTAATGGTTTACAAAATATAAATCATAGTTTTTTAAAATTATTAAATGAGGTTTGACATATTTAAAATATCTTTTAATTTGGAAAAAAAAAAAAAAACACCTGAACTCTGGATGAGATGCAGAATAAAGAGATGAAAATGAGACTTTGGGATACATAATGTTACATTATAGCACATTCAACATTCACTGTTCTTTGCTCACCTCTAAGAGCTCTTAAAATGAACAATGAGGAATTCAAGTACTGTATCATTCCCCACAAAAATGAAAAATAAAATAAAATATAATAAAATGAAAGAGACCTTTGTGGCCTAGAAGTGAATATGTGTCAATATGAGCTGGAGTTTAAAATATGTAAAGTAAAATAAAATCCTCATATATTTTCCACTGGAAATATTAGAATTAAGGGAGTGGTTTTATTTATTTTTTATTTTTTTAAGATTTATTTATTTATTTATTCATGAGAGACAGAGAGAGAGAGGCAGAGGGAGAAGTAGGCTCCCAAGGAGCAGAGAGCCCAACGTGGGACTCGATCCCAGGACCCTGGGATCATGACCTGAGCCAAAGGGAGACACCTAACCATCGGAGCCACCCAGGCGCCCAAGGGACTGGTTTTAATGAGATGTTGCAGAGTTTAAAAAGACATAGAAGGATCGATAGTGACGAATTCATAGATTAAAAATTTGAAAATATAATCGAACAACAAAAGCTTATGTCAGTTAATTAACTTTGGGGACAGCAAATGAGGATAGACAAGACTTAGCCTTCAGGATGATTCTAACATATCATTCTGAATGGTAAGGAACTATTAATATACCTATCGCCAACATTAGAAGAAGAAGAACAATAAAGTTTGGGAATATTTTTGGTTTTTTAGATAGAAAAGAGGACTGTGAACTGTTATTTAATATAAAACTTATGATGTAGATAGTAATTATTTTTTACAGTGATATTCTATACTATCTTTTTTGAAGGTATATATATTTTTATAAATCCACATACACACCTAATATATATTATATGTACATATATAATACATTCAAAAGAAAATTAAAATATATGTGGGTTGCTATTTTAAAAATGTTTATGAGTCTGTACAAGGGAGGATGTTCAATAATCTTACTAACAATTCAACCCAAGTTTTAAATGATCAGTTTAACAGTGGAAAATTCAGTGAAGCAGAAGAATTATGATAAAGAGGGACAAGAGTAGCAGTGACCACCTTTAATGTGTGTTATGCTGTAGAGGGCAACGAATGTGTATGGGCTTAGCATTATACAGATTTGATTTCTCATCCTGCTTTATTCGCTTATTCATAGTTATTTTTTTTCTTTTTTAAGTTTTTATCCAAATTCCGGTTAACATATAGTGTAATATTAGTTTCAGGTATAGAATTTAGTGATTCATCACTCACATACAATAAGAAAGTACTCATCACAGCAAGTGCCCTCCTTCATACCCATCACCCATTTAAACTGTCCACCCCGCCACTTCCTCTCCAGCCACCTTCAGTTTGTTGTCTATAGTTGAGAGTCTGTTTTATGGTTGGCCTTTTTTTTTGCCTATCTTCATCTGCTTCATTCCTTAAATTCCACATGTGAGTGAAATTATACGGTATTTGTCTTTCTCTGACCGACTTGTTTCATTTGGCATAGTACACTGTAGCTCCATACACGTCATTGCAAATCACAAGATTTCACTCCTTTTGATGGCTGAATAATATTCCATTATACACACATACACACATATTTATATGTATATATATATATATATATGTATGTATACACACACACACCCCCCACATCTTCTTTATCCATTCATCTGTTGATGAACATCTGGGCTCTTTCTATAGTTTGGCTATTGTAGACATTGCTGCTATAAACGTTGGGGAGCAGGTGCCTCTTCAGATCACTATATTTATATCTTTGGGGTGAATATCCAGTAGTGCAATTGCTGGGTTGTAGGGTAGCTCTGTTTTCAACTTTTTGAGGAAACTCCATACTGTTTTCCAGAGTGGCTACACCAGTTTGCATTCCCACCAACAGTGTAAGAGGGTTCCCCTTTCTATGCATCATCACCAACACTTGTTGTTTCCTGGGTTGTTCATTCTAGCCGTTCTGACAGGTGTGAGGCGACATCTCATTGCAGTTTTGATTTGTATTTCCCTGATGATGAGTGATGTTGATCATTTTTTCCTGTGTCTGTTAGACTTCTGTTTGTCTTCTTTGGAAAAATGTCTATTCATGTCTTCTGCCCATTTCTTAATTGGATTATTTGGGGGTTTGGGGTGTTGAGTTTGATGGGTTTTTTATAGATTCTGGATCCTAACCCTTTATCACATATGTCATTTGCAAGCATCTTCTCCCATTCTGAAGGTTGCCTTTTAGTTTTGTTTTTTCCTTTTCTGTGCAGAAACTTTTTTATCTTGATGCAGTCCCAATAGGTCATTTTTGCTTTTGTTTCCCTTGCCTCGGGAAATATATCTAGTAAGAAGTTGCTATACCAACATCAAAGAGGTTGTTGCCTGTGTTCTCCTCCAGGATTTTGATGATTTCCTGTCTCACATTTAGGTCTTTCATCCATTTTGAATTTATTTTTGTGTATGGTGTAGGAAAGTGGTCCAGTTTCATTTTTTTGCATATTGCTGTCCAGTTTTCTCAACACTGTTTGTTGAAGAGATTGTCCTTTTTTTCCCCCTTTGGATATTCTTTCCTGCTTTATCAAAGACTAGTTGACCACATTCACTTATTAATTTTAAAGGACACATCATCTCTATGAGCTACTTCTTCATGCACAAAATGTGGATAGTAATGTATTTTTCATAGAGTTATTAGAAGAATTAAATATATGTACTGTAGGTAAAGTATCTGGCTGCTAATAGCACTGTTATTGATAATCCATGTTTTAAAATTAATTTTGGAGATAAGTTAATGGAGACTTAGAAAAAGCAAGATGTACAAATAACAAGAGAAATGACAGATCTGAATCCAGCTCTCCTGACTTTAATTCGGTCCCTAACTACTACACTAAAGCAACTTCTCTCCATTTTTTATAGTTCATCACAATTTCACATTTCCTTTGTTGAGAATTTATCATTCTTTAACCTGTATTCTTATATTTTTTGTATTACCTTTATTCATAAACTATAAGCTTTTTAAAAGCTCATGCATATTTATATTTCTCATTTTGTTGTAAAAATTATTTAAATATCATGGATATTCCAAAATGCCTATTGAATGAATAAATTAATGAATTAGAAAAGAATGGCTGCAATAATTAGATTCCCTTTGAATGGATCCAAGAGTTCACCTAATTCTAAATTCTTCTGTAGTGAATGCTACATTGATATGAGGTTGCAGTGTTTAAAAATTATTATAAATATCCCAACTTTAGCTTCTGGAAAACCCTACTGAGATATATAATCATAATGCTAATTTGAACTTTACACTAAATGCTTCTCAATAATTTAATTGCCAATGATACTAGCACTAAATTTTCTCTAGTACTTGAAAGTTTAAAACTATTGTGCTTGTAGAAAAAAAAAGTAATAAAAAATTTAGTTCCAGATTTTTAGCAAGAGCTCATGCGGTTAGTTAATAAAATGCTCAAAACCACACTAAGTGCCATTTTGAAGCAAAAATCAAAGGAATTCCTCTGTGGACACATATTGTACATTTAAAAGCCTAAATGAGATATGCAAAGTTTATCATTAAATTGCAATAGGAAGATGAAGTCTTCTGCAGTTAATAAATTGATTACTTTTCTCAGGTGGTTTGATATCGTAATTTGGTCTTGTGCTAGAAAAGATAGATTATATGTTTCAAATAATAATGCTTAAGAAACAAACAATAGAATCATAGAGAACTATTTTAAATAAAGAAAACAAGAAGTTTGCTCCTGATTGTTTTCAAAGTTGCAAAATGTAAGGAGCAGAATCAGGTTGAATCATTTGTCTAACGTGCAATTGAAGGCTGATGGGAAGCAGCTGAGTGATGATTACTGTGCAGAGATGACACCAAATGAAATGGAGACATCTGAAAGTACTCAAGCTCAGACCACCAAATGATGCTATATGTAAATTCTACTGGGGTCTTTGAAAGCTTATGATTAAGTGCTCAAACAGCACAGTAGCAAATGTTTTCCTCTCCTGTAGTCCATGTTGAAATCCTCATGTTAACTAGTATTAGGGGCAAATGTCACATATGGATTTAAGTGGAAATTTCTAAAGGATAGAAAATACAGATCCTGTGTCTGATTGAAAATAGTTGAAGAGAAGCACAAGGGAAGATATCACCCTGTAGAGTGATTGTTAAGACAAAATCAATAGCACTTTGGGGGACCTTATTAATTTAATTTTATCCAGGTTCATATATAACACCGGGCATTTTTGTGAAACTGCAGTCCTAACAATATAGAATAGGTCAGAATACACAGGTGATACATCCTTTTGGGGAGACCAAGGAATGTTAAAAGATAATGGTCATAACCAAACTCTTGCTAAGGGAGCCAACCAATGTACATATAATCACTTTTTCCTTTAGCTGCCTACGTTATTCTTATATATCCCTATGCATTTTTAAGTTCCTTCTGTTACAGAATGTGTTTAGTAATTGTTCTGTTTTTAACTAGTACTTTTCATTTTTGGCAGAAATATCAACTCATAGGTGCTCATGAAAGGTATTGGCAAGAATTCATGACCATCAGAATAAATAAGATTTATTTAACCTAGGTACAAGTATTGTATATTCAACAAAATGCTCTATATTAGGGATTGTGGGGAACTGAAAGATGTGTAATATGAGGTCTGTAAGTGTAAAGTGCTTGCAATTTAGTTTGGTGTATAAGATAAAATGAGTCTTCCGTCTACCAGTGCTAGTGAATTATCTCATATACTTACTCCTTGCATTCATTCTATCAGGAAGTCCTCTTGGCATGACCTCCAAAATCTATTTCAAATCTTTTCATATCTTTGCAAATCCTCCACTTTAAGTTTCCATCATTCTCTCTAGAAATAATGCCAAAGTTTTCTAAAAGATATCTATGTCCACTGTCCCTGTCTTCCTTGCTCCCCTCCTCCACCTAATCCAGCCTCTGAAAACAGCATGAGTAAATTTTTAAAGCTAAATTCTCTCTGCTAAAAAAAATCCTTCATTGACTTTCCACCAAACTTGGAATAAATCCAGACTTATAGCCATGATCTTTATAGCTTTAAATAAATTGGCCTCTTCCTTACTTCATTCAACCTTACTTCATACCACTTTTACTTTCTCTCAGTGTATGAACCATATGAACCTTCTTTCTGGTTCTGATTGCAATGTATTTGTCATTCTTCTAGGATCTTTATATTAGTTATATGCTTTATCTAGAATGTTCTTGATGTACACTTATATGCCTCCTTCGTATAATATATATCTCACCTTAAACATTTTCTTCTTAGGTAAACTGTATTATTTAAATATTTCTGCATAACAAATTATACAATAACTTAGTCGCTTAAAACAACAAACGTTTATTATATCAGTTTCTGTGGGTCATAAATGGCTTAGAGTGGCTTAGTTGAGTGAGTCCCTCTGGCTCAGGGTCTGTCACAAGGGATCAGCCAGGGCTACAGTTCAATTCAAAGCTCAACTAGGGGAGGATTCACTTCCAAGCTCACTAGTGGCTGTTGGCAGGACTCGGATACTCACTAGATACCAGCAAGAGACATTAGTTTTTCATTACTCCGGCTTATTCACAGGGCTTCTTGAAATATGGAAGCTGATTTCCCTCAGAGTGAGCCAACACGAGAGGGAGAACCCTCTCTTCCAGCTGAAGTTGGAAGCAATCGTTTTGTTTTGTTTTCTAACCTAGTCTTGGAGAAATGATATCTTATTTCTTCTGCAGTATTCTGTTCATTAGAATCTAGTCAATAATAAGTCTAACTACTGTATTCTGGTCATTAGAATCTAGTCAATAAGTCTAACCCACACTGAAAGAGAAGGTTTTATAGAAGAGTGTGAACACCAGAAAGTGATGTTTGTTTGGGGCCATCATAGAAGCTGCCTACATCATTCTGTTTTAAGGCCCTTGATGATTCATATCCCACCGACATACAAAACACACCCCATCCCAAGGTTTCCAAAAGTCTATCAAAGCAAGAGTTCAAAATCCAGAATCCCATCATTTAAATCTGGGTAAATGTGGATGAAACTCCTTAGATTAGCTACTTAAGTACAGCTATTTGAGTTTATTTCCTCTTGATCTGTAGAACTATGCAACTAAAGTGGTATTTCCTCCTCTCCCTAAACACACACACACACACACACACACGCACACGCGCGCACGTGCGCACATGCACACCCCCCCCCCCACAGTAGTGGGACAGAAACGGGATATCTGCTATAGATATTCATCTTCAAAAATGAGGCACAAGGAAGACACTGGTCCAGAGCAATTGTGGAATCCAGTCAGGTAAATGTTGAAAGTTCTTTGATGAGTTTTCAAAGACTGAAAATAATTCTTTAGCTTCACAGCTTCACAGTCTGAGCTCCTGGTTCTATGAATATGCATTGTTTTTCATAAAAGGTAGCAAATACTTGCAGTTTAGTAGCTTTCTTAGCCTACCTCCTGCCAACAGGATTGAGGGGGTCCTCTTTACATTTTATCCCATCTCTGCCTCCTTCACTCCATGTTAATAGTATTTCTGCTGATATAATTATTTTGGGGGGGTTCATCTTTTTAAAAAAATTTAATTCCAGTATAATTAACATACAGTCTTTTATTAGTTTCAGGTGTAAAATATAGTGATCCAATAAGTCTATACATGACTCAGTGCTCATCAAGGTAAGTGTGCTCTTAATCCTCTTCAGCTATTTCACCCATCCCCCCAGCCACATTTCTCTGGTAACCGTCAGTTTGTTCTAAGAGTCTGTTTTTTGGTTTGTCTCTTTTTTCTTTGTTCATGTGTTTCTTAAATTCTGCATATGAGTGAAATCATATGGTATTTGTCTTTCTCTGACTTATTTCACTTAGCATTGTACCCTGTAGATGCATCCATGTTGTTGCAAATGGCAAGAGTCCATTCCTTTTGATGGCTAAGTAATATTCCAGGTATATACATACTCACATCTTTTTGATACATTCATCTATTGATGGACACTTGGGTAGCATCTAGAACTTGGCTATTGTAAATAGTGCTGCCATAAACCTGGGGTGCATATATCTTTTTAAATTAGTGTTTTCATATTCTTCGAGAAAATACCCAGCAACAGAATTACTGGATCATATGGTAATTCTATTTTTTTTTTTTTTGAGAAACCTCCATACTGTTTTCCACAATGACTGCACCAGTTTGCATTCCTGCCAACAGTGCATGAGGGTTCCATTTTCTCTACATCCTTGCCAACACTTATTGCTTCTTGTGTTTTTTATTTCAGCCATTCTGACAGGTGTGAGGCATCTCATTGTGATTTTGATTTGCATTTCCTTGATGATGAGTGATATTGAGCATCATTTCATGTGTCTATTGGTCATCTGTATGTCTTCTTTGGAGAAATGTTCATGTCTTCTGCCCATTTTTAATTGGATTATTTGGGTTCTTTTGTGTTGAGTTGCATAAGTTCTTTATATATTTTCAATTCTAACCCTTTATTAGATATGTCATTTGCAAATATCTTCTCCCATTCAATAGGTTTCCTTTTGGTTTTGTTGATTTCCTTGTCTGTGCAGAAGATTTCATTTTGATGTGGTTCCACTAGTTAATGTGTGCTTTTGTTTCCCTTACCTCAGGAGACATATCTAGAAAAATGTTGCCACAGTCAATACCAGAGAAACTACTATATCTGTTCTCTTTCAGGATTTTTACAGTTTTAGGTCTCACCTTTAGGTCTTCAATTCATTATGAGTTCATTTTTGTGTATGGTATAAGAAAATCGTCCATGTTTACTTTTTGCATGTAGCTATACCGTTTTCCCAGCACGATTTGTTGAAGAGACTATCTTTTTCCCATTGCGTATTCTTGCCTTTTTTTTTTTTTTTTGCCTAAGATTAATTGACCATATAATTGTGTGTTTATTTCTGGGCTTTCCATTCTGTTCTATTGATATATATGTCTATTTTTCTGCCAGTACCGTACCGTTTTGATTACTACAGCTTTGTAGTATATCTTGAAATGTGAGACTGTGATACCTCCAGTTTATTTTTCTTTTTTAGTATTGCTTTGAATATTTGGGGTCTTTTGTGTTCTATACAGATTTTTGGATTATTTGTTTGAGTACAGTATAAATGTTGGTATTTTGATAGGGATTGCATTAAATCTATAGATTGCTTTGCATAGTATGACATTTTAACCATATTAATTCTTCCAATCCATGAGCATGGAATATCTTTCCATTTGTTTGTGTCAACTTTTATTTCTTTCATCAATGCTTTATACTTTTCAGGGTACGTGTCTTCACCTCCTTGGTTAAGTATATTCCTATGTGTTTTGTTATTTTTGTTGCAATTGCAAATGAGACAGTTTTCTTAATTCCTCTTTCTGCTACATCATTATTAGTGTATGGAAAAGGAATGTAATTTCTGTATCCTGATTTTGTGTTCTGTGAACTTACTGAATTCATTTATTAGTTCTAGTAGTTTTTTGGTGGTCTTTAGAGTTTTCTATATATACTATTACATCGTCTGCAAATAGTGAAAGTTTTCCTTCTTCCTTACCAGTTTGGAAGCCTTTTATTTCTTATCTGATTGCTGTGGCTGGGACTTCTAGTACTGTGTTGAATACAAGTGATGAGAGTGGACATCCTTGTCTTATTCCTGATCTTAGGAAAAAACTCAGTTTTCACCATTGAGTAGGCTGCTAGCTGTAAGTTTTTCATGTATGGCCTTTATTATGTAGAGGTATGTTGCCTTTAAACCTACTTTGTTGAGGGTTTTTATCATAAATGGATGTTGTACTTTGTCAAATGCTTTTCCTGCATCTGTTGAAATGATCATATGGTTTGTATCCTTTCTCTTGTTGATGTGATGTATCACATTGATTTGTGAATATTGAAGCACCCTTTCATCACAGGAATAGATCCCACTTGATCATCGTGAGTGATTTTTTTTAAAAGTATTGTTGGATTCAGTTTTAATATTTTGTTGAGGATTTTTGTGTCTGTGTTCATCAGAGATATTGGCTTGTAGTTCTCTTATTTTGTAGTATGGTTATCTGCTTTTGGTATCAGGGTAGTTCTGGTCTCATAGAATAAATTTGGAAGCTTTAGTTTTTCTATTTTTGGAATAGTTTGAGAAGAAGATGTATTAACTCTTCTTTAACTGTTTGGCAGAATTCAGCTGTAAAGCTGTCTGGTCCTGGACTTTTGTTTGTTGAGAGTTTTTTGAATACTGATTCGATTTCATTGCTGGTAATCAGTCTGTTCAAATGTTCTGTTTCTTCCTGATTCAGTTTTGGCGGTTATGTTTCCATCCTTCACTTTCAATCTGTATGTGTCTTTAGGTCTGAAATGAATCTCTTATTAGCAGCATGTAGGTGGGTCTTGCTTTTTTATCCATTCTGCTATCCTGTGTCTTTTGATTGGAGTGTTCAGTATATTTACATTCAAATTAATTCTTGATAGGTATATGTACTTTTATTGCCATTTTGTTATTTTTCTTTATGGTTGTTTTTGTAGTTTTTCTGTTCCTTTCTTCTCTTGGTCTCTTCTTTCAGTTTGCTGACTTTCTTTAGTGATATACCTGGATTCCTTTCTCTTTATTTTTGCATATCTATTACCAGTTTTTGATTTGTGGTTACCATTAGGCTTATAAATAACATCTTCTGCATAGAGCAGTCTATATTAAGTTGATGGCCACTTAAGTTTGAACCCATTCTAAAAGCACTACTCCTCTCCCTACCATATTTTAAGTATATGGTGTCATGCTATACGTCCTTGTATTTTGTGAATCCCTTGACTGATTTTTATAGGTATACTTAATTATACTGCTTTTCTGCTTCCTACCTTTCTTACTTCTGCTTGTGGTCTTTTCTTTCCACTCTAAGAGTCCCCTTTACCATTTCTTGTAGGGCTGGTTTAGTGGTGATGAACTTCTTTAACTCTTCTTTGTCTGGGAAACTCTTTATTTCTCCTTCTATTCTGAATAATAGCCTTGCTGGGTACAGTATTCTTGGTTGTAGGGTTTTTGTTTGTTTGTTTGTTTGTTCTTCTTTCAGCACTTTGCTGATTTAATTCTTTAAAAAACTGTGGGTCACGTGTAAATCTCATTGGAGTTGACATCTGCCATGAACTCTTCTGGACACCCCTTCCCTACCTTGGGGTCCTCCTGAGATGACTGCTGGGCAACACTCTTTGGTTTCTTAAAGAACCTACTGCTTAATTAAATCCGTGAGGCACATCTTTAATCTTTTGTGACTAACTAGTATGCTGTGACCAAACCTTTGCTTTTTCATCCTTCTTGATGACAACAACAACAAGAAGTTTCACTCACACCATCAGCTTCTTCTATAGACCACACTTTCTGGGCAAAACTTGGATTTGTTTTTTTAGAGGCATTTATTTATTTTTACCATTATTTGCTGTGTGGAGAGGCTGAGAATTCTCAAACCATTAAGTCCTGACTCTTTTTGTTTACTAGTCCTTCCTTCTGTTGATTCTCTCACCTTGCATTTTACTATAAGCAGCAAGAAGAAACATGTTACTTAGCATCTTAGAACAAGAAACAGTAACTACCTCTAGCGTCCATTGATCAGGAATTGAGGTGCAGCTAATGGGGGAAATGTCTCAGTGTCTCCCATGGCTCCAGTCCCACCATCAGTGAGAACTGCAGTCCTTTCTGTGTCTGACCAGAGCAGGATACTCTCACAAGCTCAGTCATGTGGCTGTAGTCAGGGCATAGGTCCCCATAGATTGGTAGCCAGAGACATCACTTCCTTGCCATGTGCACTCGCTAGAGAGTGAGCCCTGGAAAGAACCATCGTCTTTGTAACTTAATCTCAGAAGTGATATCCCATCATTTTTGCGGCATTTTTTACTGAAGTGAGTCAATAAGTCTAGTTCACATTTCAGCAGGGATATTTATATATGAAGGGTATGAATACCAGAAGGTGGTCAGTTGAGGACATCTGAGTGGCTATTCACTGTAGGGGTAAGTATGACAACCCTACATAAAGTCACCACTCAGTAATTTCTTGTATTATCTTATGCTAATTCTTCCCATCATACTTTCCCTCCGATATCTTGATTTTTTTAAAATTTATGTCTACACACATCTCGTCACAAATTTGAGTTATGGTGCAGACTAAGACTGCAAAAATAGACAAAAGCAAATTAATGCAAAACAATAAAGTATGTCAAGGGAATGATACAATGAAATCTGCATTTTAGACTCAAAAATAGGGATAATAACAAGCCCAATATAGCTTAGAGCCAAAGACCCATTTAAAGATAAGGAAGGTTTTGCATTAAAGATATGAATTAATTCATCCTTCAGGTATCTGGCTATCTAGACTTTGGAAGGCATAGAGGTAGGAGAAAATTTTAGATGGAGCAAATGACAAGTTTTGAGAAGAAAATGTCTATTCTAGGAATTATAGAGAGTTTGACAGGATCAAGGAGAATATTGAGAGACAAGATGCTTAAATATAAAATTGAGACAATGTCTTAATAGATAGTTGGGATGAATTTTTTTCCCATTTTTTATTGTTATGTTAATCACCATACATTACATCATTAGTTTTTGATGTAGTGTTCCATGATTCATTGTTTGTGCATAACACCCAATGTTCCACGCAGAATGTGCCCTCCTTAATACCCATCACCAGGCTAACCCATCACCCCAACCCCTCCCATCTAGAATCCTCAGTTTGTTTTTCAGAGTCCATCCTCTCTCATGGTTCGTCTCCCCCTCTGACTTATTCCCCTTCATTCTTCCCCTCCTGCTATCTTCTTCTTTTTTTTTTCTTAACATATATTGCATTATTTGTTTCAGAAGTACAGATCTGTGATTCAACAGTCTTGCACAATTCACAGCACTCACCATAGCACATACCCTCCCCAATGTCTATCACCCAGCCACCCCATCCTTCCCAACCCCCCCACTCCAGGAACCCTCAGTTTGTTTCCTGAGATTAAGAATTCCTCATATCAGTGAGGTCATATGATACATGTCTTTCTCTGATTGACTTATTTCACTCAGCATAACACCCTCCAGTTCCATCCACGTCATTGCAAATGGCAAGATCTCATTCCTTTTGATGGCTGCATAATATTCCATTGTGTATATATACCACTTCATCTTTATCCATTCATCTGTCGATGGACATCTTGGCTCTTTCCACAGTTTGGCTATTGTGGACATTGCTGCTATAAACATCGGGGTGCACGTACCCCTTTGGATCCCTACATTTGTATCTTTGTGGTAAATACCCAGTAGTGCAATTGCTGGATCGTATGGTAGCTCTATTTCACTGTTTGAGGAACCTCCATACTGTTTTCCAGAATGGTCGCACCAGCTTGCATTCCCACCAACAGTGTAGGAGGGTTCCCCTTTCTCCACATCCCTGCCACATCTGTCGTTTCCTGACTTGTTAATTTTAGCCATTTCTGGCTGGTGTGAGGTGGTATCTCACTGAGGTTTTGATTTGGATTTCCCTGATGCCGAGTGATGTGGAGCACTTTTTCATGTTTCCGTTGGCCATTTGGATGTCTTCTTTGGAAAAATGTCTGTTCATGTCTTCTGCCGACTTCTTGATTGGATTATTTGTTCTTTGGGTGTTGAGTTTGATAAGTTCTTTATAGATTTGGATACTAGCCCTTTATCTGGTATGTCATTTGCAAATATTTTTCTCCCATTCTGTCAGTTGTCTTTTGGTTTTGTGGGCTTGTTTCTTTTGCTGTGCAAAAGCTTTTTATCTTGATTAAATCCTATAGTTCATTTTTGCCCTGGCTCCCTTGCCTTTGGCGATGTTTCTAGGAAGAAGTTGCTGCGGCTGAGGTTGAAGAGGTTGCTACCTGTGTTTCTCCTTTAGGATTTTGATGGACTTCCTGTCTCACGTTAAGGTCTTTCAACCATTTAGAGTCTATTTTTGTGTGTAGTATAAGGAAATGGTCCAGTTCATTCTTCTGCATGTGGCTATCCAGTTTTCCCAACACCATTTGTTAAAGAGACTGTCCTTTTTGCCACTGGATATACTTTCCTGCTTTGTCGAAGATGAGTTGACCATAGAGTTGAGAGTCCATTTTTGGGGCTCTCTCCTTCTGTTCCATTGATCTATGCGTCTGTTTTTGTGCCAGTACCATACTGTCTTGATGATGACAGCTTTTGTAACAGAGCTGGAAGTCCGGAATTGTGATGCCGCCAGCTTTGCATTTCTTTTTCAATATTCCTCTGGCTATTCGGGGTCTCTTCTGGTTCCATTACAAATTTTAGGATTATTTGTTCCATTTCTTTGAAAAACGTGAATGGTATTTGATGGGGGATTGCATTGAATGTGTAGATTGCTCTAGGTAGCATTGACATCTTCAAAATGTTTGTTTTTTCCAATCCATGAGCCTGGAACGTTTTTTCCATTTCTTTGTGTCTTCTTCAATTTCTTTCATGTGTATTTTTTGGTTTTCTGAGTACAGATCCTTTGCCTCCTTGGTTAGATTTATTCCTAGTTATCTTATGGTTTGGGGTGCAACTGTAAATGGGATCGACTCCTTGATTTATCTCTCTTCTGTCTTGTTGTCGGTGTATAGGAATGTCACTGATTTCTGTGCATTGATTTTATATCCTGCTACTTTACTGATTTCCTGTGTGAGTTCTAGCAGTTTTGGGGTGGAGTCTTTTGGGTTTTCCACATACAGTATCATATCATCTGCAAAGAGTGAGAGTTTGACTTCCTCTTTGCCGATTTGGATGCCTTTGATTTCTTTTTGTTGTCTGATTGCTGTGGCTAGGACTGCTAATACTATGTTGAATGGCAGTGGTGAGAGTGGACATCCCTGCCATGTTCCTGACCTTAGGGGAAAAGCTCTCAGCTTTTCCCCATTGAGAATGATATTCGCTGTAGGTTTTTCGTAGATGGCTTTTATGATATTGAGGTATGTACCCTCTATCCCTATACTCTGAAGAGTTTTGATCAAGAAAGGATACTATACTTTGTCAAATGCTTTTCCGCATCTATTGAGAGGATCATATGATTCTTGTTCTTTCTTTTGTTAATATATTGTATCACATTGATTGATTTGCAGTTGTTGAACCAACCTTACAGCCCAGGGATAAATCCCACTTGGTCATGGTGAATAATCCTTTTAATGTACTGTTGGATCCTATTGGCTAGTATTTTGGTGAGAATTTTTGCATCCAATTTTGTCAAGGATATTGGTCTGTAAATCGCCTTTTGATGGGGTCTTTGTCCTGGTTTTGGGATCAAGGTAATGGTGGCCTCATAAAATGAGTTTGGAAGTTTTCCTTCCATTTCTTTTTTTGGAACAGTTTTCAGGAGAAGCGGTATTAATTCTTCTTTAAATGTTTGGTAGAATTCCCCTGGAAAGCCATCTGCCCTGGGCTTTTTGTTTGTTGGGAGATTTTTTGATGGCTGCTTCAATTTCCTTAGTGGTTATAGGTCTGTCGGGTTTTCTATTTCTTCCTGGTTCAATTTGGGTAGTTGATACATCTCTAGGAATGCACCCATTTCTCCCAGGTTATTTAATTTGCTGGCATAGAGTTGCTCATAATATGTTCTTATAATTGTTTGTATTTCTTTGGTGTTGGTTGTGATCTCTCCTCTTTCATTCATGGATTTTGTTGATTTGGGGTCCTTTCTCTTTTCTTTTTGATAAGTCTGACCAGGGGTTTATTAATCTTGTTAATTCTTTCAAAGAACCAGCTCCTAGTTTCATTGATTTGTTCTACTGTTCTTTTGGTTTCTAGTTCAATGATTTCTGCTCTAATCTTTATTATTTCTCTTCTCCTCCTGGGTTTAGACTTTATTTGCTGTTTTTTCTCTAGGTCCTTTAGGTGTAGGGTTACGTTGTGTATTTGAGACCTTTCTTGTTTCTTGAGAAAGGCTTGTATTGCTATATACTTTCCTCTTAGGACTGCCTTTGCTGTACCCCAAAGATTTTGAACAGTTGTGTTTTTCTTTTCATTGGTTTCCATGAATTTTTTTAATTCTTCTTTAATTTCCTGGTTGACCCATTCATTCTTTAGTAAGATGCTCTTTAGCCTCCATGTATTTGAGTTCTTTCCAACTTTCCTCTTGTGATGGAGTTCTAGTTTCAAAGCACTGTGTTCTGAAAATATGCAGGGAATAATCCCAAACTTTTGGTACTGGTTGAGACCTGATTTGTGACCAGGGTGTGATCAATTCTGGAGAATGTTCCATGTCCACTAGAGAAGAATGGGTATTCCGTTGCTTTGGGATGGAATGTTCTGAATATGTCTGTGAAGTCCATTTGGTCCAATGTTTCATTTAAAGTCTTTATTTCCCCTTTGATCTTTTGCTTAGATGATCTGTCCATTTCAGTCAGGGGGGTGTTAAAGTCCCCCACCCTTATTGTATTGTTGTCAATGTGTTTCTTTGCTTTTGTTATTAATTGCCTTATATAATTGGCTGCTCCCATGTTCGGGGCATAGATATTTACAATTGTTAGATCTTCTTGTTGGATAGACCCTTTAAGTAGGATATAGTGTCCTTCTTCATCTCTTATTACAGTTTTTGTTTTAAAATCTAATTGTCTGATATAAGGATTGCCACCCCAGCTTTCTTTTGGTGTCCATTAGCATGGTAAATGGTTTTTCTACCCCCTCACTTTCATGTGGGGGTGTCTTTGGGTCTAAAATGAGTCTCTTGCAGACAGCATATTGATGGGTCTTGTTTTTTAATCAATCTGATAGCCTGTGTCTTTTGATTGGGGGCATTTAGCCCATTTACATTTAGGGTAACTATTGAAGATAGGAATTTAGTGCCATTGTATTGCCTGTAAGGTGACTGTTACTGTATATTGTCTGTGTTCCTTTCTGATCTATGCTGCTTTTAGGCTCTCTCTTTGCTTAGAGGACCCCTTTCAATATTTCTTGTAGGGCTGGTTTCATGTTTGCAAATTCCTTTAGTTTTTGTTGTCCTGGAAGCTTTTTATCTCTCCTTCTATTTTCAATGACAGCCTCGCTGGATATAGTATTCTTGGCTGCATATTTTTCTCATTAGGTGCTCTGAAGATATCATGGCTGTCCTTTCTGGCCTGCCAGGTCTCTGTGGATAGGTCTGTTGCCAATCTAATGTTTCTACCATTGTAGGTTACATATCTCTTCTCCCGAGCTGCCTCCAGGATTTTCTCTTTGTCTCTGAGACTCATAAGTTTTACTATTAGATATCGGGGCATTGACCTATTTTTATTGATTTTGAGAGGGGTTCTCTGTGCCTACTGGATTTTGATGCCTCTCTCCTTCCCCAAATTAGGGAAGTTCTCTGCTATAATTTGCTCCAGTATACCTTCTGCCCCTCTCTCTCTTTCTTCTTTTTCTGGGATCCCAATTATTCTAATGTTGTTTTGTCTTATCGTATCGCTTATTTCTCGAATTCTGCCCTCGTTATCTTGTAGTTGTTTCTCTCTCTTTTTCTCAGCCTCTTTATTTTCCATCCTTTGGTCTTCTATATCACTGATTCTCTCTTCTGCCTCATTTATCCTAGCAGTTAGTGACTCCATTTTTGATTGCACCTCATCAATAGCCTTTTTGATTTCGACTTGGTTAGATTTTAGTTCTTTTATTTCTCCAGAAAGGGTTTCTCTAATAACTTCCACGCTTTTTTCAAGCCCAGCTAGTATCTTTAAAGTCATGATTCTGAACTCTAGGTCTGACATCATACTAATGTCCATATTGAGTAGGTCCCTGGCAGACAGTACTACCTCTTGTTCTTTTTGCTGAGGTGATTTTTTTCGCCTTGTCATTTTGTCCAGAGGAGAACAGATGAATGAGAGAACAAAATGCTAACAGGTTAACAACATCCCCAGCAAATATACTCTATACAAAACAGAAAAGACCTGAAACCAGGGGAAAAGAAAGGGAGAGAAAGAAAAAAGAAAGAGAAAAAAAAAAAGAAAAAGAAAAAGATAAAAACAAACAAAAACAGAACAAAACAAAAAGAAAAACAGAATATGATCAAATATGATCAGACTAGTGTATAGATCAGTGCCACACACTAGATTTTGGGCATATGTTGGGCTGTTAGGAGAAAGTGCCTCCTAATATTTTAAAGGAAGAAAGACTTATATATGTACAAAATAAGAGTTGATACAATGAAGGGATGGAAGGTGAATGTAAAGATGAAATTTATAAAGGATTTTATAAAAGGAATTGACAAGAAGTTGTTTGAAAAAAGAAAGAAGATTAAAAAACAAAGAAGAAAAAAAAAAGAAAAGGGACAGAATGTGATCAGGCAGGAGACTAGAACAAAGCCATACACTAGTGATTTAGGGTATATTTTGATCTATTAAAAGAAACTGTATCTCAAAATTTTAAAGAGAGAACAACTTATATATATATATATATATGCCAAAAATAAGGGTAACTACTATGAAGGGTTAAAATATGACTCTAAAATATGAAAAATATTTTTTTTTAAAAAAAGGAATTGATAAGATGTTGGTTGAAAAGGGGAAAAAGAAAAATTCAAAAAAGGAAAAAAAACAGTTAAGAAAATCAACTTTGAAAAACTAACGAATCATGGTAAAAAAGCCATGAATTCTATGTGCAGTATTCCCCTAGCGCTGGAGTTCTCCCATTCTCCTTGGTCGGTAAAGTTGGTCTTGGCTTGCTGGCTGTTCGTGCTGATCTTCTGGGGGAGGGACCTGTTGCCGTGGTTCCCAAATGTCTTTGCTGGAGGTGGAATTGCCCTGCCCTTGTCGCTCCAGGCTAAGCAAGCTGCTCGGGTTTGCTCTCAGGAGCTTTTGTTCCCTCCAAGCTCTCGGTACAGCTTTGGAGGACCAGAGTGAAAATGGTGGCCTCCCAATCTCCGCCCAGAGGTGCTGAGACTCAGGGCCCCGCTCCTCAGTGCTCCCCCAGAGAAAAACAGTCACTCCTGTGTCCCCGGTCTCTGGCCTCACTCCATGCTCACCTGGCCTGTGACCAGGTGTTTCTTTCTCTGGCACCCGACCCCGTGTGGAGTCTCCAAACCCAGCAGATCCCTGCGGTGCGCTTCCGCGCCGCTCCTCCCGGGGGAGGAAGGGGAGTCTCCCCAGCTCTGCTGCTTGTTGGGTCCCTGCTGGAGGAGCAGTGGCCCGACTGGGCCGCAGATCACATTTTATGGCAACCCCGAGCTGAGAGCCCACGCCTCAGCTCCATCTCTGCAGCCGGCTTCCCCGCTCTGATACCTGGGAGCTCTGGCGCACTCAGGCACCCTGGTCCTTCTGTGACCCCGAGGGTCCTGAGACCACACTGTCCCACAAGGGTTCCACCCCCAGCTTAGCCACTGGAGCGACGTCCCTCAGCGGAGCTGACTTCTAAAAGGTCCGATTTTGTGCTCCGCGGCTCTATCACTTGCCAGAAGCGGCCGACAGAGGCCTCCTCCCCCACCGTCTATCCTCCCGAATATCGCCTCGGATTCACTTCTCCGCACGTCTTACCTTCCAGTAAGTGGTCGTTTTTCTGTTCAGAGAGTTGTTGCTATTCTCTTCGATCTCCTGTTGAGTTCGTAGGTGTTCAGAATGGTTTGATCCCTATTCAGCTGAATTCCTGAGACCAAACGAAACCCAGTTCTCTTACTCCTCCGCCATCTTCCTCCGCCTCCTCCAGTGGGGATGAATTTTTGACAAAGATGATTAGCCCATCTGTTCGCCTTAAAGCCACCCTACCAAACTGACTCTAATTATGAACTGGGACTTTATTATCTTGGATTGTAGATTCTTCTTAATATTCTCAAGGGCAAAGGCCCAATACAGGTCCTGGAAATGAAGCAGCCTATGGGATTTATCTAGTGTGGTCTACCTTTATGAAGTGTATCCTCAAGAATTCGGAGGTATCAGGACAAGACTCTCAAACAAAATAAGGAAGAAAGTAGATTATTTCAAGTAACTCTAGAAAACTTTGCAAATATGGCCAAATAAGTATGCTTAAAATCATGGGAAAGGAGCAAACTTTTATGCAAGGTCCCATTTCCCACCCAAGAGGAGCTCTCTACAGTATATTTTCAACAATGAAACATTTCCCTAATTTATTAATACTAAGATCTCAGCACACATTTTTTAAATGTAATTATGTTTTGCCTCTAGTTCTCTAATTAAATCCTCAATGTGACTGAAACAATGCCATTTGGTACTTATGACTTAGTGTGACACGTGATGTGGCATGTGGCATTAATGATGGAATTTGTGCTCCTTGTTTTGGGGGGGAAAGCAGCCCATTGCCAGGCATCCTACAGGCTGCTGTGTACTCACACCACTAGACTAAATGATAGCTCTTCCTCTTTTTTATGACCCACAATACTTTGTCATTATAATAATTTTGCATGAGAAATTGACTTTATAAAATTTATGTTTTTATGATCTCTTAAATTGCTTTAGACTTAACTTTTTCAATGTATAGAGTAAAAAAATCAAAATACTGCTTTTGCAGTATTGTCACATATCATTTATAATATGGTAAAATTCAAAATTCATTCAAATCACATATGTTGAGTGAAGAATATGTGCAATAAATGAATGAAGCATGTATCCATTTTTAGTGGTGTTACTTTGGGAAAGAAAATAAAATTAATATTTCATTTAGACCTTAAAGGTATTGATATTTTAAATACTAATTAAAATTTATATGTATACATTTATAACAAGTATTCCATTGAGGAAGCATAGTCTACCTTCCAAGTCTAGTACTTTTTAGGAAATTAAAAAAAAAATTCATATATGCTCTATTTTTGCAATGTTATTTAAGTAGGCAAAAATAAGCTTACAAATGATTTAAAATTAAGACTTCCTGGAAAAAAAAAAAGACTTCCTGGGAAGTGTATTTAATTAAGATAAAAATAAAAGGAAATAATAACCCTAAGACATATGTGTTAAAAGTCTGAAGGAGAAACAAAAGCTTATTATAAAAGTAGATGTTTTTCACACTAGGTATTTTGTAGAGATGAGAGGGTTTTTGGTTTATTTTGTTGTGGTGGTTGTTTTGCTGTTTTAATAAAATTGTGGAAAATAATTTTTCTGCTATCTTTTTTCTAAAATTATCTAAGGATATTTTTTAAGGATATTTTCAATGTGACAGTTATCTATTCATTACTTCAGAGTAGTTTTTCCCAAGCTTAACAGAAGATAGATATGTACTTTAGTACATTTCAGTATAGGAGACATAATTGTAATTATATTCACACAGGTAGATATTATGTAACTGAGTTGCCAATACTTTCTTTATTACTGCATCTTTGCTAAAAGTAAAAATAATTTTTTTTTTAAAGCATGATATATTGGTCAAGGACATGTCATATGGACACATACGCTTACTTTCCCCACACTGTGTTCTGAATTGTGTTAACAGCATATTGCTCACAGAAAATTTTCTTATTATATGTAAGCTTCAAACTCAGAGTTACAATAAATCTGAAGAAATAACATAAACCAAAAACATTTTGTGCTGCTTTTTCTATGTAATTCATTTTTTGAGTTTCAAATACAACTTGAACATTGTAAATATCACTCACAAGATTTGGGCAAAGACCCCAATGGGTCCTATTCTCTGACAGCTAAAGGCATCATCAGTGATCTTTGCTGACACTTCAGTATTCTGGCTTTCCCCTCTCTAAACTACTTGTAAATGCCACTCCATTTGATGCCCCCTCCCCTTCTGAATCTTTAGCTGGTGGGCTCTGTCCATTTTTATAATAAATTAATAAACAATGTATTGGCATGGTCCTAACAAAAACTCTGTAGTTGCAAAGAAGAAACTAGGAAGAAAAAAATGAGTTTCTTTATTCAAAACAGAACAAACCTGATGGCTTTACAAATAATATGTCATTGATTCCAATGTGAATAATAAAGGTGTTCAGGGACTGCTCTCATAGATGAAGTTCCTGTTTCCATATCTAGCAATCTGGATATTTGCCATGGTAATAATTATTTCATGTAGGTCACAAACCACTTCAAAGTAAAGAAATAGAATAATGGAAAATACTTTCAAGAGCTGTTCATGAAACTGAATAAATGGAGCATAAATTCATATTACATCAAAGATCATGTTTGTTCTTAACATTACAATTGCAGTGGACTGAACATTTCTGGTTTAAACATGTCTTCTCAAATTTATAGTGAATATTACAATGATGTTTTAGTGTCTACCATAATCACTTGTTGGGTTGTCACTCAAGGGAAGTGGAAGCTTTTGAAATTACCCATGAAACAGATTTTGATAGTTTATTTAAAAATGAATCATATTGTTTATTACAGATATCTTAACCCAAAAGCTTTAAAGCATTAATTTAATATTTTCTTCCTCTGGAAACCATTTTTCAGTTTAGAGTCTATCATTTGAAATAGTCCAGAAAAAAACAATGCTATAATTGACTTTATAGAACTCTTTCAGTGCTTATACTGTTCAAGAATATTAAAACTTTGCCAGTATCCAACTGGGTAGCATTTCATTAGTTTGATCACATATCCCATATGAACAGTGGCATGATCATACAGGTTACTTAAATGAGCAGAGCAGGCTAAGCATGTTGGAGTTTAAAAATTCAAACAACACATGCCTTACTAAGGAAATTCAATTTAATATTCAAACAAACAAAAACCCTGGACACTCAAACAGAATCAATCCAGAAATGGAGTTGGGGGAGGGGAGTGGTCACCAAATTTTAACCCTTGTTTACATGGCAACCATTTATCCTGGATTTGAAGGTGGAGGAAACCATGAATAACTATTTCTTATTTATCACACACTTGAAAAGGTGATATATTTTCAAAATAGATTTATTTTCTAATATTTTAATTGAAATATGTACTGCTATTACTTTGATATAATATTCTTGGCCCTATTTTTTTCTCAGTTCTCTGTCTGGAATTTATTATAATATTTATCACCAAAAATTGGAGAGTTGTGAAGATCACCTCTATTCTATTTTTTATTATAGGTGAGAAAACAAAGGTATTGAGAGGTTAAATTCTTTACTCAGTATCTCAAAGCCGTTAGACAAGATTCAAAGCTTCTTAATGAAGGCCGAGT
Source organism: Zalophus californianus (assembly GCF_009762305.2). Classification (NCBI taxonomy): domain Eukaryota; kingdom Metazoa; phylum Chordata; class Mammalia; order Carnivora; family Otariidae; genus Zalophus; species Zalophus californianus. The sequence continues at coordinate 67,165,046 of NC_045598.1, read as the reverse complement.
TCATGAATATATGTAATGAACAGACACACAACTGGTACATGGTACATATTCATATATCTCATTAATCAGTATAAATCTCTTTCAGTTGAAATTATGCCTTGCTTGTTGTTTTAACTGCATTTTACATGAAGCCTGGGCGATACTTATCAGGTAAACTATAATACATTTTGATTGATTTTTTTTAAGTAATGCTACTTTTAAAAAAATTTGGAAACATTATTGGCAAAAATGAATTCTAGAAGATCAAGATTATGCTAACCTGAGATAGGAGATAGTGATCTCTACAGTCTAGCTTAGACGATACAGTTCAGTTTTTCTTCTCACCTTTTAATACCCAACTTTGTTTAAATATTCAGAACATAAAAGATGTTTTCAAAACAAACAAACACACAAAAAAAAACAGGTGTTATGAAAAAAGAATTATTCATTCTTCACAAAATTAGTCCAGCATAAAGTAGATACGGCAGAGACAGACATAGTAATGGGGCATGTCTCTTTTAAAAGTAGTTCAGAGACTCTGAAAGCAAAAAAGAAAGGAAGTCATGAATGTTTATAGTCCCATTGGACAAACAAGATGGTCTGAGTTGATACTATCTCTTGGTGTTCAGATCAGCAGAGAGGTGTTAAGGTGGAAAATAACACATGTAGGGGCGCCTGGGTGGCTCAGTCGTTAAGTGTCTGCCTTTGGCTCAGGTCGTGATCCTGGGGTCCTGGGATCGAGCCCCGCATCGGGCTCCTCTGCTCAGCGGGAAGCCTGCTTCTCCCTCTCCCACTCCCCCTGCTTGTGTTCCCTCTCTCACTGTGTCTTTCTCTGTCAAATAAATAAAAATAAAATCTTTAAAAAAAAAGAAAAGAAAAGAACACATTTAGCCTGGGTAACAGGGTGTTCATTCCAACAGGTGCTCCAGATATCCTGAAATGACCTATGGAAACTTATATGTGGAAGGGAATATAAGTTAATATTTATAGAAGTAGGACTTAAACACTGAAATCAAATCATGATTTAATTGGAAAAGCATGAAACATTATTTAAGTAAGTATTCAAGTTCTGACTTTGCCTTGTGCCTCAGTTTCCTCATCTGGAAAGTGTAAACAATAGCAGAACTTATCTGAGTTAGGCAGAATGATCCTTGACAATTTGCATCCTTATAAAATCTCCTCTCCTTTGAGTATGGGTGGGACCTATAAATACTATGAGATACTACTTTTGTGGTTATGTTAAATTATATGGCAAAAGGAAGACTATTTGGGTAGGCCTAATCTAATCGCACAAGACCTTATAAAAGCAGAGAGTTCTCTTCAGCTGGTGATAGAAGAGGAAATCAGAGATTCTAGGCATGAATGGGATTTGATATACCATTGCTGGTTTTGAAGATGGAGAAAGCCATATGCCAGGGACTATTGACCTTTACTAGCTGAGAGTGGCCCCAGCTGATATCCAGCAAGAAAAGGGAAACCTCAGTTATAGGACCACCAAGAACAAGGTTTGTCAAACCTGAATGAGTGTGGAAGTGAATTCCTCCCCCAGAGTCTCTTGGTAAGAGCCAATCCTTGATTTTGGCCATGTGAAACACTAAGCAGGGAATCCTGTTGACCCATCCTGTACTTCGGATCTTCAGGACAGTAAGATAATAAATGAATATTGTTTTAAGCCACTAAATGTGTGGATTTGTTATACAGCAATAGGAAATTAATGTACCATATCATAGCATAGATATGTGGATTAAATGTGATCTTATCTAAAGCATTATTAGAAAATGTCAGGGTATAAGCACTCAGTATCTATTTTATTTTTTTGTTGTTAGATATGTTATTCTGAGTGAACCATAGACTTTGGGAATCTCAGTCTCCTATCTTTGAGAGAGTAATAGACTTAAGCCATACAATTCTTATGAATACTGAGTGATGTATAATTCTCTGTGTGCTAGACTAGTCCCCAAAGAATGTTATTGTCCTAATTTTAGAATAATTAACAGTTATGATAGTGAGGAAAGTGAAGATTTAAGGTAAGAACCAAGTCCTGGACATGGCATGTAAGAAGGAAGGACAAAGAAAATCACTTGGGGGAGAATATGTGGGAAAGAGGATGAATCAAGGCCTGAGAGCAAGATGGGAAAAGAAGATGGCTGCCTTGAACAAAAGTGTTGTTTTTGTCATTATTTAGCATAGGACTTCTCAGAGACTGATTGCAACATGCTGAACAGCATTTTTAATCTCCAGCTGGAAGTGGAAGTTTTTTGTGGAACTTATTTGATTGTAGGATGCGTTCTCTCACTCTTATTTCTTAAAAGATTTTTATTTATTTGAGAGAAAGAAAGAGTGGGAGGGAGAGGGAAAGAGAATCTGAAGCCGACTCCACACACAGCACAGAGCCCAATGCAGGGCTCAGTCCCACAACCCTGGGATCACGACCTGAGCCAAAACCAAGAGTCAGGCACTCGACCGCCTGAGCCACCCAGGCACCCCATCTCTCTCCTTTTATTTTTTTCTTTTCTTTTTTAAGATTTTATTTATTTGATAGAAAGAGTGAGAGAGGGAACACAAGCAGGGGGAGTGGGAGAGGGAGAAGCAGACTCCCCACTGAGCAGGGAGGCCGATGTGGGGCTCAGTCCCAGGACCCTGAGATCATGACCTGAGCCGAAGGCAGACGCTTAATGACTGAGCCACCCAGGTGCCCCGCCATCTCTCTCCATTTAAAAATCTCTCTCCTGGTTTCTAGTTCTGCATGAAAGAAGTATCGAAGGCATAACTCCATTCTAACAATAAGTAAAAAACTGAACAAACTGAAAAATCAACTTTTTAGATTCATAAGAGAAGTGAGGTCACAGTCCAAATCACTACTCCAAAACTAGATAGATAGGCAGATTCAGAGATTCACCATATACAGGAACAGAAACCTCTATGACAAACAGTGCTGGGGTAGGAAAACCTGAACTCTAATTGATGAATGCCTGGAGGCTAGATGTAGAACAGTCTGAGTTAAAAACTCCAAGGGGACCCAGTCACTGGGCCTGGGGAGAGTGGTGGGGGACGCTTTTGTGAGTTCTACCTGTAGAAATTGATTTGGTTCTCACAGTAAATATCAGAGAAAATCCCCTTATACATCTGGCAAAGGTAAGAGAAAAGGAAACATTTTGAATGTGCAGGAGCACTCGGTCTTTCTTAGCAAGGTCTGCCTTTAGGAGAAAATAGTTAACCCCCAGAGCCTAACATACTAGGTTTTATTAGAGCCTAACCGACCTCAGGGAAAGGAAGTACCCAGCTCTAGCCCACTCTACCTTTCCGTGTGAGAGAAGTTACCTACCTAAGTATAGGGCCACTCTGGGCATCCTTTCCCCGCCACCCCCCTCACCCGCAAGAGGCAGGGTGGGCAGGTTCTGAGAAACATTTATAAAGTTCGGAGTCCAGAAGCAGAGGCTCACTACTCATAGGACGTTAGACGGCTTCCCCACTGCCACTCCCCACACTTCACCACCACATTACTACAGCCCTAGTTAGAGCAGTTTCTTCTGCTCAGCACATCATGTCCGGCTATCAAAAAAATTCATAAGGCACACCAAAAGGCAAAAACCAAAAAACAAACAAAACCACAAAAAAACCCACAATTTGAAGAGACAGAAGAAGCATCAGTTCTAGACAGGACAGGGGTGTTGGCAATTATCAGGCCAGGAATTTAAAAATCCTCAGAGTAGTATGTTAAGAATGCTGATGGATAAGGAGACAACATGCAAGATCAAATGGGCAATGTAAGTAGAGAGGTGAGAATCTTAAGAAAGAATGTAAAAGAAATGCTAGAGATCAAGAATACTGTAATAAAATTGGAAAATGCCTTTGATGGGCTTATTAGTAGATTGGACTCAGCTGAGGAAAGACTCCGAGCTAGAGGACATTTTAATAGAAACCTCCAAAACTGCAAAACAAAGAGAACAAAGACTGAAAAAAAATAACCATACAAAGTGGCATAACTGCAAAAGGTTTAACATATGCAGTGGGAACCAGAAGAAAACAAGGTGAAAGGGAGAGGAGAAATATTTGAAACAATAACAACTGAGAATTTTTCCAAATTTGTGTCAGATGCCAAACCACAGATCCAGGAAGCTAAGAGAACACCAAGCAGGATAAATGCCCAAAACAAGCAAACAGACAAAAACTACACCTAGGTGTATCATTTTCAAATTACAGAAAATGAAAGATAAAAAAAAAATTCTGAAATAAGCTAGAGGACAAAAACACCTCACTTATAGAGGAGTAAGTATAAGAATTATAGCTGACTTCTCAGAAAACATGCAAGCAAATAGCAGAAAAATTTTAAGTGTTGAGGAATAAAAAATAAGTAAACACCGACCTAGAATTCTTACCCTGTGAAATTCTCCTTGAAAAGTGAAAAAGAAAACCTTTCTTAGACAAACAAATGGAGAGAATTTATTACCAATAGACTTGCCTTGCTAAAAATGTTAAAAGAATTTCTTTAGAGAGAAGGAAAATAACTTCTGTCAGGAACTCAGATCTACTTAAACAAAGAAAGATTATTGAAAAAGCAAGAGGTAGTTAAAATAAAAACTTTCTTCACATTTTAATCTAACAGATAACAGTGTATTCAAAATAATAGTGTATTAGATTATGCTTATATATAAGTGGAATGAAAGCCATTATATGGGCGCCTGGGTGGCTCAGTTGGTTAAGCGACTGCCTTCGGCTCAGGTCATGATCCTGGAGTCCCGGGATCGAGTCCCACAGTCCCACTCCCACAGGGAGTCTGCTTCTCCCTCTGACCCTCTTCCCTTTCATGCTCTCTATCTCTCATTCTCTCTCTCTCAAATAAATAAATAAAATCTTTTAAAAAAAAGCAATTATACAAGGGACAGGAAAGAGCAATTAGGATTATTTTGTTGTTATAAGGTACTCATGCTACCCATGAAATGGTACAGTGGACTTGGATTAGTGCAAATGTATTTTGCAAACTCTAGGGCAATCACTAAAGAAGGTAAAAAGAAAAAAAAAAGCATAAGGGGTATACTAAGAAATCAGAAAAACAAAGAATCATAAAATGCTCACTTAAAACCATGAAAAAAAAAGGGTAAGACAGACATAGGAACAAAGAAAAAGAGAAACAATTAGCATAGTAATAAGTGTGGTATATATTAATCCAACTATATCAATAGTCATTTTGAATGTCAGTTGTCCAAGTGCACCGATTAAAAGAGAAATTAATAGAGGGACTCAAAAACAGATCCAAGTAAATGTCTACAGGAAACCCTTTTTAAAATACAAAAATACATATGGATTAAAAGTAAGTAGATAAGAAAGATATATCATATATTTTGATTATATACCAATCAAAAGAAAGAAGGAATACCTATATTAATTTCAGACAGAGCAGACTCCAAACCAAGGAAAGTTATCAGGGATAAAGAGGGGCATTATATAATGATAAAGGGGTCAGTTCCCCAAAAAGACATGATGATCCTTAATGTGTATGTGCCTAATAAGAGAACATCAAATACATGAGGCAAAACCTGACAGACCTGAAAGAGAACTAGATGAATCTATTCTCATTTGGAGCCTTCAGCACAACCCTATCAGAAATTGATAGATCCACCAGGCAGAAAATCAGGAAGGACATAGTTTAGCTCAATCACACCCATCAATCAACTAAATAAATGTAATGACTATATATGGAATACTTCATCCAACAACAAGAGAGTACACTTTCTTGTGAAGCTCACAGGGAACGTTCACCAAAATAGACCACATCCTGGGCTGAAAAGCAGAGTTTAACAAATTTAATAAAATAGAAATTATGCAATGACTGTTCTAACATTACAATGGATTTAAACTAGAAATCAACAACAGAAAAGTCAACAACTGGAAAATCCCTATATACATGGAGTTTAAACAATGCACTTCTAAGTGGCACATGAGTGAAAGAAGAAATGTTGAGAGAAATGTTAAAAATATCTTGAACACAATGAAAGTGTAAACACAACTTACCAAAATTGGTGAGATGCAGCAAAAGCAGTGCTTAAGGGGAAATTTATAGCATTAAATGTATTTATTAAAAAAAGAAGAAAGAGCTAAACTCAGTTAACCTTAGGAAACTAGAAAAAGAAGAATAAAAACCAAAATCTGAGGTATTAAATCCAATTTAAATCCAAATAAGCAAAAGAAAAGAAATACAGATCTGAACACAAATCAATGAAATTGAAAACAGGAGACCAATAGAGAAAATCAATGAAATTAAAAGCTGGTTCTTTGAAAAGATCAACAAAACTGATGAGTTTAGCCTAACTAAAAAAAAAAGAGAGAGAGAGAGAGAGAGAGACAGAGACAGAGAAAGGACACAAATTACTAATATCAGAAGTGAAAGGGACATCACTACCGATCCCTAAAGGAATAATATGAACAACTCTATACCCACAGATTTGATAACCTATCTGAAATGGACCAATTACTTGAAAGACAATCTATCAAAGCACACACAAGGAGGAAAAGGCAAACTGACTAGACCTATATCTATTAAAGAAGTTGAATCAATAATTAATAACCTTCCAAAACAGCACAAGGCCCAGATGAGATCACTGATGAATTCTAATAAACATTAAAGGAAGATTTTATACCAATTATCTAAAACCTCTTTCAGAATAGAGATGCTGAGGGAATACTTTCTCACTCATTTTATGAGGCCACAATCACCTTATTACCAAAACCAAAGACATTACAAGAAAATAAAACTTCAGACCAATATCTCTTATGAATATAAATGCAGATGTCCCCAACAAAATATTAGTAAATGAAATCCAACAATATGTAAAAAGAATTATGCACCATAGTCAAGTAGGATTTATTCCAGATGTGCAATGTTAGTTCAACATTTGAAAGTCAATCAATGTAATCCATCACATCAATAAGCTAAAAAAGAAAAATCACATAATCATAGCAATAGATGCAGAAAAAGCATTTGAAAAAATTCAATACACATTCATGATAAAAAAATATTCTCAAATTAGGAATAGCAGGGAAATTCCTCAACTTGATAAAAAATGTCTTTATAGAAAAAAGTCTACTTTTAACATCATACTTAAGGGGAAACTACTAGTTTTCCCACTGAGATCAGGAAGGGAAGGATGTCCCCTCTCGCCACTGCTTTTCAACATTGTAGTAGAAGTCCTAGCTAAAAGCAGTAAGAAAAGAAAAGGAAATTAAATATATACACACACACACACACACACACACACACACACACACTAAGTGGAAAGGAGGAAATAAAACTGACTTTGTTCACATGTGACATGATTGTTTACATAGATAGTCCAAAGAATTGATATACATACACACGTACAAACATATAAGCAACCCTCCTGGAACTAAAGTGATTATAGATAAGGTTGCAGGATGCAAGGTTAATATATAAAAGTCAATTGTTTTCCTATATACCAGCAATAAACAAGTGAAATTTGAAATTAAAATCACAATATTTATATTAGTAACCTCCAAAAGTAAAATATTTAAGTATGAATCCAACAAGGTACATACAAGGTCTATATGAGAAAAACACAGGCCTACAATGAATGAAATTAAGAAGACCTAAATAAATGGAGAGAGATTTCATGTTTATAGATGGGAATACTCAAGTTTGTCAAAATATTGGTTCTTCCCGATTTGTTCTATAGATTGAATGTAATCCCCATCAAGTTACACTGAAGATATTGACAGACTGATTCTAATATCTACCTGAGGAGGAAAAAGACTCAGAATAGCCAACAAAATACTGGAGAGAAACAAAGTTAAAAGACTGATACCATCTGACGTCAAGATGTAGTGTAAATCAACAGTAATGAAGACAGCATGGTATTGGCAAAAGAATAAACAAATAGATCAATGAAACAAATAGACAGCCCAGAAATAGACCCACATATACATATAGTCAACTCATCCTTAACAAAGGAGCAAAAAGGCATTTACAGTGGAGGAAAGATAATCTCTTCAACAAATACTGAAAAATTTGGACAGCTACATGTAAAAACAAAAAAATCTAGACCCACAACTTACTCCCATTACAGAAATTAACCCAAAATGAATCAGCCCTAAATGCAAAACACCAAACTACAAAACTCCCTGAAGATAACATAGCATATCTAAATGACTTTTTAGATGGAATACCAAGGACACTACCCACGAAAGAAAAAAGTAATAAGCTTCATTAAAATTAAAATTTTCTTCTTTGGGAAAGATACTGTCGAGAGACTGGAAAGACAAACCACAGACTGGGAGAAAATATTTGCAAAAGACACATCTGATAAAGGATTGTTATTCAAAGTATACAAAGAACTCTTAAAGCTCAGTAAGAAAACAAACAACCCAATTAAAAAATGGTCCAAAGACCTGAACTGACATATCACCAAAGACGAAGTACAGATGGCAAATAATCCTAGGAAAAGAAGCTCTACATCATATGTCATCAGAGAAATGCAAATTAAAACATTGGTTAGACTCCATTACACACCTATGAGAATGGCCCAAATCCAGAACACTGACACCACGAAAATGCTGGTGAAAGTGTTTAACAACAGAAACTCTCATTCATTTCTGGTATGAAGGGAAAATAGTACGGTCACTGTAGAAGACAGTATGGTGTTTTCTTATAAAACTAAACATGCTTTTATATCATATGATCCAGCAATCACACTCTTTGGTATTTACCCAGATGAGTTGAAAACATAAAAACCTGCACACAAAAACCTGCACACGGATGTTTATAGCACCTTTACTCACAACTGCTAAAACTTGAAAGCACCCAACCTGTCCTTTAGAGGGCAAATGGATAAATTGTGTTACATTCAGACAATGGATGTTTTTCCATGGCAAAAAGAATGAGTATCAAGTCACAAAAGTCATATAGTGAAATTAAATGCATATTACTAAGCAAAAGAAAAAAATCTGAAATATATATACTGTATGATTCCTTTATATGACATTCTGTAAAAGGCTAACTATGGAGACAGTAAAAAGATCAGTAGTTGTCCAGGATTAGTGGGGAGAGAGGGATAAATAGGCAAAACATGGGATTTATAGGATAGTGAAAAAATTGTTATGATACTATGATGGTGGATGTATTCCATTATAAATTCATAGAATGTACAACACCAAGGGTGAATCCTAATATAAACTATGGAGTTTGAGTAATAAACAGTGTCCATGTAAGTTTATAAATTGTAACAAATGTATCACTTTGGTAGAGGATGTTGATAATGGGAAAGTCTATGCGTGTGTGAGGGCAAAATTATATATGAGATCTCTGTACCATCTTCCCAATTTTACTGTGAACCTAAAACTGTTCTAAAAATGGTCTATAAAATCTCATTGATTTAATTCATTCAATTAGCAAACATATTTATATTTATTTTTGTATTTATATTTATAAAATCCATGATGTTTTAGTCTCTGTGCCAGAGCTAGAGAAGATGTTATTTCTGCTGTAATGAGTAGAAGTTGATCCGTGGTCTCTATGTTTTTGTTTTTTTTCCCCAGCTCTTCAAGTTTATTTTCTTCTTGTTTTAAAACTCTGTGTTAGACTTACTCTTTGTTTTAAGCTTTTAGCAACATTAGAATATTTAATGAGGTTTATATCTCTTATAAGTAGTCATGCTGCTATTAGCATTAATGAGAGACAGAGACTATTTCTTCTGGCTTTAGAAAAGTATTCTCAGTAATCATATCCAGGTAGAACACCTTAATATTCTGAATGTAAGTAATGAGTTTTGCAGTCAGCTTTGTGTGTTTTCTAGAACAGGACTACAGATGAATATCCTTTGGTGGTTGTATGAGGCACATATTTCTGGTATGAGTTTCAATGGCTAGAAGTAATAGCAATCGGAAAGAAAAGTGACTATTTTCCTCCTGTCCAGTTGAAAATTTCTAAGTTATGAGCTTTAGCAATAAAAGAATTCATTGGAAAAAATCATTTTTCTTGCAAGGTGAGCATATAGTCTGAACTAAGAATTGTTCCTAAGTATTCCTAAAAGAAATTACCTTTTTATTTTGACTTTTTGATCAAAGTAATTTTATATATCCCTTTTAAGCAATATTTGTGCTGCACAATATTATAGTATTTGAAGTCTTAGTTACAGAAAAATGTTGAGGGGTGCCTGGGTGGCTCAGTCGTTAAGCATCTGCCTTCGGCTCGGGTCATGATCCCAGGGTCCTGGGATCGAGCCCCGCATGGGGCTCCCTGCTCCCCGGGAAGCCTGCTTCTCCCTTTCCCACTCCCCCTGCTTGTGTTCCCTCTCTTGCTCTGTCACTCTCTGTCAAATAAGTAAATAAAATCTTAAAAAAATGTTGAAAATATTAAATAATTTCTGAACAAAATAATAAAAAAGTCCTCTGACCTGGATTCTCTTTCTATGTGACTATTTATAATTCCTGACAGACACAAGTGATTGTGAATGATAGTGCCCCTAAGGTGTGTTTATTGTCTCTTAATTTCAATGATATTTCACCATAATAACAACATTTGTGATAATTCTAGTTGCAGTTGGATAATAGATTTTCTTTGAAAATTTAGGGAGGATATCATTAAACATGTTAGCAGTAGGATACTTCTAGGATTAAAAAAAAAATTTTAAAATTCCTTTTGGCATTCATTTATATAAGAAAAAATTAATATTTGAAAAATATTTCTTAAAGCATTTCTTTCAAGAACTTATTAGCAAATTTATTATTTTTCAAGTTATAAATTTTTACTAAGGTAAAACTAAAGTTTTTTACTACATTCTATGGTACCTAACAGTCATTGAGCACTGGTCATAAGGCAGACATTGAGTAAAAATCAATAGGAAGTAGAGGAACAAGATTGTGAATGTATAATTAGGAAAAGAAATCTTCTAAATATCACAGTACTAACCAAATGAAATCAAAGGTGATTGGTGCTTAGTTATACCAAGTGAAGCGTAAAGGGAAAGTAAATACTTCTGAAAACAATGTCACAATCAAGGTGAGTCTTTAAGAGGATATCAGTTATAAAATGTGATGTTTCATAATTTTTAAAAAGGTAATATATTACCTGATGCATTTGGTAGGAATCAATGAAATACCAATTTGTAGCATCTCATGAAGTTGAGATTTTCATTAAGATTGTGTAGACCCTTGAAATGTATCCTCAGATCTAGTTGATTTTTGCTTGTGATATGTCTTTGGGTTCTGTTTATTAATGTTTACTGTCTCTGCCAACTATCCATATGACACCCATCTCATCTGGAATACTGCAATAGGCTTCTATTGAAATTTCACTTCCCTCGCATGCCAAGTCAAGGAAAGCTATATATTATGGTGTTAAATTGTGGCCTTTGGGTTAGGAAAGCCTGGCATTATACCACTTCTCTTATTGGTTAGTTTTGTGATATTGGGCAAATTACTTAGTGTCTCTGCAAGTTTAGGATTAAAGATATCACACACTTCAAATAATTATGAATACCAAATACAATAATGCAGGTAGAATGCTTGGTTCCTGGCATGTAATAACCAACAATTTATTCACTATTATTACTACATTGTATAAATATGAGGAGATATTAGACACATTTCAGCAGAAAATGGCAGAGTTGGTGCTGTGTCTTGGAATATCTGATCACAGAATGCTAAATCGATTGATATAAAGAAGAGGCTTAGTTAATAATCCAGGAAAAAAGTTGATGTAATATTCCAGGCAGAAGGTGATTGTCTTAGCTCTGGCTGTCCTAACAAAATATCAGAAGTGGATGGCTTAAGCAATAGACATTTGTCTTCCCACAATTCTGGAGGCTGGAAGTCTGAGATTCCAGTGCTAATATGGTCAGTTTCTGGTGAGGACGCTAGTCCAGGCTTGCAGGTGACTGTCTGTCATCTTGCTGCATGCTCACATGACCTCTTCTTTTTTTCTCTGAGAGAAGGTTGGAGAGGGAGGGTGGAAGAACGGAGGGAGGAGAAGCATATTCTGGTGTCTCTTCTTTGGGGCCTTTGATTATGACTCCATTTAATCTCTTTACAAGCCCTATCTCCAAATACAGTCACATTGGGGTTAGAATTTCAACATACACATTTGGTCATGGGGGAGGTGGGCACAATTCAGTCCATAGCATTAATGAAAGCCTACAATAGAGTAGCAGTGGGAATGAGATAAGTTAAACGAGAGCGATGACTCAGTTTTGTTAGAGTGACACAGTTTGACACGTGTCTGGCAAAGAGAAGGAAGATAGTCATCCAACTGGAGATGACTTCAAGATGGCTAACACAGGTGACTGGAAGAAAGTGGTGCACTAGCAAAAATTAAAATGGAAGGGAAGGAATTTGGTATCAGAAAGTGATGGTTTTCGTTGTCACTTTCCAGAAGGCAGTTAAAAATTCCATCACTAATATTATGCATACTGAGCCCTGACCCTGAGAGTTCTACTGGGGCCTTAAAAATGAACAGTGAATAGAGATGGTTCTTTCTTCAAGGGATTCATAGTCCTGTGAAATGTTGGACCAGAACTTAGTGGAGAAAGTCAAGGATAGAGTTTTGGGACACACACACGTTGAGGTGTTAGTGGAAATCATATGTTTGGCAAAGAACCAGGATGATATATCAAGAATGCTTTGTTTAATTGTTCCATATTATTCCAAATATTACTGTTCCACAATAATTGTTGCATAAAAACTGTATGGGATAGAAATGAAATTTTAAAAAATATTTTTGTTTAAGAAAAAACTTTAAAACCAACTGTATTTGGAAGTCAGTGCAGACATTTCATGCCCAGTGAAATGAAACAAAAATTGAATCCTGATTAACATTTGTTTATAAAGGGTGATGATGACTGTCACATGCTTCAGGTATGTTGTGCAACTACTTAATATCTGGTGAAGCATAAATCTAGTAAATATTCTGTTACCTCTTTTCCACACATAGTTTATATGTTCCTTATCTTTATCCCATAAAAGTGAAATTCCCCAAAGGAGCTCTTGGGACAGACGTGAAACAACTAAGTGTTCCAGAATGGTCCCAAGAAACCTTGGTTAGTTCTTTACACAAAGTGGCAGACATTCACAGCAGTTCATGGAGACTTTAGGTTTCACTTAGCTTTCCAATAAAAATTCTTCATGACCCAGGGTGAAAGTGGAAGGTAGGTTGGGATTTAACAGCAAAGGGTTTAGGGAATGCAGGTCATAACTTCTGTTTAAAATGAACTTGTCAATGGGAGAGGGGGGCAGTTTGTACAGCTGCAGTAGAGACTGTGAGAACATGTGCAGCAACTTCAGAAACACACTGTCTTCATTCACAATTTAAAATGGGAGTATGGTTAGAAAACATTCCTGCCCTCATTCTCTTCATCTTAAGGTGAATGGGTTAAGAGAAGAAAGGAAGAACATATCACCATTCATGTGAGCATTTTCTCTTTTTGTCAAGAAAGAAAATTATAGACAGTCTTTGTCATCCTCTTCATACGAGCAATGAAGGGAAAAGATATTAGGCATATGTTGTTTGGCTCAAATGCTTTATCACTTAGGAGTTTTGGCAGTTTAATGATTTTATTAATGACTCTATTTTGCACTAAAAAATGTATGATTTCCATTTCAGTAGGTTCTTGTGGATACCAAGGAGTATTTTTGTTAACAGGAAATTCAAGCAAAACCTTTGGGAAAATTAAAAAAACCTTTTCCAGGTGTCTTGCCCATAAATAGGCATAGCCAATTCTAAAAGTTCTCAATCTTGTTTTGTGTGTGTGTGTGTATGTGTGTGTGTGTGCGTGTGTGTGTGTGTTTCAAATAATAGAAAGGTTTACTGACAACTTAAAATACATATATTGCACACTACAAGATAAAAGGATCCTATTACTCTGAATACTGTAGGTCTGTGCTGTCCAATACATTAACCACTAGTTATATGTGGATATTTATTTATAAAATAACATTCTTAAAAATTAAAAATGTAGTTCTTCATTTGCACTAGCTGCATTTCATGTCCTCACTAGCCAAACCATCTTGTGGCTACCGTGTGGGACAACACAGAATTTTTAGAACATTTTCCTCATCACAGAGAATTATATTGAATGGTGCAGTGATTTTCTAAACTTTATTTTAGACAAAGACACTACCTTCAATGAGTAGACTGTTTAATGGGGACAACTGAGATTAACTAATTGACTAAAATATTTATTAAAAACTTCAGGACAAGGCTAGGTTCTAGAAATACAGTAAAAACTGAGAAAAGTTAAGTTGTCTGCTATGGCAGAGTTTACAGTTCTCAAAATTAGGATTTTTCTAAATATCAGATTCTTCTAGGAGTCGTTTCTTCCTTAGGAGTCAGGCTGGCACATTAATTTTAACCTCGTTAAACTATGAGTGTGGTACATAGGACTCTGCGTAATCACATTAGCCCTTTGCGCGGGGTGGGGGGGCTTGCTCTAAACATAACCAAAAAATCATGACCAGGTAATTATCAAGCAATAAGTCTTGTGATAAACATCGTCTTCTGTTTCCAAACTGCTTTATCGAATGCATTCATACGCCATGTATGAAACCAAAGAGGAAGATGAAATTATTCACAAGTTGTGACCAGCTGGGCACTCTGTAGCTTGTTTATTACGCCACTAGTAAAGTATTGTTAGTATTGGATACTGTCGATTTTCAAGTAATGGAGGGCAGAGGAGCTGCTCTGAAGTAAACTTCACATGGGTGGACAGAAGAAATGCTAGCAGGCTGCAGGGAAGCTCTAGCCTGACTTTGCCAGCAGTAGACAGATTCATCTGGCATGGAACAAGGCGACATCAGGCGGCTCTGTTTGAGGTATGGCTCCATGCAGCCAGAGAGATGAAGAGACTAAGCCACAGAATGTGACGAGTCTTAAATATGAATGTCCTTGGCCAAGCTTGGATTTGTTGGCCCTGGGATTACCTGTCATATCCGGGGACTTGACTTCCTCCTTTAGATAGGCATCGTGATGCTGTCAATGACATTTCAAGACAAATTATGAACACTCAGGAAAGAGTGTGCTTCATTAACGGTGTGATAGAATCATTTTCCTTGTCCTTTAATATTTATTTTACAGATTGTGGAAGTAATGTGGAACATTCTAAAGGGTGACAATCAAGTTTTAATTCTGTTCATTTGATTCAGTCTATATGTGAATATAATTTACCCAATTATCTCAATCTTTATTATTTATCTACCCACAGAGAACTGTTAACCATTTGTGAATGTCCTATGGTGTTTACACCTTCAGGCTTTTACTCACCATACATTTCCAGAATGCCCTTTACCTGGGCAATATTTTCATTCATCCTTCGTGATCAAACTCAAATTCTTTCATTCATGTGCTCCAAAAATGTCTATTGGCTAGTCACTATGTTCCAAGCACACTTCTCAACTTAGGGAAACAACAATGAAAATAAGAAAGAAGTCCTTACCTTCATGAAGCTTACTGTCTTTGGAAGAGGCAATAAAAATATATAGCTGGCGCCTGGGTGGCTCAGTCAGTTAAGCGTCTGCCTTCGCCTCAGGTCATGATCCCAGGGTTTGGGATTGAGTCCCATGTCAGGCTCCCTGCTCAGTAGGGAGTCTGTTCCTCTGCCCCTCCCCTGGCTCATGTGCTCTCGTTCTCTCACACCCTCTCTCTCAAATAAATAAAATCTTAAAAAAATAAATGTAGTTTTAAAGGCGAGACTGTGCTACATAAAGAAAGCTAATACAGGGTGGAGAAAATGTGTGAGTTACCTTAGGTAAGTGTCAGAGATGCATCTTTGAGGAAGGGATAGTTCAGTAAATTTCCCAGTGGAATGATAAAGTGAGCCATAGCAAGAGTAAAGCTAAGTTAGCCCAAAGAGGTAAGAGTAGTAAAAGCAGAGGTGGTAAGGAGGACGGGAGTGAGAGAGGAGCTCAGAGAGTGAGGCAGAAACCAGATGAGGTAGAGCATTGTGAGATCATGGCACTGAGTTTATACTTTACGTGCCTGGAAGCCATTGGAAATGTTGAGACAGGAAGTGATATGATCTGTTTTAAGATTTAGAAAGGTCACTTGGCTGCCAAGTGGGGGATAGATTAAAGGGTCAGAAATGGAAGCCAGGAGACCAGCTGGGAGATTATTGAAGTATGAAAGATGATAGAGGCTTAGTTATGGAAACTAATCAAATTCAGGACAAATTTTTGAAAGTTAGAGGTTATGGTACTTGCTGATATATTGGGTATGGCATATAAGGAGAAGAAAGGAGCCAAAGAGAAATTTCTGTCCTGAACGATTGGATGAATGCATTCAACTAGGGTAGGAGCAGGTTGTGTAAAGAAGTGTCCTATACAGAGAGTTATGCTTTAGCCGTGATAACCTTGAGATGCTTGCTCGGCCTATAGGTGGAAATGTCACATAGATAGTCAGGTACATGTATTTAGAGGTTAGGAGTCGTCAGGGTATTGATGACCTTTAAAAGCTGAAAGATTGAGATTACCTAGGGAGAGTGTAGATACAGAAGAGGGGGAGGTTCAGGGATTAAGTTCATGGACCCTATATCATATACAAATTGACAAGAAAAGGAGCTGACAAAGAACAAATCACTTCCTCCAATGAACTACCAAGAAACCCAATAATTTTATTATATATATCCTATATATGCATTCTATATAGAATATATAGAATATAGAATATATATAGGTCCTATAATATAGGAGCCAGTCACATTATACTGTGGTTATTTTATTTTTTTCTTTATGTCTTCCTAATAGGTTTCTTATTTATTTTTTATCAGAACATCCCTTCCTGAGCTTACCACATAGTAAATACTCAATAAATGTTTGCAGAATAAAAGTATGTCTAAATAAATTTTGTGTGACTTGTCCAAGAAAATTTTCATTATATATTTATAGAGAAAAATAATACAAAGTAACACTTAAATCTATTACTGAAAGACAATGAAATGTATTTCTCTGTAAAACACACATTGCCCTTCTCTGAATTCCCTATATTTATTATTGACACGTCAACAACTTTGATTTTGTCTTTGTCTCATTTCTTCCATATTTATAACTCCTTCTTATTCTTTTACTTACTACTTTTCCTTAGAGACCAAGCACATTTTCCATCATGCAGTTTATTTCTATCACTGGCCATGGCCTCCCCACCCATTCCAAATGCAGATCAGTTTCCACAAGGATGTGCAGTCACTGTCTATTGGCTCAATGGGCCAGACTTTCAGTTATATACAGCATGTGAGTCTGTATATAACTATAGACTTAAGAGTATAGAGGCTCTCGGGGCGCTTGGGTGGCTTAGTCAGTTAAGTGTCTGCCTTCGGCTCAGGTCATGATCCCAGGATCCTGGGATCGAGCCCCATGTCGGGCTCCCTGCTCCGTGGGAAGTCAGCTTCTCCTGCCTCTGCCACTCCCCCTGCTTATGCTCTCTCTGTTTAAATAAATAAGTAAAATCTTAAAAAAAAAAAAAAAGAGTATGGAGGCCCTCTGATAACACACCTATGGCTGCAGGCAGGTATCCACAGATGACTGGCTTTAGGTGTTTGCCCGCAGGAGCTCACTGAAAATCAATGCAAATGAGACCATTTTGCCTAGCAGAAGACATTAACCTGCAGGAAGCTTGTAGGCACAGGTGTATTTTATGACCATAACTGTGTACTTCTTAAACATATGTATAACATTATACATTAATCATAAGTACTAGGTCGACAAAGTGAGGGATACCCAATAAAGTAGGTGAAAGAGGAGATATGTTAAAAAGCAGAATCACACAATTACAGAAAATGTGTTTGTCTACCTCCCCATTTTGTATGCTTCATCTCTGCCACCATTCTGGCACTCAGTCCACCATGATTGTAAGAAAAGATAATCTGAAAAATAATCTTAAGGCATGTTGATAAATGGAAAATATAACTGAACCAAAAGCAGCCTACTTGAAATTCTGTTGTGTTTTAAATATAAGAAAGTAATTAAGTTTTTAAATAGCCACATAGGGTTCGAAAGCATTTTTCTATTTCTGAATTACACAAAGTATTCAGTGCTAACGTCTAACAATTCAAGGTCACATTGAGCTGCAAATCTGGATAGTGATTGAAAGGCTGTTCTACATTTTCTGCTTTTTAAAATAGCACTTTCAGTTATATTTGATCGGTGAAAGTTTAAAAAATAATATCTCACCTCCTTCCCTAATATTTCCCTCACGGTGATCCTTTCCTAACCAAGAATCCCTTCAGGGTTTTTGCTTACATTATAACTTTCCTCAAACTGGTAAATGTATTCTTTACTTTCTATACATCTTTTCACCCTTACCTCTACAATGTGAATTTTTGTTGATTTGAATTGTGTAGAAAATTCTTAAAAACAAAATATGGCTTTGAACATACAATGGAGGTTAACGCACATGATATTCTTGAGATTCAAGACCATATTGGAGAGGGTCAGAAAGAAGTTATACTGCTTTATGCTTATTATGCAGCACACAAATTAAAACATATTTGACATTTGTAGGGGATTTAGATTCTGCTATAATTTCATATGCAGGTGGGTGCTTAATACATAATTTTTGGTGATAAGCCAAGAATATGCTGTATATAGGATTTGAGCATATGCTCCATGATATTAATGATAAAACATATGTTTAAAAACATTTCCATCCAAGCCTGGGACATATTGCCTCCATCTTTTACTGAACATCTCCTCCAAAAAGGCTTCCTCTTCTTGAAATAAAAAAAAGTTTGAAAATCTAGGAACGTTCCCCTGGTCTCATTCTTTTTCCCGCTTTGCCGAGAGCACAACCTCCAAATATCTAAGTCTCCTAGTGCCTGCATGGCACCTGGGACCCTCCACACATTTACAATCTGATCCTAATCTACTATGATTTTCCTGTCTTGTTTTTCACTCCGTTGCTCCACCCACCCTATTATACAGATGTATTGTTCACTGTTCTCTGAACACATGATGAAGTTTCACACCTCTATGCTCTTTTTAGTACTACTTAATCAGGCTGGAATGTGTTTGCCAACCTTTCCTGCTTGGTGAGCTCTACTCAGACTAATCTCCTTTTTAAAAAGTTGTCTCCTCTGAGAGCTGTTCCCCACTTTCTGGACCCTTCTCTGCCCTGTCCTACTTCATCTACGAGCTGAACTGTTGCAAGCTGGCTACTCTCTTATTTGCATCTCATGCTCTCCTTGGCTAATCTTTACAGAGTGTGGGATATGGCACAGGTGACAGGGATAATCATGGGTGAATGACATTCTTGAGGAGCTTCTTCACATTTACTCCGCTCATTTTGGATACTCCATTTATTTTATTTGTAAAATGATTTTAAGTGTCAGAAATACCATGTTTTTGTGGGGAGAATATAAGCATTCAAGTTGTATACAATTAAGATATGGGGAAAATATGTAGAGAAAGTAGAAAATTATTCCATTACTTCAGTTCCCAAATTCTGAGGTAAACATTTTAAACAACCTGATGTATATTCTTTATATTCTTTCAGTGTTTTTTTTTTTTTTTACGTACCTTCTCATATCTAGGAAACTAGATAGATTTTTTAAGAAAAAAAGTTATCTTTTTAATATGCAGTTTGATTTTATTCAGTTGTCCTCCTTGTACATCTAAACAGCCAGGTCTACTTTATACCTTTATATCTTATTTTATACTCTATACCTTAAACCTTTAATGTCTGCATAGGTGGCCACAAATTACTTATGCATTGTTTTTATTGGTATTTAGTCTGTTTCCAGTTGTTTAGTACAGTCAACAATGCTGTGGTGTATTTCCTAGAATATATGTCTTTTCCCATTTGGGACATCAAAAACTAGGGTTCACCTTGCTCAGTTTTCTCTCCATAAGAATAACAAGAGATTCATTAATCCAGAAAAAAAAAAAGTGTAAAAAAGGAATAGTAGAGATTGATGAAATACATACTATGAAACAAATTTCATATTCAAGCATGATTATATGTAGCAAACCATAAATATTAAGTAACAGATGCTCATAGTATTTTACAACTCTCCCCCCCCATTTAATCTTTGAAGCCTTTAGTGTGTGGCTAAAGTAGTTGCCTCTGACCTGATCTGCTTTGGAGTATTTTTTTTCCTTAACAGTCAATGTTCTTCCTTTTTTTTTTTTTTTTAATTCCATGAAGTACTTTGTTCACACTCAACTAAACTAGTCTATTTTTTTGTATTTGGGTTCCTAATACTAATTAAAGATTGTTTGCACTCACTGAGTTCTAATCACTATTATTCAGGGGTTAAAACAGAGTTTCCAGTCTCTGTGTATAACAGGAGTTACTTTCCTTTAGTATGTTGTGAAATGTCAATTTTTTTCATTAGATTGTTAAGGTCATTACCACTTGCACGGCTCTGAGTAATTCTGCTCTATCTATCTATCTATCTATCTATCAATCTATCTATTATTTTAGCTATATTTATGTCTCTGATCAATTGTATCTTTGGACAGGCAGCTACTTTTTTTTTTTCAGGCAGCTACTTTTAATTTCTTTTCATGCTACTATTTGATACCCTTCAGGCAGAGAAAATAGCACTCCTCTTTCGGAAAGAACTCCCAGAGTCAGGATGGTCCATTAGGGAGGTTCTTGTGGAGAAGTACTATTCTGTACCTCTCTGGCCACAGCAGCCTCTGCTTTTACCATTTAACCACTTCCCACCACCATGTTGTAGGTTGTAATGACATCTGTGTTCACATGTTATTGTGTCTATTTGTATACATGTCTTTCCAGCAGGAACGCGAACTACTTGTAGGAAGGGCATAATTGTCTTAGTCCCTTGTGCACAGCAGAATATCTGACTCAAATTAATTGCTCAATCAATTTTTGATGAAACAATTACTGTATGTATAGATAACTTTTCTCTTTATTAAAGATGGAATTATAAAGACAGTGCATTTTTAAGTTATTTAATGATACCTATCACATTGATTCAGTTGAAATGTTATGTGTTGTTTGAAAAGAGAAAGTTAGCCATAGCTCAGAATTTTTATTCCCAAGTAAACTTTAATAAATGTCATAAAGGCTTGAACAACCTCTTCTTTTGGACCAAAAGAAAGTTCTGGAAAATCTTTTTGTGGGATGCTTGGGTGGCTCAGTCAGTTAAGTGTCTGCCTTCGCTCAGGTCATGATCCCAGGGTCCTGGGATCGAGTCCCGTATCTGGCTCCCTGCTCAGTCAGGAGTCTGCTTCTCCCTCTGCTTGTGCTTGCTCTCTCTCTCTCTGACAAATAAATAAAATCTTTTTAAAAAGAGACAACATTTAAAAAAATACAACTTTTTTACTATGAAGCATTGAAATCCAAGGGCCATTTTTAACCTCTTGCACAAGATTTTTTTTTTTTTTCCTGGGGAAAAACAAAACAAAACAAAAAAAACAACTGGCTGAAAGAAAAGTTATAGGGCAACTAATATTTAGAGAAAATAATGCTTATTTGAAAAAATGAGACCGCTTATGCTTCAACTTGAGGGATAATTTTCCCTCATCATAATTAGAGCTTATTCTGTACAGTTATTTTCTTCATCTTTCTCTTAGAAGACAAATTAGAAGGCAGCTAGAAAGGGCACTCTACAATCTTGTCACAACTAACTCTGTCCATTCATGTTCTCTGTGAATATGTTGACCATCTGATGATAGAATGAACATAAAATGCAGGCAGCAAACTACCAGTGCTGTTTAAACCCTTCATTTTCATTTATGCTAGTTGCCTCCACCATACTTCTGCAAATAATTATATTCCTTTGTAGGAACAATTTTGACTGTCACTGCTCCTAGCAGATTTCTTTAAATGTGCTCTTTGAAAAATCTGGCTAGTAATGTTTTCTAAAACCATATATGCAGTACTTTAACCTCAGAGCCTGAATGTATTCTGCCTCTCTTGAATGAGAGTAGGAGCTAGGAATGCAGTTTTCCCTGAATTCGGTCTCCTGTGTAACACGGGGTAATCCACATTTTGCTTTCTAGAATGTACTGCCTGGCCACTGGTACTAGCTTCTACCGTGAAAGCATTCTTTTCATACCTACTGACCTTCTGATCATTTTGTATATTCTAACAATTTCTATTGAGTGTATATGTGCCCAGTCTGGTTGTGTGCAGCCACTGATTAATTTTCTCTCACAGTCATCTCTTGTATGCTTTCTCAGTCTCATTCTTCAGGTAAGTGAACTGTAGAAATAGAAACATCAGCCTCCAAATCATTTGAAAATATTACATGTGAAGTTCTATTTATGATTTATTTGTCCAGAGGACCACCAATATTTTTTCTTTTGTATTTTGAATTCTTTCCTCATCATGCTAATTGTCAGGGCGGCCAGAATTCTCCAGGCCTGCTTAAAGACATGTAGCCTGCTGAAGTCCATGATCCTATATGTCGGGCATTTTATATTGATCTGTGTATTTATAAAGTGTTTGGCTTCCACTCTCTCCTTCCATACTGGAAAATGAGCAAATGTAGGAGTATAATATATTCACTACCTAGTAGTAACTTTAAAAATATCTAAATAACACCTGGGGGTAACACCAAATGTTTTTAGCCTTTCTCATAAGCATTTTATCAGTATGCAGGAATCTTCAAAATACAAGGCGATTATGTACCTTTACTAAAAATTTTTTTCCTGTCTAAAAATACCCACCCAGAAGTCTCAAATCCCCATGGAATTATATCAAACTGGTACTAGACATCCAATTGTCAATTTTAGTTGACATATTAATCCATCTCTCCCTTGGCTATGCTTTAGTAAGTCAACTGAATTGTATTAATCAGAAGGCTAGTGAATGAAATTGGATAACAATTTTGTACAAGGGGAAAAATGTGGGGAAAATACATAAATTCATATCTGGCTTAGCATCGAGGTAGAAAATTCTAAATCTATGAGTTAGCTGTCAATTTATATGCACTAAAATCAGGAAGCAGCAACCGCCAAGGATACTAGCTGATTTAAATGAATATAATTTTCAAAGAATTTGGAGATATAGTGGAACTTACTTCTTATGAGCAGACATTTCAAAGTATGGGCAGTCTTATGTACACCATAAAAACAATAATAAGACCACACTACACCTTGGTCCATCAGGGTGGCCATTCTGACCCTCTTCAGTAATTCTAAGTTAACCCCAAACTCCACTTGATATTTACTATTAAATGATATTTGGAAATGTAATTCCTAGCCAGTTTTTACTTTCTAGTTTACAGTGTGTATTTAGAGGATGAAGAACACTTTTCAGGTCTTTATTAATTCAAAATGTATTTATTATTCTTATCAAGAATTTAGTAGTACTTTCATTAGCTCTGCCTCTGCAAGTCCCCAAAGAGTTGCATTGTGTGGATTTATCAAGTTAGTGTATTTTTTATGACTTAGTTGATTAGAAGTGATAGAACATTCAAATTATATGACTAAAGTGAGAAATAATTTTCCTACTTTTCTAGTTCTGATATTTTTGAGGAAATAAAAGGAGGCTTCCTTCTTATTTGTCCTCCAAGTAACATCAAAGTATTTGGCCAAGTTAAAATAATAAATGAAAATTCATACAATATTTTATCTCCACTAATAAGCTAGAGTCAGGAATTAATAGGTGATAAACATGAAAAGCTATAAAAATAGGAAAGGTTGGCGCACTAGTAGAAATTTACAATTGTAATTGTTCCTCACAAAGGTACTCTTATTTTCTAGGTTTGAGATCTAAATTTTACCACCTAAGTATTTTTATTCAGATGACAGAAAACAGTTTAACTTATAACTAATTAGGAGACATTTAGCCATTTTTACTTTATAGGTGAATTTTCCAGGATGGTTGTGTAGAATCTCCTCATATGTCTGTAAATATTTAAAAAAGAAGAAGAAGAAGAAAAGAAAAAGTGCCATCAGTTCCCTGGTGACTTATTAACTATATTTGTCACCACGTAATTAAACACTTCTCATCTATGCTTTGGTCTCAAATGTCACTTCCAATCTCTCTCTCTCTTTTTGTAAATTGTTAATAAAATATCTGGATTTTAGGCAGGAAAAGAAAAGGAAAATATTGTGTAAATAGAATGGAATGTCTCTCTAAACCGTGTCCACTAAAATGCACGTATAATGCTCAAAGTCTGTGAATACTGCCTTCAAAGTTATGGTCCAATAAAATTATGGATAAATTTTAGAATCAAGTTTTAAAAATAGCAAGCTTTACTTGTAGCATCTGAAAGCTCTGTGTTTGCAGATAAAAAGTTTGTGGATTTCAGTGTGACTGTAGGAAAAGCTTTTCAGTAACAAAGTAATGTGGATGGAAACAGTCTAGTTCATTAACAGCCAGCTCTTTAAGATCCCAGGGAGGGGATAGTCGGAGCCAATTCTGCATGGGTAGTAGAGTATCTCTTTAAGACATAGCTGTAAAATTGATGCAAACTTAGAAATAGATGTCAAAGGCTGTATTATCATCTTACAAATCTTACACATCTTCAGGACACTGACATTTTAGAGTGAACAAAGAATTCACAATTTAGATAGATAGAGATATACCTGAGCTGCTTTCATACTTGGAGAATTTTAAAACAAACAAACAAAAAACCAAAACAACAACAACAACAAAAAAAAAAAACAACCTTGTTGGTAAATTCTTTGTATCTATCTGCAGGACTATAATATATTCACTTGCTTGGGATAAAACATTAACGTCAATCCAAATCACTAAAGAAAACCCAATTTTCAACAAGAGTTTTGGATAATTCTATATCATCGTAAAGAAAGCCCATATTCAACAGTACACCTGAAATGTTTGAAGTGATTGCCTTGGATGCTTGCATAGTAGCTGTGTCCTAACTTCTGAATATGAAATATTGTACAATATATAGATTCTGAAAATATACCCAATCCAAAACAAAATTGTACTCAGTTCTTTTGCTCTTCCCACCGTATAACTTTAAATCATTTCTTAAGAAATGATTGGCAGCTTGATTTCCAATTTCACAGATTTTAGAGGGAAATCAAATTCCTTCTTGTTGAACCATGCATTTTTGCATGAACTTATGCATTTAATTTGTTATACCATTTTCTTGTTGCTGAAACACATATTCAGCAGGATTTTGTCTGGTTGTTTGATTTTTTTTTTAGTGTTGCTTTGATTTTTGTTTGTTTGTTTGTCTCAACCACTGATATATAATGATAGGACAACTAACACCATTGGCAAGACCTGGGGAATTTGTTATAACCTCAGACAGTACTTTTTTTAAAGACAAAATCAGCATAAAGAAAGCTGGGGGGGTACATCGAAAAATTACACAAAAAATCAAAGTGAGTGACATTAGACATTTATAGCACATAATATACAAACCTTAAAATGCTGCCTTTCAAATATCCATACTTCATTTCTTAGGAAGGAAGAGAAAATAGATGCCATGCAGTTAGAAAGGTAAGTCATGTGATTATAGAAGTGAATCTGTTTTTAAATTTTAGGGCGGCTCAGTTCCCGTCCTACTTGTGATTGCCAGTCTCGTTAAAAAAAAAAAAAGGAAAAAAAAAAAAAACAAACCAAGAACCAAGACTTTGCCTTCTATGCCTTGCTTATCTCAGAGGACTTCAGGGATTTCTTTGCACATTTTGCCCCTTGTTACTCTCAGAACGTTGGCTAAGTGCTGCTCAGTTATAAACCTAATTTAGAAGTCAACTCTGTAAAGACAAAAATCAGTGCTAAATAAGAGTTTTTAATAATTACCTGTGAGCTTATCTGAACCAGGTAATTCATAGTTTATAAAATCCTACCTTAAATTAAATTTGTATTAATTCACAAAGATGTTCTATGAGGTTTTTACCTTTTAGCTACTTCAGCATAGCAATTAAATTAGATAACACACACACACACAAATAAGAAGGAGGGGTTTCAGAAAGCCATCCAACTAAAAAACTAGCTCTCATTATGTTATGAAAATCAAATCATATTCCTGCTAATTTTCTTTGTTCTTATTTATTCAATGGCTATAGCCATATCCAGGGCTCTTTATTATGTCATTAATTATTTATAAATGAATACTGTTACAGTAAACTTTTTGCAACATCCAACTAAAATGTCTAAGAAAAGATGTATTCTGGGACTAAATTGACAAAGAGATGGTAAAGTTATTGCTGAATCAGCTAAACATACCGTACTGCTTAGAGTAAGCATTTAGTTTACTCTAGTAAACAAATCTAGTTTTCTTTTCCCAAGTTACTGTCAGTTTTGTAAAATGGCAGGTTAAACTGATGTTTCTGCTCTTTCATAAATGTTCATCTGAAAATCCCTGGGTACTGTCAATTGAAGTCATGCAGAAACGGTATACCAATGAAAGAATCTAACTTGTTATGTTAATTACTACCTAACATTTGAAGGTCTTATCATATATGTTTAAAGATTTGCTGCTGACAGATGATCATTATAATGAATGTGCCTGGGAATGTATAGACTTTAGGAGAGTAAATTTACTGTGGTCATAAAAATAGGCTTTTATTTCTGCCTCCTTGACCTCTTTCACTGCGATAACCACTAGATAAGGCTAACCCCAAATTTATTTATTATATCGGATTTCAATGTAGCTCCAAAGTGCATGCTATTTCCTACTGTGTCCCATTGACTTCCTCTCAGCTTTTCTTCTTCCAATCTCAGTCTCTCTCAGTTTTAATTTTTAGGCAAATCCTGTGGATTCTCCTTTTCCTCCTGCCTATTTCCATCTCTCCTTTATGCCGCCAAACTTCCAAAGTTGTATTCTGCACATTAAGGCATTCAGCAAATCAGGTACTCATGAAAAGAAAACCGTCCCACTTGTTTCGGTCCCTTCCACTCTGTCAAATTTAGTAATAAACATGAAACGTGCTAAATTTTCTACCATGACTTCTATTGCAATGCTTAATAATTTAATACTGCATCTAAAGTTTCTGACATTTTAATTCCATTTGTTTCACAAAGTTTATATTAATTGTGCTTTAAGAGATTTGATTGGTATATCACATCTATAGATAATGTAGGATTAGAACAATCTAAAATTTGAGAAACCACTGACCTTGAGGTATGACAAATCTATTTCAATTAAGTTCAATTAAGATGGTTTGTTATATCAGGCTCATATTTTGCTGTCATTTTAAAGTATAAATAGGCTTCTAAAATAGTAAAAATATTCACGTGTTATTTTTAAAATTGGGAAAAGTAGAAAAGATAAAAAGAAACAAAAAAGTGATCCTTCTCTAGTAAACTAATACCCATTTGCGCAATTATTTTCAGTTGTTCCATTATGTATTTTTTTGTATCACAAGGTGACGTTGGGCATGCAAGTTAGTATCTTGCCTTTAAAAATTCTACTCATGTAGTTTCGTATCACAAGCACTTTCTAATGACATTTACATAGTGATAAGAACATAGACTCTGGAGTCCATCTTCCTAAGTTTTACTCCTGGCTTTGCCACTTATTAACTATATGTGAAGAATCCAATGCCTGTTGTATAATTTGTGCTGTATAAGGGTAAGCTATTCTTTATAAATATTTCAGACTATTTAGTATTCCATTATAAATTGTAGTATGGGCGCCTGGGTGGCTCAGTTGGTTAAGCGACTGCCTTCGGCTCAGGTCATGATCCTGGAGTCCCGGGATCGAGTCCCACATCGGGCTCCCTGCTCAGCAGAGAGTCTGCTTCTCCCTCTGACCCTCCCCCCTCTCATGCTCTCTGTCTCTCATTCTCTCTCTCAAATAAATAAATAAAATCTTTAAAAAAAAAAAATAAAAAAAAATAAATTGTATATTTTATTAATGCTTTTCATACTATTTGACAGGTTCTATTTAGTTTTCGCTATTATAAATAAAGTCTGCAAGGAACATCTTTAAAAGGTATCTTCCTCTTTTCCCCCAAATTTCTCCTTGTTTCCCTGAGGAGAAATTCATAGATGTGGAATTCCTGGGCCAATAGGGGTTGCTATTTAAATGTTCCTGCTACATAATTGTCAAATTAATTTCCATGAATGTTACCACATTATTCTCAGGCCATCTATGAAGGAGCCTCACTCACTACATCCATGTCACGTGCTGTCTTTTTGAAATGCTCCTTTTAGTCTCTTGATTGACATAAATTTTTCTTTTTAAATTTAGGGAAGGTTTTCAGTTCTGGAAATGTCTATGTGTTAGCGTATCATGTACTGCGGTTACATCTGAAACTTCTCTGGTAAACTGGAATCGTTTTCAGAGTATAAGAAAGATTTTGACATTTTCTTTGTCTATAGGTGTTTACATAAATAAAGAATACATATTTCTGCATCAGAGCTACTCTGAGGTATGCTGGCTAATGGTTCTGCCCAAAGACCCATTTTACAATTATACATGTCATGGTTAATGGTTCTTCTTACTTGGCAAACTTGATTCATCTCCCCATACATCATTAGTAGACTTTACTAAACACTTTGCTCAGGATCCTTCGATTGCACTGTGTGTGCATGTGAACTTGTTTTGGGTTGGTCAGCCCCTATGATCTAACCTCTAACCTCTCTACGAGAAAGTGAACTCCTCAAAAGCAGATATAGGATCACCTTTGTTTTACATTGAAAATAAAAAAAAAAGAAAAAGAAAAAAAAATATATGTTAAGGAAAAAAAGTACAGATGTTTACTAATGAGTATGGAGTAATGTAAATACTTTTAAATTCTCAATATGCACTGAAACGTCCTAATGGGTAAATTGATTGTTTCAAGGATTAGCTGAAGAATTGGCAGGCACTTGAAACTAAAGAAAGATCAAGGACTATAAAGTATGCTTTGACCTCAGGTAAGAATGGCTTAGGTATTCTTTTCCTGAAAGAATTCCTGAATTTATTCCTTTGATTTCCACCTCCAGCATTTTAGGAACTGTCACTTCTTTGAGCACTAAAATAAACCAAAAAAAAAAAAAAAAAAAAAACCTTGCAAGAAGTGTAAAGAAAAGGATAGATTTGAGAGTTCTAAAAATTAACTTGGGGCTAATTTCTTTGTTTTTGTTTGTAAAGTATCTTTCTAGAAATAAGTTGCTACTGATGAAGTTTTGTATTCCTTCCAAATTTGTGCTGCTTTTGATAAAACTTCATGTAGAAAAGTCATGTTTTAAAGGAGCCTTAGAGTCATAAGCCAAATGCTCTCAGCTTTAGAAATTCTCAAAATTCAGCAAGTTTATTTTTTTTCATAGAATATTATAAAAAGTCCAAAAGTAGAGTTCACTCTTTAAATTAATTTGATATTTTGGATTATCTGAGATCACTGAATAACATGAACTGCATAATCTATAAAGAAAGGTAACAACATGTTTGGAGAGCGCTGCTCCACAGAGAAGATAACCATGTATCTTCACAGTTCATTTTGATTAATTTTGCTAGTTTCTACTGCAGATTTCTTCCTTTGCTGCTCTGCCACTTGAAAGTTAACCTCGGTTTTCTCATCTGCATTCTTAACAAGGGACCTCATGGCATTGTTGAAGGACAATAAAAAAAAATCTAGATGGAGTCTTTAATATTGTGTTTGAAACCTAAAAACCACTAAATAATATTAGCTGCTTATCATTATTATTCACAGTGATATGTTTCCTATCTAAAATAATGATATACATTATGAACACTATAGTACAAGAGATTACCAAGATTCGTTTACTCAATTAAATATCTTTCATTTAATTCATTTCACATTTCCTTACAAGTCAAAAACCCTGGTACTGTTCTTGGGATTAAGGGAGCCGACTAATAAATGTAATATTCCCTGATATAAATAAGCCCAAGATAGACACAACCAACTCCATTCTTCCATCAGCTAGGTCCTGCTATGTTTTGCCCTGTGCCCAGGCTCCATTATACAGCAACTACTACCGTGAAGCTACACCTTAGAGCATATAGTTTTCTGAGTGTTGAGTAGTCTGACTTTTCTCTGCTCTGTATTTCCTCATAGAAGGTTTGCTTTCAGGTCCCTGACTTCGCTTGTGGGTGGGCAGTTGATCTCAGAGAGGAATGGCACCTGTGTTCTCAAACTTTCTAGATTGATGATGCTGTTGGTGTTTCAATAATGATTTCATGGCACTCTGAGACCAAAATAAATATCTAACAGTTTCACTTATTAAGTAGTTAGGACCAAAGTCTTTAGTAAGCATCTGAAAAACATAATACACAGGAATTAAAAGAAAAGCTTATTTTCACATACAATTACATAAATGGAATGTCTGTGCCTGCTGAGTACTCTACGCTTGGACAGTAGAAGCTGATTTGATGCCACCATCTTAATTTCCTGGTACATAATGCTTTTTGCTTCAGACTTGCTTTTTATCACAGGAATTGTCAAAACCCCAGCTTTGCAAAAATATGACATCATAGAAGGAGAGTAAAAATCTAATGTTGGAACTATGAGCTACCTCAGGCTAGCAGTTTGCATGGTATTCAACGGATATTGGGTAGAGGACTACTTCAAAATTCTTAAATATTTCACAGTGGTTTTGTGAGTTTCTTATGGTGCTCCAGGGCACATTAGTGCAGTTTAGAATCCGAGGGACTATACTTCATCGCTGGTCTTCGAGGCACATTATTCATGTTGGAGTTGCCCTCTCTCTTCCTGGAAGAGAAGTTTCTGGAATTGACATTTTAATTTAGGTACTTCCAATTGTAGCCAAGGGGGGGAAAAAAGAGTCATACAGATTTGTCACTAAAATTTGACTCTAGCATAAATTTCTGACTCTGTTTCTTATCTGATTAAGAGAGAGGAAGAAGCAATAATATTGACCTATATGGGTTATTATAAGCTCTCAAATGGTAGATTCATTCTTGCTCCTACCTGACATTAGTAGCCATAAAACCATGGGAAATCACTTTGCCTCTGTAGCCTTAAATTTCCGCATGGATGAAATGAGGGTATTGAGCTAGGTAGTGTCTGAGTAAAGTTCCAATCTAAAATTTTTTGTTTCTATGACACTAAGTAGATAGAAGATTTCTCTGGCTCTGTTTCCTCAGCACAAATTACCTTGGTAGCTAGTATTCTGTAGATATTGGCATTTACTAGTAATTAAAATCACACACACGAAGCTGATTTGTATTATCATATCTTAATTCTAGATATGCTTGTTTTCAATTATTTTCCTTTCTTTGCAATTTCTTTGATTGAAATTAAATCACAGGCAGCAGATTTTTTTTCTTTCTTTTTTTATCTTCTGAACTGCTATACACACAAAAATCTATCAAAATCTTCAATAATGGAAAAGTCAGCAGTTTGGAACTATGATTTTCTTTCACAGTAAGTTATGTAGGTCAAATTTCTTTTAGAGCAAAAGGATTTCAGCATCTAGTGATAATTCATATGTGAGTATACCATCAGACATAATTTAGTCATCAAAATTTTGGTTCTTCTTGGACTATATTTTCCTTGGAATACTTAAATAGAACAAATGAGAAATGGAATCTCAATCTATTTCATTGAACAAAGGAAGAGAAAGAAGAGTGGATATCTCTAAGGAGGATGAGTTATAACCATCATAATCTAACCCAACCAAAATTGGAAGAAGAAAGTTTAATTCATGAGAGTCTGTTACTCATTCAAAAATACTACAAATTTTGGGGTGCCTGGGTGGCTCAGTTGTTTAGGCAACTGCCTTCGGCTCAGGTCATGATCCTGGAGTCCCGAGATCAGGTCCCACGTCAGGCTCCCTGCTCAGCAGGGAGTCTGCTTCTCCCTCTGACCTTCCTCCCTCTCATGCTCTCTCTCTACCATTCTCTCTCTCTCTCTCAATAAATAAATAAAAATCTTAAAAAAAACTATTATTAAAAAAATACTACAAATTTTGGAAATTTGCCAAAACCTATTGATCAATTAAGAATGAGGAACATGTTCAAAAGGAAATATGCTTATATAAAATTAATTAAATATTCTTAAAAATATACCTTGGGTTTTCCAAATATTATCAGGTAGTGGGTAAAAAGAAGTCTAAATTAACAAAAGTAATTCAAATGGTTCTTTCTTCAAAATCTCATCTAGTATTGTGTAGAAGTCCTAAAGAGCATCTCAATGACCTAAAGTACTTTTATCATCCTTATAAACTTCTATTCTCTCCATTACTTTTTAATATTTTAGAAGCTACTTGGATATGGTTCCTAACTGTTGCAAAAATTGTTGGTGCTATGTGAAGTCTATGGTGACAAATAGCAATAAGGAGATCGGCTTGCTCAAAATTCCAGAAAGGTAGCATCTCCAATTTTTAAATATCTGACTGTGGAATATGCATTTTAACCTTGGCTTCAATTTTGATCTCAAGATGGTAAAAATCTATGGGACATCTTTGGCTAGATCTTATATATGTTCTTCCAGTGAAGCAAATTAGAACTCAGTCAATTTCCTATCTGATCTGCTTGGTCCCTGTACTTCCCATTGTAGCTACTGTCATCATCATGCCTCCAAAAATTCAATTTAGAAAATATGAGGTCATTTTCAAGTCCAACTTTTCATCAACTTTTCCATTCAACAGGAAACCAAGCCATGCTGAGTTTTTCTCTATGGTATCTGTGAAATCTATCTGCTACTCTTGGGAATATTCCCTCCTATGGTGCTAATCTCATTAGTCATCTTCATATTCTTTTCTTCTTACATTTATTTTAATCGATATAGTAGCTCCGCAATTTTCTTTTTGTAATTGAAATTTGTCACTCTTTGTTGCTTACAATAAATAAATAAATAAATAAATAAATAAATAAATAACAACTAAAACCCCTTTGAATTCCCTTTGCACTTAATTCTCAATACAGTCTGATCTCCATACTACTTTTCTTGACTTTTTTCCTGAGATCTTCCTTTCACAATCTAGGTTTTCTAGGTATGGACAAACTCACCATTCATCGTATTTTTCTGACAACCCCTTTGTCCAGACACAAAATTCTCATATTTCAACCTGAAATGCTAAGAAACTCTTCCTTCCCACCTTAAATTCTCTGGTCAAATTTTGCTCACTTTTTCTTCCTATTTAAGGCTCAATGTTTATGGAATATTACCCATTCCAAATACCAAATAGAATTAATTCCTTTTAAGTTCCTGTAGCATTTAATCTTTAGTTCCATTATATTAGAGTTTGACATATCATAGTGACCATCTCTCCTATAAGGTTGTGAGTTCTTTGAACCAAGGACTCACAGCATCCTCATCTTT
Organism: Zalophus californianus; assembly: GCF_009762305.2. Lineage (NCBI taxonomy): Eukaryota > Metazoa > Chordata > Mammalia > Carnivora > Otariidae > Zalophus > Zalophus californianus. The sequence goes on along the minus strand of NC_045598.1, from coordinate 67,131,944 downwards.
GTATTAATATACAGTTTTGCATGGGATGCATGCAGAATAAATAGTAGTTACACTGAAGTATATTGTAAATTGAGCAAACAGAATTATTATAAGGACTGAGTGATTTGGTCAAGCTCCGAATAGAGAAATAAATTCCCCAGTTCCCTAAACCACAGTGCCTCTGATATCAGCAGCAAAGATGCCACTGTCATGTTAAGATGCCACCGAATCTGGAAGCTGCAGACTAAAGAACCTCACTGTCTTTGATCCAATGGGGAATGCTGCCCACACCACTGCAGGGAGTCATCTAATTAGGATCCTTGATGCTTCTGCTATAAACCTTATCATCAAAATGGATGTATCATATTCAGCGTCTCTTGCCACATAACTCCGTTCCAAATCTAAGACACAAAATGCATTTGGCAGAAACTAAATTACCATACAACTCTAGATATGAGGAGACTGGGAAATGGAATTTTTCATTTTTTTCAGCCTCTGTAGTACAAGGTAGCACAGTAAAGGGTATTTGAAGCTAAGGTTGCATGCCAATGCATGGTACCTAAAAGTCCTCCCCTAGAAGTACTTGCAACCATATATACTGTTCATCCTAAATCAAAGTTTCAAAACAAGAATAAGTGGAACTACAGCATGGTCCTGGCTAAGAAGTTAGTAACTTGTTATGTTATAGTTATGCAACTATCCCTCTATAATGAAAAGTACTCCTATCAAGCTCCGTTCCCATCTCTATGTGAACATTTCTCTTGGAGAAATCTTAATATCTTGTAAACCAGGGATACAAGTATAAAGTGAACCACTATGCACACTGAATATAAAATTATGGGAGAAAGGAAGAGATGGAGAAAGTGTAGTTAATATGAAAATATACATCAGAGAACAAGGAAAAGTGTGTGGGTATCTACTGAAGACATCATTCGTCCAGCTGGTAGTGATGCCATGCTTGTTATTTACAATCTCCTTCCTTCTCTTTCAAGTCCACGTTTCCTTTGCTTCTCATCCAGAGCCTCACAAGATTCTTTATTTGGTTGGGTGACTCAAGCATTCATACCTGGAAGGTCTGAGCTCTCGGAAGTCCTCCCTATGGTGAGGTGCTAGAGTTTTTCCATTAACTGTTTAACAAAAGATATGGCAGTTCTGTCAGACATAGAAGATGATTCACTGGGTTCCAAGTCTTTTCTATGTCCTAATGGGCAACAGCCACCCTCTTTCCCATGATTAATGAGGATTGATCACTGTAGCCCACATAAGTAACCTTCTTTTGTTGAAAGTTGATTAAATGTCATGAGACTATAGAATGGCCAGGTGGCAGGCTCAAATCTGAGTCCAAGAGAGGTATCATTATGTTCCCTCATGGAAGAATTTCTTCCTTGGGGACTAAAATCTCTAAACTAGGCTTTCCTAGATTGCAGGGATCAGAAGCAACATTTTGGAAATGGGTCATAAAGTGGAATAGTAAGAGATGCAACTCTGCTTCTTACAGTCGCTTCCCAGACCCACGTATTCCAGCTGTGGCAAAAATAGCACCATTCTACCAGTCATTGGTTAAGAAGATTATCAGAGAGCACCAAAGCTTGTAAGGTTATTTTTCAGTTGGTACCATTACTGAGTCATAAGTATGGTCTTCCATTCTTTTGTAAGGCTCACTGTCTCTGGATGATGGGGCACATGGGATGACTATTGAATCGTGGGATAACTATCCCCTTGCTCTACTTCTTTTGCTATAAAGTGAGATTCTTGGTCAGAAGCAAGAATGTGTGGGATATATTAGAGTGAAGAAAGTATTCAGTAAATTTATGGATATTGTTTGCAGAATCATTGTGGGCAGGAAAGACAAATTTGTTTGCAGAATAAGGGTGTGTTCCAATGCTAGCAAATTGCTATTTATTCTATTATTAAAGGGATGCAACCTTTGACATTTTGCTAGCTAGTAGGCGGTTTTTCCCAGTTACGGTGCCATACTAGAGGTTCAGCATTACTTTTTTCTCTGCCCATAAACAGAGTACTGAGGCAAGAAAATACAACATCTATTCCGGATATCTATGTGGCCAGCTAGAAGTCAAGAATTCTACTAAGGAAGACGTCAGGAAGCAACTTGTAGGCTCTGCCACAATACTTATCCTGTGATGCAAATGTAAATCTTTTCTCAGCTTAAATTCAAATTATTTTAACAATAGATAGAAGTGAAATTTATAAAGCATTATAAATTAAAATGCTTGTATAACTTTGTTGAGAAATGGTATTAGGTCATTGCACACATTATCTCACTGAATTTTCAAAGTAGTCCATAAAGCTAGTTTTAACACAGACATCTAAATATTTGTTTTAATGCAGTTGTTTAATATAAGCATTTAAAAGGCTAAGGGATTTTAAGGATTTTGCCTATGATAAGAGGGTTGCAACTAGAAGACAAACTCAGTGTCTTTCAAGTTCTACCATTATTTCTTAAGCAGAGATACTGTTTAACTTATTATGTGGTTGGATCGAGTGGCTAAAATTTATTTACAGTATTTACAAGGTACCAGGCACTAGGTTAGCATATTATAGAGTTTCTCATTTAATCCTCTTACTGACCATATGAAATATGTATGTTATCTCCATTCTGTAGCTGATAAAGTTGAGGTTTAAAGAGTTTAAACAATTTACCCAAGATCATAGAGCTAATAAGCAGGATTCAGCCCAAGGCCATAAGACTTCAAGGCACACACTGCTAAAAACACACAGTCCTGTCTTTGGAAGTAAAATTAGATGAGAACCAGGTTAACTGCTTACACACTAGCATAATTTGTTTTAAGACTTAGGAAAATGTACATCAAGGGTGCTACCATAAGGAAATACCCATTTCTACATGAGAGTTGTATGCACAATATAAAAAATAGTCTAACTAAAAATTCCCAGTGTAATTTCTATCCTATAAAAATATTGAAGTATGAATGTCAATAAATTCCTTTTGAATCTAATGGAAAATGAACATTGCACACATGTGTATTGTCACCCTAAAGATGAAGTTATTCAACTTTACATAAATATATCTTCATAAAAGTCTCCTTTTTAATTGTCATTTTATGATCTAGATTATGCTCCATAAATAATCGACAGTGGACATTTAAATCAGACATTTGTGTTGAGAATTACAATTTTTAAGAATAATTCAACACTTCTATGAAATAAGAGTTTAAATATTCTGACATATTTTGGGAGTTTTTAAGTTAAGAAAATCTTCAAGTATCTTACTGTGCTCTAAATGTAGAAAAGGCTCATGTACAATACAGATCAGAGCAAATACTTTATCCAAAAGAGAAAAAAAAAAAGTAGCAGTCTGAGAATAGTAAAATGCTTAGTTTCCATGGAATGTGTTTGACAGTAAGATTCTTAAAAGATCTAAGAGGCTGACCTTTCTCCCCCCCAAACTAAGTAGACTTTTTAAAAATGAGCACATCTGGTTTATGTTCCTAAACCTCTGGCCTTTAAAAGCTTTGTTCCCAATTCACACAAAATACCATTCAGGATTGCTTGACATAGTGACCCTTCCCTGTAGGTGGTTAGGTGAATAAAGTGATTAAATAGAATCAGGAATTCAGTATATATATATATATATATATATATATATATATATATATATATATATATGGCAAGTTAACATTTGCATCCTGAAATGATTAGTAAACAGTTGCTGCTCGTGGACATATCTTAAGCAATTTTACTTTTTTGAAGTTCTAATCATAAAATATTGTTTTTCCAGAAACAAATTTGTCTTTTTTTGTAAATAGTTATACTGGAACTATTATCTGGTAAGTTAGAACAAAGCCCATAGTGTTAAAAACTGAAGGTTTTTTGTTTTATTTCAAAGCTCCAGTGCTGTCACTAGAAAAAAAATCCACTGAAAGGGTAGTTAGGTTGGATCCATAAATCCAGATGGCCGTTCAACATTTAACAAACTCTTTGGTACTCAATTGAGTTAAACATTAAATGGTGCATTGGCAAGGACGATTTCATTTCTATGAGGCCCACTAATAAAATGCTCAGAGTTATTTGTGTAGAGTGTAATTCCTTGTGACTTTGCCTTCCATTTGCCTTGAGGACATACCAGTTTAAAAGTGTTCAGCACAGTACACCATGCATAACAGGTAATCTGCCTAATTAAGTCCTATAAGGATGCTCTAAGTAAAATGCTGAAGAGCTCCCATAACCTCTGCTTCACCCTCCCCATGCACCAGAGCTTCTGAGATTGAGAAACCCCAGCCATTAACTCAAGTGTTTACACTTGAAGCTCAAATTCTACTTTGCCAGAATGGCTCATTTCACATTTTACAAATCTGTTTTCTCATTTGTAGGCAGAAAGAATCTGTCAATTTTTTATATTATAATTCTTAACTTGTTCTGATAGTGAATGATCTAACATATAACTGCAATTCATATTGCAAAAATCACACTGTGACTGGGACTGCAATATTCAGAGACCAAATAAGATTTACATCCATATTTTGAGTGCATTCATTTGGTACATTTCAATGAATTATTAATTATGACCAACAATAAAATATTATTTTGCTCAGATGCGCAGCAATAGGAAAGATGCCCAAGAGAAATTTATCTGACAGCTCAAAACAGAATGGCCAAAATCCACTCATAGGTTACTCATCCAACGCAGCATGAAGCATATTTGCCCATCAAATGCACTCAGTGAATGTTTTTCTCAACTTGTCAATGTTTTATCAAGAGAATAAAAGTCAAACTTTACGATTCAGATAAGAAACCTCAATTTAATGATTAAAAATAAAATATGATAGGTGAATAATAAGCTTCTCAGAAAACTCAATTATACTAGAAATTGGTAACAATGATTTTTATTCAACTAACATCAATATAGCTAGAATCATACTACATAATCAAACTGCATATTCTATATTCTTTAATCTGCTTCTATTGACACAAAATACTCACTACCTTTTATCACAGTACCTTATAATCATCCTTTCCATTCTGCTCAGTAAAATTTTGCAAGAGAAACATCCTATTAATCACTGACTCATCTTATTTTCTTTTACTCCTCACATTGGACTGTTTGCCAAATCAGTCTTACTTATTCTACATACATCCTTTAAGTGTGTTCTTTCTTTCTTTATCCTTAGGTAGACTGCTTCAAATGGGGCTTTGGGCAGCATGTTTTTTTTTCCTCAACTGTACAAACAGCTCAGTAATAAATCCTCCAGCCCGTTATCTGGCAGCTGTCCCAGAGATATCTCAGAGGGGTCGACCAGGGTACCAGGTAGTTACTGATAGACTTCCTCAGGCCACTTCAGTTGAGTCCTCAGTGTCTAATGGCTAGTCACTAGTTTCCCAGTCCCAGAAAGAAGTTAATTGTCAACCCCAAGAGACAATGAGCCCCATGAATAGCTGGGGTTAGTCATCTAAACACGCACATACCTAATTTTAGACCCAAATAATTGGAGGCGGACTTTGTAGTCCAGAACGGGATTTGATTCCTTACTATGTGAGGACCTTGGGGAAAGTGATTTAATTCTTATGCCTCAGTTTCCTTATCTGAAATAGTAACACCATATAGGCCCATTTGGAAGATTGAAAAAATCTTGTGGAATATTTACAATGCCAGGCACTTAGACACAGTGCTCACAAAGAGTAGTTAATATAATTGGATTAACCCTTAGAGTTCTAAAATCAACCTTTTGTGTCAAAATAGTTATTTTTTGTCATTGCTTAAACTATATCTGCCATTATTCCTTCTTTAAACTTCCGTAAAACACTTGTGATCTTCAAGCCTATGCTTCAAAACAAGGAAGTTGGACTTTGTACATATCTCTAAGTGTGGCTCTTAATTTTGTTTCCCCACCTCATTTCAATAATCTTTTATAAAAGCTTTAGAACAGAAATCAGAGACTACCAGTTGACACTGGGATTTTTTTAACCTTAAATGTTTTTTGGAATTATTTGCTATTTTAAAGAAAATGAGTTTTCACATAAAAATCTGGATTTTGCCTCCTCTTAAGAAATCTAAAGTTAGGTATTAGTGGGCTCACTTTAGCTCATAGCAAAACTAGTTGGGCCTGGATAATGGCTTCCCTCTTTTAGCAGTTTATCCATCATCAATCAACCTGCTTCCACATATCTTTTACCTGTGTGTTCCTTGCGGGCATTTAACCTTGTGTTCTCTGTATCAGAATCTTGTCCTAAGGCTAAATTATGAGTCTAAAATGCTTGTGTGTGATGTTTTACTTTTCTTTTTTCCTCCTTATTTCGAAAAGATATTTTGGTATCACTTAATTCAATCCCGTCTAGACATGAAACTTTTACAACGAACCTGTCTTAACTTTCCGTTCAGTACTTTATTTTAGCCTCTATGTTTCTAATAGCATTATATATATATGCATATATATAATATGTATATATATGCATATATATTATATATATGCCTCTAAAATTCAATTAAAGCCAACAGACATTAAGTGCCAGCTATGAAATATAGGACTATTAAGAGTTCATAAAAGTGATGCAATGTAAAGAAAGACAAATGCAACACAAGACTTAGTGTTAATGGGGGAGAGAAGCAAATAAAATTCGAATACAAGGCTAAGTGTAATGTGATATAATAGTGTTGCAAACAAAAACACTAGAAGCACAGAGGAAAAACCTCTTGGTAGCATGAGAGAAGGTACCTGAAGACAGTGACATTTGAACCAGGCCTTGAGAAGTGGTTTTGATTTGAAGAAGAGGAAACAAAGGTGCAGGGCAGGAGAAAAGACAGGATAAACATATGGAAAGGCACACGTGTAAGATGGGATTGCTGTTTTGGAGATCAAGGTGTGATGAGGAAGCAGGTGGAAAATGGTGCAGGGTAACTATATTAAGATTATTGCAACAAAAACGGCCATTTGCTTGACTCCTAGGCCAAAGAGTTGGGACTTTATTTTGAAGGTAATAGGCAACCACTTAAACTTTTTAAACAAAATAGTCATATCACGTGAGTTTCATTCTAGTTTATCATAAAAAGATCCGATAAGATCCCACAAGCATAAGGTATCAATGAACAAGAATGAAGGTAACTGAACATTGTCCAATACAAATTTCCACCGATTTAGGGATGAACTTATACCACCATCATTGACAAGATGGACATTCGCTCTATAGCTCTGAGGGACTGAAAAAGGTAAAAACTTTGGAATGTCGGGGACAGGCGGGATATGAAAGGTTGGTTCGTTTTTTCTGTCATCTACAAGATGGATAACGAGAATCCATTTTCATGTTCATTCTGGACGTAAGTGCCCCATGGTCCAGTTCCAGATCAAGTGCCAGTCATCCTGTGCTACACAGGAGCAGATGTGGCTCTTCAGCAAACACTTCCCATAACCGATCATTTGTTTTCTATTTTTTACTTTTAATTATCTGACTTCCAGTTCATCCTGTTTACAAACACTTTTAAAACGCTGTGATAATATATTAATGTGCATTTTTTATTATGTTAAAACCATCTCCTTTTTCAAGATCACAGAAAATATTATTATTCATACATTTTTATCTCTCTGGGATTAAAATTTGCAGGATCAACGTTACTAATGAATATTCCACTAAAAACAAACAGACTTCCTTTACTTTCAAGGTTACTCTAAGAGGTGTTTTCCAATTTGCTGTGAACAAATAACACTAGCACAACTGGGTTTTGTTGCTTTTTATTCTAGGTGAAAAAGACTAAAGAGAAAAAACTGGAAAGTGAGATTTTCTTTTTTTTTCTTTTCTTTATTATGTTGTTAATCACCATGCATTACATCATTAGTTTTTGATGCAGTGGTCCATGATTCACTGTTTGCGTATAACACCCAGTGAGATTTTCTAAAAGTAGTTTGTATGTATGGCTCTCGATGTCTTTATTATCCTTGACTTACATTTGTTTGTTTGTTGTTTTTTTTTTTACTTCTAATACCAAAATGTAAAACAAATATTTATTTTTGATATTACTTAAAAATAATCACAGGCACCTGGTTATCTTTGTTTAATGTCAACCTTATAATCCTTGTATTTGTTCTGCATTATATGTGGGATTATTTTATAGTAAATCTTTATGACTGGGATCTTGAAGAGATTCACCTTATATTAACATTTTAGAGAGGAGCGGATGATGATTCCTTTATAATTCAAAGTATTAAGAGAATTTTGTCTTTTCATTCTAATCCCCACCATTGACCAACTACGGTTAACATAAACTTGTCCACAAGAAAATCTATAGAATAGTTACCAAAACTATTGTAATTATGGAAAAAGTTAATTAGCATAAATTCATTAGAAATCAGGATATATCAATAATCAGGATAATTCAATAATTATTCAGCTGTGGGAGACCCCTGAAAAGCATACTTGTTGTCCTATGTTATATAAATACTCCATAAAATATATATGCTCCCCAGGACATGATGAAATTCTTTCTATCTGGAAAGTAGTCATGGTTCTTTATCAAGATATATGGACACCTCTAGGTCATCTAGGTTGCTTTAGTTTATAATCCTTGTCTCTTGCCTTATTCTTTCATCTTGACACATGAGTTTTTGTTGAGTTCTCTGCTCAGCTGATATGCACTGTCTTTGAGTTGTAATTTGTAGCAAGGCACAGTCATTGTGTAACCTGTATCACCTCAATATCACATTATTTTAAATATCACCGACATTTAGATCCAGATCTTCACTGGAATATTAGCTTCAGGAATGAGAGCCATGATCTCTCTTGTTCACTACTGTATCTTCAGCATTTTAGCTGGCTTTCTTTCATACCACTCCAGTAAAAGAAGTGGCCATGTTGCCTCATTTTTTCCATATGTGTGTAAAGGTCCAGGCTCCTCAGTCATCTTCCAGTGAAACCTGAGACCTTTCATGACATGACACTGGAGGAGGGATTGGGTACCTTGTTATAACATGGAGAGGGTGGAAGTCTCAGCCCGCCACTTAGCCTTTGCTGGGATGGGTGAGGGTGGGGCACTGTCTTTTCTGCAGTGTTTGAATGGAATAGAACGTTTAAAATTATTATCTTCTTAGGCTGCCCATTTCCTGGTCATTTGGTTAGAGAGAACATACTTTCATTGTTGCTAGTTTTTTGTTTGTTTGATCTTCACTCTGGTGTGGCTGGGTTGCTAACCTCTTCTGCTCGAAGTCTGGGATATATGAAGTGAGAAGAAAACAGAACAATCTCACCACTGCGTTGTTCCCTGGGTCCCAAAGTCCCTATCTAGCCTTCTACCTTTTATGTACCTTTCAGAATCTTCTTAGGTTTTCAAAAACTAATGATGTCATGTCTGGTGATTAACATAACAATAAAAATTATTAAAAAAGGAATCTTCTTAGGTTTGTTTTAGGTAAATGCTTAGAGCTTATGGTTGTACTTAGGAGGAGGAACAGAAAAAAGTATATCTACTCCATTTTTCAAACACTTGGGAATTAAGAATATACTTTTAAACAATCCATAGGACAAAGAAGAAATTTTGAGGACAAAAAGTACATTAAGACAGAAATCATCATGGAGAATTGTGAGTTGAATACAGAATTGGAGGAGATACAATAATTTATCCCTTAAAGAATGTTTCCGTTGTCTCCTGGTGAGCCACAATAGATTAGCTACTGATGTTTTTTTTTTTTTGTCTGTTTTAGTATGCTTTTTGGTGAAGGGAAACATACTCTTGGGAGTGTTTCAGGCTCCATGTGAAATATAACACTTGGAAGTATGTGTGTGTGTGTGTGTGTGTGTGTGTGTGTGTGTGTGCGTGTATCACTTGATAATATTGAAGGCCCAGAATTCATTTAGCATTCTAAATGTCTACACATTGAAAGATTAATATACAATTAATACTGAAGTTGCATACCAACCAAAGATATCTAAAATATAATTCTTTTACACCTCCAGAACTTTTAGGCAAGGAACTTTAAGTTAAAATTGTATTTTTGCTTTATATATTTCATGTTATATTTTTGCTTTAAAGTTAATTCATGAGTTCTATGTCCCCTCTGTAATGTATAGATTATTATATAAAAGAATCTCTTTCCCAATTAATATACCCTTGTGTTTCTTTTCCTATAGATTCACATACTATAATATAGTCTGTTATACTTGAGGTTTTAGAAATGTACTGAACTGCTCTGGAGGAAAACAGCCTTGCCCCAGGTTCTGCAGCACTGCAGCCAATCTGGATAGCTCTTTATGTACTTTCTGTACCAAATCATTCTTAACCCAGCCATTACTCTTTGGACTAAGAATAGAAATTGATTGACTGAAATAGGAAATTTGATGGTTTGTGACTTCTAAACTAGCAGGAGATAGGGTTTAATTGCTTGAGAATATAATTTTCTGGATGATATAGTAACAGAAAATTGTCAATATATTAAGCTGCTATTGGATTTCAAGAACCATCACTGTGCCCTGATAACACTATTCATGATTCAACTTTCTCTGGTAAAGTCTAAACCCCAGAGCTGATGGTCAGGAGAGGGCAATAAATCACTGGATCACTTTGTATCACTGCCATCCCAGGATGTAAGGAAGAAAAGCTTCTGCCTATTCTCCCTCTCTGTAGTTTCTTCCATTCAACCATATTGACCTGTCCAGGGCCAGCCATTGAGAAAAACCTGCCATATCTCCACGTTTGTCAAATATGTATGTTTGGATTTGGACATTGATGCAAAATACAGAGCCGTGCCTTTATATCACCTTGTTAACTATACCTCTCTTTCCTCTTAGCACTTCTCTTGAGAAGGTCAGTACTACCTCTGGGTCACCTACAGTGCTGATTACTTCCATGCCTGAATTCAGCTTATATTTGTATAAGCATCACATCAAAATAGAGGGGATAGCGAGATGTCCTGGATCATCCTGTTTGGCTCTTACTATCCTCCTACTTGCTTGTGCTAACCCTAAAGCGCCTTGACTTTATTTTCAAATATGTGCAAATCCTATTGTGCTGTTTATGTAAAGAAGCAGGTTTTTACCTTCTATTGTATTCTGTGGAAACCAATGAAGTTAAATTGACTGATTTTTGTCTTCCATTGTCTTTGTGCTCTTGGTTTTATTTCAGTTTTACACCTGTTTTTCTTCAAAAAGTCACTAATTTTTCTAATGCTATTTATGTGTCGATATATTAATATATTTTACTATCAACTTTATTAACTATCAGTGGGATTATGGAGTTCATACAATGCAAATAAAAGCTCTGTGTACATTATGAAAGGTAAATAAATATAAGACCACTTGCTTAGCTCTCCTTTCCAACCAAATATCCTATTGAAAGCTCCTGATATAAGGAAATTCTGAAGATCTTTGCAGTAAAACCTCATTACTTGAGATAACCTAAGGGAGGCTTTTGATTCTTGCATCCGAAAATGATTAACTCATGCAATTCTTAGTTCTATAAAGACACATCTATCTTTTCCTGTTAGGATTTACCAGTCCAGTGAAACTAGCAGACTTTCTATGGAGGATTTTAGTAGTAAAATTCTTCCCTTAATTGCTAATAGTAACTACATCTTTGTAAGTGTAACACTAATGTCTGTCTTTAGAATTTCTAGAACTTAACTGATATAGAATAATTCACATTGTTCCTGACTGAATTAGATAATCAAAACTTTTACTGTAATCTATTTTTTAAGCTTCCCAAAGATTTATTGTCTGTGTATGACTGGATGATATTTTGGAGTATTAATTTATGTTTTGTTCTTCTGTCTGCATTTTTCTTTGTCCCTTCTCTCTACTAAGGTAGTTGGCCCTGTGCTTCGTTGCCTCAGAATGGGTATGTAGAGACATTGAATGCAGTGGTCACCTTGACGGTGTCTTGGAATTTATTTTCTAATAATCTTGGTTATAGGAAAAAGATATGGCCTGAGAGAAAAAGAGGTCTTAGAGAAGCAAGAAAGATAGAAATGTTTCCATAAGGCTCAAGAGACACTCAGCAGTTGAGAGGAGAGCGATGTATAGGTTCTGGAATGGTTGGAACTGGGGCCCTCTTTTCTGACAGTGTCTTGGTGGAGGCAGTGAGACCTCAGAAAGGTAAAGCTCCAGAATGTATCTCTGGATGTAGTAACAAGGGCATCGACAACTTTCTCTCACATGTGATCACCATATACCAACGGACGCCATATGAAATCAACAAATCTCCCAGACTGATGGTCAAGCACAAATAGGTAAATGGCATATCTCCACAGTCAAGTTTATAGAATGTGACTGATGAACAGAGAGACTGCTTCACCCCATCCAGCTCCATGGACCCAGTGTAAGAATCGGGAATCTTGAAGATGATGTCAACTTGAGGATTGGGTAGCAGTTCCAACAGTGACTAAGTTTAAATTTGTTTTAATTTAATGGGATGTAGATTAGATAGCAGAACTCAAGTTAATTTAGAAAATAAAATGCATTTTTCATATATCTTAGTGTTTATTAACCAAGAGCTTTACTTTTTATGAAAATTATCAGAAATCCATCACATTCATACCATAAAGTATTACTCTACTTTAAAATATATTGTACTATTTAGATTTTTTGATATATAAGTTAACTTTATTTTTTGATAAGGATAGTAGCAAGTATTTAAAGCCATATTCACATATTGTCTTTTATCTCTGTTTACAGGGATATCACCATGTTAAAGATGACAAACTTATACCTGAAGTATTGTTTTGTTATACAGTATGTGCTAGTGCAAAACCTGTAATTAAGGCCTAAAAACGTGAATTAATTTTAGAAAAGTGAGATCTTAAGAAAGAGCTCATTATACTAAGAATGTCTAAAGATTTCAAGGAGCATCTTAGATTCTACAGTCTTTCCTGTTGAAACTTTGAAAGTTTCAACAGTTTTTAGTCTCCTGTATTCCTTTCCTCTCATGAGACCAAATGCTTCGGAGAAATGACCTTCTAATGTGGTAAATTGAGATCTAACTACTAATTACTAATTGTTATTGCAATTCTTGACCTGATCTCCAGAGCTGGAAATCAAGTCCTTGTCTCTGGAGTGTAACCAGATCTAATAGGCAGCTTCTGAGTTGACACTGAAAGAGAGCATATTAGCAAATGAGTGACTTCTAAATCGTTACCTTAATGAACGGCCGCATTCGATGTAATGTGTTTTGAAGCTCAAACTAGGTGAATGTACCTTCCTTTTCATGAATAGTAGTTGAGTACAAAATTTCTCTATTCATTTATTTAGAGTGAAGAATTATATTAGTGAAAAAAGTATAAGAAAGTTCCCTATTGGTACATTTTTAATAGCTTCAAGCTGTTAACAGTTACATTGTCCCTAGGTATGGGGCGGCACATGTTATGGTTAACTGATTAGCACAGAGCCTCTTTTGACATCCAGACATTTTTCTGTTACTGGTATCAGCCATGAAAATGTATTTCCAAGCAATTAAGCCTTAACTCCTGCTGGTTTGGAAGCCATGAACCTCCAAATTCCCATTCAAATTATTCAACACCTACCACTGGTGGAAAAAAAAAAAAATACAACTTCATTAGTAAAAGCCACAAAGAAATCTATTGATAAGTTTTTTAAAGTTTCTCTAAAATAGGAAAAATGCAAAAGTGTTCAGATTGTAAATTAGCCACACAACTCCAAAATGACCTCACTTTCTCTTTTTTCGTAACTGCAAGGATTTACTTTATGAGGTCTTAGGTTTAACAACATACTTCAAGAAGAATGTGGACACCAAAATAAATGCATGAAAGGTTAAATGTGGGGGAGCAGGGAGAAAACCAGGGTGAAGGAAGTAGGATTGTTTCAAAACTGTGTAGTTTCAACTTTTTTCAAAGTTATATATGAACTTGGCAATTCTAAAATTAGAACAATAGGATACTGAAATTTGCCAAGTGATTCTCATTATGTTTATGGACAACTTATTCTTCCCCTTCTCATTCTCCCAGAGGTGTTGCAGAGACATTTATACGTAAATCTGTTTTCTTCTCTCCAAAGAGAATAGAGCAAGGGGGTAATGTGAGGTAGGAATGGAAAGGAGCTCTCATCAGTTACAGTTTTTCAGAGTATCACGGGATATTATAAAGATACATTTTTATTCTAGAGAATTATATTATCATTTTCAGGACCTTACAAATCAATTTGTTCCAATATTGCATAAGCAGATTTTCTTCTACAAAGGTAGCATTATATTTTGAAAACATATGTGATAATGTTATATGAACTAGACTTCACAACATATTAGTGAGAACTAGGGTGTGTAACTTTACCGAATTATTGATCATGAAATGCTCTATTAGTGCCTTCCGTTATATTTTCTTTTTATATTAGACTCCTTGATGGTAGTTTGATATTTTCATTTCATATGTAAACCTAAAAAGTTCTATTTTTAAAGAAAGTTAAATCATTATAATGTAAAGCTCTGCATAGGTAGATGACCTATTCTTTTTTCTTTTCTTCTTCTTTTTTTTTTTAATGCTTTCAAAACTGCAGTAGAGTTGCTAGATGATCTAGGGCCATTGTGTTAAACATTCTCTCATTTAGGTTTTAACTTTGGACTTTGAGTTGTTCGTCTTTCATTCTCACAGTAATGGCATGTTACCATGTTTTTAGCTCCTCAGGTGGAAGTTATTATAGATATACTACCAAATTATCTTGATAACTTCCAGGGTAAATCTTTCAAGGGTAAGAAAGGAGAATGAACCAAGTAGAGTATCTATGACAAGCTACATCACTGGAATACATCTCTATTGTAAGTGCATTTTCTCAACTACCAGGAATTATGTTTTTGACATCAGCATGGAAACGATCTTCACTAGTGAGTTAACTGATGTTTATCAGGGTTGATCATAGCAGATTTAGAAAGTAGCAGAAGTTTGTCATCTGTTGCCACTTTAACCATTGTTGCTTTTATCCAGGGCCTTTTAAATGTTTTATAAAGCTCTTTATTAAAACCTACCAAAGGTCCTCTGTGGAACTGAAAAATAACAAAGAAGTGATGACTCCTCTTCAGAAAACTAAGTTTTCTCACAGAGATAAAACCAGCATAGTAAATTTTAAGCAGCAACCTGCCAAAGAGTAAAATATGTCAAATAAGTAGTAGGGGGAACAGTACAGACTTAAGAGAGACTTCATTTATGTATCAGTTGTTGGAGTAAAGCTTCATAGAGGAAGTGGGATTTAAATTGGGTATTGGATGATGGTTGGAATTGTCCCTGGGCATGACTACTTCTAGATATCTATGGCGAAGGTAGTAAGGGGCAGGGCAATTATTCAAGATTCATTGTTATGGTAATAAAGGAGAAGTTCACTGAAGCCTAATGGTGAGGGGCACTGAATAGCAGTTTAAAGTGTTTCATTTTTTTTTTTTTTTCCTTATAAACAAAGTAGAATATTTGAGTATTTTGGGCCTGGAGAGTAACATGACAAATATTTTTGCCCCACTGGTTTAATCTTCCAGGGGAGAAGTTTGAAGGCAAGATGGTGGAAGTAGAAAAGTCTGTGAGAGTATTCTAGGTATGAGATGATAAGGCTCTGAATGAGCACATTGGCAGGGAGAATGGAAAGAGGAGATACTTAGAAGGGTCCTTATCTGAGAAGAGTGTATAAGACTTGGTTACTGATCGTATATACAAGTTGCTGACACTAGCCAACATGATTCTTTGCAACTGAGAGAACAATAATACCCTCAGAGACATTGTATATGATAGGGTTTTATGTTAAAATTGAGGTTTCAACTAAGTACAAAGATGCAATAGAATGATTTGTACCACATCATCAATGAGTCTTATACACTTAATGATAAATGGAAGAAGCCAGACACAAAAGAGTAGCTACTATATCAGTCCATTTACATGAAGTTTAAAAGCAGTCAAAGCTAAGATGTGGTGGAAAAAGTCAGAATATGTGTTAATCTTGGTTGGTACTGACTGAAAGGAGCAACAGGGAACCTTCCGAGGTGCTGAAAATGAACATTTTGATCTGGGTTGTGGCTATGTAGGTATATATCTAAGGAAAAATTTATCAGGCTGTACCTTGAAGGTTTGTGCATCTTATTGTATGTAAGTATTCAGGCAAAATATACAGAGAAAATTTATAAAGATATGTCAGGAAATTAATACAAAT
This sequence comes from Zalophus californianus, assembly GCF_009762305.2. Classification (NCBI taxonomy): domain Eukaryota; kingdom Metazoa; phylum Chordata; class Mammalia; order Carnivora; family Otariidae; genus Zalophus; species Zalophus californianus. The sequence goes on along the minus strand of NC_045598.1, from coordinate 67,115,876 downwards.
ATTATTTTTCTGAATTTTGTGATATTTGAAGTATTCACCAGCATTAACTTTTTTTAATTTTACAATTTGGATTTTTTTCTCATTTATACTAAATATTCACTTTTGAATCTAAAATAAGGATCTATAATAGATATAAAATTCCAAAGGGAAGTGTCAAACCTTTACTTGCAGATAGTCAAAGGAAATCGGTGAAAACCGCTTCCACAACCCTTGGACCCATCAGCTAAAGTAAGGATAGAGAAAAGAAGGATATATAGATGATAAAAACACTTTTGAAAATAGTTTTTATATGGAGCTATTGCCTTTCTCTGAATGTCTATTCCTCGCTCCAAATTTGGTGGGGGGGAAGGGGAGGCAGCTACGTCCTTTATGCAAACTTAATGAGAAAATTGGCAAAGGAAATGAACAGGCATTTCACTGAAGAGGATATGCAGTTAGTCGTTAAGCACGTGGAAAGATGCTCAACGTCATTAGCCACTAAGTAAATGCAAATTAAAACCAAATGAGATTTTACTACAAACCCATTAGAAATAGGAAACAAAAGAAGAAACCACCAAAGGATACCAAGAAAGAGCAACTAGTAAGAAGAGTGTTGTGTAGCCAGATGAAGAAAGTGCATTAATAGCGTTAACTGCAAAGGATGCCGCTGAGGGGTCAAGGTAAGAACTGGGAGTTAACCAATGGGTATGACCTGCTTTTCTATCACCTGCCAGCAATGCCTCAACACATCACTGCACAGTGCAGCAGGTAGAATCTCTAGAAATACAGGCTTATTGGGAGGTGGAAATTGTGGTGCTACAATATAATATTTTGATTTATAATAAGAATATAGATTTTTATCTTAGTCCCCATTTCTGGCAGAGAGTTCCTAAAACCTTTGGAATTTCCTAAATGATGAGATTGATAAAGGTGTCTTTTGTTATGTTAATGAGAGGACTTCTGGAAAGCACCTAAAATGGGGGCTAGTTGAGTGGGGAGCAAACCCTGTGATTAGAGGGTTGGAACTTTCATTCCCACCCCTAATCTCTGGGGAGGAGAAAGGGGCTAGAGATTGAGTTCGATCACTAATGGCTAATGGTTTGACAATCATGCCAATGTAATGCAGCCTTCATAAAAACACAAAAGGGTGGGTTTTGTGGGCTTCCAGATTGGTGAATACCTGGTGCAGGTGCTGAGGCAGTGCATATCTGAAAAGGACATTGAAGCTCCATGCGAAGCTCCATACCCTTTCCCCATACCTTGTTTTATGCATCTCTTTCATGTGACTATTCCTGAATTATATCATTTTATAGTAAACCAATAATCTAGTAAGTAAAATGTTTCTCTGGGTGTTGTGAGCTGTTTTAGCAAATTAATTGAACCCAACGAGGGGTATCATGGGAACCTTCCATCTATAGACAGTTAATCCGCACAGGTGAGAACCTGGGCTTGTGACTGTATCTGATAGACAGGGTGGGGGGTTAGTCTTGTGGGACTGAGCCCTGAACCTATGGAATGTGATGCTATATCTGGGTAGATAGTATCAAATTTGAGTTAAATTTTAGGACCTGCAGCTGCTGTCCAAGAATTACTTGATGCTATAGAGAAAGTCACCACCAACATATTGGAATTGGGTCCCAGAATTTTTACTCAGTATCCCAGGAAGTGCATCCTAACAATTGACTTTATGTGGGGGGGAAGTCCACTTAGTTTCTTGGTATATACCATCGCCATGACCTGTTTCAAGTTACCAAGATGATTTCACTGAACATGGAATTAGGAAGAGATGTGCATGGGCTCTTTCTACAATGTAAAAAGATGTGAAAACATCAGTCCTTGAGTATGCTGTTCAAAACAGCACATCAGTTTAAGAAAAGTTCAATGTAATGCTTTCCTATGGTCCTCTCAAGGAGTAGGTATATGTCAAAACTATTGGCAAATATTTCCATTTCATAATGAAAGGAACATTAGTCCTATTCATATGCTAGATGTGATAGTAAACAATGCTCTGTTTCTTTCTCAAATTGTGGTAAACTTTCATTTGCATAATGTTAATCTTAAAATTGTCAGTTATTTACCAGGAAAAATGCGTTTATTTGGGAATAGCACAGAATTACAATTTGGGCCAGGCAAGCTATTGTAAAACCATAGGCAAGTTCAGAGAGAATGGAGAGGAATGCAATTTTATAGGGAAATGGGGGAGTTGGGAGTGGTTTTTATAAACAAGTTCATTGGAGTAAACAGAGTTCAAAGAGGAATGGCTTTTCATTGGCTGAGTTGTGGCAGTCTGTCATTGGCTGAGTATCGTGAGGCAAGAAGATCTTTCTTCCTCCTGCTGGGGTAATACAATATAGGTTTCTTCCTGTTGAGAATTTAGGGTGTATCCCTTCCTGTTGGGATCTGCAATTGATGGGCAGTGTTAGGGTGTGAGAGCTCCTATTTCTGGCTCCTTGTCCTCCTGATTCCATTTTATTTTATTTTTATCCCAATATAATTAACATGCACTGTTATATTGGTTTCAGGTGTACGATATAGTGATTCAACAATTCTATACATTACTCAGAGCTCATCGTCTTAAGTGTACTCTTAATCCCCTTCACCTATTGCACGCATCCGCCTACCCACCCCCTACTGATAATGATCTGTTTGTTCTCTGTAGTTAAGAGTCTGGTTTTTGGTTTGTCTCTCTTTTTTTTTCTTTGTTTTGTTTGGTAAATTCCACATATGAGTGAAATCATATGGTATTTGTCTTGCTTTGACTTATTTCACTTAGCATAATACCTTGTAGATCCATCCATGTTGTTGCAAATGGCAAGAGTTCATTCCTTTTTATGGTTGAGTAATATTCTACTGTGTATATATACTACATCTTTTTTATCCATTCATCTACTGATGGATATGGTTACTTCCATATTTTGGCTACTGTAAATAATACTGTCCTAAACATAAGCATGCATATACCTTTTTGAATTAGTGCTTTCATATTCTTTGGGTAAATACCCAATAGTAGAATTACTCGATCATATGGTAATTCTATTTTTAATTTTTTGAGGGACTCCCATTCTATTTTCCACAGTGGCTGCACCATTTTGCAGTCCCATCAACAGTGCATGAGGTTTCTTTTTCTCCACATCCTGGCCAACACTTGTTGTTTGTGTTTTTTTTTATTTTAGCCTTTCTGATAAGTGTGAGGCGATATCTCATGGTAGTTTTGACTTACATTTCCCTAGTGATGAGTGATGTTGAGCATCTGTTCATGTGTCTGTTGACCATCTGTATGTCTTCTTTGGAGAAATGTCTGTTCATATCTTCTACCCATTTTTTAATTGGATTATTTGGGGTTTTGTGTGTGTGTGTGTTGAGTTGCAGAAGTTCTTCATATATTTTGGATACTAACCCTTTATGAGTTATGTCAGTTTTAAATATCTTCTCCCATTTAGTATGTTGTCTTTTAGTTTTGGTGATTGTTTCCTTCTCTGTGCAGAAGTTTTTTATCTTGATGTAGTCCCAATAGTTTATTTTTGCTTTTGTTTCCCTTGCCTGAGGAGACATACCTAAAAAAGTGTTTGCTATGGCCAATATCACAGAAATTACTGTCTGTGCTCTCTTCTAGGATTTTTATGGTTTCAGGTCTCACATCTAAGTCTTTAATCCATTTTAGATTTATTTTTGTGGATAGTGTAAGAAAGTGGTCCAGTTTCATTCTTTTGCACGTAGCTGTCCAGTTTTCCCAACACCATTTTTTGAAGAGGCTTTTTCCGATTACATATCCTTGTCTCCTTTGTCAAAGATTAATTGACCAGAGAATTGTGGGTTTATTTCTGGGCTCTCTATTCTATTCCACTGATCTATGTGTCTATTTTTGTGTCAGTACCATACTGTTTTGATTACTACAGCTTTGTAGTATATCTTGAAATCTAGGATTGTAATACCTTCAGTTTGTTCTTTTTCAAGATTGTTTTGGGTCTTAGGGGTCTTTTGTGGTTCCATACAAACTTTAGGATTGTTTCTGCTAACTGTGTGAAAAATGTTTTTGCTATTTTGATAGGGATTGCTTTAAATCTGTAGCTTACTTTGCATAGTATGGATATTTTAACCATATTAATTCTTCCAATCCATGAGCATGGAATATCTTTCCATTTGTTTGTCATTTTCAACTTCTTCTTTCATCATGGTTTTATAATTTTCAGAGTACAGATCTTTTATCTTCTTTTTTAAGATTATTCCTATATATATTATTACTATTGGTGCAATTGTAAATGGGGCTGTTTTCTTAATTTCTCTTTCTGCTACCTCATTATTAGTGTGTAGAAATGGAATATATTTCTGTATATTGACTTTATACCTGTGACCTTACTGAATTCATTTATTAGTTCTCATAGTTTTGATGGTCCTTAGGATTTTCTGTATGAAGTACCACATCATCTGCAAATACTGAAAGTTTTACTTCTTCCTTACAAATTTAGAAACCTTTTATTTCTTTTTGTTATTTAATTTCTGTGGCTAGGACTTCTAGTACTATGTTGAATCAAGTGATGAGTGTGGGTATCCTTGTCTTATTCCTGACCTTAGGGGAAAAACTCTGTTTTTCACTGCTGAGTATGATGTTCGCTGTGTATTTTTCATGTATGGCCTTTATTATGTAGAGGTATGTTACCTCTAAACCTACTTTGCTGAGGATTTTTATCATGAATGGATATCGTACTTTGTCAAATGCTTTTTCTGCATCTATTGAAATGATATGGTTTTTATCCTTTTTCTTATTCATGTGATGTATCACATTGATTGATTTGTAAATATGAACCACTCTTGCATCACAGGAATGAATCCCACTTGATCGTGATGAATGACTTTTTTAATGTATTATTGGATTAGGTTTGCTAATATTTTGTTCAGTATCTTTGCATCTATTTCATCAGGGATATTCACCTTTAGTTCTCTTATTTTGTAGTGTCGTTATCTGGTTTTGGTATCAGGGTAATGCTGGCCTCATAGAATGAATTTGGAAGCTTTACTTCTATTTTTTGGAACAATTTGAGAACAATAGGTATTAAGTCTTTTGAAATGTTTGGTGTTATTCACCTGTGAAGTTGTCTGGTCCTGGACTTTTTGTTTTTTGGGAGATTTTTGATTATTGATTTAATTTCATTGCTGGTAATTGGTTTGTTCAAATTTTTTTGTTTTTTTTCCTGATTTGGTTTTAGGAAGTTATATGTTTCTAGGAATTTATCAAGTTCTTCTAGGTTGTCCAATTTGTTGGCATATAATTTTTCATAATATTCTTTTATAATCAATAGTTTGACTCCTGACCACATTTCTGTCATTCCTAGCCTTTTTAATGTGTTCTCTTTTTTACATTTAGTTGTGGAGAGTCTGTTTGCCAGTTGTCAGATCATTTTCTGGGCTATTTACACTGATGAAGGTATTATCTAGATATATCTGTGGAATGAGGTGAAGCGAGGCTCCTTCTACTCTACCATCTTCCCTGGAAGTCTTTCCCTCCTGACTTCATTTTATATTAGATTTCCTTTTATTAAGTTTTGCAATGTGTGTGTGTGTGTGTGTGTGTGTGTGTGTGTGTAATATATATTTGTAGTGTATATATATGTAATATTAGTATATATAATACATATATAATATATATTACTATCATATTTTTATATATTTATATATTACTTATATAAAATAGTTATTTATAATATACAGTATATATAATTACTATATTATGTATAATTCACTTAGAACTGCTATTTTCAAATGTACATCTGCAGGAAGAAACAATTTTGTACTGGTGAGCCTTGTCTTTTAACCCATCTTATTATGTCTTTTAGAAAGCAAAATCCTCCATCTTTACTACAGCAATGAAAGCAGGAAAATGCAAATAGGTAACTTTTATTTTAGGAAGGGCATCACAAAGTTGCATTTGGTATCTCAGGGGAAAGTAATCTATAAGAACAATTTCACAACCTCTTTTTATAAGTCATGTCTCTTCGGGAAATTGATCACAATATTACAAAGTATCATATGGAAATAGATTTTAAAATGTCGAGCATACCACAAAATGTTGCACAAATGATTTTTGTATACCTTGCTCAATTTCTATACATTCCTTGGAAATACCTTTTAGTATCAATCATTCCTGACCCCTTATGAATACTGAAAACTAAAACTTGGTTAAGAAATAGAGAAAGTGTGACATAAGCATCTTGACTTAACTATCTAAAACTGTCTCAGGTTACAATTTATGGAAACACGTAATCATTTGGTTTTTCATGCATTTTTTAGTTAAGAGAAATTAGTGTCATTGGTAAAGCAGTAGTCTCACTTGAATTTTAAAAATCCAAGTCAAAAATTACATATTTTTTTAAATTATATCTTTTCAAGACTCTACTATAGTCTGGTTAAATATTTGTCTAGGGAGAATAGTTTATCATGTACTAGGTAGTTCTTCAGGGAAAAAACAAAAGAAAAGCACTCTAAGACTGTACGACGTAAAAGGAATATATGCTCAATCACTCACTTATGATTCTTGGAAGAAAGAGGGAAAAAGAAAAAAAGGAAAGTTTTTCTAGTATTTATTCCTACAATGATTCCATCTTGGCATTTCATTAGCAAGAGTCACTTTTGGGATTCAGAATTTAGAAATGAAATATTTCTATTTCTAAATAAAATTGATTATTTCTTCTTTATATTCGTGCTGAGAAGTTTCTGAACTTCCTAGAATTTCTATTAAGAATTTTAGATATTCCTGTAAAATTCTGAAATGCTAAAGCTTCTGATGATAAAGTGAGCTTGAATTAAATAGGTAGTAGCCTAAACCATTTCAAAATTTCCACTTGGTTCATAGGCTTTGTTTTCAAGTGTCATGCACACACTGCCTTTCTTCTGTGAATATTTAAATTTCCTTCCTTTTCTAAAATGGGCTGTATAACCAAATTTTCCTAATAGGCTTTGGTGAGAAACAGCTAATGAGATAAAACAGTACAGTACCATGCAATTGCATAACCGTGATATTTTTGTTATTTAGACATCTATATTGAATTTTCTTTAATGTTCAAGGATCCTTGCCTCATTCTGTCATACTACTCCCCACTAGTCTCATTATTTCTCACAGCAACCCAATGAGATTTTAAAATAGCAACCATTACTGTTTTATTTCAATAATGGGAGAAACTGAGGCAAAAAAAGTATAAATGCATCACACAGTGCTCCAGTGGCGATCCTGGGAACAAAATTAGTGTTTCTAATTTTCCTGCCAAATGCATACTCCAGGAAACTGAAGAAACTGCTTTGTCTCAAAAAAAAAAGGGGGGGGGGGAAATGATACAGTAGTACAATATCACAATTGCTAGGTGTTATGAGGCATGATTAGCATTTCTGAAAAAATGTTATAAGGTTTATTAATTCTAATAATACATTTATTATTTAACAACTGTGTAGAGAATTTCTAATGATTAAATGTAGAATAGCTACAAAACAACAGATTATAAAAAAAGCACATATAGAATGAACACATTATATTGAGTTACTTAATCTTTATATCTCAATTCTGAGTACCAAAAATAAATTCTATTATTTTCCCCAACCCCTCAGACATACGCACCTATAGACCCTTAATCATTTTGCTCAAAGGGACTTTAAAAATATAATTTTAATTGTTAATTAATTCTTATGAATAGGCAGAAAGACATTTTCATAAACTGATCAACAGAGAGTAGTGCATAAGCTTAATACAGTTTCTATTTAAGTGTGAAATATGTAAATGTCTAAAATGCAGAGTTTGGGTATATTGCTGTTTTTGACAGCCTTTCTACAGATTCATCTTGATTAATGAGATATTAACAAAGCATTGTGGGCTCTTAGTAGAAGTTACCTTGTCCTGCCGGGCATTAATAACATGCATGACTTAAAAGTTCCATTCAATCCCTTTTTCTAGACAGTTAAATCACCTGTATTTTCCATATTTTCCAGGGGTGAAAGTCCCATAACTGAGAAGCATATAGACTATAAAAGTTTATTGTAGAAACTCTCTGACAATAAACACATTCAATCTTTTCCAATTTAATTCTACCTTATTTATGCAAAATTCAATATTGTTATTTCAGAACCTCCTGGTTTCATTTCCTCCTCCTTGAAAAGCAGTTATACTTTATTTAATCAGCATTACTGAAGCATTGTTAATTCTCTTACTCTTGTTATTTTGCTGTGGGTCTCTGTTTTTAACGTATCAAATAATTGTGTTTATTATAAGCTTAGCATTTTAAATCTTATGAAATATTTTATTATCTATGGATTTGGAAACATGATAGAATACATTATTTTTAGCAGAACCTTTATATTATTTATATAAATGGGGGTTGAATTTCTTTAGTTTAATTTCTCGGATAGAAATTCTTGTTCAGATTTCACATCACTTTTAATTTGTTTACTTGTTTAAAAACTGGAACTACTTTCACTTATTTGCACATCTTTATTTCACGGACTTTTTCATGGCAGAGTAATTTTTTATTGTGGTTTTAAAAACCCACACATAACATAAGATCTATCCTCTTAACATTTTTTTAAAGATTTATTTATTTATTGTTAGAATGGGGTGGGGGTGCAGAGGGAAAGGAAGAGAGAATCTCAAGCAGAGTGCACACTGAGTGTGGAAACCAACACAGCGCTCTATATCACGACCCTGAGATCACAACCTGAGCCGAAATCAAGAGTTGGTTGTTCAACCCACTGTGCCACCCTGGCTCCCCCACTTAACATATTTTTAAGTGTACAATACAAAATTAATAACTATTAGCACAAAATTATGCAAGAGATCTTTAGAAACTTTTCATCTTGTGTGACTGAAATTTTTTGTCCATTAAACAGCAGTTCCTTATTCCCCTTGTCCCTACCATCTTATCTCTTCTTTGTTTCTTTTATTTTTTAAAAATTTCTATTTATTTCTTTTATGTCAGTCTCCCCATGGCTTTTATATCCTTTAGTCTTCCAATCCTTGTACACCACTTTCATTTATTTAACATAATTAAAGGAACATTTTATCATGTAGTAAAATATTCATAAATATCAATGCATAAGTGGTCACAGTGTCTTCTCATGTGCCAGGCATCCTTTCTTCTCCTCCAACTTTAATCCCTCCTACCACCACCATCATGCTAAGATGGATTTTTCAAGTCCTATTTCTCTTGGATATTATCATGAATATCAAGGTTAATGAATGAGAACAAGAATCAGAAGAGCTGAAAATCTGATTTTGCACTGTAAAGAGCAATTGAGAAGTGTAGATCTAGAAACAGTGGGAAAATGGATCAGGAGCATTAAAAGCCAATGTGTATTTGATGAAAGGTGGAGCGTCTAAGAGTTTTAGATTTTTGAATGGGGAGTTGAAAATATTTTGCAATGCAGAATGAATCCACTCCTCTTTGAAATTTTTCAAGAAAGACAAGATTAAAATTGCTTCTATTTATTTTTGGTTAATAAATGATTATTTGCTGAATTTGAATAGCTATGTATATTGGGGGACAGTTGCTTGTGATTTTATACATAAGGTAATTTACTATACAATCTGTGTGTATACATGAACCAAAAACTTGATCACCAGTGACCACCAAACACTTACTAAAAAATGAGTGTAAAATTATGAAAAATGGCCTTGTTTCTTGGAATGTGACAGCATTGTCAGAGGAAATTTCAGAAACTTCTCTGAATCATACTTTTGGAGGACAAAGATATAAACAGGAATGGGAGGGCCCAAAAAGAGAACTAAACATATAAAGCTTACTAAGTAAGAGAAACCTAATACAGTCCCTTAAAAAATTGCAAAATGGGCATTAGTTTCATTGCATTTTCAATGGACTCTCAATTGAATCCTACTGGATGGAAATAGATCAAAGTTAGTTGCTTCTATCCAGCCTCCCTACACAGAGCTGATACCCTGAGTTTTTAGGTGCTGTTTTAGGATTAACTAATTTTAACCAAAGAAGGGTGATACTGTCAGAGATTAAAAAGGAAAGAAGTGATGGGAAGGAAAAAATAACTGATCAGTACTAGGGTGCTGGACATTTATACATGTTTCACCTCTCTTATAAACACACATGCACCTGTGTGCGCACACACACACACACACACACACACACACACACACACGTTTGGTAGAATTCATTAAGTTGCGCTGTTAATGAATATGTACAACTGAACTTTTATCTCATCTGTATCTTTCACCACAGTTCTTGAATTACCTTTATTGATATATGTGGCAAGCCTTGTAAGTCACCTACCCTTTGATCTATGAACAGCTTCTTCATTGCTAACTAGATTTCACTATTGTTTTATTGTTAAATACTGTATGCCCATGCCTAGGTAAAATTGTCAGTCATAGTTCCAATTTCTCAACTTCCTGGCTATTTGACAAAAGGGGGCGAGGGCAGTTTTCTGGGAAGCTTTTACTTTGCTAATAAAAAGGGCCAGTTGCGGCTAACACTGCCCATCTCCGTGTATTCCTGTATTAAATACAGATCTGATGATTTGATGTCTGAACTGTAGCACTCATCTTGCAACACATGAGGAAAGCCAATGGGTTAATGATAATTCAGTGGAAAGATAGAACCCAGTTCCCTTACTGTAAACCCACTGCATATGTTACCTCCATCTCAGCCACCATGTGGCCCCTGTGGGACCAGGGCATGGGAAATAGGTAGGAACATGAAGGTCATGCTGCTTGCTTTATCATGACTAACATTCTTTCTCCCTAAACTGCTAGCATTCAGAAAACTGTGGCAGATTAATTTCTTAACTTGAAAGTAGGGTAAAATGTCAAACAATTCAGAGTTGTTGAAAATGAGTACCACACCTTGAAGTTTTCTTCCGGTTACTCTGTGTATATTTAATCCATTCATTCTAAGTGTAATATTGTACGAACAAATCTGTATTGGTCCCTTTGTGGACTTATGAGGGAGCACTTGTTTATTTGGGACATTGTTAGAAATCCAAGAGCAGGACAGCTATAAGTATACATATACTTAATGTGTGTATTAGGGCCAGATTGCTCTCCAGAAGGGCTGCTAAATCTATACTCCCACCAGCAATTCGTGTACCTATCATCTTCCACACTTAGCATTATGCAGTGTTCTATTTTTTGAAAATATAAAAATCCTAGAGTTATAGTATATATCATTTTAGTTCTAATTTGCATTTCTCTTATTACTAGTAATTTTCAGCATCTCCATCTGTTTATTAGCTTTGGATTTCCTCTGTAAATTGCCTGGACATATCTCTTCTTCGTTTATGTGTTTATTTTTGCAAACACTGGAACAACCCACTTTAAGTCTCTGCTAGAAACCAACCTAAAGATCATCCTTCCCTGAATGTGTTTTTCCAATAATATCTCTGTAGAATGTACTTGACCCATTACACCTTTTTCTCCCTAATTTAAATGCCATCCTTCACCTAGGCAAATTATTATTATTAGTAGTAGCAGCAGCAGCAGTAGTAGTGTCGATACTGCAATATTACTAGGTTGTACAAATCTGTTTTGATATAATTATTAGTCCCTAATAATAGGAATCATTCCTTTTTCATAAAAAAAGTTCAATTAGCTTGAAGGGCAATAAGGAGAGAGAATCTGTAACAATTTCACAAGTTGGATCTCAATTCTCCTTCAGTTTAGGAAACTCCTATAGGAGCAGCCATTACCTCTTGAAAAAATAACTTGGTAATTAGAAATATGATTCCTTTAAGCCATCTCTTTTTACTTATATGTAGAATACCCTTGCCATTGGCAGAGACCCTGACTCTCTAATAGAAATAAACTAATAGGTAATGGGGACTTACCTAGCAATAATTTTTGGAGCCCCTTAGCTTCGAGAACTTCTCAGGCAAGGAAATGTCTTGTTCACTCTTGTCTAGTCAAATGCCACGTCGTTGGGCCTCAGAATGAATGAGTAAACAAATCAAAGAATATGTTATTCTCAAGATTTTTACTTCTTAGATATAATCTTATAACATTTCTTCTCTCAAAAGTAATGAGGTCTGAAGGTTAGAACTATACTTTGAGACATATTGCTGGGTAGTTGCTTATTTGTTTATAAAACTTACTGGAATATTAGAGGTAGATAAAATTAAATAAAATTAAATACCAGAGCCTAGCATTCTAAATCAGGATGTTTTGCAAAGAGCTGAGTCCTATCTCCTCCTTTTCTTTTCTTAATTCAAACATAAATTCCAGGCGCATGGGAAGCTCTGTTGGTTAAACATCTACCTTCGGCTCAGGTCATGATCTCAGGGTCCTGGGACCGAGCCCTGCATCGGGCTCCCTGCTCAGAGGGAGCCTGCTTCTCCCTCTCTTGCTCCCCCTGTTCTCTCTCAAATAAATAAATAAAATCTTTAAAAACAAAACAAACTTATAAATTCACGCATTGAAAGTAATGTTTCCATTTATCTACTGGTGTGCTTAGGTAGTTGAATTGAAAAATTTAAGGTGATGGAAGAAAAAAGAGGAGAATTGCAGATTGAGCCATATACAGAAGATTGCCTGGAGAGATGCAGAATATTCTAGTTGGAGCTGAATAGGAAAATGAAGGGACTAGGGCATGTATAATAATTTATGTATTTTGACCAGAGTTTAGGGTATATGTGGTAGAAGATCGACTTAGAATATTCTCTTAGAGAAATATTAGAGGCAACTAAAAATGATGTAAGACCTGGGGAATAAATGCAAGGTTTTGAGCAGGAGAGGAGAGTGATTTAATACGAATTGAGAAGTTTGTTTTGGCAGTTTCTTGCAACATGAGTTTACATAGTAAAAACAGGAAGCCAGGGGACCCTTTGGCAGATCATGGTAGATGTCCAGCAGGGATGGCAGAAGTAGTGATGATACTGAGAATGGAAATAAAGGGATAATAGATGCTGTGGAATTTGGAAATTCTCAGATGAAGGCAAAAGGAGAGAGATAGGAGAACTTATGATGGCTTCTAGGTTTGAAGTTTGGGTTGATGAGAATACAGCACCTTTATTAAAAAGCATCAGACAGGGCACCTGGGTGGCTCAGATGGTTAAGCATCTGCCTTCGGCTCAGGTCATGATCCCAGAGTCCTGGGATCGAGTCCCGCATCGGGCTCCCTGCTCGGAAGGGGGCCTGCTTCTTCCTGTCCCTCTGCTGCTCCCCGTGCTTGTGTTCTTTTGCTCTCTCTGTTAAATAAATAAATAAAATCTAAAAAAAAAAAGTATTAAAAAAAGCATCAGACAGAACTATTGTTAAAAGTCAGTGGTTAAGTCTGATTAGTATCAACAATGTTTACTGTGACAAAATATCTGAGTGTAGCTGTTTATCTGGTCTTTAAAGACAAAGATAATGAGTAAATGGAATGGGTTCGGCTAGGTTTACAAATTAGATATACATTAGATTAGAATTGATAATTAATCTTTAATTAGTAATTAATTTGTAGAGGAAAAGGGTAGAAAGAAAGAAAATAAATTCTGTGGGAAATGCCCTTATTTAGGCAGGAAAACATCTCTTTGTCCCATCTTTTGATAGAGACATGGTCTTATAAAACCCTATGTCACTGAATACTGAAGGAAAGTTGTATTTACCAGTGAGAAAATATTTCACTGGCCAAATTCAGTGAGATTTCATTGGAGGATATTTTAGTCACAGAAACGAAATGTAATACTGAAATTGCTTTAGAGTGAAGGATATTGCACATAATTGTTTTTGCATGAGAAAAGGAAATCAAATTATTGGCTTAAATTTAAACCAAATTTGAAGCATCATAAAAATCTGTATTATCAAAACTATAAATTAATCTCTGCCTTTATTTTTGGAAACTTGATAAACTCTGTTATGTAGGGCAGTCGTTGTGTATGTGTGTGGGGGGGGTGGCAGCGAGTGGGTTACTTAGCCGTTAGAGTAGAATATGTTATTCAGCAATCTGATGTCTTTTTATCTAGAGCTAGTCATATGAAATGCAGCTTCACGAAAAATAAGGCCATTTGGCACTCAGAGGGAATATCCTAAGGCCTGTTGCAGAGGTTGGTTTTACTAATTTAATCAACACATATACTCTAATTAAATACTATATCCCTTAGAGGCAATAGACATTAATTCTCAAGCTTTTGTTGCTAGAAATATCACCTGCTTAACTTGTTGAAAATTCAGATTTACAGTATAAATATTATTCTTAGATCAGAAATTTTTAGTTGTAAATCAGAGTAGTACCCATAATTCTACATTTTTAGTGTGTATCCTTGGGTGATTCCAATACAGGTTTTCTATAGAAGGCACTGACTCAAGAACATGAAAGGAAAAAAAAAGCTCAGGCCCTGCCTCCAGTACCTAATAATGGAAAGCAAACACACAGACTAGTAAGTGTTCTAGAATGGAATTCTTTAGAAACATATTCAGAGAGAGGAATGTGAATGGTGTGAGTAGAAATATATACAGCCCATAGCAGTAGAGGCAAAGAAAGGGCATTACCAGTTATATTCATCATAAGTATAGAAGTGACTCATGTTTGTCTTTTATGTGCATGCCTACCATGATGGTTAAAGTGAAAGGTAACTCTAAGCACAGTGAGCAGAATGACAGCGCCCCCGCAGGAGACTGGAAGAAGATGCACTGGAAGGCAGGGAAGTCATTCAGGTGAGCCTTGAGGTCATGTGGACAAGAAGCCATTACAGTTTGAAAATATTTGACTATATTCAGTCCTTGCTGAGAACCAACACATGGCCCTCGGAAACCCTTTATGTACTAACAGTGCCTTTAAAAAAAAGATAAATATTTAAAACAGATCATTTACTTTAGCAATCTTGATTAGGCAAAGCTTTTCAAATTTATTTGAAATTTGTTCTCAAGCAACAGCTTTTCCCCCCAACAAAACCTTACATAGAACGGCAGAAGTTAAAAGAGAGAGCAGTAGGGATGCTCTGCATCCTGTAGGTGTGGTAGGAGATAGAGGAAAGGTTCTTTCAGCAGGGTCTTCTCTTTATATCGCCTCCTGATGTGGCTTTTTAGGAAACTGTGAAATCTTAGGGTTGTGAAACTGTTTAAAAATGACTACAATTCTGTAGGCATTTTAAAGTTTTTTTTTAAATTTAGATTATTAATTATTAATCATAAATTAAGATGACCACAGCTACATTGTGTTAAGGATAAAACCTTAAAGCCTTATGCAGGGAAAACCTGTTTCTACAGGCTTTGTTTGTACATATAGAATGTGTGCATATATACCACATAAGAGGTAAGGTAAAAGGTTGATTTCAAAAAAAAAAAAGGCCAAGGTAGTATATCGTTAAATAATTTTCATGGTATTAGACACTACAATTTTTAGACCAACTCATTTTTACACTTAAAATGGACAGAACTGGGAGTCAAATATTCTGTGTATTTCCATGTCTTTATGTATTTAATAAATATGGATTCCCCTAGCTACAGTCTCAGAAACAAATCACAGCTATTTTCTTTTAAACCTTAGTCTTTTTGCCTTTCTGTGTAACACTTTACAATAAGAGCCTAATCATTCCCCACTCCTTTGGTATTTGTTGCAAGGACATTGATTCTGATGGGCTCATTTAGGATTAACATGGATGTCATAAGTACTTCGGTAGGAATAGGATTTCTACGGGAATCCAACATAATTAGCCAGGTCATTACTTCAAAGTGTTACTTGTTCCTTTTAGAACAGCTGCCCTTCAGTGTACTTCTTCCTGCAAAGTACATCAGGGCGCTTTCTCTTAGAAGGGGCACTTCCCAGTACTTGAACCTGTTGAGAGAAAGTTGTAGAAGCAAACAGGGTACAATAGACAAGGTGTGGTAATTACTAGATAACTGATTAATAGAAAGCTGATGTTTTAACTGAGCGTCTGCAGTCCCTACAATAAGGAACTTGATTTCATTTTAAATTTCTGTGGAGGATAAAGAAGCAATAGTATTAAAAAAGAGGCTCAAATAACTCCTTCAGTTTTTCATGGAAAGTTACACACACGTACACACACACACATGCACACACGCACACACACACACATCAAAAACCATAGCAATAGGTGCATTAATCAGGGACTAGAAGTACTTGTGTGTTCATAACTGATATTTTTTAATGCTAAAATATGGTTTTGAATTTTGTGGTACTTGTGTGAGGAAATGTAAATTTCTTATGTTACTGTGATTTTATTATGTTATTTTAAATGTTTCTGAGTATCTTGGAATAGTTACTCTCATGTGCATTTATGATGCCAAGATTAGCCTAGTATTCATTAAAATAACCAGGAAGTTATTTTGTCTTGGCTCTATTACTCGAATATCTGCTGTATCATATATCTTTATGAAATGGATTGATTTGATAAAATGAAAAATTATTTTAGACTCATGTAAATGGGAGGATGAATTCACTTTTTCCTCCAGTGACTTTTCAGTAATTCTCTAAGCATTTTGGCATTGTAGCAAGTGCCTTTTGAAAAATTCTGAGTTTTATTCAAAACAAGGGCCACTTTTCACCACCCCCAAAGAATGACATTTTGACTTCTAATTTTAGAGATTAAAACTTGATTTCAAAATAATTCCAGGAATTTTCTTTATAAAATGATCTATATCAATCTTACCTTCAAGTTTTCTATGACCTATCAATGACCATAATTAAAGGGACTCATTAAATGTAACAAGTGGTAATTATTCCTCTTATGCTACAAAATTACCAAAACAAATTTTGAAATAAAATAAAGGCAGAATCTATAAACTTGCTAGCAAATTTCCTAATAGGTAAACTAAAAAAAAAAAATTGATGTTATTTAACACAGGGTAAATTTTGAAATACTTTCAGTTTAGAAACAGATGTTGAATGGTATAGTAAACAAATAAACAAAAAACTAGACTGAGTGCAAGAATTGCTAAATTCTAATTCTCAGTCTACCACTAATTGCTTAAGCTTGAGGGTCATTATTAACCATGATTAAGCCTCATATCTCTTCTTGGCAACAGAGGACCAAGATCTTAGGATTTATTCAGTTCTAAAACGTTGTAACAAGTATTACTAATGGCAAGTTCATTTTGATACAATGGTGTTTCAAAATATCACAAAATTTCAATGACATATGTTCCCCATATGCATCTTAAAAATGTGGAAGGGCTTGCCCATAAAACCACTACAGCCCAAAGCTTTTGAAGCGGTAATTCTTTGACAGTATTTTTGCCTTTATTCAGTCATTGATTTGTTCAGGTTTTCGCTTAGCTCATTTTTTCTTTCCTTACCTCTAAATAAGTGTCTCAGTTCTCTCTCCTAGGACCTGATCTCTTTTCTCTTTACCGTCCCTTCTCAGATAATATCATCTATTATCTCAAACCTCAGATTTTTCTAGAACTTGCTTCACATCCAGCAGCCTTCTTTACTTCTCCAATTGAATTGCTTTAATAGGCATCCCAAATTGACACAACTCAAACCAAACTCATAATTACCCTTGGCCCAACCAAACTAGTTCCACTCCCATTTTCCCTGACTCAGGAAATGACAGTTCCATTCATACTGCTAGACCCTTACTCTCATACCACATTTCCAATCCATCATAAGATACTAAGAGGAGGTAATAGCTGTGAAGAGACCAACACCAAAACTCACAATAACTAAAAAATTGAGATAAACTTTTATTTTTTTTTAATTTCTAAATTTATTTTACTTTTTATTTTTATTTAAATTCAATTTAATTAACATATACTATATTATTAGTTTTGGAGGTAGAATTTAGTGATTCATCAGTTGCATACAACACCCAGTGCTCATTACTTCAGGTGCCCTCCATAATGCCCATCACCCAGTTACCCCAGCCTCCCCACCTCCCCTCCAGCAGCCCTCAGTTTGTTCCTTAGAGTTAAGAGTATCTTATGGTTTGCCTCCCTCTCTGTTTTCATCTTATTTTATTTTTCTTTCCCTTCCCCTATGTTCATTTGTTTTGTTTCTTAAATTCTACATATGAGTGAAATCATATGGTATTTGTCTTTCTCTGACTTATTTCGCTTAGCATAATACCCTCTAGTTCCATCTACATCATTGCAAATGGAAATGGACGGATTTCATTCTTTTTGATGGCTGAGTAGTATTCCATTATATATAATATCATATATATATCAGATGACCTATATATAATACCTTATGACATATATCAGATGATATGTGTATATCACATCTTCCTTATCCATTTCTCTGTCAAAAGGGCTCTTTCCATAGTTTGACTGTTGTGGACATTGCTGCTATAAACATTGGGAGCTGGTGCCTCTTCAGATCGCTACATTTCTATCTTTCGGGTAAATAGTAGTGCAACTGTTGGGTCCTAGGGTAGTTCTATTTTTAACTTTTTGAGGAATCTCCAACCTCCATCCTGTTTTCCAGAGTGGCTGCCCCAGTTTGCATCCCCACCCACAATGTAAGAGGGTTCCCCATTCTCCACATCCTTGCCAACATCTGTTGTTTCCTGAGTTGTTAATTTTATCTATTTTGATTGGTGTGAGGTGGTATCTCATTGTGGCTTTGATTTGTATTTCCCTGATGCCAAATGGTATTGAGCATATTTTCATGTGTCTGTTGGCCATTTGTATGTTTTCTTTGGAGAAATGTCTGTTCATGTCTTCTGCCCATTTCTTGACTGCATTTTTTGGGTTTTTTTTGAGTATTGAGTTTGATAAGTTCTTTATAGTTTTTGGATACTAGCCCTTTATCTAAGACATTTGCAGATATCTTAAAGCCATACTTTAAAATTCTTTTGATACCTTTTGAAGAAAGAAGAATTGGATAGATAACTTTCTGGACAAGGACAAGCTATTTCAAGATGTGTGGATGATTGTCTTTGGATCTTTTTCTTCTGGGGTCATTTGCTTGATTCTAAGGATAGGGCTTGGCCCAAGCAGAGGATTATTATGGTGTGCGTGTGTGGGTGGAAAAAGGATGACAGTGGAGAACACTGGGAAACCAGAGGGGCTTTTATCAGTGCTTCAAGACTGGTAAAACAAGACTGGAGAACTGAAAAGGCCACATGGCTAATATTTCCTGTAGAACATTTGCTAAAATCTGAAACTGTGCAGGGACTATAGAGTCAGACTGAAAATGTCCAAAATTCAGAAAAATGTACCTCAAAGTCTCATGCTATTTAAGAAGAATATACCCATCATGGAGAGGTGGTTTTGTAAATGAAGGAGGCGGTTAATGAAAGCCCTAGAAGGAGTCATATATTAGAAGATTTGTATCTACTTTTTATCAGGGGCATCCATGACATCTGGGACAACTAAAGGTGAGTGTCTGTGTTTGGCTCTTGTAGAAAACCTTCTAGGGAACAGAGAAACCAAGAATGACTGCCATTCACATGAGCAAATTGTAACCCGGAAAGAGCTGAAATCATATGACTGGTGTCCAGTCAATGAATCTGCAAATTTTAAAACTTTGTGGGGCAGAAAGATAAACAGCTGGGGTTAAAAACTCTAAAAGACAGAACTAAATATGCTATAATCATTTGGGACTAAAGAATTAAAGAAAAAGGCCCACAATGAAAAAGTCAAGCTCTAGGGTTGGGGTGGGGGAGTAAATTAGAAATAGACAGTTTTAAGCAATCCCCATCCAAAATCCAACTCACCTCCATCCCCAACTAGGCTGTGGGAAGAGGCCCTCTACTCTATAAATCCTACTAAAGAGAAAAGCAACCCTCTGTTGTGGAAGATACATCATGTGGAAGATCTACAGCCTTTTATTACATAGTATCTAAGATTCATTCTTTGGAATTTCAATCATTAATAGTTTGTTTTATAGCAAACTATTTTAAGAGCATTAAATTAAAAAAAACAAATATACAATAGAAAATTATCAATGGATCCAGTAGATTGTTCTTTAAAAAGATAAATAAAATTGATTAACCCCAAGCAAGACTAAATAATAAAAAGAAGTAAAAACATAAATTTTCAATATCAAGAGTGAAAGGAGAATACCATTACAGAGCCTATAGACATTAAAAAGATAATAAGGCATTATGAACAACTTTAGAAATTTAGATATTTATAAAATGAATAAATTCACATCAGTAAATTTGATAATTTATATAAAACAGGTAAATTCTTTGATAATACATTTTAACAAAAACTAAAAGAATAAATACACATTGGAATAGTTTACCTGGTAAAAAAAAAATGTGAACCTTTTATTAAAACCTTCCCACAAATACAGCAGGACTGGTAGTCTTCACTAATAATCTTTCAAAAGGGGCGCCTGGGTGGCTCAGTCGTTGAGCGTCTGCTTTTGGCTCAGGCCATGATCCCAGGGTCCTGGGATCGAGTCCCACATCGGGCTCCCTGCTTGGTAGGAAGCCTGCTTCTCCCTCTGCCTGCCACTTTCCCTGCTTGTGCATGCTCTCTCTCTGACGAATAAATAAAATCTTAAAAAAAAAAAGGGGGAAGGAATAAATGACCAGCTTTACACATATGTTTCTGTATAGCAGGAAAAAGAGTGAAGACTTTTCAGCTTGCACTGGGAGACAAATACAAGGCCAACATAAGAACATTATAGAAATAGAAAATTATAGATCAATCTCTTATGCAAAACTCTATAAACAAAACAGCAAATTGAGTCCAGTAATATAGGAAAAAGAAAGATACATGAAACCAAGTGGAGGTTAATCCAAGAATACGAGTGGCTTAAACATTTAAATGTAATTCATGTAACCACATTAATGGAATAAAAGAGAAAATTATTTGATCATTCAATATAAAGGATTTAATAAAATTCAAAACCCATTTATGAAAATATCTCTTAGGAAACTTGGAACAGAATGGAACTTGTTAACCTGATGAAGGATATCAACATACCTACACTTAAAATCTTTCTTAGTAATATTTCCTCTTGAATCTGGATATCTGCTAACACCATTCCTACTCAACATTATACTCACAGTCCTAGCTAGTGCAATTAGGTAAAAAAAAATTAAATATAAAACAAAGTTTTTAATGAGAAAAAAATTTCATTGTTCAGTGATGATATGACTGAGTGATTGTAGAAAATATCAAAATACAGAAAATCTACTGGATGTATTAAGTTTATTAAGTGTATGGGTCAATATAAAAATAAAATAGCATATTTATATAACTGCAATAAATAGAAAATAAAAATTTAAAACAACTTATAGTAGAATTAAAATCCTACAAATACCAAGGAATAAATCTAACAAAAATATGTACAAGGCCTCTACATTGAAGACTGAATATTATTTAAAGAAACTAAATAACTAAATATATGTAGAAATACACCATATATGTGGATTGAAAGACTCAATACATAAAAGATGTCTAGTAAAATTTCTCTACATTAATCTACAAATTCTGTGCAATCACAGAGGGTGGAGTCACAAACCAAAGATTTTTTTCCCCAAGCCTTGAAGTCTAATGTATGGCTGGATTCTGAAATTGCTCAGAACCAATGACATTTTTCCCCCCTCTTCCATTTTCTGTCCTCTTAAATGGGAAATACCAGTAAGAAATCCTATGCATATTTCACCATCGTGCTTTGGGGATCTGATAGCTTATTTCTTGAGTTTCACAGGTCCATAGATGCAGAAAGAAAATTTTCTAGTTTCTTGTATCAGACACCAATACCTGACTTATATGATGAAATTTGGGACTCTTGAGCTAATGAGACTTAAGTGAAATTTGGTGCTGTAATACATTATGACAGGGAGTATGTTAGGGTGTTGTGGGCGTATTTTGTATGTGAGAATGCAAATCTTTGTGGGCCATAAAATAGACTATGGTAGGCAGAATAATGCACCTGCCTCCAAAGCAGTCTATATCCTAAACACCCCAAATTTTTACTACGTTACCCTACATGGCAGAAGAGACTTTGCAAATGTGATTAAATTAAGGATTTTAAGGTGGGAAGATTGTGTGTGGGTAGACCCAAATTAGTCAAGGGTTCTCATAATAGAGAGAAGCAGGGGTATTAATGTCAGAGACCCGAAAACACTATGTTGAAGGTTTTTAAGACAGAATAAAGGCCTATGAACCAAGGCAGGTAGCCTCTAGAACCTGGAAAAGACAAGGAAACAGATTCTTTAACAAGTGCTTCCAGAAGGAACACAGCCCTGCTGATACATTGTTTTTTGCCGGGTAAGATCCATTCCAGATTTCTGATCTCCAGAGCTGTAAGATAAAAAATTAATTATTTTTTATTGTGGTAAACAACACATAAGGTCCTCTCTGAACAAATGATTAAGTATAAATTACTGTATTGTTAACTATCAGGTCGATACTGTGCAGCATATCGTTATGATATTATCATGTTGTATAACTGAATCTCTATAACCACTGAACAGCAGTACCCTATTTCCCCAGGATCTAGAAACCTCATTGTACTTTCTGTGTTTATGATTTTGACTACTTTAGATACCTCATGTAAGTGGAATCATATAGTATCTGTCCTTATGTGACTGACTTATTTCACTTAGCATAATGTCCTCAAGGTACATGTATGATGTCACATATGACAGTAAAGGCTAAATAATTTTCCACTGTATATGCATACATTTTCTTCATTCATCTGTTGCTATAAACATTTAAGTTGCTTTTACATCTTGGTTATTATGAATAATGTTATAATGAACATGGGAGTACAAATATCTTTTCAAGATTTTGATTTCAATCCTTTTGGTTAAATACTTAAAGCTGGACTTGCTGGATTAATCATATAGTAGTTCTAGTTCTAATTTTTTTGAAGAAACTTCATACTGCTTCCGTAGCAGCTGTACCATTTCACATTTCCACCAACAGTGCACAAGACTCCTCATTTATTCACATTCTTGCAGCACTTTTTATTTCTGTTTTGTTTTTGTTTTTTTTTTCTAAATAATGGGGCATCCTAACAGATGTGAGGTCATTCTGATTTTGATTTGCATTTCTGTAATTAGTAATGTTGAGTATCTTTTCATGTACCTGTTGGCCATTTATATGTCTTTGGGGAAAAAAAAAAATGTCTACTTGGATCCTTTGCCCATTTTTATTTTTATTTATTTATTTGTTTATTTTTAAATATTTTATTTATTTATTTGACAGAGAGAGACACAGTGAGAGAGGGAACACAAGCAGGGGGAGTGGGAGAGGGAGAAGCAGGCTTCCTGCTTGAGCAGGGAGTCCAATGTGGGGCTCAATCCCAGGACCCTGGGATCATGACCTGAGCCAAAGGCAGACGCTTAATGACTAAGCCACCCAGGCACCCCATTTTGTCAATTTTTAATTGGATTTTTTGGGTTTGGGGTTTTTCATTGTTTTTTGTTTTTTTGTTTGTTTTGCTTTTCTCCATTGTATATACTTGGCTCTTTTGTCAAAAATTTCCCCTATATGCATGGGTTTATTTCTAGGCTCTCTATTCTGTTCCATCGATCTATGTGTCTGTTTTTATGCTAATACCATATTTTTTTTATTATTTTAGCCTTGTAGGATAGTTTGAAATCAGGAAGTGTGATGTCTCCAGCTTTGTTCTTCAACTGCTTTGGTTATTTAGGTCTTTTGTGGTTTCATGCAAATTTTAGGAATTTTTTTTTCTTTCTGTGAAAAGTATCATTAGGATCCTGCTAGAGATTGCATTGAATCTATAGATTTCTTTGGATAGGATGGATATTTTTACAATATTAGTTCTTCTGGAAGGGGAAAAGATGACAGAGTAGTACAGGACCCTATTTCAACCGGTCCCCGGAATTGAGCTGGATAGCTACCAGACCACTCTGAATGCCCATGAAATCAGCCTGAGATGTAAGAAGATCTGGATCTCTACAAACAGAATATCACAGCTGGTTGGTTTCAAGGTATGAATTGGGGAGCCATGATTCCACGAGAAGTTATTGGAGGATAAATGGCAGTGGGAGGGAGCCTGGCCCTGGGGATCATACACCCCCAGTGAGGGAGAGCCTCCCACGATGGGGATGGGTCACAGACTCACAGACCAGTAGCAACAAGGAAAGGACTTTACAGCAACCCCCTGGATGGAAACCAGAGCAGCAGGGCTGCACATGCTAACTGGGGGTGGCTGGCGGTTTTAGAAGCACAAAGGGCAGAGACATGCCCCAACCTGGAGGCAAGGACTGGGAGCACTGCTGAGGGGCGCACAACCCAGGACGCTGCAGTTTACAGCAGCACAGACAGAAATGGAGATAGTGTGGCCTGGAGAGCTTACTGAAGAACAGACTGTGATCTCTCTTTTCTGAGGCAGAGGGTTGGAAATGGTCTCTTCTGCTCTGACTCTCAGAAGAGACGTGGAAAGCCACCAGGGAAAGCCACCAGAGAACAAAAGCCCCAAAAAACCGGTTTTCACTGAGCCCATCCCCTGCCACAGGGGGCGGGGCAACTCTGCCCAAATAGGATTGCCTGAGTAACAGTGCAGCAAGCCCTCCCCCAGAAGACAGGCTGGGAAAACAAGAGGCCAGCAACCTTAAGGTTCCTATAAAACAGATGCATCTTGCTTGGGTTGTGGTCAATAATTTGGACTCTATACATTCCCTCAACCACCCCTCAACAGAATGACTAGGAGGAGGAACCCCCAAAATAGGAAAGACTCAGAGATTATGACTTATGCTGCAGATTTACAAATGGATGCAGATATAACCAAGATGTCGGAGATGGAATTCAGGCTAGCAATTGTAAAGACAATAGCTAGAATGGAGAAATAATTAATGGCAATATAGAGTCTCTAAGGAAAGAAATGAAAGCTGAATTGGCAGAACTTAAAAATGCTATCAATGAGATCCAATCCAATCTAGATAATCTAACAGCTAGGGTAAGTGAGGTAGAAGAACGAATTAGTGACCTGGAAGACAATTTGATAGATAAAAAGGGAAAAGAGGAAGCCAGGGAAAAACAACTCAGAATCCATGAAAATAGAATCAGAGAAATAAGTGACACCATGAAACATTCCAATGTCAGAATTATTGGAATCCTGGAGGGGGTGGAGAGAGAGGACTAGAAGATATATTTGAACAAATCGTAGCTGAGAACTTCCTTAATCTGGGGAATGAAACAAACATTCGTGTCCTGGAGGCAGAGAGGACCCCTCCTAAGATCAAGGAAAACAGGCCAGCACCCCGGCATGTAATAGTAAAACTCGCAAATCTTAGAACCAAGGAAAACATCTTAAGGGCAGTTAGGAGGAAGTGATTACTTACATACAGAGGGAGGAACATCAGAATAATGTGAGCCTATCCACAGAGACCTGGCAAGCCAGAAAGGCCTGGCAAGACATATTCAGGGTACTAAGCGAGAAGAACATGCAGCGAAGAATACTTTATCCGGCAAGACTGTCATTTAGAATGGATGGAGAGATGCAGAGCTTCCACGACCGGCAGAAACTGAAAGAATATGTGACCACTAAGCCGGCCCTGCAAGAAATATTAAGGGGGGGTTCTATAAAAGGAGAAAGACCCCAAGAGTGATATACAACAGAAATTTACAGGGACAATCTATAAAAACAAGGTCTTCACAGGCAACATGATGGCAATAAATTCATATCGTTCAAAAATCACTCTCAATGTGAATGGCCTAAATGCTCCCAGAAAACGGCACAGGGTTGCAGATTGGATAAAAAGACAGGACCCATCCATATGCTGTCTACAAGAGATTCATTTTGAACCTAAAGATACATCCAGACTGAAAGTGAAGGGATGGAGATCCATCTTCCATGCCAACGGACTTCAAAAGAAAGCTGGGGGAGCAATTCTTATATCAGACAAATTAGATTTTAAACTAGAGACTATAGTTAGAGACACAGAAGGACACTATATCATTCTTAAAGGGTCTATCCAACAAGAAGATCTAATAATTGTAAATATCTACACCCCCAACATGGGAGCAGCCATCCACATAAGCCAACTGTTAACCAAAATAGAGTCATATTGATAACAATATGTTAATTGTAGGAGACCTCAATAGTCCACTCTCAGGAATAGACAAATCATCTAAGCAGAAAATCAACAAAGAAACAAGAGCCTTAAATGACACACTGAACCAGATGGACCTCATAGATATGTACAGAACATTCCATCCTAAAACAACAGAATACTCATTCTTCTCGAGCACACATGGAACTTTCTCCAGAATAGACCACATACTGGGTCACAAATCAGGTCTCAACCAATACCAAAAGACTGAGATTATTCCCTGCATATTCTCACACCATAATGTTTTAAAACTGGAACTCAATCACAAGAAAAAATTTGGAAGAAATTCAAACATTTGGAAGCTAAAGACCACTCTGCTCAAGAATGTTTGGGTCAACCAGGAAATCAAAGAAAAACTTAAACAATTCATGGAAAGCAATAAGAACAAAAACACATTGGTCCAAAACCAATGGGATACTGCAAAGAGAGTCCCAAGGGGAAAATCGTAGCCATCCAAGCCTCACTCAAAAAAATAGAAAAATCCCAAATTCACCGACTAACTCTACACCTTAAAGAACTAGAGAAAAAGCAACAAACGATGCCTAAGTCATGCATTAGAAGAGAAATAATTAAGATTAGAGCAGAGATCAATGAATTAGAAACCAGAAACACAGTAGATCAGATCAACGAAACTAGAAGCTCGTTCTTTGAAAGAATAAGATCGATAAACCACTGGCCACTTATCCAAAGGAAAAGAGAAAGGACCCAAATTAATAAAATTATGAATTAAAGGGGAGAGATCATGACTAACACCAAGGAAATAGAAACAATTATTAGAAATTATTATCAACAACTATATGCCAATAAACTGAGCAATCTGGATGAAATGGATGCCTTCTTGGAAACCTATAAACTGCCAAGACTGAAACAGGAAGAAACTGACAACCTGAATAGGCCAATAACTAGTAATGAAGCAGTGATCAAAAACCTCCCAAAAAACAAGAGTCCAGGGCCTGATGGATTCCCTGGGGAATCCTACCAAACATTCAAAGAAGAAATAATACCTATTCTCCTGAAGATGTTTCAAAAAAATGGAAACAGAAGGAAAGCTTCCAGACTCATTCTATGAGGCCAGCATTACCTTGATCCCCAAACCAGGCAAAGACCCCATCAAAAAGGAGAATTTCAGACCGATACAGATGAATATGGATTCCAAAATCCTCAACAAAATCCTAGCTAAAAGGATCCAACAATGCATTAAAAGGATCACCCACCATGACCAAGTGGGATTTATCCCCGGGATGCAAGGGTGGTTCAACATTCACAAATAAATCAATGTGATAGAACACAATAAGAGGAGAGAGAAGAACCATATGGTCCTCTCAATGGATACAGAAAAAGCATTTGACAAAACAGCATCCTTTCCTGATTAAAACTCTTCAGAGTATAGGGATAGAGGGAACATTCCTCAAGTTCATAAAATCCATCTATGAAGAACCCACAGTGCATATCATCCTCAATGGGGAAAAGCTGAGAGCCTTTCCCTTAAGATCAGGAACACATCAAGGATGGCCACTCTTGCCACTATTGTTCTACACAGTACTAGAAGTCCTAGCAACAGCAATCAGACAACAAAAAGAAATAAAGTGTATTCAAATTGGCAAAGAAGAAGTCAAACTCTCTCTTTTCACAGACGACATGATACTTTATGTGGAAAACCCAAAAGACTCCACCCCCAAATTACTAGAACTCATACAGCAATTCAGTAATGTGGGAGGATACAAAATCAATGCACAGAAATCAGTTGCTTTCTTATACATTAACAATACAACTATAGAAAGAGAAATTAGAGAAGCGATTCCATTTGCAATAGCACCAAAAACCATAAGATACTTCGGAATAAACCTAACCAACGAGGCAAAGGATCTATACTCTAGAAATCTACAGAACACTCATGAAAGAAATTGAAGAAGACACAAAAAGATGGAAAAACATTCCATGCTCATGGATCGGAAGAATAAACATTGTTAAAATGTCTATGCTACCCAGAGCAATCTGTACCTTCAGTGACATCCCAATCAAAATTCCAATGACATTCTTCAGAGTGCTGGAACAAACAATCCTACAATTTGTATGGAATCAGAAAAGACCCCGCATCACCAAGGAAATGTTGAAAAAGAAAAACAAAGCTGGGGGCATCACGTTGCCCAATTTCAAGCTATATTACAAAGCTGTGATCATCAAGACAGCATGGTACTGGCACAAAAACAGACATATAGACCAATGGAACAGAATAGAGAGCCCAGATATGGACCCTCAACTCTATGGTCAAATAATCTTCAACAAAGCAGGAAAAAATATGCAATGGAAAAAAGACAGTCTCTTCAATAAATGGTGCTGAGATAATTGGACAGCCACATTGAGAAGAATGAAATTTGACCATTCTCTAACACCATACACAAAGATAAACTGAAAATGGATGAAAGACCTCAATGTGAGTCAGGAATCCATCAAAATCCTAGAGGAAAACATAGGCAATAACTTCTTTGATATCGCCCACAGCAACTTCTTTCAACATACCTCTCCAAAAGCTAGTGAAATAAAAGCAAAAATGAACTTTTGGGACTTCATCAAGATAAAAAGCTTCTGCACAGCAAAGGAAACAGTCAACAAAATAAAGATGCAACCCACAGAATGGGAGAAGATATTTGCAAATGACACTATAAAGGGCTGGTATCCAAGATCTATAAAGAACTTCTCAAACTCAACACCCAAAAAACAAATAATCGAGTCAAAAAATGGGCAGGAGACATGAACAGACACTTCTCTGAAGATGACATACAAATGGCTAACAGACACATGAAAAAATGTTCATCATCATTAGCCATCAGGGAAATTCAAATCAAAACCACATTGAGATACCACCTTATACCAGTTAGAATGGCAAAAACTGACAGGGCAAGAAACAACAAATGTTGGAGAGGTTGTGGGGAAAGGGGAACCCTCTTACACTGTCAGTGGGAATGCACGTTGGTACAGCCACTTTGGAAAACAGTGTGAAGGTACTGCAAAAAATTAAATATAGAGTTACCCTATGACCCAGCAATTGCACTACTGGGTTTACCCCAAAGACACAGATGTAGTGAAAAGAAGGGCCATAGGCACCCCAATGTTCATAGCAGCAATGTCTGCAGTAGCCAAACTGTGGAAAAAGCCGAGATGCCCTTCAACGGATGAATGGATAAAGAAGATGTGGTCCATATATACAATGGAATATTACTCAGCCATCAGAAAGGATGAATAGTCAACTTTTACATCAACATGGATGGGACTGGAGGAGATTATGCTAAGTGAAATAAGTCAATCAGAGAAAGTCATTTATCATACGGTTTCACTTATTTGTGGAACATAAGAAATAGCATGGAGGACATTAGGAGAAGGAAGGGAAAAATGGAGGGGGGGAAATCAGAAGGGGAGATGAACCATGAAAGACTATGGACTCTGAGAAAGAAAACGAGGGTTTTAGAGGGGAGGTGGGTGGGGGGTAGGTTAGCCCAGTGATGGGTATTAAGGAGAGCATGTACTGCATGGAGCACTGGGTGTTATATGAAAACAATGAATTGTGGATCACCACATCAAATACTAATGATGTATTATATGGTGACTAACATAACATAATAAAATAAAATTTAAAAAAAAGAATGATCCCAATGTATTTCTAAGATGTAATTTAAGAGATTTTGCAAGTGATGATATTGTAAATGCATAAAAAACTGAATCTCAAAAAAAAAAACCAACAACAACAACAAAAAACTATATCTTTCCAATCTGTGAACATGGAATATTTTCTATTTATTTGTATCCTCCTAAATCTATTTCATCAGTGTTTTATAGTTTTCATGTAGAGATCTTTAAGTTCCTTGGTTAAATTTATTCAAAGATACTTTATTCTTTTTGATGCTATTATAAATGGTATTGTTTTCTTAATTTCTATATCTGATAGCTATTAATGTATAGACACAAAACTGATTTTTATATATTGATTTTGTATCCTGAAATTTTACTGAATAAACTATTTGTTTATTAGTCTAACAGTTTTTTGGAGTCTTTAAGTTATCTATATGTACATATTAACCGAAAACAGAGACAGTTATACTTTTTTTTCTTTCCAACTTGGGTATGTTTTCTTTCTTTTTCATGCCTAATTGCTCCGCTATAACTTCCAACTACTGTGTTGAATAGAAGTGGCAAGAGTGAATATCCTTGTCTTGTTCTTGATCTTAAAGGAAAGCTTTCAGCTTTATGCCATTGAATGATGTCAGTTGTGGGCTTGTCATATATGGTCCTTATTTTGTTGTGGTACATCCCTTATATACCCATTATGTTGAGGATTTGTATCATGAAAGGATGTTAGTTTTGTCAAATACCTTTTCTGCTTCTATTCAGATCATCTATGATTTTTTCCCTTAATTTTGTTAATGTGGTTTATCACATCAGCTTTGCAAATGTTGAACCATCCTTACATCCCTGAAATAACTCCCACTGGATCATGCATGGCGTATAATCTTTTTAATGTACTATTGATTTCAGTTTGCTAATATTTTGTTGAAAAAATTTGCTATGTTCATTACAGATATTGGCCTGTAACTTTATTTTCTTGTAGTGTTTTGTCTGGTTTTGGTATAAGGGTGACACTTGTCTTGTAAAATGAGTTTAGAAGTATTTCTTCCTCTTCTATTTTTTTGGAAGAGTTTGAGAAGGATTGGTATGAAATGTTTGGTAAAATTCACCAGTGAAGACATCTGGCCCTAGACCTTTATTTGTTGGGAGATTTTGGATTCCTGAGTCAATCTCCTTACTAGTAATCAGTCCACTCAGATTTTCTTTTCTTCATAATTCAGTCTTGGTAAGGTACATGTTACTAGGAATTTATCCATTTCTTCTAGGTTGTACAATTTGTTGGCATATAGTTACTCATAGTAGTCTCTTCTGATATACTTTCTGTTTCTGTAGTTTCAGTTATAATGTCTTTTTAATTATTTCTAATTTTATTTATGTGAATCCCTTTTTTTTTTTTTTTTTGGTGAGTCTAACCAAAGATTTGTCTATTTTGTTTTCTTAAAAAAAAAAAAAAAACAACAGTTCTTAGTTCCAGTGATCTTTTCTATTGTCTTTTTAGTTCTTTTTCATTTATTTCTGCTCTGATCACTATTGTTTCCTCCTGCTAACTTTGGGTTTAGCTTTTTTCTTTTTTTTCTTTTTCTAATTCCTTGAGGTATAAAGTTAGACTATTTGAGAGCTTTCATTTTTCTTAATGTAACCACTTATCACTATAAATTTCTCTCTTAGAACTACTCTTGCTGCTTACATAAAACATATTCATAAATTGATTTTAAGCTGATAATAACTTCAAATACATACCAAAACTTTATCATTTAACACTCTCCCCCAAGTTTTATGCTTTTGATGTCATAAGTTACTTCTTTTTGTGTGTATCTATTAAGAAATAGTTTTTAGCGGCACCTGGGTGGCTCAGTTGGTTAAGCATCTGCCTTCAGCTCAGATCAAGATCCCAGGGTCCTGGGATTGAACCCCACGTCAGGCTCCCCACTCAGTGAGGGGCCTGCTTCTCCCTCTCCCTCTGCTTATGCTCTCTCAGTCAAATAAGTAAAATCTTTTAAAAACGTTTTTGTAGTTATTTTTAATACTTTTATCTTTTAACATTCATACTAGTGTTACAAGTGATTTACCACCATAATATTATATTAGAGTATTCTGGATATAACTAAATACCTTTATCTGTAAATTTTATATTTTTATATGTTTTCCTATTACTAATTAGTGTCCTTTCATTACAGCTTGAAGAACTCCCTTTAGCATTTTCTTCCATGTTTTTATTTAAATTTTAGTGAGTTAACATACAGTTTAATATTAGTTTCAGGTGTAGGAGTTAGTGATTCACCACTTACATACAATACACAGTGCCCATCACAAATGCACTCCTTAATCCCCATCACCCATTTAACCCACCCCCCTACCCGCCTCTCCCCTCCAGCAACCCTCAGTTTGTTCTCTATAGCTAAGAATCATTTCTTAAGGCAGGTCTAGTGGTGATGAAATCCTTCATCTTTTATTATCTGCAGAACTCTTTATTATTATTATTCTGAAGGACAACTTTGTTGGGCAAAGTATTCTTGGCCGTTTTTTGTTTTCCGTTGTTGTTGTTGTTGTTTTTATGTGGGGGAGGGGCAGAGGGAGAGCGAGAATCCTAAGCAAGCTCCACACCCAGCACCGAGCCTGATGCAGGGCACGATCTCACAACCCTGAGATTATGACCTGAGCCAATATCATGAGTTGGACACTTAACCCACCAAGCCACCCAGGTGCCCTAGGAGGTTTGTTTGTTTGTTTTTCTGTTGTTTTTGTTTTTAATTTCAACACTTTGAATCATTCTGCTCTCTTCTGGCCTGTAATGGCTTTCTTGAAACATCTGTTCATACTCTTTTGGGGGTTCCCTTCTATGTAGGAAGTTACTTTTGCTGTTTTTAAGATTCTCTTATTGTTTTTAACTTTTGACAATTTAATTATAATGTGTCTTTGTGTGGGCCTTCTTGAATTCATTTTTTTGGTACTTTTGGGTATCTTGGACTATCTTTTCTCCTCTGGTTAGAGAAGTTTTCTGCCATTATTCCTTCAAATAAGCTTTTAGCCCCCTTTCTTCTTTTCTGGGATCCCTAAAATGCACATATTGGTCTTTTTGTGGTATGTGATGTCCCGTAAGCTATCTTCACTCTTCCCCCCCCCCCAACCATTGGATGAATTCCATTGCTGGGTCTTCAAGTTTATTGATCCGTTTTTCCACTCGATCTCCTCTATTGTTGAGTCCCTCTATTGAATTTTTCAGTCCAGTTATATTCTTCAGCTCTGTGATTTCTGTTTGGTACTTTTTAAATGTTTTCTGTCTCTTCATTGAAATTCTCATTTTGTTTATGCATTGGTTTTCTGTCCTTGTTGAGCTGTCTTTATAACTGTTATTGTAAACACTTTGTCAGGTAAATCACTTATCTTCATTTCAATAAAATCGGTTTCTGGAGATTATTTTGTGCATTTTGGGGAACATATTCCTTGTCTGCTCATTTTTCCTTGACTTTCTTAAATACTGTGCCACACAGGTGCCCCTAAAGATTTTATTTGTTTATTTGACAGAGAGAGAGAGAGAGAGAGAGAGAGAGAACAGCAGGGGCAATGGCAGGCAGAGGGAGAGGGAGAAGCAGGCTCCCTGCTAAACAGGGAGCCTGATGTGGGATTTTTTTCTTGATTTTCTTTTGGCTCCTGCATGCTAAATAAAACAGCCATCTTTCCCAGTGTTGCTGGAGTGGTATTGTGTAGGAGATGAACTTCAACAATTAGCCCAGCCTGAGCTCCTGGTTGTCTCTAAACCTCTGTGGTTGTACAAGCCAACTTCTTTGTTCTTAGGGGCTCCTAGTAGTTGAGATTGTGCCATCAGCAATCACTGACACCAAAAGGGAGGATTACAGTCAGTAACTAGATGCAATCTGATTAGAAGCTGGATCCTAAGCGGCAGCTTGGAAAGTATGTAGGTAAGCCCCTTTAAAGATAAATGGGAGATGTGCTTTAACCTGTTCCTTCTGCACTGATCCCAGGTGTACACCCATGGAATGGTGCTTTGACACCTGTTTAAAAACTATTCTTTGTTTGCTATAGTTCGGTGGGACTTGTGAATCAAGTGTTGTTGACTACCAAACTGAGGTGATTTGAGGGACTGCCCCTTAGCTGGCAGTTGCAAAGGTGGAGCACCAGACATGTGTATAAGCTCTTTCCAGGGAGATACTGGTAACTTGGGACTCCCCTTATGTGTATATTGGATCATTTGATGTTATCTTATGAGCCCCTCAGCTTTCTGCATGCTTTATTCTTTTTTTTTCTTTTAGTTCCTGTAGATAATATCAAATAACCTAAGTTTAAGTTTACTATTTTTTTCTTCTGCTTGATCAAGTCTATATTGGAATCATGGAGTAAATTTTTCAGCTCCAAAACATGTCTTTCTTTATATTTTCTCTCTCTGTTAAAATTTTCATTTTGCTAATATATCATTTCCTTAGCTTGTTGAGTGTCTTTACAATGTCTTTGAATTTTTTTGACATATAATTCATTTGCCTCCATTTCTTTAGGGTAGATTTCTGGAGATTTATTTTTTCCTTTTGTTGGGTCATGATTTTGTGTGTTTGTGTGTGTGTGTGTTCTTTATAGCTTATCATTGATATCTGTGCATTTGAAGAAACACCCACCTCCCCTAGTCTTTATGGACAGGATGTGGCAGGGTAAGACCCTATCCAGTTAGCTCAACTGAAAACTCTGTTCTCTGAAACCTTTTCTGTTGCTGTATGTTCTCTCAACTTGTACATATAGATTCCTAATGAGAGAATTTGCTCTTTTGGGGGGCTTGGGAGTGAGGGATAGAAGCTTTTAATCTCTTGCTCCCTCTACTGCCTATCTGCTGTACTGCAGTTCCTCTGAAATAGGAGCATGCCACCCCGCTCTTTTTTTGTTCTCAGTAGCCCCTCAATATCTAGAGTATGTCACACCTTATCAGCATACCAAGTCAGACATGACAGAAATTGGTCCTTTGGGCAGCACCCCCCCCAAAAAAAATGTTAGATGTATACACCATGTATGTCCCTCCTTCTTGGAGAAGAATTCTCAAGCTGTGTGCCTTTTCCAATTGCACAAAGCCATGCCAGGTAGAGCAATCTACCTGCTGCTTCCCTTTGTTCTCAGCAACTTCCCTGCATCCAAACGATTTCAATTTAGTCAGTGCTCCAAGTGTGGCAATACACTAAAATCTGTCCCTTGGACAGCTTTAAATGACCAGGAGGTTGAACTCATGCTCTACTCTCTTTTTCCTTCTGAGGAAGAAGTCACAGGCCAGCAGGACATTCTCTCTTGGCACTGAGCTTTGCTGGCTTGGGGTTGGGACTAACGCAAGGAAATTGAAATTGCTCTTCTTACTTAGTTCAATGTGGCTGTTAACTTTGTATTTGTCTGGGGTACTGTAACTTCCTAACTAGATTCTGGAATTCACATATAGATATTTTGGCCCATATATCATTGTTGTTTCTGTGTTTCTGAGAGGAAATGAGGGCTGCTGGGACTACTATTCTGCCATCTTGATGATATTATTCTCAAATTTATGTTGTTTTAAGCAATTAAATTTGTGGTACTTTGTTACAGCAGCAATAGGAATTAATATGTGGAAGGTTTAATATATTAAATATGAAGACATATCATAAATATTTATGATTAGGAAGACAGCATAGAATCAATACAATAAATATGAAAATAGATCACTAAAACAAACACAGAATCCCAAACCAGACCATATATGGTCACCTGATATATGAGGAAAGTGCTGCTGTAGTGCAATGGGGAAAAGAATGATCTTTTTAATAAATTGTGTAGGATAAATTAAATATCCATATGGAAAAATGTCTTGACCCCTACTTCACAGCATAAACAAAAATCAATTCCAGCTATATTACAGGTATAAACATGAATGGTAAAACAATTAATATTATAGAAGGAAACATTGAAAAGCATCTTTGTGATCTAGGTATAGGCAAATATTTCTTGATCAGGCATGAAATTGTTAAATATGACTGAAAATTGATAATGAGACTATATTAAAATAGAACCCTCTGTTCATTAAAGCACATCATCAAGGGAATTAAAGGGCAACATGCCAAATGGGAGAAGACATTTTCAACATATATATCCAACAAAGGATGAATAATCTATTAAAGCTTTTATAAATCAGTAAGAAAAAGACAACCAACACAATTTTTAAAATAGGTAAAATATTTGAATAGACATTTTACAAAAGATATTATGTAAAAGGCCACCAAATATATGAAAAGTTGTCCCCTTAAGAAGTTTTCAAGGAAATACAAATTAAAACCAGAATGTGATATTATACTTTCATAACAATGGTTAAAATGCAAAAGATGAAAAATACCAAGTGTAAGTATGAATATGGTAGCTCATGCAATGCTAGTGGGATATGAAATGTTACAATCACTTCAGAAAAGTATTTGGCAGGATCTCTTAAAACTGAACCTCTAGGGGTACCTGGGTGGCTCAGTTGCTTGAGCATCCAACTCTTGATTTCGACTTGAGTCATGAACTCAGAGTCATGGGATCGAGCCCTGCATCCATGTAGTATGCTCCCCTCCCCCAGATTGCATTCATATATTCTCCCAAAGATGTGTATTTAGAATCTCCATGTCAACACTATTCTCATAAAATGCTTCCTTTCCTTAATCCTGAAGGTGGCATATCCTAGATAAGACCCACTCCTTCCTGTAAGATTCACAATTAATAAAAGTAAAGACCAGCAGCCAAACGTGGTGAATTGAACATGGCAAAGACTTTGTTGTTCTGAGACATGTATATTTGGAGTTTGTTTATTACCACAGCCTAATCGGATAAAGATATTATTAGTAATAATAGTAGTAATATTGCTATTTGTTATTACAATTATTATTGCATTGGGAGTATTTGTAATTATGGGTTGCCTAAAAGTGCAATTATTGTGTTCTATTCAAAAGGAAGCAGTAAGAGGTGTTTTCATTACTTGAAAAAGCTCATTTGTTTACTAGGACAATCAATAATCAGAAAGCATCTACTAAAGGAAACTTGATTGCTTGACCTTAGAAAATTCAAGCTTTGGTTATAATCTCTTGTTAAATTTAAAGCAGAAATCAAATGTAATCTTAAATATTGTGATCGTGCATATCTGGAGAGCTCATTGAATCCTTAAAATGTGTTTTTCTTTTATAGAACTTTATATTTGAATTTTCAGGTATCACTAAAATAATTTTTATTTATGAACACAATTAGATGGGGATTAATGCTGCTTAGTGACATCTCTATCAGGAGTCTTTAGTACTTGGGATCTAACAAAAAAGGTTTTTTTGTTTTGTTTTGTTTTTTGTTTTTTTAGGGGCGACTGGGTGGCTCAGTTAAGTATCTGCCTTCGGCTCAGGTCATGATCCCAGGGTCCTGGGATCGAGCCCCGCATCGGGCTCCTGCTCAGCAGGAAGACTGCTTCTCCCTCTCCCACTCCCCCTGCTTGTGTTCCCTCTCTCGCTGTCTCTCTCTCTCTGTCAAATAAATAAAATAAAATCTTAAAAAAGTTTTTTTTAAATTATATATTTCATTATAAATATTAATCATTGTTAGATAAGTAAGTCTTAAAATTCTGTAGAACTTTCAGGATAAGCTTCAGGCAGCTTTAAGGAAAGGGCTATTATAAATGAGCTCTTGAGAGTTTGATGAGGGGGGGCAGGATATGCAACCCCAAAATGTGCCACTTTGGCATGTGGCTTATTTTGAGCTGAAGTCAAGCAAGACATAGCTAACTCAAGAAAAACTTTTACTTCTCCCTAATTACCTAAAAAATATTTAGACATAGGACCTGGCCCAGAAAGAGAGTTATTACCAGGGATAACATGTTATCTGAAAGATCTATCTATATAGCAGGGCAAACATCTAATTAGCAAACCTCTCTCTGCTCTTTGTATAATTCTGTGAATTACTCTCATCCCCTATGAAGCTCTAGCCCCTATCGTAGTCCTTAGTTGAGGATGACATATAAGCCTCACCTGCCTAACTTGCCCTTGGGTCTCATAACTTCAGGGCTCCTGTTCATAAGGAAGTAAATTTGTTTTTACTCAGTCTGTCTTCTGCCGATTTGATTATTAGACCTGCCAAAAAAAAATCTAGAAGGTAAGAAGGGGCAATTTTTCTGCCCTTACAGTGACTTATTAAATTCTCCCCCTACCCCCTGCAGGGCTCAGACTCACCACCATGAGATCAAGACCTGAGCAGAGAGCAAGAGTCGGACACTTAACTGACTGAGCCACCCACGTGCCCCTTAAGTTTCTTAAAATTTGAAAAAAAATTAAAATCACAGAATAAGATTCTTAAAAGGCAGAAAATCATTTATCTGAGCATAATGTAATGAAACTGAAAATCAGTAACAAAGGTATAAACAAATCTCAGCTACTTAAAATTTTTAAACATGTTTTCAAACTATTACTGATTTAACAGAAAAATTAAAATTACAAATATAAAATAGTTGGGCAACAATAATCACGTATCTTAAAAAACTCACGTTTTTTGTTTTGTTTTTGTTAAAAGTTTTTGTTAAAAAACAAAAACTCACATATCTTAAAAAATTTCTAATGGGTATTGTCCAAAGAGGCAAAGTCATAAATTATTAGTGTTAAACTTGCCACATTATGCATTCCAGGTAATGGGGGGGAGTATTTATATTTATTTATTTATTATTATTATTATTGCAATTTTACCTGGATTTGTCTTTTCATTTTTGGACGTCTGCCTAGCCTTTTCACATATGGAACTGTTTAAGAAGGCAGAATGTTAATGGGATTAGCTTGTTAAATAATACAATGTTATTTTTGTGTAGGCATGTGCTGGATTACCACTCATGACCTTGAAATTTTGTAAACTGAAAAAAAATAAGGAATTTAATTTTTTTGAGGAATTGGATGATGCCATTAAAAAAAACAGATGCTATACAATTTTCCTATCAAATACCACATGATTATACACATTAAATATCTGTATAATGTATAATATTTTCTTAAATTATTTTAAGTCTGCAATTTTCCCTTTTGTTTTATTGGTAAGGTCTATTCATTTTATAGTCAACATTAATGGGGAAATTGCACATAAAAAGAGAGTGAGGGAAACACTATATGGAATTATTGTTTATTTTTTCTATCTTATGCAAAATATAAGAGTTGGTTGTAAAGGAGTGTGTGAGGGATTTCAGAGACAAGAATATATCCTAGCCTGGGGAATGAGCTAGAAGCTTCAACTTGATTGGACACCTCTTTCGGCCACTCACCTCTGCTCTTCTCTCTCTCTCTCTCTTTTTTTAAATTTTTTTTTATTTTTTATTTTTCTTAAAGATTTCATTTTTTTAACAGGGAGAGAGCGAGAGAGGGAACACAAGCAGGGATGGTGGAAGAGGGAGAAGCAGGCTTCCCAGTGAGCAGGGAGACTGATGTGGGGCTTGATCCCAGGACCCTGGGATCATGACCTGAGCCAAAGTCAGACACTTAACGACTGAGCCACCCAGGCGCCCTCTTTTTTTTTTTAAACACATTTTCTTACAGCAGTTTTACGTTCGCAACAAAATTAAGAGGAAGGTACAGGGATTCCCCACACATGCATAGAATCCCCCATTATCAACATCTCTCTTCAGAGTGGTACATTTGTTACCAAGGAAGAACCTACATTGACACATCATAATCACCCAGAGTCTTTAATTTGCATTAGGGTTCACTCTTGATGTTGTATATTCTGTGGGTTTGGACATATGTAATATGACATGTGTCTACCATTATAGTATGATACAGAGTACTCTCACTGAAGTAATAAGTACTCTCACTGCAGTAATAATCCTCTGTTCTCTATTATTCCTCTCCACTCCCCTTGGTGGAAACTACTTATCTTTCTATTGTCTCCATAGTTCTGTCTTTTTGAGAATGTTATATAGTTGGAATAATACAGTTTGTAGCTTTTTCAGATGCCTTTTTTTTTTTTACCTAGTAATATGCACTTAGGCTCTTTCATGTCTTTTCATGGCTTGATAGCTTATTTCTTTTCAGCACTGAAAAATATTCTGTTGTTTGGATGAACCACATTTCATTCTCCATTCACCTTCTGAAGGACGTCTTGGTTGCCTTCAAGTTTTGGAAATCATAAATAAAGCTGCTATAATCATCCGTGTGCATGTTTCTGTGTGGACATAAGTTTTCAACACCATTGGGTAAATCCCAAGTTGTACAATTGCTGGATTATATGATGAGAGTATGTTTAGTTTTATAAGAAACCACCAAATTGTTTTCCAAAGTGGCTGTGACATTTGGGAATTCCCAATGCCAAGTGCAATGAATGAGAGTACCTGTTGCTCCACATCTTCCCCAGGATTCGGTGGTGTCAGTGCACTGGATTTTAGCCATTTTTTAAAATCAATTAATTTATTTATTTTGAGAGAGACAAAGAGAGCACACACATGAGCAGGGGAGGGGCAGAGGGAGAGAGAGACTCTTAAGCAGATTCCCCACTGAGCACAGAGCCCAATGCAGGGCTTGATCTCAAGTCCCTGAGATCATGACCTGAACTGAAATCAAGAGTCGGATGCTTACCGACTGAGCTATCCAGGCACCCCTGGATTTGGGCCATTCTAATAGGTGTGTAATGGTATCTTGTTATTGACAAGTGAAGTGGAGAATCATTTCATATGTTTATCTGCCATCCTTATGTCATCTTTGGAGGTGTCTGCTAAGGTCTTTGTCCCCCCTTTTTAATTGGGTTATTTGTTTTCTTAATGATGAGTGTTAAGAGTTCTTTGTGTAGTTGGAATAACAGTCCTTTATCAGATGTGTCTTTTATAAATATCTCTTCCCTGTCTGTGGCTTGTCTTATTCGTTTGACATTATTTTTTGCAGGGAAGTTTTTAATTTTAATGAAGTCCAGCTTATCAATTATTTATTTCATGTATCATGTCTTTGATGTTTCATATAAAAAGGCATCACCACACCCATGGTCATCTAGAATTTCTTCTGTGTTTCTTCCAGGAGTTTTACAGTTTTGCATTTTCCATTTAAGTCTCATCCATTCTAAGTTAATTTTTGTGAAGGACATAAGCTGTGTTTAGATTTTTTTCTTTTTTTGCATGTGAATGTCAGTTTTTTCAGAACTATTTGTTGGAAAAACTAGTTTTGCTTCACTATGTTCTCTTTGCTGTTTGTCAAGGATCAGTTGACTGTAGTTATGGGGGTCTGTTTCTGGACTCTGTATTCTGTTTTATTGATCTGTTTGCCTATTCTTTTTCTAATACCACCATCTTGATTACTTGAGCTTCATAGCAAGTCTTGAAGTTAGGCCGGATGGGTCCTCTAGCTTTGTTCTTTTCCTTCAATATTGTGTCGAATATTTCCGGGTCTTTTGTCTCCCCATATAAATTTTAGCATCAGTTAGTTGATAGCTATAAAACAACTTGTAGGGACTTTGATTTCATTACTTTCTAACTAAATGAGAACTCCATTGTGCTGTCCACTGAAAATGCTCTTTTCAACTCCTCTCAGATTTGGGTTAATAAGAGGGACATTGCCTTAACTGAAAACTGCTGGTTGTCCATATTTGGTACTTCTCTTTTCTGAAACAAAAGTAATAGAGACTATGAACATGTACTCCTGGTATCACCAACAGTAAGGAGTATGTATCATGATGAAAACAGCAACATGTGGGATTTCTTTAAATCAACTATTTTTCATAAAAAGACATAAAGGCAGCTGACTTATATATTTGGCACCTTCATTAGTAGATATTAAATTGTTTTGTTTTATTTATTAGGTTAAAAAAGTTAAAATGACATTAACAAGTACAGTATAAATAATTAAGCTTAATTAAGAGCAATTTCAAGGTTTAGTATATCTGGCTTTTCAAAAGTTTAATAGAGTACTAGAGCAGTCTCACAAATTCTTATGAGACAAACAACGGCATTTTGGGATATTAATGACCATTGTCTACTTTCTGTAACTAACACTATGTAAAAATGACACCTAGAAAGCATTTTCTGAACTCCACAGAGAAGCATATGCTACATGTTGGACAGTATCTATCTGCCCATCTGTCTCTGCAAAATGGCATCTTTAGAGGCTTTGGCTTGCTCTAGAAAGCCACTGTTCAGCTGCTGAGGGTTCAACTGAGAATGTTTGTAGGGATGTTGACCTAAAATCCATTTATCAGAACAACTCCCTGAAGAATTATTTTCATGTGTTTAGTTGTTATAATTTTTTCTAATTGTAGAAAATAAAGAAACTAATATAACAAACACCTGGATATCTACCATCAAGAATGAACAAAGGCTAACATTTATGGTTTTCTATAGAAGCACTGGTTGTTTTTGTTATTTTTTTTCTAAAGAATCATAAAACTAAAGACCTTTTAAAAATCCATTCCCTTTTTCTATTTCTCATTCCATCTTCTTCTTCATATAGAAGCCTATTATGAATTCACTGTGTATTCTTCTTATACATATTTTTATTTCGCTGTGTGTCTATTACCCATGAATATTATCTAACATTGATGTGTTTTTAAACACTATTGCAAATGCTATCAATACTGAATTATCTAGGACAGATCCATGGACAATTCTCTTGTTTAATTGAGTGAATCTTTGTGACATGTATGCGAGATCTATAAATGTTCATGAGAATTTTATATCAGCAGAAACACTGCGTGTTAGACTAGAAGAGAAAGAAAAGACATAAATAAGAAAGTATTGATTCTCCAGATATTCACGGCAAGAAACAAGTTGATAAAACTATT
This sequence comes from Zalophus californianus, assembly GCF_009762305.2. Lineage (NCBI taxonomy): Eukaryota > Metazoa > Chordata > Mammalia > Carnivora > Otariidae > Zalophus > Zalophus californianus. Next base: position 67,073,582 of record NC_045598.1, on the reverse strand, counting down.
CAGCTGCAAAGACCTACTACCATTTATGAAAAAAGGATGCTTCAGAAAACAGAGCCTTGAACCAGAGGGCAGAGATGCAAGGTGAGAGAGAGAATTCTTCCTAAGCCTTGAAAACTAATGGAATTTCTGTGACTGAATTTCAAAATTGGATGAGATTAGTGTCTCCATTTTCCTTCTATTTTCCTCTATTTTAAACTGATATATTAACTCTTACTCTATCCTTGTTCTACCATTGGATTTTGTCGGCATATAGCATGCTTCTCTAGTTTAGCAAGTCCACAGGTGGAGAGAAATTGTGCTGGAGGATGGATTATACTGAGATTCACCCATACCTGGTTTAGATGATTTAGGTGATTGGGATGCCTGGGTGGCTCTGTAGGTTGAGTGTTGGATTCTTGATTTCGGCTCAGGTCATGATCTTGGGGTTGTGAGACTGAGCTCCACGTCGGTCTCTGCAAATGGAGCCTGCTTGGGATTCTCGATCTCCCTCTGCCCCTCCCACCTATGTGCGTGCTCTCTAAATAAATAAATAAATAAATAAATAAATAAATAAATAAATAAATACGTTATATGATGAGATTTTGGACTTCTGAGATGATGAAACTTAATTGAGATTATTGGATTTGTAGATGATGCCGAAATGGATTGGAGATGTTAAAATGGGGATAATTATATTTGGGATGTATGTGAGCCTTTGAGCTTCAGTGGTTGGATTATATTGTAGGCAGAATAATGGCTTCCAATATGCCCATGCTCTATTCATTGGAACCTGTGAATACATAGATAGAGTAAAAGGGATTTTGCAGTTCTCATTAAGGTTAAGAACTTTGAGATAAGGAGATTATTCTTAATTATTCAGGTGGGAATAATGTAATCACATGAATCATTAAAATTAAAGAACATTTCCTGGCTTTGGTCAGAAAGATTGGATGACAGAAGGCAAAAGACTGACTCTTAAGATAGTTCTACAACTACGTGGAAGTGAATTTTGCCAATGCCAAAATATTTTAAAAGATTCTCCCGTAGAGTCTACAGAAGGGAAGACAGCCCTAACACCATGTTTGTCTTAGCCTAATGAGACCTATGTCTGATTCCTGACCTAAAGAACTATAAGATAATGATTTTATCTTGTTTAAGCCACTATGTTTATGGTAATCTTTTATGGCAGCATGAAAAACCAAAAAAAGTATGACTAACTCAATAGTATATTTTTAGATCCTACTTAGGTCTACATTCCCAGGTAGAGTTTATTCATTTTAATTGCAGTACTATATTTTAACATACAAATAAATCACACTTTATCCATTTCGGTCCAGACAGATATTTATATTGTTTCTAGTTTCTCTCTATAACAAACAATGCAGGAATAAACAAAAACATCCTTCTTTATGTCTATTAATACTCAGTGCAAAAGTTTCTATACTGCAACTAGGGAGATAAAGTATTGGGTCATTATGCATATTTCAAACATTATTAGATATTTCCAATGCATTCTAGAGTAGTTATACCAATTTTAACCTATGGTGACTATTGATCTTTTGATAACTCCCTCCCCAATTATTTTCCTATTTTTTGTTGAATTGGTCCAGTTTTCACTTCCCCCACTCCCATCCAACTTTAGAAGTTTTGCATTTCATTTTTAGGCATTTAGAATTACCCATACATTTTAACATGAATGGTTTAATAAAAAAATCTCCTTATTTTCCCCAAACTACTTTTAAAGATTATTTATTTGTTTTTGTTTTTTTTTTTGACAGAGGGAGACACAGCGAGAGAGGGAACACAAGCAGGGGGAGTGGGAGAGGGAGAACAGGCTTCCCGCTGAGCAGGGAGCCTGATGCAGGGCTCGAACCCAGGACCCCGGGATCATGACCTGAGTTGAAGGCAGACGCTTAACGACTGAGCCCCCCCAGGCACCCTACCCAAACTACTTTTAGAATAATATAAGAACATCAGCTCACTTTAAATCTACTTTTCCTCATTTTATTTCCCTGTAATTTAATTTTAGTTTCATATTGTTTTTAAGCACTCCATTAGTCATTATCATAAATTTTTCAGTTAATTTTTACTTAAATATACTAGCATTTTCCAATTAATCATTAATTCTTACTGATACCTACTCTTTTTTTCCTTTTTTTTAGTTCAATTACCTTCTTCCTGTAGAAATTCTTTGATAATTTTTTTAAAGATTTATTTATTTATTTATTTATTTATTTGAGAGAGAGAATGAGATAGAGAGAGAGAGCATGAGAGGGGGGGAGGGTCAGAGGGAGAAGCACACTCCCTGCTGAGCAGGGAGCCTGATGCGGGACTCGATCCCAGGACTCCAGGATCATGACCTGAGCCGAAGGCAGTCGCTTAACCAACTGAGCCACCCAGGCTCCCTCTTTGATAATTTTTTAAGGGATGGTCTGTGAATAGTTCATTTGAAATGGACATCTCTTTAACCTCAGAACTTTGAAGTTATTATCTACCATTTCTGACATTTCTTTTTTCTTGTTTTTTAAGGTTTTATTATTCATTTAGGGAGAGAGAGCACACAGAGGGACAGAGGGGGATGGAGAGGGACAAGCAGACTCCATGCTGAGTGCAGAGCCCAGTGTGGGGCTCAATCTCAAGATCCTGAGATCATGACCTGAGACAAAACCAGGAGTCAAATGCTCAACCGACTGAGCCACTCAGGTGCTTCCCCCCTTTTTTAAAAAAAGATTTTATTTATTCTTTTAGGGAGAGAGAGATAGAGACATTTATTTTTTCTAAAATTAAGTCTGCTATAAATCTAATTACTGTATTTTTTATAAGAAATCTTTCTTTTTGTAGATTTTTAAAGTTTCTGATATCTGGCAAGCTCACCACTATGTATTAAAGAGTGGAATATTTTTCATCTTTTTAATTTTATTAGGACTTGACAGGCTTGTTCGACCTAAGAATTCATGTATTCCTTTAACTCTGAAGAGAAAATAACTACCGTTATCACTTAAGACTCTGCCTCTTTATCATTGTCTCCACTTTGTCCTCCTGAAATGTCTATTAACATGCAGGATCTTGCCCTTATATGTATCATGTTCAATTTACCTTTTATATTTTGTACCTCTTTATTTTTTTCTCATTGCATTCCAGGTGATTTCCTCAAATCTATATTTAAATTCTTTAATTCTGTAAAATCTTTTTCTCCATTGTATTGATTTTTTAAATGCAATTCTATTATTCTAAATGTAATTCTGTTATTTATTCCTAGAGGGATTTGTGTGTGGGGGGAGGGGTTCTTTTCTTTTCTTTTTGGTACTTTGCTAAATTTTTCTGTTTCTTTTTTATACCAATCTTCTGTTTAGCAAGCAGCATCTGTCACCTATTATCAGGAGTCTAAACACTTCTGCCCACTCATCTTGGTATCAGAGTCACCAAGGAGAAGACATCAGTCAAACGCTGGATGGAACAATGCTCTGCTCACACAGAAAAGGCAGAGTGAGATTAGTTTCAGTAGTGTGTGCCAGTGAATCCTAGGGCCTGCAGATCACTCCTGGCCGCCAAAGCAGGGCACTTGGCCCGCATGCACTCCTTTTGTGCTAAAGCAGAAGAACACCACATCTCCTGTGCAGGGGACAAATATATTAGTGGGACTGGCCAGGTGCCATATGACGCACGTGCTTAAGCAGAACAAAGGAGTCCACGTTGAGTCTGAAATTGAGAAAGAGATTCCCACACAAGGCAACAAGACCAGCACAAGCTGTAAGAACACTTTACTTCTTGGTAAGGAAATATTCCAGGCCCAAGGCCCATTCTTATGGGGCTGACTGGGTTTAAAAACATTGTGAGCATAATACTGCCTTTCTCAATATCTCATATTTTCTCTTCTTTCCTTTTTCTCTCTGATGTTCTTAGCATTTCCCCCAAAGCTTCTTTAATAAGCCTGGTTTATTCCTCTTATGGTTTATAAAATGTCAATATAAGTTTATTTACTATGACACTTGTTTTCCTAGAGTTCTGTGTTGTAGAATTGTCTCCATGAGGTATATTTGTAGATGACCCTGCCCGGGGCCCTGTGTTTTCTATTGGTTCCAAACTTGCTTTTAATTTAACTTCGGTTTTCTGCATCATGCTTTAGAGTAACGTATATCCCTCACATATGAATAAAAATGGATTGAAGTTTTATAATTTTTCTCATCAGGCTCATAGGTGGATAGAAAATTTTCTCACTGCTTCCAAAGTCTTCTATCTAGAACATGTATCCTGAACTCATTCTAGAAGTGAATGTTAGAGCTTCAGACTCATCATTAAATTTTATATTTCATTCATATATTACTGACTCTTTTAGATGCCTCCCCTACTCATTCTTTTAACTTTGAATTTTCTTTGTATTTCTGGAATTTTGTACTTCTCTTCCTTTGATATATTAAGCTATGCATGTGATCTAATATTCCTATGTATTGGGCTTGAAGTCAAGCCTTTCTAAGTCAGAGTGGCCCCCCGTATTCTCTACCTTTAATATATGTATCAGTGGTAACGTATAGGAAGCCACCAACTGTGGGCTGGTTTTCTCTATTTTCTTGCTTATCTCTTATAGAGATGCTAAAAGAGAATTTTTTTTTAATATCTTGCTATTTATTTATCCCTTTCAAATTGTTTATTTAGAAGAGAAGCTGGGAGCACCTGGGTGGCTCAGTAGGTTAAGCATCTGCCTTCCACTCAGGTCATGATCTCAGTGTGCTGGGATCGGACCCTGTGTTGGGTTCCATGTTCAGCGGGTAGCCTGCTTCTCCCTCTCCCTCTGCCCCTCCCCCTTCTCATGCTTTCTCTCTCTCAAAGATATAAAATCTTTAAAAAAAAAAAAGGAAGAGAAGCTGATTCTAGCATTTCAATACCCTGAGTTGCAGGTGCTTGCCTAGATAGCTGTGTCCAATGGCAGCAAACCAGAAATATTGGTACCACTGATGGTATTCATTAAGGGTGATGGGGTATTTTGGTCTGGAACATATTCAACTATTCCCACATAGAATATCTCGTGCATGATCATGGGGAAGAAATGACTAGTTTCAAGAAAAATATGAAATGACTAAAGTTTAGGGAGGAGAAAGAGAGTGGAACAAATAATAATTTTACATAGCAAAGCAGTGGGCTATTCCAGGGGTTAAAATAAATACAAAAAAGCGTTTCTATGATGTTTGCCTCTTGTGCATATTGCACAAATGGTTGCACTTCCAACCATTTCTTCCCAGCTAGTTTGTAGATTTCTTAGGGGGTGACTTACATGTACCATTGAGCTGTTCTCCTTGATCGCCACATGGTTTCTAGCATTTCCGTATGCTCTTTTTGGGGCTTGCTGTGATGCTATCTCCTCATGCTGCTGGTGCTGAAATTACCAGTGCCAGCAAGGCACACTAACGGCACAAGAATAAGCAGATGCAGAATATCCCCTTCTGCTCTTCTGCTTTCCAGATGTAGGTGAGTCCAACTTCCAGCGTAGCCTCAATATATGTGTGTGTGTGTGTGTGTGTGTGTGTGTGTAACCTTCTAGTAACAACAGGAATAATTGAACTAGTATTTGTTATAAACTTAACCAGTGCTGAGCATACAAGTGTGTACTTGTATTATCACATTCAAACAGAGCTGATGTAGGTGGCACTTTTACTATCTGTTTTTTCATTTGAGGAAAGGTAAGTATCGAAATTTTAAAAAGCCTTCCCAAGGCCTCAAGGCCGGTAAGGAGTAAATCCTAGACAGACAATCAAATATACCTGAAAGCAGACCTCAAGGTCTTAAATAACATACCATTTTACCTATTCACAAAACATATTTTTGAAAACTTATTTGTGGCTGACACTGTGCTATTTTATATACTATATTGCATTTTCCCTTGAAAGCAAACAAACAAAAAGACAAATATTGTATTTTTTTAATATTTTATTTATTTGAGAAGGAGGAGAGCAGGAGTGAGCCAGTGGAAGAGGCAGAGGGAGAGGGAGAGACAGACTCCCCACTGAGAAGGGAGCACAATATGACATGGAGCTCCATCCCAGGACCCTGGGATCCTGACCTGAGCCGAAGGCAGATGCTTAACTGACTGAGCCACCCAGGTGCTCCTAGACTATTATTGTTTTAATCCCAATTTAGAAGTCCACTAACCTTCATCAAGTAATTTACCCATGTAACATCAAGTAATTTACCATGATCACACACAGTAGGCAGCAAAAGGCAGTTTAAATCAAAATCTGTAACAGTCTTAACTATTATTTTGTTACACATCCTCAAAATAATAGTGCATTAAATTCTCAGTGACTTGCTAAATTTTAAATAAATTCTTGGCATTATCATTTGTGTTCTAGTTTAGGCTCTTCTTCCAAGACTGAAGCTGAGAAAAAAACATTGGTGCTGTATTTAAAATCGATCTTTCTTATCTCTGCTTATCCTAAACACTTAAACTAAAATTTTATTCTTGATAAATTTTCCAAAGAGTAAATTATGTGCCTCAGAAATTAATGTAAATTAAATCACCACTGCACTTATCATCAAAATCCAAAGATGGCTACAGTTGGGGTTCAACTTGGACCCTTAGGGAAAAATAAAGTCCTTCTTTTGAGCGTAATACTTGAGCATAAAAACAGAAGTTGGATGTGTGCATTAAGAGATGTCTTAACTTCACAGCAAAAACATCAAAGGTATTTCATACACTTTCTTTTCTTTTTGAAGCGATAGAACTTTTCTTAATGTCTATTCTAGTGCCACTTTATATAACAGCTCAAACCATAATATCTTCTGTGCATTTTTATTTCAAGTGGCTTAAACTGTTTCTAAAAAAGAAATTAGGAGAACCTAATTTCTATGATTTGATATAAGCATAGAAAACTAGAAAATGATTAACTGATCATTTGAAGAAACATTGATTTGAAATGGATTTTGTTATCAGGGCTATTTTTTGCCTTTATCAATGTATATGTTGTCCAAAAAATGCAAAAAGAAGTTTCCTAAGCCACAAGTATTCTGAGTAATACTAAGTCCAAAGTATCATCCCTCAAATTTAATTAAAACCAAATAACAGTTCAAGACTTTTCCCTTCCTCCAACCCCCAACCACTACTCTACAATACGGCACTAAAAAAATCCCTGGAGGAAGTTATAAATGTTTCCAACAAACAAAATGAAGAGAAACATTAGTCAGTTTCAAGCCTCATTTACTCAATGATGGGCGGTAACAATGTCATAAATCACTGACTACCTTCCTTTTAAGTCATATGATCTTTTGTACCATGGGCCTTTCAGTAATCTTTTCCTTTAACCAACATGGAAATATTTGAAAAGTAAATATTTTTAAGCGCTCAAGAACATGAATGTGAACAATATATTAGAGTAATGATGAGTTCTCAGAAACAATCCAAGGCAGTTGGAGGCAGCAGTTCATAAATGTCATTTATTAGTGATATTTGGCAAAACCATCTTTATAAAGAAAATCTACATGAGAGAAATGCATATTTAATAACAAATAAAAATACAGGCTGCGGTGTGTTAAGAGATAATTTCAGTATTTCCAAGATGAAATACACCTTCATTTTGACTATACAATGCAATGTTCCACTATTGCTTAGCTAATTAACCACATATGCTTCACATCATATCTTAAGGATCTGTTTTAATATTTAGGAGGGAAACAAGACATTTTAGTGGAAGTTTAAGGTTATGAACAATAGTTTATGCTTCAAACCCAAACCATGTAATCAGAGAACATATTTTGAATAGTACAAGCCTATTTAAATGCCAGACTTGCAATTGTAAATCGTATGCAATTTATTTAAAGCTTAGATTCATTCCTCAATTTAAAATGTTACTTCCTTTTATTAATGGGAAACAATATTTAAAGGCCAAAGGCATTGCTAAAAGAAAATGGCATGTCTAGAAAAATCATAAATAACTCTAAGCACTTTACATGTTAAATCTACCAGAAATGCAAAATAATTACATACAAGTACTGTTTAATGAATATTATACCTTTGAACAGTCTATTGACACTTTTGAAAACTTTGAAACAAATATATGAAAGTTCTGTAGCATTTTGCGCCTCAGTATCAATTATAAATTAAAATAATTCTTGCATTTTAAAATGGAAATATTAAAAGTATATCAACACATTCACATACTTTTTGGCTTAAACTTAAACACAGTATATACAAATATGTCTTTTGTATGCAGTTCTTGGCTACATTTTCCCCCCTACACTTTAATAGTAAAGACTCTCATTTTCTTACTGGTTTTGTTGTCCCGAATATATCTTCCAGTGTGGGGTTTACAAGTGCAGAAAAGGATAAAAATTTGGCTCCTTTGAAGATGTTACAGAAGTAATATCTTTCACAGCAAAAAGAGGTTTTAGACTTTCTAAATGTCTTTGGCAGAGTCTATTGCAATGGGTTTCATACTTTGGTAGCATTGAATTCAGAGAACAAATGACTGTGCTTTTGTAGGAAATGTTCACTTGTCCTTTTCTTCTACCTTCTGAGGATGGAATGAAAAAAAAAAGAAATGCTATAGAAAATAACCTCTCTGGTCTTTGTTAAATGTGGATATACATTTTTCTCCCTTCTGTATAACCAATTTACTCAATTCACAACCTAAAAATATGGATTGCTTAAAAACTCCTTCAATTCTTATTTTTTAAATTCTTATAAAGCTTTACAGGGTCCTTTTTAAAGATAGTCACATAAAAGTCTCTAATATATCAGGCCATTTACAATTTCCCTGATGCAATAAGAAAATATAAATTGGCGGATAAATTACCATTTTACAAAGACAAATATTTTTATATTGACATCATATTCTTATTATACTTGTAAAACATAGTATTGCTAGCAGAATAAGTGTTTAGTGACAATTAGCATCAAGGACCAAATTAAAGTTTGAATTTGAAAAATAAAAGTAGCTGCTTTATAGTGTGCATTCGCATGAGTAGTGAGTGCTCCAGAAACTGAAAGGAAAAAGATTTTTTTTAATTTTATTTTATTATGTTATGTTAATCACCATACATTACATCATTAGTTTTTGATGTAGTGTTCCATGATTCATTGTTTGCGTATAACACCCAGTGCTCCATTCAATACGTGCCCCCTTGATTTTTTAAAAAATCAAATGAAAATAATTGCTTTTGTTACATTCCTACTTATAGTAGATAAGTTAGAAGCAGGGCAAGCACATCATCTAAGAAAAAAAATTATTTGAGAGAGAGCAAGAGTGGGAGGGGCAGAGGGAGAGGGAAAGAGAATCTCAAGCAGATTCTGGCTAAGCATGGAGCCCAACACAGGGCTCCACCTCACGACCCTTAGATCAAGACCTGAGCTGAAACCAAGAGTCAGACACTTAACCAACTGTTCCACCCAGGTACCCCTTGAGCATGTCATTTTTATCCACTTATCATCGTTAGCACCATCAGTGTCATCATCTCCATCCAAAACAAAACCAATTCCTTTAGAGAAGTTATTTAGTTATATATAAGAGAATTGTTCAATTACCTGTGGAAGTACATAATTTGGGGCGCAGATTCCTGCTATGCCTTTTGAATTATTTGAGTAAGTTGGACAATCTACTTCATTTCTCATTTTACATTGAGAGGGATTGTTAAGACACTGCCTCATAGATGAACAATTAAGAAATAAATACTATCATTATTACTTTGGCTATTATTAATGATACTATTCTATAATATTATAATTATCTCCTTTTTATAGATAAACTTTAAAATTTTTTCTTAGATGATAATTCTAGAAGGAAATGTCAGGAATCTAAACATAGGCTGTCAGTTGAATCCAAAGTTTAAGCTACCTAAATGTACTACCTAAATGTAAAAATAAAGCTAAATTCTTTTTAAAGATTTATTTATTTATTTTGAGAGAGTGAGAATGAGAGAGAGAGAGAGTACATGGGGGGGGTTAGAGGGAGAAGCAGGCTCCCCGCTGAGCAGGGAGCCCGATGCAGGACCCGATCCCGGGACTCCAGGATCATGACCTGAGCCGAAGGCAGTCGCTCAACCGACTGAGCCACCCAGGCGCCCAATAAAGCTAAATTTTTTAAAAAATTATTTTTAAGTTATCTCTACCCCCAACATGGGGGTCAAACTTACAACCCTGAGATCAAGAATTGTAAGTTCTCCTGACTAAGCCAGCTAGGTACCCTAAAATAATGCTTATTTATCTCTACATGGACAGTAAGCTCATGCAAGACCAGATTTATGTTTGAAAAATAATATACTGTAAAATAAATATGTATTGGATAAAAGCTTCTTATAAAGCATATGGTGTGCTCAAGTGTAGTGCAAACATACAAGTATATCTGGTTAAAATGAAGAAGCAGATTTGATTAAAACAAAATGAAATTAAATTTATAAAGCAAATCTGATAAAAATAGATTTTCAGAAAAAAATGCTCTTGGTTCCAATATTAGTTGGTTGGTTTTGTTGTTGTTGTTGTTGTTTTTTCCCTAAAAGCATTTAGATATAAACAATCTAACCACCAATGAAAAGCAGAGGGAAATGAACCACCTATTATCATCTGCGGTAGGAGAAACCAGTATAGCAAAAGTTCCCATCAGATGATGAATAATAAACATCTCAGCCTGAGTTTTAGAGAAAACTAAATAAAGGAATAAGATTCAGGAGCATTCATTCTCAGAAATAGTTGCAATCTAGTCCTGCGGAAGATTAAAACAAAATCCAGTTTAGAGGCAAAACTTCTGGTTAACATTCTTCTAGAAAAAGAACAAAAGCATAACTGAGATTAACTTAGTGATAGACAACAGATAAAATATGAAAATGTCCATGGCAAATTCTGGGAAAGGACTTATCCACATGAATTGAGAATATAGCATTAAGGCACAACAGGCTGAATTTAATTGGTCCATTCATACATGCCTAACATATGATCTAAAGCGGTGGGCCACAGGCTCTTATCTAGAATATTTTTAAATTGAATAATTTCACAGGACCTCCCTCCCAATATGATTAGCTACATATATTGTGACCCAAAATGTAACTTAAAAAATGAAAATAAATTTAAATTTAAGTAGCTCTCCAATTGACTGTAGTAAAATTTCTCTAGGTGTACAAATTAATCCCTAAGGAGTAAATCCATTATGATTAAGAAAGTTGCTGCACTAAGGATTAGAGGAATATCTTGCTAAAATAGTAAAGAAATTTTGGTCTGACACATTGGCATTAAATGTCAATTTTATGGAAAATTCTTTGTAAGGATCTAAAAAGTTTAATTTTAAAGCTATATAGAATATTTTAGTAAAGTTAAAAAACAGTGAAGACAATACAGCTTTATGGAGTAGGAAAAAAATGGTAGTTATAAGTCTTAAGCGTCCTCATGAAAAAAAGAATACAATAAAACACTTTATGATTACTCTTTACACCATTGGAAAATATCTATCTAAATGCATTCCAAAAATATGGATAAATATAAGGTAATCAACATTTTCTTGGATTGCCCAGTGGATGAAGTCAAGGGTAGTTTTGAACTCAATGATATTCTGCCCTGAAGACTTTGATTAAATTATGTGGTTCCCTACTAATGTTCTAGATATTTCTTAGCAGTTCCTAGAGTAGTCTGGCCACCCAGAATCGACTTTCTTGTCACAGAGCATTGGTGAATCTTCCTGACCAGCTCCATCTGATGATCACTGTACATGGGTTCAAATAGAATGCAGTTACAGATAGATAATTGAGTCAAATCCTAAAACAAAGTTTATTAACAGAATAAGAGCAAGACATACATGGGGGTAGGGTATAGGGGAGTGGGGAGAAAGACCAAAAAACCCCCAAAACAAAAAGAAACACCCTGAGGGGCTGGCTGCTGAGAGGAGGAAGGAGGGACTACATATATCATAAATGGCTACATGAAGCCACTACATTGCTTGCAGTCCATCTCCCCTTTTTTGTCTGTGTGCTAGAGTTCATGAACATACAGCTTTAATCAGTGTCTGGAGTGCTTTATCTATAAATACAGTTTTGTTTTAGAACATTCCCATTCCAGTGCCTTTTCCTGGAAGAAATACTCAGCAGAGATTTCAGCCAAATTCCCTTTAGTCAATCATTTTGAAATATCCTCACATACAGTAAAGGAAAAATTAGAGAGTTTTACATGACCTGTTAACCCATCGTTTCCTTCTGACTAATATGACAGTATGCCAAGGCAAAAATTATTGCATATTTTACTGTATACTGCAAATCCCTCAAGACCAACATATTCTATATCATCTGACTCTCGAAGTTCTGTACCTAATAGTTTTGGGGGGAAGTTTTTTTTTTCCCTCCATACTAAAATGTAAATTCCTTTATTTCTATTATAAAAATTTGCTTCCTCTTCATTATTCAAGTGTATGATTTAATTACAGAGATTCAGCTAGTCAGCAGCCTCTGTATACTTAGACTGTATATTTGGCTTTCCTTTCTAGGCAGTGAGAAGCAATTGAGAGCTTTGGGGGCCTCAAGTGACATGATTAAGTATGTGTTTTGGTATGATTCATTTGGCCTATTTATGTAGAATGGATTCAGTGAAGTGCATTTGAAATATTACAAAGACATGTAAAAGACTTATTTGATGAGAGTCACACATTTTACATATATTAACTGTTGTTCCGTCTGCTTAGAACACTCATTCTCTAGATCTTCACAAGACTGGCTCCCTAATTACATTCCAATTTCTGCTGAATAGTCCTCTCCTCAGAGAGGCTATTCCTGACTACCTCTCTCTCTCTGGGACACTCCCTCTCTCACTCTCTTGCTTTCCTTTATTCTTCTTAGTACTTGATATGTGTCTAACTTGCTTAATTTGTCTTTCATACTCCAACCCTGAAAGGACAGTGAATTTTTCTATCTTGTTTACCACAGTAACTCTAGCCTGGAAGAGTTTCTGGCACATGGGAAATCATACATTTTTATTAAAATGAGTAAATGACTTGACAAGTAAAAATGCAGTTCAAAGCAATAGTGTCATTAACAGAAAACAGGACACTAAGAATATCTATTATACTAGAAAGTACAAAAAATATAATTCCTACCTGCCCTTACTCAGCCTAAAACATTTTAGGAGATCTACATAAATATATTCAAATGTATCTGAAGATAATCTCCAAATTTAGGAATACCTAGCTCTCAAACATATCCCTACTTGATCTCAATCTATTTTCATCTTGGTTTACCAGCTTTGAATTTGTTAATTCCTTGGCCCCAAATTTAATCTCCTACCCTCATTCTGGTTTGGTTTGCATCCTGACTCTTATCTGAAATTTAGATTGAAGAGAGCCGGAGAGTTCCTTGCTCCAAGTTTTGCTACCCAGAAACCCAAATTTCTTTCTAACCTCTAGAGAACCCTCTAAGAGTAGGAGTAATTTGGATTGAAAAATGAACTATCAATCTTCAGATTCAAGGAAGTGCATGGTGGTGGTTGTGTCATTCCCTCCCACTCCCCCAGTGGAAATCCCAATGTTCATGGTTCTTTCAAAAAGTGTTTAATTAGTACCTACCATCAGTAGAATCTGACCAACTTAGATTTCAGATGAAAATGCACTTTTCAAATTCAAATCAGGTAAAAATTAGTAGGACCCATTTTGATTTAAAGCGTGGGTTCAGTGTAAGTAAGGAAGAAAAGTCCATATCAGAAACCAGAAAGTTACACTATATTACACGAAGCCCCCATGTGTCGAAGTGTTCATGTGTATGCAGTATGCCAATATAAATTTAATCAATACATTCAAAATATGTAGTTGATATTACTTTGCACAGTTTTTTAGTGTCACCGTGGAAAAATTGAGAGCACTCTTTATCTTCTAATGTAGCTTTGAAGCGTATTCTTAGCTACATATAATGATCAAAATTATATACTTGCCCTAATAACTTTGTTTCATTCATAGTCTTAAATCAAAAGGTGGCTCTTTATGCTTAAAGAAAATAAATGCAAACTATTAGTTTCACAAAATGCATTTATTTTGACATAACAATAAAATTAAATAATAGTTAACTAATATTGTCAGTTTCCATGATACATATTAGGATTAGAAACAGTAAGACCAAAATATTTACCTAGGTAAGGCATGTTGATTAATATGATGAAAGCATAATGCAACTTCTTTTCTATTGCTCAAAGTTATGTTTACTATAGATTTGAGATTCCAGTGCTGTAAACTGCCCATGACATCTGAAAAACTTATTAAACATAGAGGAAATTTGAACTAAGGAAAGCATTCTCATCTCTTTCATATCCTGCAAATCCCAAAATAAGAGATGAGAAAGGGTTTAAGCAATAAGCCCAGATTTTGAAGCATTCATTTATTATTATTATTTGCTATTTAAAAATATCTATGTATAAAAAAAGGCAAGAAAGCTTTTAGCCTTAATAGCCTTTGTGTCTCATGAACAACTGAACCTCAAGGGAGCGTTCCATTATTGGGCAATATCTTCTTTTGAGGTCTTCCAAATACTTCAAGAATGAAAAAGCTGATGTGTTCCTGACGTAAATCTTTTGGTAAAAAATGGACCCTAGCACCTGTGCTAATAGTTACAGGCTTTTAAAAACTGGATAAAATAATTTTTTAATTGGATGCTTTTATATTCTGAGTATAGCTCAATGTGGTCCTGCCTCTCATTTAATGTAATTATATAACCATCATATAGTTAGCTTAAGATAACTTAAGCTAACTATAAGATAACATACTATAATTATCTTTACATAATTATAGTATATTTATCTTACTGATACCTAGCTTATTATGGTTTATTAGAGGAGTCACTTAGTTCTAGTCACTAGCTGATTTATATGGTAGAGCCTAGAACAGAATGAGAGAGAACAAACAATTATTTTCTGTAAAAAGAAAAGTAACTAACTGCCACATTAAACTGAAATTGCTCATTTGATGTCTTTCTTCCTAGACTATAAGATTCCTGATAACCATATTATTTCCTTTTTTCAGCTTTATCTCCAGTGCGTAGCACAGAGCATGGCATATAATAGTTGCATGTTAAATGTGATTTAAACAAGCTTAGCAACCACACATCAGAGGAAAATTGTTTGAAAGTAGTAGAAAAGTTTAATATGAAGAAGTAAATCCTAAGGATTTTTGTGATTTCCTTTAAATGTTGCAAGTTTGGGGCGCCTGGGTGGCTCAGTTGGTTAAGCGACTACCTTCGGCTCAGGTCATGATCCCGGAGTCCCAGGATCTAGTCTCGCATCGGGCTCCCTGCTCAGCGAGGAGCCTGCTTCTCCCTCTGACCCTCCCCCGCCATGTATTCTCTCTCTCATTCTCACTCTCTCAAATAAATAAATAAATCTTTAAAAAATAAATAAATAAATAAATAAATGTTGCAAGTTTGTTTATCACAATCAAGATTATCTCCATCGTTAACCCTGTGGAACCAATATATATTTGTACTGTGCAGATAAGAAAACTGAGGTGCAAACAGATGATGGAATTTTCCCATTTCTATAAAGCTAGCAAGTAGGTGCTGATGGGCCTGGAATATATACTGAGGTCTAGTTCCAAAGTGCAAACTCTTTACTGCTGTGCTTCTCCTGTTGGTACATAGATGAGTAACTAAACCAGAGTTGACTTGGGTTCAGTGTATGGAAACCACCTAGTGCCTCTGTCTCTATTAGCACAAAATCAACTTTTTTTTTTTACCAGATTTCTAAGCAAGTTTCTTTCTTTGTTTATGATCTATTTTCTACAACTAGAATAGAAGTTACTCAAGAATGACAAACTTGTCATTTTAACCATTATATGTTGTACCTAGAAGTAGAATAAAAGTATTTGACTTAGTCCATTCAGGCTACTGTAACACCGTACCACACACTGGGTGGCTTATAAAACCACAGAATTTTATTTCTCGTAGTTCTGGTAGCTGGGAAGTCCAAGATCAAGGCCCTGGCATGGTTGCATTCTGGTGAATGCCCTCTTGCATGGCTGCAGACTATCAACCTGTGTGTCCTCATGTGCAGGCAAAGCCAGGGACCTCTTCAAGGGTCTGTCTTCTAAGAGCACTACTCCCAATCATCAGAGTTCTGCCCTCATGACTTAGTCACCTCCCACAGGCCCACCTCCTAACACCATCACCTTGGGGGTGATGCTGCACTGGAATTACACTCAGTAACTGGTTAATCAATCTGTACTGAATTAATGAATGTGTGGCAATAAAAGAAATGAATGTCAGTAACAATAAATCAACTTCATTGTTGAATTGGGACCGAAATATTATTACAATAGTGCTTCTCAGCACTAAGTGTCTAAGACAAAGGGTGATATTACAATATAGTTAAAACAGAGAACCCCTACAAAAAAATTATACTCTTAACGTCTTTAATGTTTAAAAGGCTTAGTTATGAGGCAGTTCTCTGTTGTGTAATGGAGTCAAGAAGTCGAAGAACCTAGGTTCAAAATAGAGCTCTAACATGTATTAATTGTGTACTTTTCAATAAATGACTGAATCCCATTCGTAAATCGCAATAATAATAGTATCTGACATTTAGATCTGTTATGAGACTAATATGTCGTTAGAAAATAAAGCCCTTAACTCAGTGCTTAGCATATAATACTTTAAAAGAATTGTTATTAGTGTTTGAAACTCTAACTTTCAATTATATCCAATTACTTTATAAAATCCTGTTTGAGAAACAAAAGAGAATTTACGTATTCAGTCACTTGCTCTTAACCTTTTTTTATGGCTAAAAGAAGTTTTTTTGTTGCTATTTCTAAGAGAGTGATTTGCATATTTTTGGTTAATTCCTCTGTATTGGGCACTGCTAAATTACTAAATGCAAACTGTTCCATTTATAATTTTAATTTTAGTAGTACTAATATATATGAATAATTGCATAAAACTGCTAATCCAAGTCATAGAAAGCCGCATTATTGCAGCTGGTATTTAGACATGTTTATTATAACTTTTTTTTTAAGATTTTCATTCAGCCTTCTGCTTATCTGAGCAGAATATAGCTATGCATAGTTACCCAGCATACCAAAGGAATCTTAGAAAGGAGAAAACAAACAAAACTTTATTTGTTTAATGTGTTAACAGACTTATCAAAACTATCTGACCAAGATTAATTCTAACTAAAGCAACCCAAGGCAGTAACATTCATGACTTGTTTCAAGGATCTAGCAATTAGTCAATTCTATTAGTTCATTAAGTACATTTATTCACTGTATTCTTTTATTGGATAATGAAGGAAAATTATTAATTTAATTTCTGAATCAATATTTCCCAATTCTATCAGATTAGTTTTCAAATTTCAGAATAGTTTCTAATGTTTGTTTGAAGTTTTATTTGTAATTTTATTTTTTTCATATATGGTTCTAAATGTGTTCAAACTTACTAATTAACAAAAATAAAAGGACTATGCTAATTCATCATCACTGTCACAGCTGGTCCTTTACTGGTAGCATTCCTGTCAAACTTACTAATGGCCCATTGAAGGCTTTAAAGGATTCAATAATGGTTAAAAATCTAAATAGGTACATACCATTGGAAAGATCTGTCTTATCAAATACTTTTGGTAATTTTGTTTTCTCTACGATCTCATTATCGGTTCACTTGGAAGTGAAGAGGTCTTAAACTTCCTTATCACATTCTTGTCAATAGGAGAAAATAGAAAGCTTCAGAGACCTTTGGTTCTATGTATTTCTGCCAATCAAGGTAATCCAGGAGATAAATGCAACAATAAGAAAAAACCCTATTCCTTTGTTCACCACTAATTCATCACACTTTTCACAGCTGGATCTCAACTGAAGCAACACAGATTTGACCTTTAAATCTTAGGTTGGCTGCATTTGATCCTACCTCCCACAGGTATAACTTCATGGAATTCAGTACTTCCGTTGCCCTTTTTCCATAATTTGACTTTGATTTACCTTTTAACCATCAGCAGTCAACATTAACACACTAAAAGATAGGTGTGAAAATCAAGTGGTGTGCTTTATCAGGCTTGTAATCATATATATCTATCCAATGCCATTCTATTAACTTTAAAGCAAAACTACACTTTGATTGTATTGATTTAATAACAAGAAATTTACACGATTAGTTATCTCGTTATAACTACTTTTTCTCCCTTGGGATTTTGAGATTGAGGTACATTTACAGGCAAAACAATATAGAGTCATTGATGAGATCAAAAATATAGCAGTGATTCAGGTACAGTATTGAGTTATTCTTATGATTTCACATAAAACAATTTTATTGATATATTTCTTTATTTTTTCCACCTCCCACAGACACGTGGTGCATTCAAAAGCTGCACTGAAAGTTAATGCAAGAAGGTTTACTGAACAATAAAAACTTAAATACGTAAAGACCAATTTTTCCTAATTGTTTCTTTTACACTTGTATAAACCTACCTGACCCTCCAGTAATTTTTTTACTTCTAAGCAACTGAAAGTTAATGAACCACAAATTACACTGAGGAAGAGAATTGGCTTTTTACAAGGAGCTGGAATGTGTTGAACGTGGTGAGAGATCATTAACAAATCTGTCAATTAGCCTGGAAGGTATTTTGACTTTTATGTCTTCTGTTTGCTTGCTCAATATATCAAATGAATTCCCTTCATTTGCTTTAGTATTATTTCTAATAATAACAATATCCAAACAGCCTTTTTCTCAATCTGTAATTTATCTTTAATGACAGTCTTCTCTCTGAAGTTTCGGAGACCTATTTTCAGACTCACAGTGTGATTGTTATACCTGTAATACTACTTCATGGCCCTTAGTCCAGTAATCTGGGGAGAATATAGCTATTCTTCCATAAGTTCTTTTATCAGTTTATACTAGTAAACTAATCCATATTTGAACCAGGGCCCTGACCATACCATATCTTAAAGGAAGAGTGAGACATTAAAGCATTTCCTCAAACTTTCAAAAGCATTTTACTGATAAGACTCTTCTAGTATCTAATAAGATTATCTCTTCATTAGTGACATAGTAGTTTATTAATATTTATAATCATTCATAGTCTTAATAATTTTTCCCAAGTGCAAACAGAAGAAAGTCTACTAATACCGTCTACTACTTTTTAAGCCAATGGTTTTGAAAGCTTGGTAAACCTGAAAGCCTAAATTCAAAACAAACATAATAGAGAGGCTTTAAAATTTTTTTTAAAAAAGGAAAAGAAAGCAAAGATAAAATGCTAAGATGGAAAAGAACCATCTTTTCATTTGTTTAACTTTCAGGGCTCAAGAATTGAAAACAAGCAAAAATAATCACAATATAGACTATCATGAACTAGCACCTAAAATTTGATTGTCCCCTCTTTGGAGAAGTAGTTATAATTTGAAGTACCATAGGTAAAGACGATTTTAAGGAGACTTACAATTATTATTTTTTTAATTCTAAAATTGCCTTAACTGCTTTCTAGCAGGTTTCAGGTGTAGGAATAATATTTAAGAAAGTAAAAGTGTAGCTACTTTACAATATAAAAGAAGATAGTGCTTAGGATCAGAAGTCTACCAGGGAACCAACCCAAGGTGACTGTAGGGGTATTTTATTATACTTAATGTTCCCAATATCCAGTATATACTTCACTATTATAACACCCAGGGAATGACACTCTAATGTTTTATAAATTCAGTTGGGAGAATTATACAGAAAACAGTTTATTGGCCAAATTGAGACCTATAACAATTATTAAATCACAGAGATATGTGTGCTCTATGTAGTAATAGATATTTTAGAAAAGACAGTTTTTGTTTTGTTGTTTTGTTTACTATAAAGTAGTCCACTGATGAGTAGAGCAGAGAAAAATTAAGCTGCCAAATACTTGTTTTATAAATAATCCTTTAATGGCTATGCATTCTTCTACCAGTATTTTGAGAATTCCATTTGCTTGTAATATGGTAATTAAAAACAAAACATACTCTATAAAAATATACTCTTCTTCTTTGAAGACTTTAAAAATAATTGCCAGAGAGAGCAATGCTACTGCAGAGTTTAATACTTATTTTTTGAATTTGAATTGACATTGTTGGGGTTGGTGAAGTATTCTATTTGTCTAAGTAATTCATGCTATATGAAATTTCAATTAGTAAATAAATTATTTTCAGAAATCGAAACAAATTATGTTCCCTTTTCTATTCTATTTTTCCCCACAAGTAGACAATTAGTCATCAAACAAAAAGCTATTGTCAAAAAAAAAGATGTTTATATGATAATAGATCACAGTAGTTAAACTGAGTGAGCAAAATTCAGGCTTCAAATACTCAGAAATCCAACTTTGCTAATACACAATTGAAATTTACTTACTTTTAATAAAAGTACCTTTGTAGAGAACTACAGATGATGGTAGATCTGATAGGAAACTGAACTCTTACATTGGGGAAGGATTTAATCAAGAAATGATTTTCTGAGGCAGTGAGGTTTACACTGTGATCTATCAGAATATTAGAATTCAGATCCTCAAGGGAGAAAAGATTTTCAGCCAAAAGACTCAGATAAAGCTACTGATATGAAAAACAAAAACAAACAATAAACATCAAAAAAAAATCAGAGTGACTATGAATAATAGCCAAGAGATTATTGAGAAATGAGGGAAGGGTTCATATCACTGAGAGCAATTTAAGCCATTTTAAGGATTTTAATTTGATAAAAAGATCATGGTAAGTTAGGAGAAGTGAGACAAGATAAATTCCAGTATTTCAATGACTTAACACAAATATTATTTTTCTCTGCTATCAGAATCCTATATGTGGTTGGTAGGTATTAGGGCATTGTGTTAGGAGTGAGGAGAAAGTGGAGGTAGCAGGTCTGCTCCCTAAAGTCATTAAGGAACTCAGTCTCCTTCCATTCCATAACTGCCTCATTGTACTTGTAACTCCAAATGTTGCCATAGGCATCAGTTTCCAGTCAACAAATGAGGGAAAAGAGAGTGCCTAGAGATTTTTGCAGGACATTCTATGGGCCAGTGTATATTTTTGCCCACTTTGTTTTCCAGAACTCAATTACTTGGTCCTACCTAACACTAAAGGCAAAGCTGAGAATTTATAGGTTACTGTGTTTCCAGGGTATAGGAGAAAAATAAGTTTGGTGGACATAGCATTCTTTGTGAGGACTGAAACCATCTACCCTGCATTCAGTCTGGACACTAAGAACAGAAACCATACTTACTGTCTACATTAACATGGCTTTGATAGTCCAGTATATTCACTAACATTATTTTTCCAGGAGTCTCTTGCTTAGTAAATGGTTTGCTTTTTTTTATAGGAACTTTCTAAAAAATACATCAATTCTTCAATGGGAAGCATTAAGAGAAACTTGTGTCCTTTAAGATTCTTTGAATCTCTCACCCCAAATCCTCACTTTGTTGTTTCCACCAATTCTGTACTATTTAAAAGTGATTCTTACCAATTCCCAATCTATTTTCTGCATGAAAAATCCACCTTAAACCAAACTTCCAACTCTTAATTAGCTCTTATCTTACTTTTTGTCTTCTAGGATATTTTCATAGCTCTAAAGAGGTAGTGTTCTCTCCCCTACTGCAGCAAGAATAAAGTCTGCCTTGTGTTATCAATGGTTTGTGTTGGTATTATTTGAAGGAGATAGCATTCAGCATTTGTTAAATTAAAGTATGTGTACATGTATGTATTTATTTACTTTTTTATTTATAATATAGAATGATGTGGTCTGACTTCTATTTGCTGTGAAGCCCTTAGAGTTTATTTTTTTATAATTTTACTGATTTGCACATAATTATATAATCTATAATAACTATATATAGTTATATATATATAGTTATATTATATATATTATATATATACTATATATATATAGTTATATTATATATATTATTATAGTTATCTCCAAACTCTAGGAGATTGTAACTAAATCTTGGGGAGTTACATCCAGCAGGTTGATCTATAATGTTAAGCAACAGGCATTGTATAGTCAAAACATTAAGTTGTAGGGGAAGAAAATGTATTTTCAGATTATGCTAAATCTGACAAATGTTCCCATTTCATAAAAATTCAATGTAGACAAGTAAAGACATTTTATAATTCAAGTGAATTTCAGAACTGAGGTAGAACTCAAAAACCAAACAAAACCAAACAAGTAAAATCCCAGAGACACAGCATAAGTAAATAGAATATATTCCTTGAGAAAGTTTCCTGGGAAATTACACTTGAAGAAGGGCACCTACTGAAGAGCAATGAGCTATTTTACAAGTAGATCTCTATAGTAGTTGTATAGCAAGGACACCTAAAAGTATAGAAACAATACTGTTGATGACTCTAGGTTAAATTCCCAACTTTGAGCAGGGGTAGAGGTGGAGGCTTAGGATTACTTTACAGGTACTTCTTCAAAGAATTGGCCATTCTCTACAAACCATCAAAAGCAAGCATGTTGACCATTATTTAGATCTAACTATATGCTGTCTGTGAGAGATTCACTTTTTTTTATTTTTATTTTTTTTGAGAGACTCACTTTAGTTCTGAGGATACACATAGGTTGAAAGTGAAATGATGAACAAAGATATCCCATGAGAATAGAAACCAAAACAGAGCAGGAGTGGTTATACGAATATGAGACAAAGTAAACATTATATAATGTCTTACAGGAGACAAAGAAGGACATTATATAATGGCAAAAGTGTCAATTTATCAAAAATATATAAATTATATATGCATATATATGCACCAAACATCAAAGCTTCTAAATATATAAAGCAAATATTGACAGAATTGAAGGAAAAAATAGGCAGATCTATAATAACAGTAGGAGATTTCAATACCTGACTTTAAATAATAGAACAACCAGACAGAAGATCAATAAGGAAATAGAGGACTTAACACTATAGATCAATTGAACATAACACACCTATATAAAATACTACACACAACCAACAGAATACACATTCTTCTCAAATGCACATGGAGCATTCTACAGGCCAGGTCACATGTTATGCCACAAAAGAAATATTAATAAACTTACTAAAAATTTAAAATTTAAAAATCAGATTAAAATCACATACAATATCTTTTCCAATCATATTGTAAAGAAACTAGAAATCAATAGCTAAAGGAAAACTGATAAAACCACAAATGTGTGGAAATTAAACAATGTGCTCTTATGCAATCAATGGGTCAAACAGGAAATCACAAAGGAAATAAGGAAATATGAGACAAATAAAAATAACATAACATACCAAAATTAACAGAATACAGTAAAAACGTGCCAAAAGGGAAATTTATAGCTGTAACTGCTCACATTAAAAACAAGAAAGATTTCATATCAACAACGTAACTTTACACCTCAAGGAATTAGAAAAGGAACAAACTAAACCCAGAGCTAGCAGAAGGAAGGACATAATAAAGATTAGAGCAGAGATAAATGAAATGGAGAATAGAAAAATAAAGAAAATCAATGAAACGCAGAGTTGGTTCTTGGAAAAGATCAATAAAATCGACATAGTTAAGCTAATTGAACATTATATATATATATATATATATATATATATATACCCTGTTGTTTGGGATATAGGATTTAGAAGCATTGCATTTCTCCAAAAACACTCATTTGCTGTTGGCTCTGAATTTAGTGGAATTGTTTATCATCTTTTCTCTTACAATTATTAGGTCTACAAATTTAAATATTTTTATACTGTAAAAATGTATTTTTACTCTGGTCTTTCTCAAATCACCAGTTAAAATGCAAAGATAATAAAATATTTCAGTGAAATAAAAACAGTATCTAAGTTTGAATTCCACCTGAAACAGGACATGAAACAAAAACTTAGTGCTCAGTAGCTTTGCAGGAGCTGATTGACCTTAGGAAATGGAATTGGGGCACTGAAGTGAGACTGGAAAAGGAGGATCACCAGGAAAGGGTGCCTTAATGAATCGGTTACTGCTGAGGGCAACTGGGGCTCAATCCTGCTGGACCCTTCTAAGGAAATGAGTAGAATGCACATCAGAATTTTCCCACCAGTTTATGGGAAGGCTGCAGTATTTATCCACAGTTCCCGTGCCCCATAAAGGAAGGGTCGTCCTGAGGAACATTAACTCACCCACACTTTTTGTTGCACCTATATATGATTAAGTGGCCTACTACAGTTTTTTGTTTGTTTGTTTTCCCAACTACTGTTTTGAGGAAAGCAAACTAAGGTATCTGGAGGTGTGCGCTTGATTGTTTGAGGTGGACATTGGCAACAATGCACTGAAATTGTCCACTATGAGACTGCTGCAAATAGGTGACAACCAGGATATGCATTGTGTGCCAAACATTATCTGCTATAGTCCATCCTTTGCAGCACTCAGATCTAGTCTTGCTGTCCACAATTCTTCTCCATCGGTGCCTCTTCCAAGTGGTGGATGGTCACAATGTCAGAAAACTTAAATACTTAGTTATCTTTAACAAGAGAGTTCATCACTATACTTCAAATTAGAATCCATGTTGACATTGAAAATTTATTTATTTATTTGAGAGAGTGAGAGAATGAGAGAGAGAGCACGAGCAGAGGAAGGAGCAGAGGGAGAGGGAGAAGCAGACTCCCCGCTGAGCAGCGAGCCCAACACAGGGTTCGATCCCAGGACCCAGAGATCATGATCTGAGTCCAAGGCAGACACTTAACCAACTGAGACACCAGGCATCCCTCTATTACAGTATTATATAAAGTATATGTTTCTTTAGTAGAAGATTAGAAAATGGCAATATAGCTTTGGCAAATTTAATTAAAGCTTTTAAGATGATTTAGAAAATTGACAGATTAAAAATAAATAATTTATCCCTTAAACATGTTTATTGTGTGGATAGAATGAATTACAATAACTTTAGTGCGAATATTTATCTCATTTTTTCTTTCCTCATATTAAAAGACAAAACAAAGCAAAACATGGATAAGCTAAAACTAACCTAAAATTCCAAGTGACTCTCTTTTGAGGAATCATGATTTCCTGGCACATAGAAACAGATATTAAAACATTTCTGTAGTATGCATAAAATTGTGTTATTATTCAATATTAATTTGAGACTTGTTAACTTCTCATTTATACTTCACCTACATTACAAGCTGATGTGAAGCTATTATTGCTGAAATGAGAGTTTTTAAAAAATACAAGGACTTTTTCCATTTATGTTTTAATTTCAAGTATTTCACACCAACTGAAATAATTCCAATCTCAGTATCACTTAAAGTGTTCTATATATATATATATATATAACTTTATCTACAAATAAAATTCGGAAGAAAGATGCGATGGTTAAGAAGAAATTTTTAGTTATGTGATTAACGGAGGTTGAGCCAAAGTTTTCCTTTCTTCACTCAGTAAATCTGTATCTTTTCAACAGAAAAGCAGGTATAGCCTATATTGTCTGAATTAGAATCCCAAGTCAGTAACAAATGAGAAAACAACAATGGTAATCAAAAGAGCAAAAATAAAATCAAATCACTTAGAAAATAAAAACAACTCTTCTAGGTATTCTTGAGTGAAAGAAAAATCAAATGTTATTGTTATAGTCAAATAAAAGGTAACAACAAAACAAAATGAATGAAACCAACTGTATATTAGAGAAAAAAATCTATAACATTGAATGTTCAAGAAAAAAATAAGTAATTCAATGCATTTTGCTAAAAATAAAAAAGGAAATAGCAAATATAAAATATGAAAGAATTTGTTACAAAAAGCAAAAATTCTATTCAGTAAAAATGCAAAATGTGTATATTTGGTATTTGAAGGTACAAATACAAAATGCAAGAATACATCAAAAGAGAAAATAAATATAGAATATAATGTTAAAGATGCTACTGCGAGAGACTATTATTTAAATATATGACAATGAAAACACTTAATTCTTTAGTAATAATTTTAAAATCTTGAAATAATTTTTTTGGTCAATGTCAATTGAACCAAGAGGTAAAATTAACTGAATTACATGTACATGTTCAAAAGTTGACAATTTTTCAAAAAGCTAACCTCTAGGTAGATATTGGTCTCAGGTAGTTTCATAAGCAAATTTGTCAAGAAACGGATCACAAACCAGTAACTATCATTCTTCTTAGCTTTGAAACTACTAGACAATGTAAATGGTGAAAGAATCAAGCATGCCCGCTAGTACTAATTTTTTTGACATTCTTTATCACCTATAAAAAAGAAATGATATAGAAGAGGTAAATAGGATTTTACTGTGAGAACCAAGAAAATTAATTTTAAAATGTTTGTAATTAAGAATATTCAACAAAGCATCTACTTATGAAAGAAAATGGCTGAAAGAATACTTTAATACATTGGTAGGGAGATGATAAATTTAACACTATTATTTTTTTTAATAACACTATTCTTTAAACTAATTTTATAATACACATCAACAAACTTAAATTGCACATATCTCTTGAACTGTCAGTCTTCCAGCAACTTATACTAATGAAATAATGAGATAATTGTGCTAAAATTTATGCACCCATATGCTTATTAGAGCTTGGTGTACAATAGCAAAACATGAAAAATTTATTTAATGTTTAACAGTAATGCATTAATAATATGAAACATTACATAATTTTATATGCAGTCATTTCAACTTAGGCTTCAATAAATAACTGTAGAAGATGGAAATGTATATTTTTTTGCATACCTAGTAGTACATGCTACACTAAAGGATTTACAATATGCTTATTACACTGTTTGGAAACATGTACACCAAAATTGTAGATGACTGTCTTTTGTAGGATCATTTATTTTTTTCTTCCACCTTGTTAGCATATTTAAATAAGTAAAAGAAAGATAGAAATTGCTTTTTATTATGGAGTAGAGGAAATCAAAACTGATGTAGATATAACCCACTCAACTGATGTAGTATAGAGTGCATTGGAGTGTTAGAATGATACAAAACTCAGTACTTCCTGAACATAAATACCATTCATGGAATAAAAGTCACATCCGCCTGCATTTTGCATAGCACAATAAAAGCAAACTGCTTCTTTGAAAATGCAGTTATATTAATAGGTGACCTTTGAAAATTGCTAGATAGAAATACTAAATGTTTTCTGCAATTAGTACTAAGCAACTATATATGAAGACTATTTTAACATGACTATTTACAAGACTATTTACATTTATTTTATTATGATAATCATGAGACACAGACAAGGTCAATAAATCCTAAATGAGAGTGGGAGAGACACTTTTCTCATAGTTTTACTTGTATAGTTGGTGAGCAGGCTGTGGAAACTATTAATATTACAGTAACACTATAGCTTTTTTTGTCTATGTAGCTATTGTCAACAGGTTTTAAAGAGTTTTCATATTTCCTATACAGTTTTCTGTATTAGGTTTCTATTCTCTCAATGTATTCATTGCTATTATCAAGTACCAAAAATAGATTTTTGTAGCCAAAATTATTTTATCAGGGCCTAGATGGAGGCTGCTCCATCCAATTGACTGTTTGACATTAATTCAACACTAATTTTAATGAATAGTTTTGAGCACCTACTATGTGCCATTTATGTCTCCATAACACTCAACATGCCCCCAAAATGAACTCATGATCTTCCCCCATAAAAGGGGATCTTTTATCAAACACTAACAATGAACAAATCAAGAAACAGTTTCAGGAACCTTGTACCAGTACCTAAACACCATGTTCTTGGATTTATTTGCCTTTCTTCAATCCCAGGGTCATTGTCATGGTCCCAGCCTAAATCTCTGTCCTTTGTTTTCTAGACTA
Organism: Zalophus californianus; assembly: GCF_009762305.2. NCBI lineage: Eukaryota > Metazoa > Chordata > Mammalia > Carnivora > Otariidae > Zalophus > Zalophus californianus. The sequence goes on along the minus strand of NC_045598.1, from coordinate 67,045,913 downwards.
CTGATGCGTCTTCCTACTAGTTTTCCCTTCTTTCCCTGTTGCTTTTCTCTCAGCTATTTCTTACATTGTCCTTATATTCAAAAGAAAGATACAATTATGTGTCTCTACCTCTTGTCTCAAAATTCTAGAATGGCTTTCTCTTTATCATATAAATACAAAAATGTTAACAAGGCCCTTTAGAGCCTGCTTGCATTTTCCAGACAGATCTCACTTCACTTGTCTCATTCTCTGAGATCCAGGCCTTTTTTCTTGTTTTTTGAAGGCATCACTGTCCTTTCAGACATACCTGGTATCAGCTCATATAGTTAAGTTGTACCTTTACTTCCTAACACTTACCAAAATTTATATTGATACATTTTTAGTATATTTATCAAATGTCTATTTTTCACATTAGACAATAAGCTGCTTGAGGGTAAAACAAATGTGCATTTTTACTCAGTGATATTCTAAGCACATACTCCATCCATAGCACTTACTAAGCATGCTATATTTGCTGTTACTTATTGAAGCTACACACACACACACACACACACACACACACACACATTTTTATAGCAGTATTTTTTTCCATTGGTATATAATTCACACACCACAAATTTCACCCCATTAAAGTGTACAATTCAGTGATTTTTAATATATTCACAAAGTTCTGACACTGTCATCACTATCTAATTTCAGGACATTTTTACCACTTCCAAAAGAAACTAATAGTCGCTAACAGTCACTCCCCATTGTCCCTTCTCTGTAGCCCCTGGAAAATAATTCATTTTACCTCTATGGATTTGTCCACTTTGGACATTTCAGAGAGTAGAATACTGCATATGGCCTTTCTGTTTGGCTTCTTTCACTTAGTATCATGTTGCCAGTGTCCATCCACATTGCAACATTATCAATACTTCATTCCTGTTTATAGATAAATATTTCATTGTATGGCCATACCACAGTCCGTTTATTCTTTTATCAACGGGTGGGCAATATGGGCTGTTTCTAATTTTTAGCAATTCTGAAAAATTCAGTCCGCACAAATGTACACATTTGTTTGTGTAGAATTTTTCATTTCTTTTGGGTACCTAGGTAGGAGTATTATTTCCAGGTCATATGATAACGGAACTTTTAATTTTTTGAGCAATTGTCAAACAGTTTTCCAAAGCAGCATTTACATTCCCACCAGTGATGTATGCGGCTTCTATTTCTCTACATCCTTGGCCACATCCTTATCTTTTGTTTATTATAGTCACCCTAGTGGGCATGAAATGGTATCTCATTGTGATTTTGATTTGCATTTTCCTAAAGACTAATTATACTGAGATTTTTCCACATGCCTATTGGTCATTTGTTTTCTTTGGAAAAATGTCTATTCAGATCCTTTGTCAATTTTTTAATTGAGTGACTTGTCTTTTTATTATTGAATTGTAACGGTCCTTCATGTAGTCTCAATGCCAGTCCCTTATCAGACATGTTTCTTCTATTCTATGATCATTTTCTCATTTTTTTCAGAATAGGATCCCCTGAAACACAGAAGGTTTTAATACTGATCAAGTACAATTTATTTGTTTTGTTTTCCTTTTGTTGTGTGTGCTCTGGATACATTGCTTATTCTAAAATTGCAGAGATCTATGTCCATGTTCTCTTCTAAAAGTTTTATAAAGGTTTTAGTTGTTACATTTAGATATTTAATCTATTTTGAGTTAATTTTTTTGTGTGAGGTCCAGCTGCCCTGGCACTACTTGTTGAAAAGACTACTGTCCCCGTTTGTCTTGGCACTCTTGTTAAAAATCTTTTTTTTTCCTTTTTAAAAAATCATGATTTTATTAATCATTTCTAAAAGCTGTAGCTGATTCTTTTTCACATTTGCCTCATCTGCTTGATAGTATATCACTCTTCTTTAATATTTTCAAAGAAGTTCTTTTATGATCATTGTTTTTTTTATTATTAACATATAATGTATTATTTGTTTCAGGGGTACAGGTCTGTGACTCATCAGTCCTACACAATTCACAGCGCTCACCACAACATAAGGACCTACTTCTGGTCTCTGAATTTTATTACATTGGTATATACATCCATTCTTATGCCAGTAACTACAATGTCTTGATTACTATATGTTCATAATAAATATAGAAATTAGAAAGTATGAATCCTTGAACTTTACTTTTCTTCAAGTTTGTTTTGGCTAGCCTGGGTCCCTTGTATTTCCTTATAAGTGTTAGAATTAGTTTGCCAGTTCCTGCCAAACAGTGGTTGACATTTTGATAAAGATTGTGTTGAATCTATAGATCAATTTGAGGAGTATTAATATTTTAATAATAGTAAGTTTTCTAATCCATGAACACCAAATATCTTTTTTTAGGTAGGTTTTCTTTAATTTCTTTTTCAGTAATGTTTGATAGCTTTCAGTATATAATACACTTCTTTTGTCAAACTTATTCCTAATTATTTTACTCTGTTTAATGAAATCATAAGTAAAATTGCTTTTCTTAATGTGGTTTTTGATTGTTCATGGTTAGTGTATTAGAAATATAACTAATTTTTTAAATATCTTGTACCCTATAACCTTGCTGAACTAGTTTATTACCTCTTATAATTTTTTGGTGGATTTATGAATATTTTATATTCGTAAGATCACGGCATCTATAAGTAGAGATACTTTTTCCTTTCCAATCTGATGCCTTCTATATATTTTTCTTGCCTGATCACCCCTGTTAGAACCTCCAGCACAAGGTTGAATGTAAGTGACCAGAGTGTATATCTTTGCTTTGTTCCTTACCTTAGTGGGAAATTTCAGTTTTTCACCACTGAGTATGATGTTAATTCTGGGTTTTTCATACATGCCTTTATAAGGTTGAAGAAGTTCCTTCCTGTTGCTATTTTGGTGAGTGTTTTTATATATACTTGCATTGCTTCTACCCTCCTTTATACTACTGTTTTCATAAATCACATCTTAAACATTATATGTTGAGTCCATATTTGTAATTATTGTTTTATGCAGTTATCTTTTAAATCATATATTTAAAAAGTTTAAAATAAATAAATATATTTGTATACTGTTTTTTATATGTCTCCTGTAGTTACATTTACTGGGGCTCTTTAATTTTTATGTGAATTAGATTACTGTCTAGTGGTCTTTTATTTCATCCTGAGGGATTTCCTTCAATATTTTTTGTAGGGTAGGTCTGCTAGTGAAAAATACTCAGTTTTTATTTATCAAAAACATTTTAATTCATCCTTCATTTTTGATGAAAGGTTTTGTTGGATATAGTATTTTTGGTTGATAGTCTTTCTTTTAACATTTTGAATATGCTGTCCTACCGCCCTCTGGCCTACTTTGTTTCTGATTAGAAATCAGCTGTTAATTTATTGATGATCTCTTGTATATAATGAGTTGCTTCTCTCTTGCAGCTTCCAAGATGTAACATTTGTCTTTTGCTTTTGGCAGTATGATTAGGATGTGCCTAGATGTGGATTTTTGTTTGTTTGTTGTTTGTTTGTTTGTTTCTAGTTTATTCAGCTTCTTGGATTTATAGATTGTTTTTCATCAAATTTTGAAGTATTTCTTCAGATATATTTTATGTCCCTTTCTCTCTTTCCTTTCCTTCTGAGACTCCCATTATATGTAACTTGGTATGCTTGATGTTGTTTTGCAGGTCTCTAGGCTCTGTTCACTTTTTTTTCTTTTTTTTTTAGTTCTGTTCCAAAGACTGGGTAATCATAATTGACCTATCTTCAAGTTTGTGCTTCTTTCTTCTGCCAGCTTAAATCTGTTGAGCCCCTCTAGTAAATTTTCATTTTAATTTTTGTACTTGTCAACTCCAGAATTTTTACTTAGTTATTATCTTAGAAAAAACACACACACACACAAAAAAGCCTTCTCTTTTACTGATATTCTCTATGTGGTGAGACATCATTTCATATTTTTCTTTGGTTATTTTTACATGGTTTACTTTAGTTTTTTGGATGTATTTAAAATAGATTATTTAAAACTTTTGTTTACTATAACCATTGACTGGGCTTTCTCAGGGACATGTTCTGTTGACTTTTTTTTTTCCTGCAATGTCTGTGCCCTACTTTATGTGCACGCACACACGTGTATGTGTGTTTTAATCTGGACATTTTAAATAATGTGGCAACTCTGGAAATCAGGTCCACCCCTTTATTCAGGGACTGTTGTTGTTGCTGTTGTCACTTTTGTTTATTTAGTGACTTTACTGAAAAAGTTCTGTAAAGTCTGTATTCACTATAATGTATGACCATTGAAGAATCTGTTTGATTAACTTAGTAGTCAGCTGATTATTAGAGAGATTTACTTAAGTGATTGAAAGCAATATAGTCTCCTAGTTTTTGTCAAGGGGCTCTATGCTCCATGTGTGTGTTGGGCATGCCTTCAACATTCAGGCAGGAGTTTACAACTCTGCCTTAATCTTCATTATCTGCTTGCATAGAGCCCTAAGGTCAGCCAGAGGTGAGAACACAGGATCTTCTCAGTTCTTTCCTGGGAATGCACAGAGCTATATGAATAAATGTGGTCTCTAAGATTCCCAGGAATATGTCAGACCTTTTCAAATCCCCCTATGGATATCTTACTCCCCAGCTTTCCCTTTTAAGTTTTTGGTCACCTTTTTGTTGGCCTTAATTCTAAGCACAACCTTGGGTATGTGTGATGTTAAACAATTGCTGCTGATCGTATTTGACAATTGCCCCCAAGGAAAAGGCTGATTTCACTGAGAAGGCTCTGAGTCAGGTCAAATAAAGGCAGGCCTTATGATTTAGGTTTTCCAGGGAATTTCCAGAGAGGTCAAAAATGACAATTTTCTGAGAATGATGCTTAGAGGGTAACATATCTGTTTTGTGTTCATCGGTGGCAGCTAGGCTAGTTAATAATTCTGTGGAGCTAGAAAGAGGAATAAAAATAGGACAAGTTAAAGTGCCACAAAGCTCACTATTTTAAACAAGATAAAGCCACTTTTCTTAAATGTTCCCTGGAATGTTGCATGTCTTAACTTAATTTCTAGAGTTCTGAAAAGTTGATTTTGACAATTGTTGTCATTGCTTTCAATGCTTCTATGGAAGAAGGGTTTTGGAGTTCTTGGAGATTTTTATTCTATAGTTCCCACTCATATCACTCCTAACAGTGGTTCCTAATCTTTGTTGAATCACCAGCTTTTGGAGGAATCTAATAGATATTATCTTCCGAATATGGAAAGTATTACATTTCCTTATACCTGTAAATCAATTACTGGCTGATGATGCTGATGCTGATAAGTATTTATTGGGCACTTACTATTGTTTACTGTTAGTCATTGTTTAACACTTTACATATATTAAGTCATTTAATTTCTTATCAATCTTATTTTCAAGTTGACACAATGGAAGCACAAAGAGATAAAGCAACATAAAGAAGTTTGAAATGTATATTCCAGTGTATCTCAATAAATACATATTGAATGAAAACATTTCAGAAAATTTACATAGAATATTCAAAGGGTTAAAGATTCTCTGGAGCCTATTAAGGGACGAAATATTGAGTAGCACTGAATTACAAATGCTATTTTACCAAAGATTTCTATCATTTTTGCTGAATATTAAACATCAATGGGGTTAGGCAGCAGATGCATAATCTTATGTTAATGTGTACCAGAAAAAAAGTTTTTAGTGAGGACTTACTGTGTCAGACACAAAACTATGTTTTAGACATCAAGCACTGAACAAAACTGACATACTAATGAAAACATAATGCAAATTTTTGAACTTTCAAGGTCACTCTGCATATTGATAGAGTGAAAATTTGAACTTAAGTACATTTGAGTCAACATGTCTTGTTCTGTGCTGCACCTAAGGTCTTAACCATTTTTTGAGTTAATGATTATGTCAATAATGCTACATGTCAACACCCATTTCTCGGTATAGAAACCGTTATGTCTACAATGACAGAAGAAACTCAATGCTTTTAAAAGATAAATAAACTGTGTGGCTCAATCGGTTAGGCATCTGCCTTCGGCTCGGGTCATGATCCCAAGGGTCCTGGGATTGGGCCCCGCATTGGGCTCCCTGCTCAACAGAGACCTGCTTCTGCCTGCTGCTCTGTCTACTTGTGCTCTCTCTCTGTCTCTCTGTCAAATAAATAAATAAAATCTTAAAAAAAAAAAAGATAAGTAAAATGTTCAGTAAATTTTTAAAGATATTTTCTATTTCTTTAAGTCAAGAGAGAAATTCAGTACTGATTAAGTAAACTCATCTAATTATAACTCTAGGCCAGAGTCCAGGAAAGACTGCACTGATTCCATCTGTCCCCTCACCACTTTCTACACTATCCCTCACCTCTTCAGCTGCTTCAAACATACTTCAAGAATGTAGATCTAAAATCATATCGTGGTTATGTGCACTAATTTAAAGAAGTTAATAATATTTCCATATCCTGATAGTTCAGACTATAACATGGGCAGAGAAAATACAAATTACATATATATATATATATATATATATATATAGAATACCTACTTTTCAAACTTCACACTTTCTTTTTTTATTATTTATAAAAGTTGCTTTTCCTTTTATTTCAATTAGCTTGTTTTTTTGTATTAGTTTTACTTTTTAAACATAAATTAATTGGGAAATACTCTTAAATTTTATACTAAGTCCCTTGACTCCGTAAATCTTGGATTTATCATATTTTATTGTACCAGTCACAGAACATTGCAGTTAATTATGTTCATTGCACTATCCTTGGCAAATCTTAACTTCAAAACTTCTAGCATTTACTTACAGGAAACACAGAGCTATTATAGTTTAGGAACTATAATAGGCAATCACCTGTTTGGGTTCCACAGTACATTGAAATCACATTGTACATATTACAGCTAGGAGCAACATAATATATTTGGTATGTATTTTTCAAATGCTAGAACATATTCATTTGTCTTTCCTAAAAAATGTAATTTATTTTAGCATTTTTAAAAAAACTCACAGAACTTATATTGTTTTGATTTTTTTTTAAATGATGTTTATACATGGAATTCCTATTAGTTATTCCAGTGGATGAACTGGGTAAATATGAGATTCTTGCACATTGTGCAATTTCACCTAAATTCCATTAGAAATATATTAATAAATATATTTACATTTCCCTTTCATGAAAATAAATAAATTATTTTCAATTGCTTCACAACATGGTAACAATTATTCATAGGTGACATGAGGTATTCTTTGTGAGCAGTCCTTTTTTTGATGAATATTAAAGCCTACATTTATGGGCGCCTGGGTGGCTCAGATGCTTAAGCGTCTGCCTTTGGCTCAGGTCATGATCCCAGGGTCCTGGGATCGAGTCCTGCATCGGGCTCCCTGCTCCTTGGGAGCCTGCCTCTCCCTCTGCCTCTCTCTCTGTGTCTCCGATGAATAAATAAATAAAATCTTTAAAAAAAAAGCCTGCATTTATAATAGTTAACTATTTTTAAATAACTATTGTAATGACTTAGGATGGGTATTACCAAGATAACAAGCGCCTGAACTGAAAGAATTAATATTTGGTTTCATTATAGAGAGTGCGGTATTGAGCTCATAAGTACTTTTGTTTCATATCGTCTTCTCAACACAAGCTTAATTATGACATTACAGAATAAATTCGATTGCACACTGTTTATCACTATCTGTGGGCAGCAGAGAGATTTTATTAGAAAAATGTCACCATTTTCCTAGACTGCTACTGATTTAATAATCAAGTTAAATTGCTACATCACAATAATCATACAACACATAAAAAGCTGTGTCACTATAATAACTTTGATGTCTTAATGAATTAGTCTGCCATCCATATCTCATATGGCACCATTATATTTCAATAATATTCTAGTTACATATTAGTAAAATGTATTTTACTGTAAGTAAATGTGGTCATAAAAACTTATTATGTTAGTGATTGAGACGTCCAAGGTTTTTTCCATGGTTAGTCCTCTAATAGGGATTAATTGACTGACACTGTTGACTTCCTATAGGGTTAATGATGACCAATGACTATCGCATTAATAAATCACAGTTTAAATTCCAAAGATAGCTTTCCAGTTCTCATAGATGTGATGCAGTAATATGGATACTCTCTGTGACTTAATCCTTTATAATTTGAGAACTGACAAACTCAACACTTGCTGATGTAACCCTCTGGTTCAAGTATTATTGAATTGCCAGATTTTGCCACTGATGCTCTCTCCATTTGCACATAATTGATTAGTAATAAGTGTGGAAATTGTATTATGACCTAGTTATATATCTCTGTGGACATCTGTGTATTTAGAGAAAATGATAGTTCTAGATAGAATGCATGGAACTAATTTAAAATGTCATTCAAATGGTGCTTTTCAGCTTATAAATGTACTTGTGGGTGAGATGTACCTCATCGGAACTTTTAAAAGCTGTTGTCCTTGCACATGCTTTAAATATTATGGAACATATTGACACTTTGATCTAAACAGCATCTAAAACCACTCGGATGTTTGGAATCATGGGAGTTTTTTGGTTATTTTGTTTTGGGTTTTTTGTTTTGTTTTGTTTTTGCTTACATTTTCTACTTTAATATGTAGTAAGCCTACTGGAAGTCTCTAAACCATATGCCTTAGGTAAAATTCTCGGATTATGATATATGATCCTTGCAGGTAGACTGACTAAATTTGTGAACACAGGTGGTACCCTACACCGTTATTTGTGAATGATTCTTGATAAATTTGTCTAATGGAATTTCATACATAGACATATAAGAAAACCAAAGCATTCATCACTGAAATATTTTTAAAAGTGGTGTTTTGTATAAAGGTTGTTAGATATATGATTGTTTATATGTGTGTAATTTAACTGATTACATGTAAACTAATAAAGTGTTGTGATTTTATTTGAAGATAATTTCACTGAGCTTCCTATGGAGAGGTAGCTTATGCCAAAATCTTTTGGAGAAGTAAGGACTAAAACTAAAATAATGATAGTAAATGAAATCATTTCCACTTTTATATTAGCCAGTGCCTGGATTTTCAGGCATAGAAAGGCCCATGCAATGTGTGAACTATATTCATTTTATTAAATACCTATTCCTTCTCAGGAGTGTGCTCTCAGTTTCTTTTCCTTATACTCATCTAAACATATTTCAAGAACTACAACCTGTGATTGTTCTATTAATTCCAACTCTGTAGTACTTGGTTCTTCAAGATACCCCAGTTTCCTGAGCCATCTTATGAAAAGTGTTCTGAGAGGGATTTACTTATTTTTATTAGTTTTTTTAAAGGAGAATTTCATGGAATGTCAACATAAAGAGCTTCTGAAAAAAAAAAAAACAATAGAAATTATCCTTAATGAAATTCTTCCTTGATAAATACTCACCAAAGGATGACCAACACATTTATTTTTAATGGTACACTCAATTTTAGTATTCATCATTGTCCATTTATTTAAAAGCTATTTCCTGAGTGTTTACAAGTGCTAGGTTCTGTGCTTATTGCTGAGGATATAGAGAAAAGAGGTCCCTGCTGTCTCAGAAGGCCCAGTCTGTCAGGGCATTGCACATAAAACAAATCATAACCTTTCAAGACATTTAATTACAACTGTGATATTTGTTAGGAGCCTGACATGGAAGATGCTATAAAGACATACAAAAGGGAATCTTGCCAGATCTATGGAGAGGGTTCAGAAAGAGACTCCCCTGAAGAAGTTACATTCAAATTTAAATTTGATAAATAATAGTAATTCAGGCAAGAAGAATAAGGAGAGGAGTGTTCCAGGGAGTTGGAACAGTAAATGGAAGTCTTGTCGGAACACTCTCCCACCACATATCAGGAGAAAAACATAGTATATTAAAAATAAACAAGTACTACTTTATGTATTAGTTTAACTTATACAGGAAGATTTTATCATAACTATATATGTACATTGTAATGGCATATAATTTATTCATCTTTAAAATCACAGGATTCCAAGAGTATCTTCAAAGTAACATTTCCCATACAAACACATATTCAATTGTGGGACAATAAATATGTATTACTCGGTGTTCAAAATTCAGAACTTCATTGCAAGTCCCAAGCTCTGTGACTCATAAATGCATCTATTAAAACCAAAACCAAAACCAAAAACACCTTATTCCCTGCACCTGCACCTTGGGATGTCATGTAAGATAGAGTAGGATGAATACTTGACAGCAAGTTAGAAAATTCAGGATCTACTTGCAGTCTTACTGGAACCAGCCTGAACTTCAGTTTCCTTTTGTTTAATAGGGAATAATATTATCTTATCGCGACATTGTGAGAGTCAAATTTGATACTGATATGCATTTTTTTAAAGATTTTATTTATTTGAGAGAAAGAGAGAGAATGAGCACACACAAGAAGTGGGGAGAGGCAGAAGGAGAGGGGGAAGCAGGCTCCCCGCTGAGCAGGGAGCTAACACAGGGCTCCATCCCAGGACCCTGAGATCATGGACCTGAGCTGAAGGCAGAGGCTTAACTGACCAAGCCACCCAGGCACCCCTCTGTTTTGCATTTTGAAAACTGGTATAAGCTATATAAATGCCATGTTTTATCATTATGATTTTTCTGAGCGCTCCATGCATATTTGGATATTTCTTATCTTTGATCAAATATGTTCCCTTTGCTGGAGTGTTTTCAACATGTTCTTTTCTTTTCTTCCCCAAAGGCCCAATTCAAATTCCATTACTTCTTTGAGGATTTTTCTCCACTGTAAAGAAGTTATTTGTTTCTCCAGCATCTAATCTCCCTTAGCACTTATGAGTTATTCAGTGACTGGCATTTATTGACTTGTATAGTTATTTTAATGTGCATGACAAAAACATAGTATTTTGATGTTGAAAGGGAAATTGAAGTTCATTTGGTTCACCAGATTTCAGAGGTTGGGATCTTCTCTGAATCACTTCAACCTACTTGTCAAATAAATTTTGCTTGAACAGCTCCACTGACAGATAGCTTGGTATCTTTTGATTAAGTACAGTTTACTTCTTGACATTTCTAAAAGAATAAATATGTCAACTTGCTTTCATACCTAGTAACTATTTCCTGACACTCTCTACCATCTTCTTCCTTTTTCCAGGCAAAGCAAGATTTTAGTTACCTTAGTTGTATTGATCACTCTTTTCTGAGATATTCTAGTGTATATATATGTATATATTGCATATGTATGTGTGTATAGTGTATATATGTATATATAGTGTATATGTGTATAGAGAGCATATATATGTGTGTGTGATGTATATGTGGGTATATATAGTATGTATGTACACATATGTGTATGTATATTATATATATATGTATATATATTTGTCTTAAAATGGAGCATGCAGAACTAAATGTATTATTCACCTGTAACAAGGCAACTGTTTTATTTTAAATATTATAATTCTGACATTGCAGCCTAAAACCCATTATACATTTGATGGTCATATCAAGTTGAGTTTACTGTATATTAAATCATCATGTCTTACATGTGATTCTGCTAAATCATATATACTTATCTTCCTCATGAAATTACTGCAAAAATATTTCACCCTTAGTTTTTAACCTTTCTCTCTTCCAAATCAGCAAACACATGACAGGTTAAAAAACGTAATGTCCATTTATGCTATATAGAGTTGAACCAATCTAATGTATTCCTGCTCTATTAAAAGCTGACTTTCTTCTATCTTGGTAGAGGGCTGGTTTAAATAACATAAGTAGTCAATAATGTTTTCTGTGCTGCCATATTCCACAAGTTGCAAATCATGTTGAGAACATAAAGATTAAGCCATATTCTGCCAGATAACCAATGCAGTCTTCTGTAATTTAAGAAAAAAAAATCTAAAACTTACATCAACTGTTTCAATCAGCAGTTGGTTAAAGAGAACAAAATCTGCTCTAGTTTAAAGATAAAGGGATTAGGGCACCTGGGTGGCTCAGTTGGTTAAGTGTCTGCCTCCAGCTCAGGTCATGATCTCAGGATCCTGGGATAGAGCCCTGCCTCCCTGCTCAGCAGGGAATCTGCTTCTCCCTCTCGCTCTGTACCCTCCCACCCCCAGCTTGTGCTCACATGCTCACTCTCTCTCTCTCAAATAAATAAAATATTTTTTAAAATTTTAAAAAGGAGAAAGGGATTTATTACAGTCTATTCCTGGCAAAACCACACATCAGAACTTGACCGCCAAGGAAACTGCTGCCTGAGCCACGATTAGCAAATTGTACAATCAGAAAGCTAAGCATAGAATTTGGAAACTGCAGCTCTGTATCTGCTACTCCAGAATTACACACCTCTTTCATAATCCTATCAGCAAAATGAACACTTTGTCCTCTGCCTTTCATCCCATGAAGCTCTAAATTGAAGTCTTACCCTCAGGACCCTACTTGTAAAGATGAGCAATATATTCTTTCTCAAGTTTTCTAGACTTTCAGCTCGAGAAAGCACACTACGAGGAGCTGGAGTGGATGTGAAGCAGGCAGATCTCTCATCCACATCAATCACATTAAACATTTATCTTCAAATTCCCATGTTGACTGATACTGAAAATAACATTCTATGTTAATAAAAGTCCATAATAACTTAAGTCTAGATTATTAAAGTTAAGTGTTCACAACTCCCAAACTTACTTATTTCCAAATTATCCTTCCTATTTTTCTTTCTTATAGTGAGAGAAAGTGAGTCCTGGGGGTAGGGAGAGGCATGCACCATTCATTGGCACTGGTAAGTCAATAGCATGGGATAAGAGTGAACAGTAGCAAATTAAAAGAACGTGATGTCAGAGAAGTACTACTGACCTAGATTAGGTAACACCTTGTCATTGGAAGAAATTTACCTTCTACTCTAAAATAGGAAGCCATTTGGGTTTTGAGCAAAAAAAGGGACACAATCTGCCTTATCTTTAACTTATCTTTTAATTAACTTATCTTTAACTAATCTTTAATTTATCTTCACCTGACTTCCATGTTGACTGCAAGGAATGAATTGAGGGCAGAATAAGGCAACTATTTAGCAGACTATTGTAGTGATTCTGGGATGGATCAGATTGGTATCAACAGAGGCATTAATAAGTGTCAGTGGATTCCTGATATATTGTGAAGTTAGAGACAACAGGATTTGCTGATGAACTAGTGGGAGAGAAAGAGAAGATTCCAGAGTCCTTGAGCAACTGGAAGAATGGTACTGTTATTAACTGATGTCGACAAGTGGACACTAGAACAAAGTACCATAGACTGAGTTACTTAAAAACAACAGTTTATTTCTCACAGTTCTGGAAGCTGAAAGTCTGGTATCAGGGTGTCAGCATGGTCCATTTCTGGTGAGAACTCTCTTCTGGGTTTTAGAAACCAACTTCTTGTATCCCCACATGGCAAAGAAAAGATATAGCTAGTTCTTTGGCCTCTTCTTATAGGCACTAATTCTATTCATAAGGGCTTCAGCATCATGATTTAATTACCTCCCAAAGGGCTCCACCTCTCATGATCACATTAGGATTAAGGTTTCAACATATGAATTTTGAAGAGACATACACATTCATTCCTTAACATCAAGGTAACAAAAATAGCAATTTTGATGATAGGAATAGCAAGAGCTCAATTTTGGATTGAATAGGAAAGTCTAGAGGAAAAAAAGTGTTTCAAGGAGAGTAAGTCTGTCATATGATGTTGACAGGTAAAACAAATGAGAATTAGAAATAACCATTGCATTTACCATCACGGAGTACACTGATGACCTTGCGAATGTTAATTTTAGTGGAGCTTTTGGGAGTGAATACTTGATTGGAATAGGTTGAATAAAGAATGGGATGGGAAGAACTTAGGATGAACATAGACAACTGTTTTAAGGAATTTTACTGTAAAGTTACTAAGATTAGTATGGCAATTTGGGGAGGGGAAATTGACACATAAGATTATTTGTTTTTGTTTGTTTTTATTTAGACTGGGGAAAAACCAGCATTGTTGTTTGCCAATGTGAATTATTTTATTTTGCAATTCAGTTCCATGAAATGTTGAGTGTGATATACAAAAGCTTTGTGATTCTTAGAAGTGAAAAAAAAAAGATAGAACAAATATACATATCCATAAATACCAATATCATTTAAATCTTCTGCCATGTAGAAACAGGAGGTTCCTATATAATGTCAAATGACACTTGATTTACAGTTACTGAGAGAATAAAACTAATTAAAAAATAGAAAAAAAGTAAGTATCTTTACTACCTGAACCACATTTTACTTAAATTTGGCACTCTAAGAAATTGAATCAAAGTACATAAGATTATAAGTATGTTAGATGTCAAGAAAGCAAGTTATTATGAATCAGAAATAATGTCAGATAGAAATCCTATTACTAAAGAAGACAGGTATAGCCTGGCATAACCCTACTAATTAAAGCATAACAGATTACATTCCCTCTTAAAAAAAAGAAAAGAAAAGAGGGATTTGAAGATGAGATAACTTTATGAGATACTGCTCAATAACTAGAGGTAATAGAAAGTGTAGAAAAAAAGATCTGTAGAAGAAACCAATTAAAAATAGGCAGCTGAAGTTTGCAAGGATAAGTCTGAAGGTTTCTCAAATAATCATAGCAAAAGAAATTCAAGAAAATAATACAGGTGGTCCCTGTCCAACTTATAATTTTTCAACTTTATGGTGGTGTGAACATGATGACTTCCAGTAGGAACTGTACTTCCGATTTTGAATTTTGATCTTTTCCTAGGCTAGGCATATGCTATGGGATCCTCTCTTCTGATGCTGGGCAGTGACAGCTAGCTGCAACTCCCAATCAGCCCCATGATCTTGAGGGTAAACAACCGATACATTGACAACCATTCTGTACCCATACAACTGTAATATTTGTCGGGCACTTACTTGGGTGGCTCAGTTGGTTAAGCGACTGCCTTCGACTCAGGTCATAATCCTGGAGTCCCAGGGACTCAGCAGGGAGTCTGCTTCTTCCTCTGACCCTCCCCACTCTCATGATGTGCTCTCTCTTTCTCATTCTCTCTCTCAAATAAATAAATAAAATCTTTAAAAAAAAACCAACTGTAATATTTGTCGCTTTCAGTATAGTATTCAATAAACTACATATGATACTTAACACTTCATTATAAAGTAAGATTTGTATTAGATGATGTTGCACAACTGCAGGCTAATGTGTTTGGAGCACATTTAAGGTAGTCTAGGCTAAGCTTTGATGTACGGTTAGGAGTACTAAATGCATTTTTGACTTATGATATTTTCAACTTATGGTGGGTTTCTCAGGACATAACTCCACTGTAAGTCAGGGAAGAGTTGTATGTATAGTATATGCCTTTATCAATTTACGTTAAGAAGAGGAGAGAAATAGTTTTTGTTTTTTTTTTAAGATTTTATTTATTTGATAGAGAGCACAAGCAGGGGGAGAGGCAGACTCCCTGCTGAGCAGGGGCCTGATGCAAGGATTGATCCCAGGACCCTGGGATCATGACCTGAGCCGAAGGCAGACGCTTAACCTACTGAGCCACCCAAGAGCCCTGAGAAATAGGTTTTCTTTTTTTTTTTTTAAAGATTTTATTTATTTATTTATTTGAGAGAGAGAGAATGAGAGATAGAGAGCACGAGAGGGAAGAGGGTCACAGGGAGAAGCAGACTCCCTGCTGAGCAGGGAGCCCGATGTGGGACTTGATCCTGGGACTCCAGGATCATGACCTGAGCTGAAGGCAGTCGCTTCACCAACTGAGCCACCCAGGTGCCCAGAAATAGGTTTTCTTATGAACACACAAAGGCATTCAATTTGTAGTAACTTGAAACTGATTAAGATAGTATACTTATATAAAGTTTACTTTTCTAAAAGAAAATTAAGAAAAATAGGGTATGATGCACAATGAAGATCTTATAGAAATAACCTTTACATAAAAGATGGTATAAGGAATGTAATATTTAGTAATTTAGACATATTGAACAATTCCTTTCAAAACAGTTAGTGGCTTATATTGATAGTTAACACAACATCAAGTAGATCACCTCCATCTCTTATTAAGTATTGGACTTAAAGCAATCTATTCAACTTGTAATTGCTGTTTTCTCATCTATAAAGTGGAGATTAAAATAGCATTTACTTCTTGGACTTGTGATATTTAAATGAGTTAGTGTATGCAAGTGTTTAAAATAGTCTGTGGCACTTAGAGAGGATTTAATAAATGTTAAATATTATCATAGTTATTATCAATCTTCTAAATGATTACCTTATAACTGAGCAGAGTGTAACACACCGGAGATTGGTTCTGCATTGTATGTTATGTACAGTCAGAATTAGTTTAATAACCTTACTGTTTACCTCCATTGTTTACGACTCTGTGCTAAATGTTGGAATAACAGCAGTGAACAGGATAGACGCTGTCTTGCTCTCTTCAGGACAGTCTGGCTGGATACTTAATACGCAATTAAGTGAGTTGAAGTGGAAAAAACAAATGTTCCAAAACAGTCGAGTGTGGATAAAAGTGCTTTAAGAACTAGGTCTTTTCTAGCAGTACCTTCAGAGATTTGGCCTGGTATTTATAAAGTCAAGAAGCTTTCGTTAAGAGGTAGAAGTCTCAGTTACTCCTCCTTTCTTAATCCAATTAAGTCTAAGAAAGCATAATTTGAAAAAGTGGCTGGATGGGAATGAATTATGATAGGAAAAAGAAGGTGCTGTGGAAGAGCCTAACAGGAGCCAAAAAGTGTTCTGGGAACAGAGACGTGGGAATGGAAGACCCCAGATAAAGGATAAGAAAACTATATTCCTTTAGTTAAGTGTTTTGTAGACCTATCATAAGAATACTAAAATATACCCTTTAAAGCAGGTAATAAGGAAGTGGAAAGATTGATGAAGAAGACTAGAGAATGGAAGTATACAAACACTAGCATGGGATCATTGTTATTTAAGTTGCATTTGACACAAACAGGGAAAAAATTTTAGGAAAAATGATGGAGGAAAAATTGTCATTTTGGTATGAAGAATACCACAATCATGTTTAGCTCAATTTTTTTCCATAAACTTCATTGTTAGGATTACTATTTGACATTCCTGTAAATGCATTTTTCTCTTCAATCCCGCTCCCACCATCCTGTAAAAGAAAGTGTGTGATGACAACTGAAGAAATGACAGAGAAAAGAAGATGAAATCAACTCATGAAATGCACAGAATAAGGCCTTGGACATAAGCACAGTAGAAATTGAAAAGGATACAGATCCCGTTTTAGAGGAAACTTTTCACCTTGACCACTACTGTCAGTAAACATCACGTTTTCCATTCCTACTCCTCCACCCTACCGCATGAGGAGAATAGAGAGTATTATCCTGGTAAACCTCCAAGTCATCTGGGAGATAATTTCAATATTCAAAAAATCTATAGCTGACCTGTAGTCTATTGAAAGCCCACTCTTAAAAATAACTTAAAAATAAAAAAAGAAAAAGAGAAAGAGTAACTGGCAGAAAGCTAAATATAATGTGTCAAGTATATGGGCACATAAGACGTTATTGCTCAAGTCCTGCCCATTAACCTTTAACCTCCTGGTGTTTAGATAACTTATTCATTAAACCATCAACTCTCTTTCCAGCAGGATTTGCCCATGAATTTTTAAATGGGGCCAAATCTCCAGATGCCTTCCGCCTCCAACTGAATTCTTACCATTTCTTTTCTACCAAACTTAACTGCTCACTTCTTACTTCCCACGTTGAATTAGTTAACAACTGAGAGAGCCCAGCCTGTATAACTCCCCAACTAAATATGATATCTTCCTGGCAGTTCAGGATTCTTTAGAAGTATAAAAATATGTGTATGTTGTATCATAGGTTCATATTTGCTTATTTTTGCCTCCATTCTAGTAATCCCGTGTTCCAAGATACTGAAGTAGAGTAAAATGGTCTCTTAACACCCATCTGTAATTCTCTTTCCTTTTATGTTCAGATCCCCTAACTAGGCTCACACTGAACTTTTCATAACCTCTAAGAGAAGATCTAAGGGAGAGAACTGTGAAATCAAAGACCAATTACTGGACTCTGTGTGAGTCATTTTGCCTGATGTAGTGACTGTTTATGACTTAATTTTACCGTCTAGTGTCGGACTCTGCCTTTGAGTATTCTGTATAGTGTCTACCACATTTTGACACTTTTTAAATAATATTTGTGATTACTGTTATTACTATTTTCTGTGTATGTGAAACTAATTCTCAACTTGATGATAGGGCAACTATTTTAGCTGTAAATTTTACCTCTTGGATACATGTAAATGGAATATTTTAAACACTTGTGACCATTAATAAAGCCAGATGTATGTGTGTGTGTGTGTGTATGTGTGTGTGTCTAGAGCAAGAGCAAGAGTTTAATCTAGGTGTTAACCCTAGGGTCTTGGAAAAGTTCCCATTTGAGTAATTGAAGTTTTATTAACTCACTTCCTCTTATAGGTATTCTTCATTTAATGTAGTGCACTGATCTGTATTATTTCTAGCTGTTAAGCTGTTACTGCATTTCTCCCTGTAGTGACTACCTTTCATCAGTGAAAACAGCATTAATGGATAAATGAAATCATTTTATTTTAATAGGTGTACTTTGAAATCATCCCTGGCTTTAAACCAGATACTAGTGGGGGTGGGGGGAGGGGATGATAGCAAATAGGTAGAAGAAATCAAGATATTTATGGAATTCTTATTGTTTAAAAAATAGTGTATATTTTATCTCAGTATCATCTTCTAATTCTGTAGATTTTTCTTTTAGAAAATAATGGAAGTCAGTGGTTTCACTTTTTTTTATAGGTGATCCATTTAGAGAGTCTGTGGGAAACAATAGAATGGGCTTAAAAACCGAAATGTAGTAAGAGATAGATATGGCTGTTTGTTTTTTGTCCTCTGAATAATGGCTGGTGACAACACAGATGTTAAACACGAAATATTACAGGGATTAATTCATAGTGCTCTAGTTTGCATCCAAGGTCATGTGCAGTGCAAACAATAAGTTACAGCCAGGCAGTCTGGAGTGGCAATTAAGGACCACCTAGGGTGGGGTGAACCTGAAGGTGGCTCCAACCCTAGGAGGTCTGCAGTCACTTCAGTGTACCTCCTTGGAATGCCTTCTTGTTCATATAAATTAAACAAAAGTGAATTTTCTCCCCTTTAGGGAGCAAACAATCCATGGCTGAGATCCTGCAGCCTAAGCATTTCCTCCTTTAGAATGGCAACTGAATCTCCACTAAACAGCAATTTGCATTTTAATAGTATTAATAACATTCGTGATTTTAACAATCTGAAGCTTTCTGCTTTTTATTGATGTCTTTTGTTGCAATTTTGTCTAATAGTGTGCCCAGGGTAGCAAAACATAACCAATTAAAACATTTGCCAAACAGCAAGGAATCTGGATAGTTTCAGTGCTACTCAAGTAAACATGGAAATGATTGTATGAAAATAGCATTTCTGGCCAGTGAGACTAGGAGATATACTGGAAATGTAAGTTGGGCAATCCCCTTACCTTATATTCTGCATCACAACCAAAGTGTCAGAAAAATCAACACTGCCAATCTCATACAGAGCTCCTTGAAGCCTAAAATCCTTATTCTTTACAGAAAAATTAAATATACAGAAAACTGGATAGTTTTAGTTTAAACCAGGTTGTGCTATTTATCTAGGAATACTTCTTTAAATCTAAGTTTAATTAGATTTCCTTATTATATATTTTCTTAACACCTTCCATTTTCCTTTCAATTAACTCAGTATACCTTTTTATATAATGACAATAGAGGAACTAACATTCATTGAGCACTTATTATATGCTAGGCATCAAGTCACAAATTTAACATGATTCATCTCTGTTAATCTTCACAACAGTCCTTATTCTGGGGTCTGTTTTAATTTTATATTATTATTATTATTATTATTATTATTATTATTATTATTATTAATACAGACACCAAAGCTTAGGTTATTTGTACAAAGTCAAAAGTTAGTAAATAATAGAGCAAGGATTCAAACCAATTCTCCTGCTTTCAGACTCTATATCTGACATTATATTGCCTCCTTTATATGTGTTTTTTTTTGAGGGGGTGGGGCAGTAGGAAGGTGTTGTTTCACTTACTTTTGTAAAACATTTGCCTCAATGACTAGACTCTAAAATCTATGAGGGTAATTGTTTCTATTTACTTCATTCCTTTCCCTCTAAATTGGCATGGTGCTTGTACATAGAAAGGGATTGATAGGTCTTTTTTGAATGAATGAATAAGGACAGATATGCTTTGTCTAATCAGATTGTCATATGGCTTTTGTTTTCTTGCTTAGTGGGATTTAGGCCTTCTGTTTTTCTGATTCCTAAAGGAAGCGTATAGAAGTTTGAGTAATTACTGGTACTTCATCTTCTTGCTAATGTTCATTTTCCTCTAGGTTTGTGTGTTTATCCACATGAATAATGTTGTATCTTGTATTGCTTTCAAAAAGGAATTTAAGTGATTATACCTTTTGGTAGTGTTCTTGCGCTGGTGCATGCACATAGGTTTGCTGGGAAGGAAATAGGAGTTGTGAGGAATGATTCTGGAGCACTTTAGTGTTGCTATTACCCCAGTATGACCTAATTCAGCTGAGGGTATTATTTTATAAAGTCATTAGACTATTAGAATGTAATGGTATTCCATGGCAAATGTGAAAAACTATAAATACATACACACACACAATGGGATAACCAGATGAGTAATAGAGTCAGAATAATTTATCCAAAAAAATGTCAACAAAATTCAGGAAATAGGGGAATGGATGATTAATTGTAGAAAGTAAGGACTTCCAAAAAAAAAAAAAAAAGAAAGAAAGTAAGGACTTCCCAAATGGCAGAATAAATTCTTAGAACCTTATACCCTTCCACAGCCATGCTTCTCAAATTTAAGGATGAGTATCATCTGTAGATCTTGTTAAAATACAAATTCTAGGGCCCATGTACCAAAGATTCTGGTTCCGTCTGGGGCGGGAGTTGAGAATTTGTGTTTCTAACAAATTCCCAGGTGATGCTGCAAGACTACACTTTAAGTAGCACTGAACTAGAATGTATTAGAGCGACAAGGTGAGAAATCATATCACAGAGGAGTCCTAATGATACTTCTGATTCCCTGCCACATGATTACCTCAACCTCAGTAGATCAAACTAGTGCTAGATGCCAGCCAGGCAGTGTGATACTCTTATATGTATCTCCTGAAAGGAAATGTGGAACCGTTTTTTAAAAAAAAGAGCATCTCTCTTCTATTCTTTTGTCCAGTTCTTATTGGCCCTTTTTGGCCCCCTTGGAATTCGATTCAATCATACTACCATGATTTTTTCCTGTACCAGTAGCACGGTTTTCCTTCGGAGATGGGTGGTTCCCCAGCGGTAGTTAGGGGCGTGCTTGGAGAAGCCGACTGATATTGATATTGATGTCTCTGTTTCCTCAATAATAAGAATGGAAGAATAATAGTACCAGTTAATATACATTAAGCATGAAACATGTTTTTATTATTATCTTAACAAATGGCTACTTAATCTTTTTATACAGTTTCCTATTCATGATGGTTGTTCTTGCTAAACACTTGACTCAGCCAACCATGACCCCCTCTTTGATTTTCAGGCATTCTTTCTTTTCGCCTTTGTAAATTATATTATCAGGAACTTCTGCCAGAAATAACATTTCAATCCATGGCCACTTGTATTTGAGTTGTGAAAATTCTGGTTTGGTTCCTCACTAGACTATAACTCATAGTCCAAAGGTTCAAACGAAAATAAAAGCAAACAAGAGTGACAGCACTCCATGTTGAATCAATCTGCATGGGGAAAAAAGTCGGGGGGGGGGGCTGGTTTCTATAATTTTCTTAGCATAACACCATCATAGCACTTCTTACCATTGATACGACTTATTTATTGAATCCTTCACTTGACGGGAAGCACTCTGAGGGAGAAAAACTATGATTTCTTTTTCACTGTATCTCTAGTGCATAGCACAGAATTGAGCACATTATAGGAGCTAAAACTCTATTTACAAACTCTTTCCTTCAAAGTCAACTTGTATTCTTATACTTCTTTTGGCATGGGATTGGAGCAACTCCCAAATTTCAAGCAAAGACTTGGTGGAAAATAAATAATAGATTCTCTTTAAGGTCCAAATTCCCCACGTTTTATGTGAAAAGTTAAATGACATATTGCTTTAAAAATATTGAGGTATTCACAATAAATATCATGAATGTGAAAGTCAAAAATAATTTTGTTGGCCATTCAGCTTTTGACACAAGCTTTCCTTTTTCTATTTTGATCTACTAAGATCTCCTTAATGAACTTATGACATACATTTCTTGTTGTTGTTACATGAAGTACTAGGCATTCTAATTTTACGTACTTTACAAATCCAGGTTTTGCTAGCTAGGGAGTTCATCAGCAGTTATTTTTTGTGTGAATAAAGCATCCTGTGAGATATAAGAACTCCTCACTTCACGAGTTCACATTCTTCTAAGAGGTCACTTAAACTTCTAAGTCAATTATAGCATATTAACAATTCTCTGCTTCTGAGGAGGGTTTTTCTAGGTATGGAGTTGTCACTGTTTAAAGCATGACCAGAAATGCAGGCTATATCACCCAGGTCTGTCTGAAAAGGCAGGGTTAAATTAGTTTCAACTGAGAGGTATCAGGGGAAATACCTCACAGTTATTTTGACTGCTGTAGCATCAATATTCAAAATAATATCTGGAAATGATGAAAAAATAACAGTAATGAAATTGTTCTTTTTTATTAAGTTAATGAAATCATTGTGAGAAGTGCAAGATTGACAGTCCAGGCATCTGAAGTATTCTTTTCAAAGAACAGATAACATATTCATAGCAGATAGCTAGGTTTCCTTTCTTTACATTATGTCTTAGGCCTTTTAAGAGTGAAGTGATGAGGAGGGTGCTGATCTAGGGACAGTGTTGTTGCATATTAATATGAGTACTCATAAAACTACTGATAATAAGACATATGATAAGTATTGTGGAGATTCAGACCTAGGCATGGGTCAAACACATTAATACCTGCAATCTGAATTAATCCTTCACATTTCCATATGGTCATAAATGTAAGCCATTTCAACTATAGACTTATGAACAATATAAAATAAGCCTCAACAACTTCAATGCTTATTAGCATAGAGATATGGGGGTAGGAGAATCTTGATTACGTTTATCTAGCAATGTGGGATGATAAAAGATTTGTATGAAGTTACCAATCCCCTCAGCTACCCAGGGTAGCATATTTTGACTAGTGTGTTTCTAAAACTTCTAGTAATGTTGCAATTACACAAAATTTTTTTCTTATACATCAGAGAATATGATTCATGTAACAAAATTTCATTTATAATGCAATTGAAATATTACTCTTTGTTTCTTTATAAAGATTTCAAATATTTAAGATAGAGAGCAAGACCACAAGCCTGGGGGAAGGGGGGAGGGAGTGGGAGAAGCAGACTCCCCACTGAGCAGGGAGCCCTACATGAAATGGGGCTCGAGCCCAGGAACCTGAGATGATGACCTGAGCTGAAGGCAGATGCTTAACTGACTAAGCCACCTAGGCACCCCTGAAATATTACTCTTTAAATAATAAAAAAAAAGTTAAGACCTGGTTATTATTTTTAATGTTATTCTTGGAATGTTAAATAATGTGTCAGTAAAAACCATTTAAATATTACAAAAGCACACCATATCTGATACTGTGTTGTCAGCCACATGTTCTAAAGTCAGTTGGTGTTCTACTGAGATTTTATTAACTTTGTGCATTGCAATTTAATTATTTGTTTTCAATTTATAACACTGGCAGAGTAGTGATGAGAGCTCTGGAGAGTGCTTAAAAAATATTGTGAATTGACACTCCCACACCAAATGTTGCCATTTTTACTTGAAATTGTAACTTTATATTGCTCTATATTGCTATATTAAGTAACTTTAGTTTATATTCTAAACAAAATGGAAAACAAGAACCTTGCCTCTTTAAAAATGTACCTAGAGATAGGGACTCCATGTATAGCTATAGTGACCAGGTCAGAGAACCAGGCTCAAGCGGTAAATCTGTGTCTTTGCAAGGGGAAAAACGATTGTATTATACTTTATACTTGTGATACCGTGAAGATTTATGCTACATACTACCTTTATGGGTTACAGAGTTGTAAAGTCAATTAGGAGATAAGGCAATAACTCCAGGTATTTCTTTCTGGAAAAGAAATCATTCTCTCTGTTGCTTTCTGAAATTTTTTCCCCATAATGAAACTTTCTCTTGGACTTTTTATTGAACAACTAAGGGACCCATAATTCCTTTACATATTTTCCCACCTACAGCTCTCAGTGAGAGTTCTCACCCTCTCAGGAAGGTTCAAAACCTGCACGAGTATGATATCCTTCTATGAAAGCACCGGTGTGGTAAAAGTCTGGTGTCTGTTCGAAATGGTTGGTGTCAGTGCTCAATTAGTTGTGAAATATTTTGAAAATCATCCTTGCAATATGACCATGGGATTCCTAGGCAGAACAAGGAGGCCATGGCACTGCTCTTGCTAAGGAGCACTACATTAAAAAAAATAGTTATTATCCATCAGAATAACTTGCACAGCCCTAGAATTGACACGAAATAAGGGTGACAGTAATTAGTGCTCCAGCAAAGCCTGGATTCTGCTATGCGTTAATCTACATCACACACAAAATCTGCAGTGTTTCTCCAGTGCAAAACTGACAAGGAATCTAAAGACTAAGAACTTGGAAAATGGAAATATCCTCTCATTTTTCCCATTGGTCAAAACCATTGCACTGGTGCTAATGAAGCTGGTTTGTTGATTCATCACACAATTCCATCACTAGTGTACCATTTTTGTTATAAAAAAAATGAGTTGAAAAGGACCAATGATTAGCTGAAAACTTCTTGAATAGTTGGAAATTCTTGAATATATACATTTGATATGAGCTCTATCAAAGATCAAAAAATTTATATAATAAAATTGTGATTCTATTCATTCAAAAGCTCTTCTCTGCCTTTCCAAATTTTTAAGAAATGAAGCAGTTACTAAAATATTTAGCTTTCTATAAAATGTATCCATTTTTGCTCATCAAAGTGTTTTAAAGCAGTGGATAAGCTCAATAGTTCTCAAAATTCAATGTATTAAATAATGTATTATGAAAAAAATAATGTATTATGTAAATTCATGAGTAAAATAAACATTTTTCTTTCATGATTATAAATATTATTGGAGATAATAATATTGATATTGTGTTTGTCATTGAAAATGAAATGATAATAATCCATGCTCAGAAATCTATCATGCAAGTTTCTACTGTCTCAGATAAATATTAATCAGACATTATCAACTGAAGATGAAAATATTATTTCTCTTGCCATTTTTTTTAATAGTGTCTTAAAATACAGTAACCATTGTTTTTGGGGTGGAATAAGGGATAAGAAAATTATTGGAATTCTAATCATTGTTCTGCTACTCTTAATTTTTTAATCTCTTAATATTTTAGCTTCTTTGTTGACCAAGTGGGAATAAAACAAAAATACTATGCACATAGTGACAACATGTAAATTAATTATTTATTATTTAGAAAGAGCTTTGAATTATTATGACTCTCTTAGGTATTAGGACTTATTAAAATGTCATTCACTAAATTAATGCAAGAGATAAATGCCGAGTCACAGTGGACTTAATACTAAACTATTTCTTCAACATGAAAGAACATGTTTCTCTATTATTTTGATCAAAGTATTCTTTTAATATAGTCTCTTTTATTTATGCTCGTCTTATTTGAGCTTTGAAATAAAGAAATCTATTTTTATTTTTATTTTTTTAAGATTTTATTTATTTGACAGAGAGAGACACAGCGAGAGAAGAAATATAAGCAGGGGGAGTGGGAGAGAGAGAAGCAGGCTTCCCGCCGAACAGGGAGCCCGATGTGGGGCTGGATTCCAGGACCCTGGGACCACGACCTGAAGCCGAAGGCAGACGCTTAATGACTGAGCCACCCAGGTGCCCCAGGGATCTGTTTTTAAAACTTTCAATTCCTCAACTGGAATTATATTATTTTTTTAAGTGAAAAAATGATGATATTATTCACATATACACATGATAATTAACAGGCAATCTTAATACTTATTTTGCCAATATGATAGCTAAGAACCAAAGTTCCTTAAATCAGAATGAGTCTTTCCAACCCATGTTCCCTGATGGTGATTAAAGAGTAGAATTTTTAGAAGCAGACAGATCACAGAAAGAAATATCAAAAGCCAAGGTTGATGTCAAATCAATGCCTAGGTTTAGTTGATTTTTGCTATATTTGGACTCAACATTGATCTGATCTAGAAAGTGCTGAGCTCACTATGAGCTTTAACAACGTGCTTTTTATGTAGTGGTGTGTTTGATAATAAAATAGAACACAAACAAAATGCAAAATAAAATACCAGCAAAATAAATATAAACAAAAAAGTATCTTCTTCAATATTCAGAAAGACGGTAGAAAAATCACTTTTTTTCTGTTATCTGTGTATAGTGCTTAACACTGAACACTAGTCAACATTTGCCTTTTTTATTTCAGAGACCCATATCAAGATACATAAAAATTGAAGGTCATGTTTTTCCAAAGCACAACACTGATCTACTCTTTAGGCCAACATTGTAGCTGCCCATTTATGACTTATTATTGCCCTGAGCTATGTACTGCTGTCTTCCAGTGCTATATTTCTTGAAAATTTGACATAGAAATCTGTGACACAAACTGTCAGCTTGGTGTGGAAAAAAATCTCAAGTTCTCTCATTAATATTAAACTTCCGAGGGAAAAATGTGTTGCTGAAACAAGCATTTCTTTTAAGGATGAAGGGATTCATATATTACTATTGACATGATAATTGAAATCATATTCAGCAAAATGAATGATGAAGAAATTATACCCATGCATTCTAAAAGAAGGGACAAAGATGGATCAGAAGAAAAAAAGCGTGTTATCACAAAATATGCAAGGGCTCAGACATCCTTATCAAAATGATGAAACAATGAAAAGGAAAGCTATTGTGACCATCTATTACTGTTTCTAATGAGCATCAAAGAGATTGTGATAAAAAAATTATTGTCAGTCATTGCAACAGAATATAGCTGAATGGCTACATCTTTTTTATGACAATGCAGGCAAGTATAATCTGGATGTAAATCATGACTCTTGCCCCCATGTTATAATGGACTTTCATTATACTTTACACAAAATTCAGGATGGGAAAACACATAAAGTCAGATATTTGTTTCTGCTCTCCCTTCTCAAGACTCCTCCCTTATGCAGAATTCTTGGTGACTTCCAAGGACCCTAAAATTTGTGGATAATGTAAGATCTGCTCTTGGGAGCTAAAGAGAAATGGAACTCCCTTTTCTGCCTTTTTTTTTTTTTTCATGTAGCATAAAAACTAGAGGCAATTTTCATTTCTTTTTTTTTTACCTCAACTCCAAGATTTTCCTTTGAAGTCAAATATTGGTATGGGTTTTTGTTTTTGTTTTAATGCACCAGTTTTTTTTTTTTTTTTCTTCATCTTCTTTTCCCCTTTGGATATATTCTGTTCATTTGAAGTAAGAGGAGTTTTATTTTAGAAAAAAAATCATTTGGATGCAAAAGAAAATGGAACTTTAGTCTCGTTAGACAACTGAGTAAAGGATTTAAACTTTTCTGTGTTGCCATAGACTCTCTCTGCTATAAAAATAAAGTCATGTGAGAGTCAAGGCAAGCTTGACTCTCCAACCAACCCATTTAATAGTAACTATTATTTAAAATCACTTTAAAGTTAGCAAAACATATTAATGCATATTGCTTTCTGTCATTATAATAATAATGTGTTAAGAGTGATATTTCGTTGTCACTTTAAAGATAAGAACATTGAATTTCTGAGACATATGTTAACGTGCTTAGTTTCATGCACCTATAGGAAGCAGAGCTGTATGTCTTAAACACAAGATTTCTGATTTAAGTCCTGGATTCCATCTACTATATCATATAATCTCAACTGATTTTTTAAAAAATATTATATTTATTTATTTGACAGAGCAAGAGACAGAGAAGGAACACAAGCAGGGGGAGTGGGGAAGGAAGAAGCAGGCTTCCCTGTTGAGCAGGGAGCCTGATGCGGAGCTCTATCCCAGGACCCTGGGATCATGACCTGAGCTGAAGGCAGATGCTTAATGATTGAGCCACCCAGACGTCCCTCACCTGATTTTTTTATGTCATAGTAAATTTTCTAAATTACCGAGTTAGACAAGAATTAAAATTTTGGTGATTGCCAATAATTTTATAGGGCCTGGCTATTACCTAAAAAAGATGAATATATAATATTCATAGCTGGGGTGCTTATTAAGAATGTATAATCCTGGTCCTACTTCCCAAAGATTCTGATTCTGTACATCTAAGTGAAATTCCATAATCTGAGTTTTAAATAAAAAACTATATTTTGGAAAAACCCTGTTGTAGAATACTGTTTGATAACTTAATGTCATAGTTCTAGACTCTCCTTTTTGAATCTGTAGACAAAGTTTTTCTTTTTATTTTCTCTTTTCCTTTCATTTCTTTTTTCCTTTTTCTTTTTTCTCTTTTCTCTGCCCCCCCCTTTCTTTTTGTATTCATTAAATTGACGTTCTTCAATTGTACTGCCTCTCTTACCTGCTAAGAAAATGATTTCAATGCTTACAGGTACATGTAACAAATGTAGACTATGTCCAAGATTCTTTAAGAAGTTAGCTATTTTATGGATTAATTACTTAGTTCCTGAGTGAAAATGAATGGATATAAATTTTTTGGAAAAATGGGAATAGCTGGCAAGGGTCTTAAGTCAGAGAAACTGGATACAAATAATTCTCTGCTTTTGACACCTGGCTGAACTTTTTATCTTTGTCTTCCTCAATTACCTCATCTGTAAAATTGGAATAATAGCAATTTATGTCATAGCGATTTTATGTACGTTAAATAAGGTCATTGTTAACCTTTATCCAATGCACAGCACTGTGTCCAAAGTATAGAGGCTCCATAAAAGTAGCTATTATTATTGCTATAGTTTTCCTGAAGTTATTATTATTAGCCAATTTTATCATTAGGAGAAAAAAAAATGATGCTCCCACTGACCATCTGTTTTCTGATTTTGGAACATCTCCCAGGAACAATGAAATAAATTGATTTTCAGAAGGGAGTTACTTGATATGACTATTGGTTTTTGGAAAATGATGGCCAAAAGCAAAGATTTTCCTTTCCTACACTCACTATTGACACATTCCTCCTAGTTAGCTACCATGATTACTCACATATTGAACCATTCCTGGGCCACCATATATTTTTATATTATTTGATGATTTTTTTTATCTTTGTGGTTATTGATTTTTTTGTTTAGCAAGTTATAGAAACTCTTTGTGTGATATGTGTCCGTATAATTTCAACATTTGAAGTGTGGTTTGTACTTAAGGACAGGGAAGAAAATCTACTTAAAATATAATTATATATGAAATTCTCAGATATATTTTCTCAGAGCACCATTGGACTTTATTTTCACATGGTAATCTTAATATATGTGCAAGTATTCAGTGGTTGCATAAAAATGTCATCCATTAATGTTAAAAAGTTAACATTTATACGTGTCAGATGGGCAGGCAGGTGATAATTTTAAGAAATCTATGTCTTTCTGAGAATTTGCTTTCTTAATTTTTATAAAATTAAGCTTTATATATACTATTAAACTTGTGATATCTATTTTGACCTTAATAAAGTGCACACAATAAGAATTGTAACCACCTTTGCACAGTTACTAAGCCAATTTTCTTAGGCATTGAAAGCAGGTATTTCTTTAAAAGTTTAAAAGTTCAAGATGTATAAGACTGTCTGAATCAAGTGTATATATGAGAACCCTTAAGTTCAAATGAAGCATTAGAAAAATGGTTAAATGGAAGAAGACAGAGAACATTGAAGAAAGAAAAAAATTGTAGGAAGTAAAAAATAATAAAACGTCATAAGAAAAAAGTATAGCGCATTGGGTTAAAGAAATCAACTTATTTCATCCTTCAGGCTACTTGCACTTGCCATTGCATCTTCTTAAATTGTTTTTGTCTAAATAAATTCATGATTTGCTTCTTAATTACATATCTCAGCTCAGATGTTATCTCTTTAAAGAGATTTTGCTTGACCATGTCACTAGTAGCAACACAAATTCCCTGTCTCTATCTCATTACTTTTCTCTTCTAAAAATATCTTCTTCATTAAATGTAAGCAACATAAGGACTGATAAGTTTACCACCAATCAACATGGAAGAGCACAGCATACACACACACACACACACACACACACACACACACACACACCACACACAACACACACACAATACACAACACACACAACACACACACAACACACACAACACACATACAACACACACAACACACACACAACACACACAACACACACACAACACACACACACAACACACACACACACACACACACAAACTTACTGCTTGATGATTGCAATCAGGATATTGGGGAGAAGTATAAAACATCAAATAAATATGCTACATATTGACACCATATAATGATGGGACAGTTTCACTTGATTCATTCTCTGAAACAGCTCCTCTATCATGACAACCTCTGTTTACAAGAAATATAGTAAATTGAGAACATACAAAAAGAATGAACTAGAAGTGGAATGAGGGGATTCTATTTTGATTCTTGGTCCATTAAATGTTTTTAAGAGGAAAGTATTTTTTATTGTGGTTAAACTATATACATGTGTATTTATTATATATTATCAAATATTAGATTATATATAACATAATTACATTTGATTATGTATAATTATAATTTCATGGATTGTATTTATATTATATATTATGTATAATAATATTTAATAATCTATAACAATTGGGTACTGGTCTTCATAGTTTACATGGAGTTTCTCATTTAATTTTCAAGCCATCCTATGAAGGACCCAGTGTTATGTGTTGACTTGACTAGGCTGGATCCCAGAATTCCCTTCCAGGTATGTTTCCTGTTGGAAGTCCACAGGAGAGATTCTTAAGTTTTGGAAACAGATATAAAGCAGCAGTCACTGAGTAACTCACGCGGGTTGTTTATCTGATGCCTTATCCCTGCATTATAAGGCAACAGAGGGTCTGCCACTGTTCCACTTGCCCTAGACCCTCCTTTAGTTTCTCTACCACTGGATCAGGATGTGCTTAACTCTATCATGAAAGGGCCAGATTCTTCTGTGAGCATGAATACAATCAGAATAAGAGGTAACGAGAACTGCCAGCTTGTGATTGTAGGTTCAAGCTTGTCCTTGCTCCCCCTATTTTATGTCCATCTTCCTTTCTTGGCTGCCTGGTCTGAGGTTTGGAAGCTATGGCACCACATACAAAAACAACGACCTCACAGAAACATTTTAACCAGTTCTCATAATTGAGTAACTTCAAAACACTGCAACAAATTTCTTTATCCATCATCTATCGATCTATATATCTATATTTTTAAAAAGATTTTCACTTATTTATTTCAGAGAGCGTGAGTGAGAGAGGGGCAGAGAGGGAGGCAGAGGGAGAGAGAGAGAATTTCAAGCAGACCCCCTGCTGAGTACGGAGCTGGAGGCGGGGTTTGATCTCATGACTCTGAAATCTTGAGTCAGAGGTTCAACCCACTGAGCCACCCAGGTGCCCCTATTGATCTATTGATCTATATATCTGTCTAGCTACTATCTATCTAACTATCTATCTATCTATCTACTTATCATCTCACTATCCACTTTTCTATCTCACTATCTGTCCGCATTATATACCACCTAGTTGTTCTTCTCTGATTGGTCACTAATATAATCACCCTTGAACAAATAAGGAAACTGTGGCACAATGTCATACAGTTAGGAAAGATCTGCTTCAGTGGCATATGGTAACCCATAAATGACTAATATTTAGGTAATTAGTTACAGGTACTCAAAGGGTTTTAGTAATAAGTTTATCTGCAATTTTTTTCTACTTTCATTTCCCTATGATAAAAAGGGAAGAGGGGTATTAGCATCTATTTTATAACTATTTCATGAAAGATGACCTAGAGTTCTCAACAATTCCTATTTTAACTATTTTTCTTGACTCTTCTAGTAAATACATACATGGATCATGTCTTCAAAGACAATGATTTCATTTTTTTTAAAATTTTATTTATTTATTTGACAGAGAGAGACACACAGTGAGAGAGGGAACACAAGCAGGGGGAGTGGAAGGGGGAGAAGCAGGCTTCCCTCCGAACAGGGAGCCCGATTCGGGGCTTGATCCCAGGACCCTGGGATCATGACCTGAGTCGAAGGCAGATGCTTAACCAACTGAGCCACCCAGGGACCCCTCAAACACAATGATTTTAAAAGATGTGAGCTCTTGGACAGGATTATACAAGTAAAGGCTTAAGAAAAAAAATTAGTCTCTTTAGACTAAATGTTTGATTTTATACCTCATCTACATTGTATGCTTAACTTTTTCCCACTAAGCACAGCTCTTATTATAACTTAAATTCTGCTTTCATTTTGAATGCTATGTTTTTCGACTTCCAACTTCTTAATTTGAATATTTTAAAATTGATATTTATTTAACGAATGCTTGTATAGTGCAAGGCACTACGTGCTAGGCACTGTTCTAAGAACTTTACAAATATGAATTTATAAAATGTTTTTAGCAATGCTACAAGGTAGGGACTATTGCTTTGTCTATTTTACATGTCAGGAAACTGAGATACAGAACAGTTAAGTAACTTGTCTGAGATCATTCAATTATAAGTTGCCAAACTGGGATTTGAACTTAGAGTGTCTGGCTTCAAAATTCATACCTTCTTCCTCAAATGAGCATTTAAGCTATACTGTTTCTTCAAAGTTCTACTTTATTCACAGGGACAGGATACAATGACATTCAAACAGAGACCTAAGAAAGTAAGAAAGAAGCTATTTGGATATATGGGGGAAGAGCTTTCTAGACAGAGAATAGTAAGTGCAAATGTTTGAGGAGGGAGCTTTACTTGACCTGCACTGGACGTTTTAGAGATGAAGGAAAATGGGTATCAGAGCAAAGGAGGTGGGATATCTGGGTGGCTCAGTGGGTTAAGCATCTGCCTTCGGCTCAGGTCATGATCCCGGGGTCCTGGGATAGTCTCACATCGGGCTCCCTGATCAGCAGGGAGTCTGCTTCTCCCTTTCCCTCTGTCTGCCACTCCCCCTGCTTGTGCTCACTGTCTCTCTCTGTCGAATAAGTAAATAAAATCTTAAAAAAAAAAGAAAAGAATGAAGTAATTGGAATGTTAGAAGATATGTTCATAGAGTTAGAAAGGGACCAGATCATATAGAGCCTTATAAATAGGGTGATACATATTCTAGTTTGCCCAGAATATCCCATTTCTAATCTTGTGTCCTAACATGATTATTACTAGTTCTCCCTTCACTTAAAAAAAAAAAAAAGTCCAAGTTTGGATTATAAATCACAGGGTCACCTTTTTTGTAAGCCATTGAAAAGACTTTTTTTTTTTTTAATCTAATGAGGTAGAAATTCACTCCTGTTACTCTGTTCACAATAAAATATAGGAGGATCAGGGCAAAACACAGATAACCAATTAAAAAACAGTATTTTGGGTGAAAGAATTAATGGCAGCTTAGAGCAGAGCAGGGTAGCTGTGGGGAATGTGCTAAGCAGTGGTAGGATTCTGTACATATTTTGAAGGCCAAAGCAGTAAATTTGTTGATGAAATGGATCCTGGGTGTAAGATAAATTGAAATCACAATGTTTAGGCTTAAGCAACTCAAAGTTTGAGGCTACTATGTAATAAAAGAAGACAGACTGATGGAGGAGATGGATCAAGGAAAGGATTATGAATTCAGGTTTGCATGTGTAAAATTTGAGATATTTAATAGATACCAAGTGGTGGTACTGAGTTAGATATAGAACTCCAGATTTCCTGAGATCTAGATTAGGGTTTATATTTGAAAGTTAGGAGATGATAGACAATTTTTAAAGTCACCAAGTGGGATGACTTCACCTCTAGAGTATTAAGAGTGTGAATTAACTCTCAAAGTTTCTGTTCTATTTTCTAAGCAAGTGGTAGTTGATGGCAGAGACATCTAGACAGATAGTTTAGATATTTCTATTAATATTAGGGTCTAAGAGGTTAGAGAAAGCATATCTGGGAGTGATGAGGAATGAGGGGAGTCCTGGTATAGCAACGTGGATATGTAGTGTCAAATCAATATGTCAAGCACTATAGAAACCTTTGCAGATGCCCACACATTGTACTGCGTTTCTCTCACACTTTGCCTATTTCTATCACTAGGTTTTCAGATTATAACTATGTGTCTCCCTTATCAGAATTTCAGTTCTTTCAAGTCAAGAGCTGTGACTTATTCTTGCTTGGAGACCCATGACTGCTCAGTCATGCCCATTTAACATGTCAAATATTCCGTTGTTTTTTAACCTATAAAACAGCAATTTCATAGGGTTTGACGTACTAGATACATAATCACTAGTAATTCAATAATGAAATGAATGAATTGGAGAAAAAAACAGAAGCTCAATTATTAAGGTACAGCATAAGATATTAAGACTTGTTGGGACACCTGGGTGGCTCAGTTGATTATGGGTCTGCCTTCAGCTCAGGTCATGATCCCGGGGTCCTGGGATTGAGTCCCATATCGGGCTCCTTGCTCGGAAGGAAGCTTGCTTTTCCCTCTGCCTGCCATTCCCCCTGCTTGTGCTCTCTCTTTCTCTGACAAATAAATAAAATCTTAAAAGATAGTAAGATTTGTTGATATTCTTAATAGGCTCTAAGACAAAAGAAGTGTCTATATATTGGGCAGGATTGGACAGGTAGAACATCCATTTTGATGATGGTCCAGGTGAAAACTAAGATTCTGGAAATGTCCTCAAGTTTGGTTCCGAACAAGGTGCAGTTTAAGGATGACATTCAAACAGGGGAGGAATTGTCAGATTGAAGGGAATGGGTCCAGTAACTAAGGGAGGGAAGAGCAATATATTAAACAGATTGTGTACCCTATATCCTCTTCTAGGTTTTACTATTTAGATATGAGGGAAATATTCAGTAAATTATATTTAAAAGCAAATCTATCATTGGCGGAGCAAGATGGCAGAGGAGTAGGAGACCTAGATTTCATCTGGTCTCAGGAATTCAGCTGAATAGGGATCAAACCATTCTGAACACCTACGAACTCAACAGGAGATCGAAGAGGAGAGTAGCAACAACTCTCTGAACAGAGAAGCGACCACTTACTGGAAGGTAGGACGTGTGGAGAAGTGAATCCGAGGTGATATTCGGGAGGATAGACGGCGGGGGAGGGGCCTCCGTCGGCCGCTTCTGGCAAGTGCTAGAGCCGGGGAGCACAAAATCGGAACTTTGAGAAGTCGGCTCTGCTGAGGGACGTCGCTCCAGTGGCTCAGCAGGGGGTGGAATCCTCCTGGGACAGTGTGGTCTCAGGACCCTCGGGGGTCACAGAAAGACCGGGGGTGCCTGAGTGCGGCAGAGCTCCCAGGCATTGGAGCGGGGAAGCTGGCTGCAGAGACGGAGCCAAGGCGCGGGGTCTCAGCTCGGGGTTGCCATAAACTGTGATCCGCGGTCCAGTCGAGCCACTGCTCCTCCAGCAGGGACCCAACAAGCGGCAGATCTGGGGAGACTCCCCTTCCTTCCCGGGGAGGAGCGGCGCGGGAATGCACTGTAGGGATCTGCTGGGTTTGGAGACTCCACACGGGGTCGGGTGCCAGAGATAGCAACGCTCGTTCACAGGCCGGGTGAGCACGGAGTGCGGCCGGAGACCGGGGAGACGGGAGTGACTGCTTTTCTCTGGGGGCGCACTGAGGAGCGGGGCCCCGAGTTCTCCGCTCCTCCGGGTGGAGATTGGGAGGCCACCATTTTTGCCCTGGTCCTCCAAGGCTGTACCGAGAGCTTGCAGGGAACAAAAGCTCCTGAGATCAAACCCGAGCAGCTTGCTTAGCCCGGACCGACAAGGGCGGGGCAATTCCGCCTCCGGCAAAGACATTTGGAAACCACAGCAACAGGCCCCTCCCCCAGAAGATCAGCACGAACAGCCAGCAAGCCAAGACCAAGTTTACCGATCAAGGAGAACGGGAGAACTCCAGCGCTAGGGGAATACTGCACATAGAATTCATGGCTTTTTTTTACCATGATTCATTAGTTCATCAAAGTTAATTTTTGTTAACTGTTTTTTTTTTATTTTTCTTTTTCCCTTTTTCAACCAACATCTTATCAATCTCTTTTAAAAAAAAAAAACATTTTTTATTTTTCATTTTTAGAGTCATATTTTATCCCTTCATAGTAGTTACCTTTATTTTTGGCATATATATAAGTTGTTCTCTCTTTAAAATTTTGAGATACAGTTTCTTCTAACAGATAAAAATATACCCTAAATCACTAGTGTAAGGCTCTGTTCTAGTCTCCTGCCTGATCACATTCTCTCCCTTTCTTCTTTTTTTTTTTTCTTAAATCTTCTTCTTTCTTTTTTCAAACAACTTCTTATCTTATCCAGTTCTTTTATAAAATCTTTTATAATTTTCATCTTTACAGTCATCTTCCATCCCTTCATTGTATCAACCGTTATTTTGTAAATATATGTCTTTCTTCCATTAAAATTTTAGGAGGCACTTTTCTCTAACAGACCAAAATACGCCCAAAATCTAGTGTATGGCACTGATCTATGCACTAGCCTGATCATATTTGATCATATTCTGCTTTTTTTGTATTGTTCTGTTTTTGTTTTTATCTTTATCTTTTTTTTTTCTCTTTCTTTTTTCTTACTTTCCCTTTCTTTTCCCCTGGTTTCAGGTCTTTCTGATTTGTATACAGTATATTTGCTGGGGACGTTGTAAACCTGTTAGCATTTTGTCTCTCATTCATCTATTCTCCTCTGGACAAAAGGACAAGACGAAAAAAATCACCTCAGCAAAAAGAACAAGAGGTAGTACTGTCTGCCAGGGACCTACTCAATAGGGACATTAGTACGATGTCGGACCTAGAGTTCAGAATCATGACTTTAAAGATACTAGCTGGGCTTGAAAAAAGCGTGGAAGTTATTAGAGAAACACTTTCTGGAGAAATAAAAGAACTAAAATCTAACCAAGTCGAAATCAAAAAGGATATTAATGAGGTGCAATAAAAAATGGGGGCACTGACTGCTAGGATAAATGAGGCAGAAGAGAGAATCAGTGATATAGAAGACCAAATGATGGAAAATAAAGAGGCTGAGAAAAAGAGAGAGAAACAACTACAGGATCACGAGGGCAGAATTCGAGAGATAAGTGATACGATAAGACGAAACAACATTAGAATAATTGGGATCCCAGAAGAAGAAGAAAGAGAGAGAGGGGCAGAAGGTATATTGGAGCAAATAATAGCAGAGAACTTCCCTAATGTGAGGAAGGAAACAGGCATCAAAATCCAGGAGGTACAGAGAAGCCCTCTCAAAATCAATAAAAATAGGTCAACACCCCGACATCTACTAGTAAAACTTATGAGTCTCAGAGACAAAGAGAAAATCCTGAAAGCAGCTCAGGAGAAGAGATATGTAACCTAAAATGGTAAAAATATTAAATTGGCAACAGACCTATCCACAGAGACCTGGCAAACCAGAAAGGACTGGCAAGATATCTTCAGAGCACTAAACGAGAAAAATATGCAGCCAAGAATACTATATCCAGCTAGGCTGTCATTGAAAATAGAAGGAGAGATAAAAAGCTTCCAGGACAAACAAAAACTAAAGGAATTTGCAAACACAAAACCAGCCCTCCAAGAAATATTGAAAGAGGTCCTCTAAGCAAAGAGAGAGCCTAAAAGCAGCATAGATCAGAAAGGAACACAGACAATATACAGTCACAGTCACCTTACAGGCAATACAATGGCACTAAATTCATACCTTTCAATAGTTACCTTGAATGTAAATGGGCTAAATGCCCCAATCAAAAGACACAGGCTATCAGATTGGATTAAAAACAAGACCCATCAATATGCTGTCTGCAAGAGACTCATTTTAGAACCAAAGACACCCCCAGATTGAAAGTGAGGGGGTGGAAAACCATTTACCATGCTAATGGACACCAAAAGAAAGCTGGGGTGGCAATCCTTATATCAGACAAATTAGATTTTAAAACAAAGACTGTAATAAGAGATGAGGAAGGACACTATATCCTACTTAAAGGGTCTATCCAACAAGAAGATCTAACAATTGTAAATATCTATGCCCCGAACATGGGAGCAGCCAATTATATAAGGCAATTAATAACAAAAGCAAAGAAACACATTGACAACAATACAATAATAGTGGGGACTTTAACACCCCCCTGACTGAAATGGACAGATCATCTAAGCAAAAGATCAACAAGGAAATAAAGACTTTAAATGAAACCCTGGACCAAATGGACTTCACAGACATATTCAGAACATTCCATCCCAACGCAACAGAATACACATTCTTCTCTAGTGCCCACGGAACATTCTCCAGAATTGATCACATCCTAGGTCACAAATCAGGTCTCAACCGGTACCAAAAGATTGGGATCATTCCCTGCATATTTTCAGACCACAATGCTTTGAAACTAGAACTCAATCACAAGAGGAAAATCGCAAAGAACTCAAATACATGGAGGCTAAAGAGCATCCTACTAAAGAATGAATGGGTCAACCAGGAAATTAAAGAAGAATTAAAAAAATTCATGGAAACCAATGAAAATGAAAACACAACTGTCCAAAATCTTTGGGATACAGCAAAGGCAGTCCCGAGAGGAAAGTATTTAGCAATACAAGCCTTTCTCAAGAAATAAGGAAGGTCTCAAATATACAACCTAACCCTACACCTAAAGGAGCTGGAGAAAAAACAGCAAATAAAGCCTAAACCCAGCAGGAGAAGAGAAATAATAAAGATCAGAGCAGAAATCAATGAACTAGAAAGGAAAAGAACAGTAGAACAGATCAACGAAACTAAGAGCTGGTTCTTGAAAGAATTATCAAGATTGATAAACCCCTGGCCAGACTGATCAAAAAGAAAAGAGAAATGACCCAAATCAACAAAATCATGAATGAAAGAGGAGAGATCACAACCAACACCAAAGAAATACAAACAATTCTAAGAACATATTATGAGCAAATCTATGCCAGCAAATTAGATAACCTGGAAGAAATGGGTGCATTCCTAGAGATGTATCAACTACCAAAATTGAACCAGGAAGAAATAGAAAACGTGAACAGACCTATAACCACTAAGGAAATTGAAGCAGCCATCAAAAATCTCCCAACAAACAAAAGCCCAGGGCCAGATGGTTTCCCAGGGGAATTCTATCAGACATTTAAAGAAGAATTAATACCTATTCTCCTGAAACTGTTCCAAAAAATAGAAATGGAAGGAAAACTTCCAAACTCATTTTATGAGGCCACCATTACCTTGATCCCAAAACCAGACAAAGACCCCATCAAAAAGGAGAATTACACACCAATATCCTTGATGAACATGGATGCAAAAATTCTCACCAAAATACTAGCCAATAGGATCCAACAGTACATTAAAAGGATTATTCACCACGACCAAGTGGGATTTATCCCTGGGCTGCCAGGTTGGTTCAACATCCACAAATCAATCAACGGGATACAATACATTAACAAAAGAAAGAACAAGAGTCATATGATCCTCTCCACAGATGCAGAAAAAGCATTTGACAAAGTACAGCATCCTTTCTTGATCAAAACTCTTCAGAGTATAGGGATAGAGGGTACCTACCTCAATATCATAAAAGCCATCTACAAAAAACCTACAGCGAATATCATTCTCAATGGGGAAAAGCTGAGAGCTTTTCCCCTAAGGTCAGGAACGCGGCAGGGATGTCCACTCTCACCACTGCTATTCAACACAGTATTAGAAGTCCTAGCCACAGCAATCAGACAACAAAAAGAAATCAAAGGCATCCAAATCGGCAAAGAGGAAGTCAAACTCTCACTCTTTGCAGATATGATACTGTATGTGGAAAACCCAAAAGACTCCACCCCAAAACTGCTAGAACTCATACAGGAATTCAGTCAAGTAGCAGGCTATAAAATCAATGCACAGAAATCAGTGGCATTCCTATACACCAACAACAAGACAAAAGAGAGAAAAATCAAGGAGTCGATCCCATTTACAATTGCACCCAAAACCATAAGATACCTAGGAATAAATTTAACCAAAGAGGCAAAGGATCTGTACTCAGAAAACTATGAAATACTCAGGAAAGAAATTGAAGAAGACACAAAGAAATGGAAAAACGTTCCATGCTCATGGATTGGAAGAACCAACATTGTGAAAATGTCAATGCTACCTAGAGCAATCTACACATTCCATGCAATCCCCATCAAAATACCATCCACTTTTTTCAAAGAAATGGAACAAATAATCCTAAAATTTGTATGGAACCAGAAGAGACCCCGAATAGCCAGAGGAATCTTGAAAAAGAAAAGCAAAGCTGGTGGCATCACAATTCCGGACTTCCAGGTCTATTACAAAGCTGTCATCATCAAGACAGTATGGTACTGGCACAAAAACAGACTCATAGATCAATGGAACAGAATCGAGAGCCCAGAAATGGACC
The DNA here is from genome assembly GCF_009762305.2 of Zalophus californianus. Classification (NCBI taxonomy): domain Eukaryota; kingdom Metazoa; phylum Chordata; class Mammalia; order Carnivora; family Otariidae; genus Zalophus; species Zalophus californianus. The sequence continues at coordinate 67,005,309 of NC_045598.1, read as the reverse complement.
CTCAACTCTATGGTCAACTAATCTTTGACAAAGCAGGAAAGAATGTCCAATGGCAAAAAGACAGTCTCTTCAGCAAATGGTGTTGGGAAAATTGGACAGCCACATGCAGAAGAATGAAACTGGACCATTTCCTTACACCACACACAAAAATAGACTCCAAATGGTTGAAAGACCTAAACGTGAGACAGGCGTCCATCAAAATCCTAAAGGAGAACACAGGTAGCAACCTCTTCGACCTCAGCCGCAGCAACTTCTTCCTAGAAACATCGCCAAAGGCACGGGAAGCCAGGGCAAAAATGAACTATTGGGATTTCATCAAGATAAAAAGTTTTTGCACAGCAAAAGAAACAGTCCACAAAACCAAAAGACAACCGACAGAATGGGAGAAAATATTTGCAAATGACATATCAGATAAAGGGCTAGTATCCAAAATCTATAAAGAACTTATCAAACTCAACACCCAAAGAACAAATAATCCAATCAAGAAATGGGCAGAAGACATGAACAGACATTTTTCCAAAGAAGACATCCAAATGGTCAACAGGCACATGAAAAAGTGCTCAACATCGCTCGGCATCAGGGAAATCCAAATCAAAACCTCAATGAGATACCACCTCACACCAGTCAGAATGGCTAAAATTAACAAGTCAGGGAACGACAGATGTTGGCGGGGATGTGGAGAAAGGGGAACCCTCCTACACTGTTGGTGGGAATGCAAGCTGGTGCAACCACTCTGGAAAACAGTATGGAGGTTCCTCAAACAGTTGAAATTAGAGCTACCATTCAATCCAGCAATTGCACTACTAGGTATTTACCCGAAAGATACAAATGTAGGGACCCGAAGGGGTACGTGCACCCCAATGTTTATAGCAGCAATGTCCACAATAGCCAAACTGTGGAAAGAGCCAAGATGCCCATCGACAGATGAATGGATAAAGATGAAGTGGTATATATACACAATGGAATATTATGCAGCCATCAAAAGAAATGAGATCTTGCCATTTGCAACGACGTGGATGGAACTGGAGGGTGTTATGCTTAGTGAAATAAGTCAATCAGAGAAAGACAAGTATCATATGACCTCACTGATATGAGGAATTCTTAATCTCAGGAAGAAACTGAGTGTTACTGGAGTGGTTGGGGGTGGGAGGGATGGGGTGGCTGGGTGATAGACTTTGGGGAGGATATGTGCTACGGTCAGCGCTGTGAATTGTGCAAGACTGTTGAATCACAGATCTGTACTTCTGAAACAAATAACGCAACATATTTTAAGAAAAAAGAAAAAGAAGAAGATAGCAGGAGAGGAAGAATGAAGGGGAGTAAGTCAGAGGGGGAGACGAACCATGAGAGATGATGGACTCTGAAAAACAAATTGAGGGTTCTAGAGGGGAGGGGGGTGGGGGGATGGGTTAGCCTGGTGATGGGTATTAAAGAGGGCACATTCTGCATGGAGCCCTGGGTGTTATGAACAAACAATGAATCATGGAACACTACATCAAAAACAAATGATGTAATATATGGTGATTAACCTAACAATAAAAAATTTAAAAAAAAATAAAATCTTCAAAAAACAAAACAAAACAAAAAAAAGCAAATCTATCAAACTCATTCAATTATAAACAATTTATCAAAATACATTAGAAAATGTTTACTTTTGTTAGAAAGAGAACTGTTAAATAATAAGCAGAGCTAATGTCCTTTTCCACTATGAGAAGAAAATCATTTTTTACTTCAAATATTACTCAGAAGCCAATTATGTCAACACATAGTCTAAATTATAAAAGTTTAAAAATTGCACAGGCATTTTACAAAAATTTTGTATATATACTCAATATAAATATTTTTTAAATATTTTACTGAAACTGGGGAGCCTGGGTGCCTCAGTCGTTAAGCATCTGCCTTTGGCTCAGGTCATGATCCCGGGGTCCTGGGATCAAGTCCCACATCGGGCTCCCTGCTCCTCGGGAAGCCTGCCTCTCCCTCTCCCACTCTCCCTGCTTGTGTTCCCTCTCTCGCTGTGTCTCTCTGTCAAATAAATAAAATCTTTAAAAAAAAATATTTTACTGAAATTATCTCCTGTTTTATTATCTTTTAAATTTATTGCCTAAAATATTTTGGGGGGTTTGCTATGGATTGAATGTGTATGTCCCCTCCAAAACTCATGTGTGAAATCTGAAACCCCAAGGGGATATTTTGGAGGTGGGGGTCTTTCAGAAGTGATTAGGTCATGAGGGGAGGGTGTAGCTTTCATGATTGGGATTTGTGCCCTTATAAAGAGACCCCAGAGAGATTCCTTAACCCTTCGCACAATGTTAAATTATAGCAAAAAGCAACTAGGAAATAGGCTCTTATAGACACTGAATCAGCTAGCACCATGATCTTGGGGTTCCCAGCCTCCAGAACTGTGAGAAATAAATTTCTCTTGTTTATAAGCTATCCAGTCTCTGACACTTTGCTGTAGCAGCCTGAAGAGACTAAGACAAATGTTTATCCTCCAATATTTCCAGATATTCCTTATAATATATTAATTTTCTAAGCTATCACATGTTGACATAAAATAATATATCCTCTGCATTCAGAGCTAAATGAAGAGAGCTTTAAAAACTTATGTCAGTATTCCTAGGAAAACATACTGTATGTGTGCATAATAATGCTATTCAATAGTTATGTCTTTATACACACAGTATTTTGGATATTGTAGCATGACACGCAAGTTACTTTAAACACATGATAACCTTGAAAAATAACAGTAGCTTGGAAGAAATTACTTGACTTCATAAAGATCAAGCCCTGACTAAATCAATCTTCTACAGAGTAAAAGAATCATCAGGTTGAGTAAATTAAAGAGAAATGATGGACATAATCCATCTTGACTTTGATTTTTGTCTTGCATAACTTAATTTGTTTAACACTAAACAGAGAAATACAGGTTTTGATAATGTAAATATTAAGGAGTGATCACTTTAATTGGTTTTCCATGTCCATTATAGTTATTAACATATTACAGTTAACCTAAAGGGGCATAATTCACACATTGATTCCTTTTACAAATATTTATCGAATACCTATGTAAGGGAACAGCCTTCCTTATTAAAAAGAGAGTCCTCCAAGATTAGAGTGGATAATTGTTTCAGAAAGACAATATCCAGCTTGGAAGGGGATGGAGATTAATTTAACCCTGTGCCATTCATTGGCTTGGTGTTCTCTCATACTGATTTCTACTGCAGCAGAGGGCAAAATAGTCCCCCTGAACATACAGCCAAGAACAGAAAAGGCAAAATCAATCTTTTTATTTCTCCCCCTTTCAACACACTCATAGGCATGGGATGAAAGCAAAAGTGAAAAAAGTTCCTGCCCTCAATGAGTGTATATTCTAGCCCTAAAGTTATTACATACATGCACGAGCAATTGATATATGAGAGGAAATGGGAGTGCCATAATAGGAAAATACACAGAACACACTGAACTGCAGAAGAGACCATGTTAGTGCTATTTGGGAGCTATAGAATGATAAAGAAATGGAGAAAGAAAATAGGTTTGGGGATGAGGTAGTTTTGAATTGTTCTTAAGATATGGGTGGCACTTTCTAGGCGTAGCTAGAAGATGGCAGTCATTGCAGGCGGCAGAAATATGGTGATCAAATACATGCAGATGGGACTAGGTGGGCCATCTCTTGAGAACCACAGTAGATATAAGTTCAGTAGAAGTTGTGAGTAGGGTACATGAAAGTATCTAGTGGGAGGTAAGGGTTACAGAAATCATCTGTGAATTTTAAATACCACTCTTAGATAAAATGCATGTTGTTTTATAAAGATGGAGGGGGGACACTTGGTATTTTTTCCACATTAAAAAATGTTATTGAAATTAAATGTATCTTCAGAAGAAGAAAGCAGATATGCCAGGCTTTCTACATGAAAAGGAACAAAGCACATTTATTTATTGATTGCTTTACTCTGGATCCAGAATTTAACGTATGCTAACTCATTTAATCCTCACATTTGATGAGGCAGGGAATGTAATGTCCATTTTATATATGAAAATACTGACTCCAGGAGATGTTATGGAACTTGTCTTATGTAACACAGTATCTGTGTTGGTATTTAAACCGAGTTCCTAACCCTGGCTGCTCATTAGAATCATCTAGAGAACTTCTTAATCACTCTTTGAAAATACTGATGTTTAGACCCATGCTGAGAGTTTGTAATTTAACTGACCAGCAATCTAGACCACAGTTCCTCACAAAGATAAGGTTAAAACTCTGATTTTCTTAATTGAAGGAGCAGTCATGAATAAAAATAGTTATTCAATAGAGTAAGGAGTAATAGAGCTTAGAATTAAAAAGAAAAAGCAAAACTTGACAAAATAATTAGACTGTTTCTCATGATCCCCCAAATATAAATTGTGCAAAAAAATTAAATTTCTACCTGAAAATATTTATATGGAAAAATAGGTGCATGGACACACACACACACACACACACACACACACACACACACACACACACACACAGTTGATCCTCATTATTTATGGACTTTATATCTGCAAACTTGTCTACCTGCTAAACTTATTTATAATCTACCTGCTAAACTTATTTATAATCACAAAATCCATGCTCATGATGGTTTTGCAATAATTCACAGGCAGAGTAAGGACAAAAGTTTAAGTTGTCCAACATGTACATTTCCAGTTTGGAGCCAGTCATACTTTAGACGAAACAGGGAGATCTTCTGCCTTCTTGTTTCAGCTCTCATACTGTAAACAAGTGTTCTTTAAGGCCATGTTTTTTCACAATTTTGTGACCTTTGTTGATGATTTCGCTGTTTAAGACCCTCAAGCATAGCCTGAAGTGTTGTATAGTGTTTCCAACCACAAGAAGGCTGTGATGTGCTTTTCAGAGGAAGATATGTGTGTTATCTAAAGGTCCTTCAGGCATGAGTCATGGAGCTCTGGCTCCTGAGGTCACTATTAATGAATCAGCAGTTCATTAATAGTACCTTTAAACAGGAACACACATAAAATGAGTTTATGTACTGATTGGTTGACAAAAATGCTGTGACCAGATGTTGGCAGGAACTTAACCCTGCATTTCCCCTAGGGGCAAAGATTTAGTATTTGTTAATTCAGGGTTTCTGGTATAGAACAATACCAAGAATAAAAAAAAAAAACAACTGTATATATAATCATAAATGACACAAATTTGTCAAATAGGCACTAAAACAGATCATCGTAATTGTATTTGTTCAATGAATGTTTCCTGAATATTTACCATGTACTGGCACTGCACTGAGGACTCCGTGCTAGGTGAGAAAGAATCCGTTTCCACACGCACAGTATATCCATTCATTCAACTCTTATAAGTCGCTGCCACCGACGACTCAACCGGTTATCCCCGGGCTCCTACAGGCAGTAAGGAAAACGTTCTGCCTACTTAGGGTAATACACCTATTCAGTTTATGCACTTTTCTAGAATCAGTCTGCTTACTGATCCAGCCTCTTGCTAAGGAAAGAGCCACAGGCCATGCTGCTGTCAATTCACCCTATACCTTAGCCTTCCACAAGGGAAGGACTGGCCTCTTCTGCACCTACATTTCCCTGCAAGTCCCACCTGACCGTCAGAAGCTCCGCCCTGCCCTCACTGATTTTTGACTTGAAAAGTGCCAGGGACAGAAGGTCTGGCTGCTGCCACCTGGAGGGCACACCAGGCAAGATGCAGGGAGTCAAAGCAAACTATCCAGTAAGAGGGGGCAGGGAGGAGGAGAGAGAATAAACTCCCCCCACTTCCTCTCTGACTCTAAAAAAGAACTGATCCCAGATATAGCACTTGTGCAAGGCTTTTTTTCACAGATCGTCTCCAGGACTGAGGACCAGTTATGCTTTTTTGTGAAGTTGTAGCCAGCTCAGTAATACCGTTTTGTATTCATTTTCTTTCCTTTTCAGTTCTTTTCCTTTCCCCCTCATTCTTGTATGTTGTGGGCATTGCCCTTCCTAATACAATCATATATGTAGGCTTTGTCTTAGGCTCTGTTTTCTAGGGAATCTAGACCAAGAGCTGGTTATTTAAAATTATAACTTGATCCAGTTTACCCTGTATACAATGGATTTATTTCTTCTTTCTTTACTAACTTTCTTCCTTCCACTTATTCACTAAATATTTATAGAAAATACTTGGAATGATACAAGAGGAAAAACAAACTTGACTATGCTCCTGGGAGGTTGTTTCCTGTAGCTATGTTTCTTCGCACTTTAAATGAGGATGACAGAATCCATCTCTTCACATGGTTGTAAGGATGAAATGTGGTAATGCATGTGTGGTGCTCAGCACGGTAGCACGATGGGCTCAGTGGATGTGTATAGTGCTTATTATCATTGTCATTATTATCATTACTAAGGTTTATTCAGCATATTGTTTGATCAACAGATGGATTGGCCAGGTAACAGCTAAGATAGTTTGCTCTGTAATACAGAGCTGAGATCCAGACTGAAAAGCTATCTATGAGAGTAATAATAAAAGGAATTTAGAATCACTCTATAGAAAAGGATCTGGGTTACTTTTAAAAAATAATTTCTAATTATTACATAGAGGTTAGTGATTACATGGAGTCTAATCATAGCCTCTGTTTTCAGAGTTTATAAATAACACAGGAAAAGAGGTTTATTTTTTTAAAGATTGTATTTATTTGAGAGTGAGTGAGAGCACGAGAGAGAGAGAGAGAGAGAGCACAAGCAGGGGAAGAGGGAGAAGGAGGTTCCCCACTGGGCAGGGAGGCGGATGCAGGGCTTGCATGACCGGATCCAAAGGCAGACCCCCAACTGACTGAGCCACCCAGGTGCCCCTGGGCAAAAGAGGTTTAAACAAGAACACCTTAGTTCACTCTAGAAGAAAAACAAAAATGTTAAATTTTTGTATAATGGAGACTTCAGTATTCACCTTAGGATGTCTTTTTAAAATAATTTATTATTCTTGGTTGAGAATGAATATGTATACTACTTGAAGATAGGACAACACAATCATTCTCAGAGGTTCCCACCCGAGCATTTGACTTTAGAGACTCCAAAATTTGCATTTATGTATTATGTATTTATTGTATATGGAGATAAAGCAACTGAGTAATTATGAGATAGCCAAATAATATTATTCTCTGTTGAGACACAGATCCTCAATGTAGAAGAAAGGAAACACATGTAATATAAAATACATTAAGTAAAATTATGTAGTCCAGAATTATATTGGATATCAATAGGAACTTATAAAGTATTTTCTCTTCATACCCTATCCTGCTGAAAAAGATTGGAAACAATGACCAATCTAGTAACCATGACTGTACTTCAAACTCAGATGGTGGTTTTAAAATGCCATTTTTCTGTTAAAAGAATGAAATCAGGACATCTTAGAGAATAATCGACTTCAGGACTCAGACAAGAAATGCACAAGGTGGGCGCCTGGGTGGCTCAGTCGTTAAGCATCTGCCTTGGGCTCAGGTCATGATCCCAGGGTCCTGGGATCGAGCCCCGCATCGGGCTCCCTGCTCAGTGGGAAGCCTGCTTCTCCCTCTCCCACTCCCCCTGCTTGTGTTCCTGCTCTCGCTGTGTCTCTCTCTGTCAAATAAATAAATAAAACCTTAAAAAAAAAAAAGAAATGTACAGGTAAGCCTGCAACCAATATTGTCATTATGATTAGCAAGACTATCAAAGACTAATATAGTTGTGCACAAAAGTTATTATTTTTCCCAAAAGGGGCAATAAGAGCTTTAATAAAGTGAATCATTTAAATAGATTGAAATCATTAACCAGTTTAAATCCAGGAGTTCAGATTTGGTTATTATATTCGTTATTTATTACTATGTTATAAATTACCTTAAAATTTAACAACTTAAATCAACAACATTTTTTATCTCACAGTTTCAAGGCTCTGTGGAACAGGAACAGCTCTCAAGTTCACTCACATGACTATTGATAGGCCTTAGGTCTTTACTGGCGACTGGCGGAAGACATCAGATCTTCACCATGTCGTCTCTCCTTAGACACTCACAACATAGCAGCTGGCACCAATCACAAATACTGAGGGAGAAAGTAAGACAATGTGAGAAAGACAGAAGACACAGTCTTCTTTTTTTTTTTTAAGATTTTATTTATTCATTTGAGACACAGAGATAGAGAGAAAGAGTGAGAGAGAGAGCAAGCACGAGCAGGGGGAGAGGCAGAGGGAGAGGGAGAAGCAGTCTCTCTGATGAGTCAGGAGCCCGATGTGGGGCTCGATCCCAGGACCCTGGGATCATGACCTGAGCCGAAGGCAGACGTTTAACCATCTGAGCCACCCAGGCGCCCTGACACAGTTTTCTGAAACCTAATCTCACATAAGTCATCCATATTGGGCCATATTCTGTTCATTAAAAGTGAGTCACTAGGTCCAGCCCACGTTCAACGTGAGAGTATTAAATAAGGGAGGAATTATTGGGGGCTATTTTATTTGCTTCAGAGGTACAGATCTGTGATTCAACAGCCTTACACACTTCACGATGCTCACCATAGCACATACCCTCCCCAAAGTCTATCACCTAGCCACCCCATCCTTCCCACCCCCCACCACTCCAGCAACCCTCAGTTTCCTGAGATTAAGAATTCCTCATATCCGTGAGGTCATATGATACATATCTTTCTCTGATTGACTTATTTCACTCAGCATAATACCCTCCAGTTCTGTCCACCTCTTTGCAAATGGCAAGATTTCATTCTTTTTGATGGCTGCATAATAGTCCATGGTATGCATATACCACATCTTTATCCATTCATCTTTCGATGGACATCTTGGCTCTTTCCACAGTTTGGCTATTGTGGACATTGCTGCTATAAACATCGGGGTGCACATACCCCTTCAGATCCCTACATTTGTATCTTTGGGGTAAATACCCAGTAGTGCAATTGCTGGATCATATGGTAGCTCTATTTTCAACTTTTTGAAGAACCTCCATACTGTTTTCCAGAGTGGCTGCACCAGCTTGCATTCCCACCAACAGTGTGGGAGCGTTCCCCTTTCTCCACATCCCCACCAACATCTGTCGTTTCCTGACTTGTTAATTTTAGCCATTTTGACTGGTATGAGGTGATATCTCATTGAGGTTTTTATTTGGATTTCCCTGATGCCAAGTGATGTTGAGCACTTTTTCATGTGTCTGTTGGCTGTTTGGATGTCTTCTTTAGAAAAATGTCTGTTTGTGTCTTCTGCCCATTTCTTGATTGGATCATTTGTTCTTTGGGTGTTGAGATTAAGAAGTTCTTTATAGATTTTAGATACTAGCCATGTATCTGATATGTCATTTGCAAATATCTTCTCCCATTCTGTCGGTTGTCTTTTGGTTTTGTGGACTGTTTCTTTCGCTGAGCCAAGCTTTTTATCTTGATGTGCTCCTAATAGTTCATTTTTGCCCTTGCTTCCCTTGCCTTTGGCGATGTTTCTAGGAAGAAGTTGCTGAGGCTGAGGTCGAAGAGGTTGCTGCCTGTGTTCTCCTTTAGGATGTTGATGGACTCTTGTCTCACATTTAGGTCTTTCAACCATTTTGAGTCTATTTTTGTGTGTGGTGTAAGAAAATGGTCCAGTTTCATTCTTCTGCATGTGGCTGTCCAATTTTCCCAACACCATTTGTTGAAGAGATTGTCTTTTTTCCATTGGGCAATCTTTCCTGCTTTGTCAAAGATTAGTTGACCATAGAGTTGAGGGTCCATTTCTGGGCTCTATTCTGTTCCATTGAACTATGCATCTGTTTTTGTGCCAGTACCATACTGTCTTGATGATGACGGCTTTGTAATAGAGCTGGAAGTCCGGAATTGTGATGCCACCAGCTTTGCTTTTCTTTTTCAATATTCCTCTGGCTATTCGGGGTCTTTTCTGGTTCCATACAAATTTTAGGATTATTTGTTTCATTTCTTGGAAAAAAGTGGATGGTATTTTGAAAGGGATTGCATTGAATGTGTAGATTGCTCTAGGTAGCATTGACATCTTCACAATGTTTGTTTTTCCAATCCTTGAGCATGGAACGTTTTTCCATTTCTTTGTGTTTTCCTCAATTTCTTTCATGAGTATTTTATAGCTTTCTGAGTACAGATTCTTTGCCTCTTTGGTTAGATTTATTCCTAGGTATCTTATGGTTTTGGGTGCAATTGTAAATGGGATCGACTCCTTAATTTCTCTTTCTTCTGTCTTGTTGGTGGTATATAGGAATGCCACTGATTTCTTGCATTGATTTTATAGCCTGCTACTTTACTGAATTCCAGTATGAGTTCTAGCAGTTTTGGGATGGAGTCTTTTGGGTTTTCCACATAAAGTATCATATCATCTGCAAACAGTGAGAGTTTAACTTCTTCATTACCAATTTGGATGCCTTTGATTCCTTTTTTTTGTCTGATTACTGTGGCTAGGACATCTAATACTATGTTGAATAGTAGTGGTGATAGTGGACATCCCTGACACGTTCCTGACCTTAGGGGGAAAGCTCTCAGATTTTCCCCATTGAGAATGATATTCGCTGTGGGTTTTTCATAGTTGGCTTTTATGATATTGAGGTATGTACCCTCTATGTCTATACTCTAAAGGGTTTTGATAGAGAAAGGATGTTGTACTTTGTCAAATGCTTTTTCGGCAACTATGGAGAGGATCATATGGTTCTTGTTCTTTCTTTTATTAATGTGTTATATCACATTCATTGATTTGTGGATGTTGAACCAACCTTGCAGCCCAGGAATAAATCCCACTTGGTCCTGGTGAATAATCCTTTGACTGTACTGTTGGATCCTATTGGCTAGTATTTTGGTGAGAATTTTTGCATCCGTGTTCATCAAGGATATTGGTCTGTAACTCTCCTTTTTGATGGGGTCTTTGTCTGGTTTTGGGATCAAGGTAATGGTAGCCTCATAAAATGAGTTTGGAAGTTTTTCTTCCACTTCTATTTTTTGGAACGGTTTCAGAAGAATAGGTATTAATTCTTTTTAAATGTTTGGTAGAATTCCCCTGGAAAGCCATCTGGCCCTGGGCTTTGTTTGTTGGGAGATTTTTGATGACTGCTTCAATTTCCTTAGTGGTTATAGGTCTGTTCAGGTTTTCTATTTCTTCTGGGTTCAGTTTTGGTAGTTGATACATCTCTAGGAATGCATCCATTTCTTCCAGATTATCTAATTTGCTGGCATATAGTTCCTCATAATATGATCTTATAATTGTTTGTATTTCTTTGGTGTTGGTTGTGATCTCTCCTCTTTCATTCATGATTTTGTTGATTTGGGTCATTTCTCTTTTCTTTTTGATAAGTCTGGCCAGGGGTTTATCAATTTTGTTAATTCTTTCAATGAACCACTCCTAGTTTCATTGATCTGTTCTACTGATCTTTTGGTTTCTATTTCATTGATTTCTGCTCTGATCTTTATGATTTCTCTTCTCCTGCTGGGTTTAGGCTATATTTGCTGTTCTCTCTCCAGCTCCTTTAGGTGTAGGGTTAGGTTGTGTATTTGAGACCTTTCTTGTTTCTTGTGAAAGGCTTGTATTGCTATATACTTTTCTCTCGGGACTGCCTTTGCTGTATCCCAAAGATTTTGAACAGTTGTGTTTTCATTTTCATTGGTTTCCATGAATTCTTTTAATTCTTCTTTAATTTCCTGGTTCACCCATTCATTATTTAGTAGGATGCTCTTTGGCCTCCATGTATCGAGTTCTTTCTGACTTTCCTCTTGTGCTCGAGTTCTAGTTTCAAAGCATTGTGGTCTGAAAATATGCAGGGAATGATCCCAATCTTTTGGTACCAGTTGAGACCTGATTTGTGACCTAGGATGTGATCTATTCTGGAGAATGTTCCGTGGGCACTAGAGAAGAATGTGTATTCTGTTGCGTTGGGATGGAATGTTCTGAATACATCTGTGAAGTCCATTTGGTCCAGTGTGTTATTTAAAAATCTTTATTTCCTTGTTGATCTTTTGCTTAGATGATCTGTCCATTTCAGTGAGGGGGATGTTAAAGGCCCCCGTTATTATTGTATTGTTGTCAATGTGTTTCTTTGCTTTTGTTATTAATTGCTTTATATAATTGGCTGCTCCCATGTTAGGGGCATAGATATTTATAATTGTTAGATCTTCTTGTTGGATAGACCCTTTAAGTAGGATATAGTGTCCTTTCTCATCTCTTATTACAGCCTTTGGTTTGAAATCTAATTTGTCTGATATAAGGATTGCCACCTCAGCTTTCTTTTGGTGTCCATTAGCATGGTAAATGGTTTTCCACCCCCTCACTTTCAATCTGGGGGTGTCTTTGGGTCTAAAATGAGTCTCTTGCAGACAGTATATTGATGGGTCTTGTTTTTTTAATCCAATCTGATAGCCTGTGTCTTTTGATTGGGGCATTTAGCCCATTTACATTCAGGGAAACTACTGAAAGATATGAATTTAGTGCCATTGTATTGCCTGTAAGGTGACTGTTACTGTATATTGTCTGTGTTCCTTTCTGGTTTATGTTGCTTTTAGGCTCTCTCTTTGCTTAGAGGACCCCCTTCAATATTTCTTGTAGGGCTGGTTTCGTGTTTGAAAATTCCTTTAGTTTTTGTTTGTCCTGGAAGCTTTTTATCTCTCCTTCTATTTTCAATGACAGCCTAGCTGGATATAGTATTTTTGGCTGCATATTTTTCTGATTTATTGCTCTGAATATATCATGCCAGTCCTTTCTGGCCTGCCAGGTCTCTGTGGATAGGTCTGTTGCCAGTCTATAGTTTCTACCATTGTAGGTTACATATCTCTTCTCCTGAGATGCTTTCAGGATTTTCTCTTTGTCTCTGAGACTCGTAATTTTTACTATTAGATGTCGGGGTGTTGACCTATTTTTATTGATTTTGAGAGGGGTTCTCTGTGCCTCTTGGCTTTTGATGCCTGTTTCCTTCCCCACATTAGGGAAGTTCTCTGCTATAATTTGCTCCAATATACCTTCTGCCCCTCTCTCTCTTTCTTCTTCTTCTGGGATCCCAATTATTCTATGTTGTTTCGTCTTATCGTATCACTTATCTCTCGAATTCTGCCCTCGTGATCCAGTAGTTGTTTATTCCTCTTTTTCTCAGCTTCTTTATTTTCCATCATTTGCTCTTTTTTATTGCTAATTCTCTCTTCTGCCTCATTTATCCTAGCAGTTAGAGCCTCCATTTTTGATTGCACCTCATTAATAGCCTTTTTGATTTCGACTTGGCTAGATTTTAATTATTTTATTTCTCCAGAAAGGGTTTCTCTAATGACTTCCACGCTTTTTTCAAGCACAGCTAGTATCTTTAAAATCATCAATCTGAACTCTAGTTCTGACATCGTACTAATGTCCATATTAAGTAGGTCCCTGGCAGTCGGTACTGCCGCTTGTTCTTTTTGTTGAGGTGATTTTTTCCGTCTTACCATTTTTTTCCAGAGGAGCATAGATCAATGAGAGATCAAAATGCTAACAGGGTATGAACGTCCCCAGAATATATACCTAAACAAATCAGAAAGGACCCGAAACCAGGGGGAAAGAAAGGGAAAGACAGAAAATAGAAAAAGAAAAAGGAAAAAGGAAAAGATAAAAACAAACAAAAACAGAACAAAACCAAAAAAAAAAACCAGAATATAATCAAATATGATCAGGCCGGTGCATAGATCACTGCCACACACTAGATTTTGGGTGTATTTTGGTCTGTTAGAAGAAAGTGCTTCCCAATATTTTAAAGAAAGAAAAACTTATATATGTACAAAAATAAGGGTTAATATGATGAAGGGATGGAATATAAGTGTAAAGATGAAAATTATAAAAGATTTTATAAAAGGAATTGATAAGAAGTTGTTTGAAAAAAGAAAGAAGAGAATTTATAAAAGAAAAAGAAAAAAAGGGAGAGAATGTGATCAGGCAGGAAAGTAGAACAAAGCCATACACTAGAGATTTAGGGTATATTTTGATCGTTTAGAAGAAACTGTATCTCAAAATTTTAAAGAGAGAACTTATATATATATGTATATATACATATATATATATATATATATATATATATATATATATATACACGCCAAAAATAAGGGTAACTACTATGAAGGGATAGACTATGACTCTAAAAATGAAAAATAAAAATGTTTTTTAAAAAAGGATTTGATAAGATGTTGGTTGAAAAAGGGAAAAAGAAAAATTTAAAAAAAAGACAGTTAAAAATATTAACTTTGAAACACTAAAGAATCATGGTAAAAAAAAAGCCATGAATTCTATGCGCAGTATTCCCCTAGCGCTGGAGTTCTGCCGTTCTCACTGCTCAGTAAACTTGGTCTTGGCTGGCTATTCTTGCCGATCATCTGGGGGAGGGGCCTGTTTCCGTGGTTCCCAAATGTCTTTGCCAGAGGCGGAATTGCCCCGCCCTTGCCTGGTGGGGCCAAGTAATCTGCTCGGGTTTGCTCTCGGGAGCTTTTGTTCCCTGCAAGCTTTCGGTACAGCTTTGGAGGACGAAAATGAAAATGGTGGCCTCCCAATCTCCACCCGGAGGAGCTGAGAACTCAGGGCTGTGCTCCTCAGTGCGCCCCCAGAGAAAAGCAGTCAGTCACTCCTGACTCCCTGGTCTCCGGCCGCACTCCGTGCTCACCCAGCCTGTGACCGAGCGTTTCTATCTCTGGCACCCAACCCCGTGTGGAGTCTCCAAACCCAGCAGAACCCTGCGGTGCGCTCCCACGCCGCTCCTCCTAGGGGAGGAAGGGGAGTCTCCCCGGCTCTGCCGCTTGTTGGGTCCCTGCTGGAGGAGCAGTGGCCCAACTGTGCCACGGATCACAGTTTATGGCAACCCCGAGCTGAGAGCCCGCGCCATGGCTCCGTCTCTGCAGCCGGCTTCCCTGCTCCGATACCTGGGAGCTCTGGCGCACTCAGGCACCCCCGGTCTTTCTGTGACCCCAGGGTCCTGAGACCACACTGTCCCACTGCTTGTCCTGCTTAGCCACTGGAGCAACGTCCCTCAGCGGAGCCGACTTCTAAAAGTTCTGATTTTGTGCTCCGAGGCTCTATCACTTGCCAGAAGCGGCCTACGGAGGCCCCCTCCCCCGCCATCTATCCTCCCGAATATCGCCTCGGATTCACTTCTCCACTCATCCTACCTTCCAGAAAGTGGTCTCTTTTCTGTTCAGAGAGTTGTTGCTATTCTTTTCTTCAATCTCCTATTGAGTTCGTAGGTGTTCAGAATGGTGTGATCCCTAACCAGCTGAATTCCTGAGACCAGACGAAATCCAGGTCTCCTGCTCCTCCGCCATCTTGCTCCCCCCCACCACCACATGCACTTCTGCAATGAGATCTTGTCCCCTCATCAAGAAATGGATTCTAATCCTCTTCACTATCTTCCTCTTCTGAGTGTCTTGGATTACTCACTGTTGGGACAGATCTTGGAAGCCAATTGTCATGGTTTAAGAGGTGCAAGCCACACTGCGAGAACACATGTAGGCACGTGTCAAAGTCCAGCTGAATTCTCGGTCAACAGCTAGCATCAACCGCCAGTCATGTGAGTGAGCCATCTTGACATACCAGACTAATTGAGCCCCATTTGACTGCAGCCTTGTGCAACATGACATGAAATAGAGGAATCACCAACTTAAGCCCAGTCATTATAAGAAGAGTAAAAGATAATGAATAGTCATAAACCACTAAATTTGGTATTATTTATTCTATAGCAATAGAGACCGGGCACAGGAATAATTAGGGGGTACATTACTATTCAAGATCCTCTTTGTACTGCATAACAGAGTTCAAGTCAAATGAATCTGATGTTGTCTTGACTTTTTGTGTATTCATTTGGTAGTCTTCATTATAAAGAATATTATCATTTTAAAAAATGTGATCTATCACATTTGTGTTACACATACCTTGAAAGCAAAATTATAATCTTGTTTTTGCTATAATAATATCTGTGTGGTCCTTTCTGTGAGTGGTCTAATTCATGATAGAGAGTTCACTCTTCTCTACTTCTTGTGTTTTTGAAGAAACTCTTTACTGCCTAAACATTTATAACCTTTTAATTTTTTCTTTTTTTTCTGATTTGGAGTAGTGTTGTTATATATATAGTTAGACAGATAGATAGACAGATCCATAGAGAATTAGTAGCATTTTCATTACATTATTTTCCCTGAAAGATCTTTTTAGTTTCTATATTTCCCAATATGTACTGCTGCTACATGGCTACTTAATGCCCAGGTTATGCTTCAACCTTGTTTTGTCCCCAACAGAATGTGGACTTTGTACCAAATTTTAACTAGTTATCAATTCAAATTATATTTAAGATTTTTTTCTTTGTTTTGATCAGCACTTGCTAAGACAATAGCATGTCAATGAACTGAAACACATTAAACATCACAAAATTGAAAGAATTGATAAATTTGCAACTAAAAGTTCACATAAAAGAACTTTCTTGTTTTTACTTTGTATCTACTTCTATCTCAAACTTTATACTTTTAAATATATACCAAGCCAGTCAAATAACAGTATCTAAATTGCATTTGTTTATGATTGGTATAAACAGATGTATAGCCAAGTGAGGCATCTGGGGAAGTCTTCAAATGTTAAACTCAACATTTTCACGGAACACATTTTGAAATTTTTTATTGTTGTTTCAGTCTTTGCTGTAGAGATGGACTAAGGTTATGCCCTTTCCTTTTCTTATAATCTTTGACTCAAAAAAGAGGAAGGATAATTAATGCCTGGTATAGTCTGGGAATTGCTATCAGCTTTTAGCAGACTTATTAAAGTATGTTTGTTTTTTTAAAACATACTGTGTGTTTTAACTGGCTGTCTATTGAAACTCTCATGAGTTCATGAGGTCATATAAACATAAAAGGATGTAAATACTATGTGAGATTCAAAGTGAAGAAAATGAAGAAGATCAAAGTGATCCAGTTTACAGCTTTCCTGGCATGTGAGGCCAGATTTTGAATTCTTTCCCTGATGATACTAACCATATACTTTGTAGACCAAGCATGTGTGGTGGCACATTGCTGAAAATACTATTTAACTTTTTGATGTATAGGCCTTACTTCATTTTTCATAAACTGAAATGAAAAAATAAAACTGGAACAAATTAAAAATATTGGAATAAACTGGAAACTTCAAATAAAGTTGAAAAGAATTTGGGGAGGGGGTGTTGAGAAATAACAGGGTAGATTCTTTTAACATCTCCTTCACAATTGGGTATAGATGTATTTTTACCCCACAAAAACAATAGATTGTAACTATTAAATCAATATTAATTATGGAACTGTAAGTGGACAGGATATTTAAAAGGTTATAAATTGATTGTGACAATCAGAAATATTTTAAAAAGAAATCCAAACTTTTCCAAAGTCAAGATGTTGTCTTAAAAATAACACACACACACACACACACACACACAGACAAAGTTTTTAGTCTCTATATAGGGACTTTTCACATGCACTTTTCACCACGGTGAACATAGTGGACTTGAGGATACATCGTGAACACGGTCGACGGGACATGTGATTAGCTGAAATGCCCATTTACTGTATTCCTATTATTTTCCCTTCACTTCCCCAGCTCCATGGTCTACCTTGTTTTCAGGGGGGTTCAGGCTATTAGGAGCAGCTCCTCCCATCTTAAATTCCTACTTACAGAGCTCTGCTAACAGGCCTACTGTGTGCTTCCTTCAAGTGTTCTCAGAGCTGAGAGAAGAAAGAGTACTTCGCAGTGAACAGAGTCATTTCAAGTAGAAGAATGCATTATAATTCTTTAATTTGGTTGAATCACCTCGGTGATTCCCATACCTCTTTTCCTCTAATTCCTGTCCCCTTCTTCTTCCATCATGATAGCTCCCTTGTGTGTGTGCTCTATTTAATCTTTGCAGTTTGCTGTTAGATATATTCAAGTGACTAAATTCTTAACTGGGGATGTTTTAATGCGGATGTTCTAGGGAAGCCTTCAGAAATCTTCCTTAAGGGCCAGTGGGCTCATGCACTTTGCCCTCTTTTTCTTTGCCCCCCCTCTCCATATGCAGCCTGTATGAATACCAGCTTGGACCATGGGGAGAAATGACACACCCTAGAGATGATGAATGCATGAACTGGAAGGAACCGAAAGTTCCTGAGGACTTGTTTAAACAGAACCACCATCCTAATTCTAGACCACCAAGCTATGGGACTTCATGGAAAAAAATATATATATATTTCTATCTCATTTAAGCCAATGCCACTCCTCTCCTTTTTTTGAGTAGAGGCATTTCTTTCTCTAACTGAATATAATTCCAATAAGTATAGTTACAATTAGATTTTTCTACCTGTCTGTGGATTCATGATTCTATTTAGCCTTTGATTTGAGGTTTACATTTTAGACCAAATGCCATTTAAAATATATCAAGAAATTATTGAACGTTTATCATATGTAAAGTACTTTTGTGCAAAGAATAGTGAGTTGATGTCTATGAAAACAAAAGCTTATCGGCAGTCATCTGTACCCTGCCTGCAGAGGCAGCAGCCTAAGGAAAATGACTTTGGGACTTCATTAAAAACAAAAACAAAAACAAAAACAAAAAAACAAATAAATTTAAATGTGTGTCTCTTCATCTCCTCTCTCCCCGCATTCTTCCCATCAATTAAAAAGACATGAAAACCACATTAACCTTGCTAATAAATGTGGCCTTTAAAGAGAATGCTTTCCAGTGCTTTCTCCCTCCAGTCTACCTGTACTAACCTTGTCAAAGGAGGAAGACAGATATTAAAATCAGCACTGAAAATTTCTCACCTGGCGCAGTTTACTGGCCTTGGGCATGCAGGCAGAGTTGCTTTGGGCAAAACTTCGAAGAGGTTGTTAGTGTATAAATCCTTCCAAATAATATCATTTAGAATCTAATGCCCTTTATGGATTCTCTTCTGTCACTCGATAGAATGCGCTAAATTGCAAAGACCACGCAGCATATTTGTAGGAAGCAAGATAGAAGTATAGCCTAAAGATCAAATACCAAATGTGAGCCAACCTCGGCATGTTCTCATCTTTTTCACTGGTTCGATTTGGGTCTCCTTTTCTCAGAAAGCAGGTCCCCTAAGGAGCCCTTTTCTGTCTTCAGGATGGCTGCCAGGTAGGTCCTTTTCTAGAGAACCGAGGTCAGCTTCTCTACGGAATTTGAGTTTTGAACCAGAGCAAAGGAGTCCCCACTTGGCCCCCAAGCAGCCCGCCCTTTCCCCTTAGGTGGATCTGGCTGAAAGGCAGCTTCTGCCACCACTGTGTGCGGGGACCCGTCCCGCAGCTCCCTGGATGAAACAAGCAGGTCAGATGGATGTGCAAGAGCAACCGTCAGGTGGAAAGCACAGGGCGAGGTGGTCTTTTTCATATTTTTCTATGAAACATTTCTGTGAACTGAGGGGGGAAGGAAAACCCCACATAGATTGAGTAGGATTTTACAGCAGGGAGTACTGATGATGTTAGAGTTGATTTTCCCTTTCATCTTTTATTTTAAATTTGACAATGTCCGCTTATGTATTTGTAAAATGACTCTCTGAACAAACGTGAGCAGATGCCCTGAAAGGTTAAAGGAAATACGGGTGGAATAATTTCCCATTTTTTATTACAATGCGTAAGTAGTTTTCTGCGGGGAAATGCATCTGTCATTAAAATACATTTTTCTCTGTGCTGTTTCCTTCTCTGAGGAAAAAATAAAAGTATCATTTTAGCAAGTTTTAATGATTGTACTTTAATCGATCTGGTTTTCAAAAAGCCTATGGCTTAGGTAAACGGAAAGGATCCTCATCCCCCTTTCCCAGTGTACCCTGTGCTCTCGTGGGCTGTGTTTACAAGATCTGAGATACAACTTTTTTCATATCCATAACAGATTGAAGAACTGCCTTTTCCCAGCCAACGTGTCCTATCACATCTGAGAAAGTCTGCTGGAGACTGCAAGCTATTTTTCAATTTATTCCTTATTTGATGACCATATTTCTTCAAAAGAAAATGATTTTCAGGGAAAATTAATGGAATTTCTGAAGGAAAATTAAGGAAGAGTGGGCAAAGATTGAGAATGAGACGAATAAACTACATAATAACAGGATTTGGGTGTTTTTTTTTCAACAGGAGAACATTTACAATAGTTATCTTTTCCTTCCCTAACTTCCCCCAGTTCTCCTCCACTTTTCCTTCAAATCCCTTACCTTTCAATTCTGAACACACACACACACACACACACACACACACACACACACACACACACACGTTCCTCAGGCCAGTGCTCAATTCCCTTACCTGTTTTGACAAGAAATGCATACTGCAGTCACACACCAGAGGCCATGGTTATACAAAAGTCACAGGTCAATAAAGATCACTTACATTTCTTATGAGCCTTTTCATCTTCTTTTTCTCCTATGTGGGCAGGGCCAGCAGAAAGGGAAAGACAGAAATGTCAAGGGGTCTGCCTGTCAAAGAAACCCCCACTCCCTCTAAATAATTTGATGGCCCTTAAACTTTTGCTACCTTGCCTTAGGAAAAATGGCCTTTTCTCTTCTACTCCTCATCACAAGGTGTTCTCTCAAAATGAAGTTAAAGCCTTGACCTCTTCCTTGATGATATACAATAAAGTAAAAAGAAAAGATTGGTAGGTTTTCCTTAAAATTGTCCTTTAAAAGGAACAAGGGCAATGATCTACATTGTATTTTAGTTTAACATATTTGACATATGTTCTGTGAGTTCATACACGTTTTTTGAAGGTCATAAAGCTAGGCTTTGCACAATTAAGTGTACTTCACATTGGGAAATTTTAGCTACCTTTTCTAATGTATTTATTTATTGCTAGTATTTACACGATCATTTTTCTTCCATAAGTGACCATATGCATAATTGGAGATTATGACTAGAAATAATATTATCATTATGAAATCCATGCTATCCAAATAATAGTGAAGATAAAAGGAACAGTTAACCGTCTAGTCATTCCTTTTCCCCCTCTATTTTAGAAATTTAAAAATATTGTATAAATATTGGAGTTTTAATCCCAAGTTTCTGATTCAACAGCATACTAAATGAACAATTCTTAAAAAAAAAAATCTATGCTCAAAAATAGATTCAGAAACCTCAGTAGTTTTCAAGGAACACCCTAAAGTTGATCCTGGGAATCATCTAATACAGTTTTATTATCATGCAAAAATAATAGCATGTCATAAGGTCAAAATTATTAGTAGTAAAAGAACTTAGATCCTGATTCCCATTTAAGTGCTTAGAGTCAGATCATCTTTATGTATACGTGCTTGTCTAAATGTATTTGTTTTTGTCTTTAAGTTGTACATGAGAAAGAGAGAACTGGGTTTCAATGTTTGATGGACAATGGAATCTTTAGGGAAACCTACAAATTGTAATAAAAACAAGTGGAAGATTTGGCTACACCTCTCCTTTCTGTCTTTTCAATGAACCTAACAAGATATTTTCCCAAATTAAATGGAGGATTAAAAAAAAAAAGGTTACTATTTAATTAGAGAGTGAAAGGCAAACAGATTGTTCAAGAAAACATTCCTTTCAGGGACAATTAGGACATATTGAGTGAGATTTAAAAAAAAAAAGTAACTGTCATTAATAAATTAAGTTATTAAAACAGTTGAAAAGATTCAGGCTTGATTTTCCATTTGTGAGATAAATGTGTATGTGTATAATGGTAAGCACATGTGAAATCGATTATAAGCTAGGACTCCGACCTCTGGCCTACACATGCAAGAAAAACTTGTCTTACCAGATTTAACGGGTGAAACATTGGAAAAGATGAGACTCCTATAATTATAAGCTTATAAGCAGTAGGATAAAGATTGGTATTTCGTTCTCCTGATGACTTACATTTATTCATTCAATCTCAATTGAAGAGCTACTATGTATTTATTTACAAATCCAATCTATAGAATTTGAATAAAATTATGAAATACTGAAATAATGATTGGATGTTATGTTTGCAAACATGGGGAGAATTTTTGGGAACTTCAATCATTACGTATGATATTTGCTTAATTTTATGAGGATTATATTTCAGTAACTCATTCTCCTTCCATGGTAGTCTTTTTTTTTTTTAATCAAAGAACATTTATTATTGTATAAGTTACCTCTTTGTATTAACTGTCTTCACTTGTCACCTAATGAAATGCACTGCGTCAGTTCAAAAAGAAAGATTTGAGTTGGGAAAAGCTTTAGTTTTCTTAAAGCTACATGTCTCATATCATATTGAAGGGATTTTCCACAAAATGTTTACATTTGATCCTACATAATACTTCCTCAAGAATAGATTTAGTCATGATTTAATATTTTATAAAAGATGGTTCTCTCCCATAGAAAAGTGTTTTTAAATAGTGTAAGAATTTATTTTCAAAACCTAAAATCATTGATCCTTTAGTTAAAGGAAAATAGGTAGTTTTATGATTAGCATGTTTATTGGAATAATGAAATGCATATTCACCTAGCTTAGGAATATGGCTCAGAAAATAAATTAGCAAGCTGTTTCAAACTTCTTGTCACTTGATTCATCTTCAGACTTTCCCTATAGTGGTGCTTTAAAAATCATGGGAGAAAAGCCTATTTATTCATGCCTTATTTCAAGGTGTTTTTGCAGTGCTGGGATTTTATTTTAAATCGATTTTTATAAATATATTCATAATTGCCCTCACTTTGCCATACTTAGCATTGACTGCTTCCCATTTGAATCAAGATAGATAAGAAAAATAGACAAATTATGTTTAAAAATACAAAGGGTCATGCTTAATTTCAAACCGCAAACTGTCAAAACCCTGTATTCTTCTCACTCAGTCATTTTATACTTGATAAGTAAACCCACTTGAGGAATGTTTATATGACCCAACGCTTTTGGACAAGTTCACTGACAGAACACATTCTTTGAAGAAATATATCACAACTGTTTATCTCCCTGAGTGTTACCCTAAACCCTGTCAGTGCTAATGATATCAGGACATGATTTAAATAAATCCTTTTGAGAGTGACTATGGGTATTTCTGCATTTGAATCACAAATATAGGAATTTTGGCTGTGAAAGTGGGCAACAGATATTTCAACACACACAGCATTCTGTTCGTATGGAAAGCTTTAATAGAGAAGTGCTCCAGAGAAGCGTTGCTGTCACTCGGGTTTAACATACAACTGCTGCCTTCCCTAAGCAGGGGGAAAAAGGGGTACACTTCTGTGTAGATGGCATATGTGTATATCATGGTTCTATCACAGTAAAGCAGAAAAAAAAAATAATGCAGTTATTTTTTAATGTCATGAATACACAGGTAGCGCTGGTTCTCTAAGCGGTAGTACTAAGTGCAAATTGTGTGTCCCTCCCATCTTCCCTTTTCTCATGTCATAAATAGACCGTTTTTGACCTTTCTATAATGGAATCCAGCCATTATAATCTACACAAATGATACTGTGAATTCTGGAACTAAACCTCTTATCTTTATTTGCAGCACAATGATGTCCCTTCTTTCAATGAAAATTAGTCTTCAAGGAATTGCCATTTGCAACATCATTTCCCCATAGGTAAGTAATCTTTTAATTTCAAACAATATCAAATAAATACTTTACAACAAAAAATAATATTGTAAAGATAATTTACATGCATTTTGCATCCAGAGGCTTTTGTGATAGTGATTCTTATGTTAAGAAATTTCTACTTAGTTTTATTTAGTTTATTTGTTTAGTTAGCAAAAATGATTATTGTATGTCCAGAGGTGGCAAAATAGCATCAAAAGGTACTGTATTTAATGTGTACATTAAATTTGACAGGTAATTAAAAGTGTTTTAGTCCTAAACAACAAATAAACTTCCTTTTATTTCTAATAGCTTTTAATATAAAAATATCTCTTGATTTTTGTTGCTCAATTTAAAAAAATCAAATATGACAGATGAAACAAATTCTTACAGCTGTCATTTACATTCTGGAATGAGTTTACTTATTGTATTAGAACCCTTCTTAAAAAAACAAAAACAAAAACAAAACCTTTCTTAAAAATCCACAGGGGGCCCCTGGTTGGCTCAGTCCATTAAGTGTCTGACTTTGGCTCAGGTCACGATCTGAGTCCTGGGATAGAGCAACGCATTGGGCTCCCCTCAGTGGGGAGTCTGCTCTCTCTCTGCCCCTCCCCCTGCTCATGAATGTGTGTGCGTGAGCTCTCTCTCTCTCTCTCATAAAAATAAATAAATAAAATCTTTTTAAAAATCTATAGAAAGTATGCAATTCATCTATTTCAAAGTCACCACATTTATTTATTTATTTATTTATTTATTTATTTATTTATTTATTTATTGAGAGTGAGAGAGAGCAGGGGATGTGGGCAGGGGAGGGGCAGAGGGAGAGGGAGAGAGAGAAGCTTAAGCAGGCTCCACACCCAGTACAGAGCTGATGCGGGGCTCCATCTCATGACACTGAGATCATGACCTGAGCCGAAATAAAGAGTCAGATGCTACACTGACTGAACTACCCAGGAGCCCCTTACCACATTTATTTATTATTAATTTTTATTAATTTTGAATTTTTTGTCTTTTTTTAATTTAGGTAAAAATTGATACATGATATTTTCTTAGTTTCAGAAGTACAACATAAAACTTCACTATCTGTATGCACCACAAATAGGTCACCATGGTCTAGTTACCAACTGTCACCATTAGTTGACCGCCTTCATACCTTTTGCACATCCCCCAACTCTCCTTCCCACTAGTAACCACCAATCTATTCTCTGTATATATGAAATTTGTTTTGTTTTTGCTCTGTTTGCTTTGTTTTTTAGATTTCACATATAAGTGAAATCATATGTTTGTCTTTTACTGTCTGACTTATTTCACTTAGCATAATACTCTCAGGTTGCAAAGATGTTGTCCCAAATGGCAAACTTTCCTTCCTTTTAAAGGGCATTTAATCCATTTTGAGTTAATTTTTATGTATGATATAAGATAGTGGTCTAATTACATTCTTTTGCCTGTGGTTGTCCAGATTTCCCAACACCATTTATTGGAGAGATCATCCTTTCTTCATTGTATATTTTTGTCTCTTGTGTCATAAATTAATTGACCATATATATGTGGGATTATTCTTGGGCTTCTGTTCTGTTCTATAGATCTATGTGTCTGCTTTTTGGCCAATACCATATGGTTTTGATTACTGTAACTTTGCACTATAGTTTGAAAACAGGGAGCATGGTACCTCCAGTTTTATTCCCTTTACTCAAGATTACTTTGGCTATTTGGGGTCTTGTGTGGTTTTAAAGAAATTTTAGAATTTGTTCTATTTCACTGAAAAATACTATTGGAATTTTGATAGGGATTGCCTTAAATCTGTATATGGTTTTGGGTCATATGGGCATTTTAACAATATTATCTTTCAATCTGTGAGGAGAGAATATCTTTCCATTTATTTGACTCTTCTTCAGTTTTCTTTTGTTTTTTTTTTTTCCATCAGTGTCTTATAGTTTTCAGTGTAACAATTTTTTTGACCTCATTTGTTAAATTTATTCCCAGGTGTTTCATTGATTGATTTTTTAAATGTAATTGTAAATGGGATTATTTCTTAATTTATTTTTCTGATGTTATTATTGTATAGAAATTGTATTATATTGTTATTAGTGTATAGAAATGGAACAGATTTTTGTATATGGATTTTGTATCCTGCAACTTTACTGAGTTCATTTATTTCAGTAGTTTTTTTGGCATAGATTTTAGGGTTTTCCACACATAATATCATGTCGTCTGTGAATAATGATAGTTTTACTTCTTCCTTTCCAATTTGGATGCCTTTTTTTTCCTTGCCTAAATGCCATGGCTAGGATGTCCAATATTATGTTGAATAAAAGTGGTGAGAGTAGGCATCCTTGTCTAGTTCCTGATCTTAAGGAAAATTTTTTAACTTTTCATGGGTATGATACTTGCTGTCAGTTCATCATATTTGGTATTTATTATGTTGAGGTATGATTTCTCTACCTCTATTTTGTTGAGAGTTTTTATTAGAAATGAATATTGAATTTTGTTACTTGCTTTTTTCCTCTTGTTTTGAGAATGATATTATTTTTTTCCATCATTTTGTTAATATATTGTATCACATTGATTGATTTGCTGATGTTGAATCATCCTTGCTCCTCTGGATCCTCCCACTTGATTATGGTGTATGATCCTTTTAATGTGTTGTTGAATTTGCTTTACTAGTATTATGTTGAAGATTTTTGCATCTATGATCATCAGGGATATTGACCTGTGATTTTCAATTTTCTTTTTTTTTTTTTTTAATCTTGTCCGGTTTTGGTATCAGAGTAATGCTAGCCTCGTAAAATGAATTAACAAATAAAACTGCAACAAGGGGCACTAGGCTAGTCTAGTCAGTAAAGCTCATAACTCTTGATCTTGGGGTTGTGAGTTCAAGTCCCACATTGGGTGTAGAAATTACTTTTAAAAAAATGAGTTTGGAAACATTCTCTCCTCTTCAATTTTTTGGAAGGGTTGGAGAAGGATAGGCATTAAATCTTTGAATGTTTGGTAGAATTCACCATTGAAGCCATCTGGTCCTGGACTTCTGTTTATTGGTAGATTTTTGATTACTGATTCAGTCTCCTTACTAGTAATCAGTCTATTTAGATTCTCTATTTCTTCATGATTCAGTCTAGAAAGATTGTGTGTGTTATACTTAGATTATTTTCTCACAATCTTTTGTGTATCTGCTGTAGGTTTTTGTTTTGTGGTTACCATGAGGTTCCCACCATATAATAGTATGTGTGTGTGTGTTTGTATGTGTGTATACACACGTATATACATATATATATATTGATAAAAATTTAAATTTGAATGTATTCTAAAACCTCTACATTTTTACTTCCCACCTTTTAGCATTTTATATTTAATGTCATATTTTACATGTTTTTATTTTGTGTATCCCTTAACTAATTATTGTAGTTATAGTTAATTTTATTGCACTTGTCTTTTAAACTTCAAAGTTATCTTTAAATGGTTAGTTCAGTACCTTTACTATATATGTGCCCTTAACAGTGACCTTCTTTACTTTTATGTTTTGTAGTTAGTGCCTTTCCTTTTCTACTTGTAGAAGTCCCTTTAACATTTTTTGTAAAATTGGTCTAGCGGTGATGAACTTATTTAGCTTTTGCTTGTCTAGAAAACTCTTTATCTCTCCTTCTATTTTGAATAATAACTTTGCTGGGCAGAGTATTTCTAGTTGGAAGTTGTTTTCCTTTCAGCATTTCATATCATGCCACTCTCTGGCCTGCAAAATTTCTGATGAAAAATCCACTGATAGTCTAATGGGGTTTCCCTTGTATACAGCAAGTTTTCTCTTGTTGCTCTGTTGCTCTCAAGTTTCTCTCTTTACTTTACCTTTCAACATTTTAATTATAATGTGTCTTAGTGTGGATCTCTTTGGGTTCTTTTTTTTTTTCTTTTTTTGAAACTCTCTTCACTTTCTGGACCTGGATACCTATTTCCTCCCACAGATGAGGGAAGTTTTTAGCCATTATTTCTTCAAATAACATCTCTGCCCCTTTTCTCTCTTTCTGGAACCCATGTAATGCAAAATGTTAGTACACTTGGTGTTGTCCAATAGGTCTTTTAAACTGTCTTCATTTTTTAAAATTTTTTTGTTTTTCCTTTTTGCTGCTCTGTTTAGGTGAGTTCTACTGCCCTGTCTTCCATGTCACTGATGCATTCTTCTGCTCCATCTAGTCTGCTGTTGAACCATTCTAGTGCATCTTTTAGTTCAGTTAGTGCATTCTTTAGCTCTGTGACTTCTGTTTGGTACTTTCTTATATTTTCTATCTCTGAAGTTCTCACCGTGTTCCTCCATTCTTATCCCATATTCAGTGAGCATCTTTATGACCATTACTTTGACCTCTTTATCAGATAGATTACTTTCATTAAACCACTTTTTTGAGGTTTTGTCTTGTTCTTTTGTTTGGAACATATTCCTCTGTTTCCTCATTTTGCTTGACTCTCTGTGTTTGTTGCTAGGTATTATGCAAAACTACCTCTCCCAGACTTAAAAGAGTGGCCTTTTTAGGAGATGAAACTTACTGTTCAGGCTTGCCCTTGCTCTTAGTTGTCTCTCAAAACTTAGTGATTGTCTAAGTAGGCTGATTTATTTTTAATAGTTCCCCATTGTTGAGGGTGTGCCAAGACCTGTCAGTGTTCTAAAAGGAGATCTCAGTCAGCACTTGATTTCAGGCTGATTGAAAGCCAGGTCCTTAGGCAATAGCTTTTAACTTATGAAAATATGTATAGTTCTGTAAGATATCAATCTAGAACATGCTGACCTCCAGACTAAGAGTTCTAGGGGTGTCCCATGGGTGACACTTATAAGAATTGGGGCTTCAGATGGGTGTATAAGCTCCTTTCTGGAAAATACTAGTAAAGCTGTAGTGAGGCCAAGAAAGGGCAGAAAGGTGGTGTCTCCCTGCCTACATTCCCTGAGAGCACCTCTGTAGCCTGTAGATGTGTGGCAAACCTGAAGACTATCTCTCAGGTTGAAGCTCTAGGAAAAGTAAATAGGCCTTTTACATGTGCAGACTGAGGGCATGTTGCAGTCTACCATCTGTGGGCAGTGCCCTGGACGTGGTATCCTGCCCAGAACTGTCTTTTCCATTGCTACAGTTCCATGGGGCCCAGGAATGTAAAACACTCTAGCCACCAGAGCCAGGTAATCAAGAGGTATCCCCTGTGTGGACTGTGCTTGCCTGCCAGCTTTAGTGAGGCTGAAAGAGTGTTCAGGATTGGGTATATCCTCAGCTTTATCTGTGCCAAGGAAGAGTGCTGGGAGAGCAGGGCATGTCTGTGGGTTTACGAATTTAGGAAGAGTTTTGGGGGTAGGACATACCTGTGGCTTTAGCAAAGTTCTGTTCATGTGTGCCCACCTATACTAGCAAGGTAAAGGGAGTGTGCAAAAATGGTACTCACAAGGCTTTTGCCCTGAAGAAAGTCCTGACTAGTCTCTGGCCCTCAGAAGATGCCTTAAGATTAGCAAATGGATCTTCTTCACATATAATCCAGTCACATATCAAACTTCTGCCTTTGCCTTGTGTCCATGGGTGAGTGAATCTATGTGTGAGCCCCTTGGAAGGAGTATCTCAGATCTCCAGAGCCCTCAGGGTCCCCTGGATGTAAGTAAGCCCCATTGGTTTCCACAGACAGACATTTTTGATATCTTATCTCTCTGGTGCATGTCCTGAGGGTTGGGATGCTCAGTGTGGGGCACAAACCCCTCCCTCCTTAGGGAGAAGCTCTGCACCTGTGAGATCTCTCCCTACTGTGTGTTGCCATGCCAAGTGTGGGTCTTTTTTGGTGAGACTACATCTCTACCTCTCCTACCCATCTTGCTGTGGTTCTTTTATCTAATGTTGTGGAGGGAGCTGTTCATTTAGTTTTCAGTTCTTTTTGAGTGGAAATTATTTCACATGTGGCTGTAGATTTCAAGTGTCATTGGGAGGTGAATTCAGGGTCTTCCTATATTGTCATCTTGGACCCAAGCATATACTTATTTGTGTGTTACCCAAATGACTTTTTTTCCTGACTACAAAGGCAGGCATTATTTATTTATTATTGGCACTGTAGATAAAATTATTTTTTTAATTATTTTTATATTGCCTATCTAAAATATGATGAAAAAGTATATTTTTTAAAGTCCAAGAAAAACTAAAATTTTATTGATTTGAGAATTAATCTTACAATTGAGTGATACTGCAAAACTTGAAATTATTCAGTGCTAAGAGCAATTTTGTTAGCAGTTTGTGAAATTTTAATGAGAAAACAACTGAATCAAGAAATTCAAAATCAAGTAATTGGAATAATGGATTCTTCTTTTTAAACTTCTTTTATATCTGATCTTTTTAAACATAATATGAATAAAGAGTTTTATTCATATTGTGGACTGTTTCATAATTGCCACTAAGTAAAAGAACCAAATAATTTTTGGAATCAGTTGACCCTTTATATCTAACATAATGAATAGTCTTTAAGGATAAAACAATCCTTAAAGATTATTGAGAAAAATTGAAGAGTGGCTGTACATATAGATCGTATCAAATCAAAATGCATGTAAAATATTTTGAAAAATATATTTTAGATATATAATTAAAACATGTGCATGGCATTATAATTGCAACTCTAAGATACTATTTTCAGTCTCTTCCCTATAGTTTCCATAAAATGAACAGGAAAAACCCATGACAGTCAGCTTCATAACAGCCCATTAAACCAGAGCTGCTCCGTTGCTGTAACCAACTCTTTGAAACTGATGTGGCACAGACTGTGGCAGCCTTCAGTGAAAAAAGGAATTTCAAAAAAAGTTTTATTATTTATTTATTTGTTTGTTTGTTTGTTTATATATTTTTTATTTATTTATTGGTATTCACTCTATTCAGAGCTCTGTTCTGAACAGAAGAAAAGAAAGTTTAACCAAAAGCAGATTTCTTTTTGAAATGTGAGCTTCAGCCCAAACCATGTTAGTTTCAAAGAGACAGTACAGCTGATAAACTACAGTTTAAAAGATTAGTGTGGGGGTACTTACTAAAGCTCTGTGTTTTTAATTGTATCAACTACCCAAACCCCATAGAGTTTAAATGTTTCATCATAGAATAAATACTCTGTATTATTAAATTGAAAGTAAATAAATGAAACAGACTTCAGAAGGAAAAAATAGCAACTAAAGTGCATCAATACACATTTCTCTTATTAGAAATTAACATTGTAGTTACTTTATGTATTATCACTTATTTATATTTAGATATAAATCACCACTACATGCATATTTAAATAATATATATGTCATTATGTAACACTGGTTTGGTTCTAACTTAAATGCCTAGGCATTACCACAATTTTCTTATACTCTATTTCTCTTCTGCTAGAGCATTTTGTACCATTCTTAGGAGGAAGCTTATTTAAAAACTATTTTAGAATACTACTTTCTATCTTAAATGACGTATTTTGTAGAGTAAAGCATAATGAATGTAAACTTTTTAAAATAACCCTTTTACTAATTTTTTAAAAAAATAATTCAGTTTTTATATATTATATCCAGAGTTTAATTTAATATATAATTGTATATTATTTTCAAAAGAGATTCTTCTGTTAAAGTCTGTGATATTATCTTTTGCTCATCAAAATTAGAAAAATATTACATTTTATTACATCAAAATTCAAATGAAATATAAAAGCAAAGAATGACTTTGTATTTGCATTTTGTATAGTTAAAATTACTTTTAATGAACACTTTTTTAATACTCATTTTATATTTTCATTTATTATAAAGCAGTCACTAAGACTGATTTCCATATCTAATTTGTTAGAAATATCTTAAATAAATATAGTAAACATTGGTATGTTTGTCGTGAAATCATATAAGAAATAATGATTGGTTGACCAAAGTAGCAAGTCTAAGTGATTCCTAATATGCCTTCTAAAATGATGCTAAGTAGCAAGTCTAAAAATCCTGATATACTTCCAAAAATCATTATAGAAGCCAAAATTTAAAATTAACTTTCTTTGAATTCATACACTCAAGTTTTATTTACAACAAAACCAACCAACAAACCAACCAAACTCTCATTGCTATCATTGCATCCTTGATATTTTCATTTTATCTCTGAATAAAGCTTTGGGTCTTCTGATATTATTTTGATTTTAACCAGGATAATTCTATGAGAGTGAAGGACTTGATTCATATTATAATTTAATGTGCAGGTAGATGTTCACACAAGTTTCTGAATAAATGACATTTGTTGCGTCTTTAACACAAATATTCTATATTAAAATATTATAACAATAAATAATCTCTTACTTTCTTATTGAAATACTAAGAATTGGTTATATTGTCAGTAAAGCTTTCTAACCACAGAAGAGCTGGTTTAGTATGACCAGTTTTCTTCCATTTCTGATATGTTATTGTAGCTTCAAGCTGGGAAACACATACATAATACTATCAAAATGATTAACCAAAAATATTTTTTTGCTACCAATTCAGTTTATTTTGATGATTCAGATGTTATTTTCTATATAACATCTGCTTGGTAGCTGACTCTCATTGAATAGGCCTCTCTGCAATTTGATGGATTTTAAACTACCCAAATACAAACCTTCCAGATCAAATGGGTCTGAACTCCATTCCATTAATTGTGAATTGGTACTGTTTAAGAGTTTAAGATTTCCTTTTCTTAATTTAAAGTTCTGTCCTTTTGCTATCTCTGCAACTCATAATCATTGTTTTCCGTGTCAATATTAGTATATGATGAACTATTCTGAAAGTAATTATGCATCCATGAATAACTTTTTTGGAATGTGTTGTACATATATATCAAGGAAACTCAAGACCATAGATTCTTTGAAATTTTCATGTCACAATGTCTTGAATTTTTCAAGGTTTTGACTTAGATTCTGACTTAACGATTGCTATAGAGTACAGGTAATATAAGACTCTGAAATGGACATATATGCAAAAAAGTCTTGGCATAACAGCACATTTCTGCATTTATTTTAATGGTCACTCATGGAAATCATATGAGAATATTTAAATAAATGCAGCCAGTTTGAGCCATTCTGATGAATATGCATCGATTCAAAGTTTTGAACAATCACATCATTCCCTTTACCTCATTTTTCATATGAAAAGCAAGGACATTCTATTTGAAAATAACATTAATACAATGTCATGATTGAGTATTTAAATGAACAGAAGTCAGGAAAATCATTTTCTCATTTGTCTAGAGCTGTAGCTTGGCTGTTAACATAGTATGTATCTTGAAGAATAAAACTGCTAAAGAAGCATGAGATATTCCTAAATAAAACAACCATTTATTTCATTTTCCTTGCTAAACATTTTTAAAGAGGAAAAAGGTAACTCAAGTCATTGACAAGCTAATATTAACAATGCAGCAAACTAAATGAAAAATCCTTAAATTCTTCTAGTCATTTCAATAAAGCTTTGTCCAAGGCATATAAAAATATGGATGATTGCAAATGAAAATAAGTAAGCCACATGGGCAAAAGGAAAATAATTGTAATCTGATGACCCACCTGGTCTCTCAAAGTGAATTATTTGTATTCAATATTTAGCATAGATTGCCTGGAATTTTCCCATGAACATTCAATATTTCTACACTGAGCCCATACTTACTCAAAACTAATACAATGATTGAAGTAGAAAAATTCTTTAAGTCTTTCTGTTCAGCTAATTATCCCTCTGACTTGCTTAAATCTTCTACAACATAATTCAGAGTGACACCAAACAATTCCATTTCTCTGCAGCTAGGTATTTCTCTTTGTAACCTGGATTTCTTCAGAAAAGTAAGGAAAAAAAAAAAAAGGAGAAGAATGAATTCTAAAGTCCATGATCTTGGGTGAATATTTTTTCTCAAAGTATATGTGATTACTATTTCTCACTAGAATAATTAATCATCAGTAAACTGTTGGATGAGAAAGATTAAAATTGGAACTTTGAACCGCTGTGATTCTAATGAAGTTATATTACTGATGCACTATGGAAAGTGGTAGTGAAAATAAATGCTGGTGACCCAGAAAGATTGTCTTGAACTTAACCCAAAATAATTCTGCTATACATTCACAGGTAAGTTTTTCTGCATACAGATGGCCAAGTCAAGACTGTATGATGTAAGTATTAGAGATGGAAACATTTGATCATAGTATTTTGAGAAAAATTTTACAAAACGGGTTATTGGGGATTTGGAATAAAAAATGATAAGTGAAATGGATGAAGTAGAATAAGGTCAATGCATTTACTGTGAATACACGGGTTCTATGACTTTTAAAAAATGTCTCTATATTAAATAGTATTTCATTTTTCTTTATTTCATTTTGCTTTTAGAATAACAATATGCAGTATATTTTAGATCCTGGACAATTTTACAGTAATGTAATACATTTAGCTTTATTTTATTATAGTATCATATTTCACATTGTTTGACATTGAAAACCTTTATTGAAGAAATAACTAATACTACATCAGGATATGTTTTTTGGCTGGAACATAATTTGGAAAAAAATAGTTGTAAATTTCAGGGCACAGTGATCATTATTGGCAAACTACATAAATCAGGATGGTTAAATTATAGAATGATTAGACCAAGAATTGTGGGAAAAGAGCCTAGAGAATTAAATAAAGGGTCTTGAAAATATTTGCTAAGGAATTTATACATTAACTATAGTCTATGAGGCTATGAGGGGTTGTAAGGTATCTGATAGGATCAGATTTACGTTTTAAATATCCTCAATATGAGTATTCAGAATATAAATGGGGGAACAAGAATAGGACTGGTAACACTGAAGTCAGAGAAACCAGTTAAAAATCCATTGCAAAAAGAAGAGAAAAATAAAGACATAAAATGTTAGTGAGGAGATGGGACTAAAATGAGGGGGATGAATTGGGAGATATTAAAGGAGTAGAATTATTAGGATTAGGTAGCTAAATTGAATGTAGGAGATAAGTGAAATTTAGGAATCTGGAATGAATTCCAAGTTAACATGGAAAGCTCAGGTAGAATGGTACCATAGAGATCCAGGGAAGAGTGGTGGTGAAACTTTTAAGTTGTTTTTGTGATGACTTTTTAATCCAAATCTTGATGGAAACTTCTTGCCTAAAAGACATTGGAAAGTTTTATGGACCAGTTAAGATCTCTAGTGCTTCATTAAGTAAAGATTATTATAAAGGAGTATATTCCTTCCCTGTTGTGGCTTAGTAGGAAAATTCAGACTCCTTCTTTATAGTTACATCAAGGACATGAAAGAAAATTTCTTTCATGCTACAGCCATGTGCCCAACTCTCTACTTTTATTTGGTGGGATTGGGGCTCCTAGATGGATTATTCCTATTCATATAGGAAAGTGTTAAATCATGTGGGTAGGTGAAATCTCTGGCTATGGATAAGCATTATTATGCATTGAGAAGTCAATGGGTAGTGAGTGAGTCGACTCTAAAGGACTGAGCTCTTACTTGAGGGGGAGAAGTAAGAAAACCTGGGCACTGACTCAGTGCTTTGAAGCTTCCTGGAACGGATTACACTTCCTCATGGCTTCTTAATTTCACCCTATCCTGTCTAATGGTACCTAACCCCCAAATCTTTTCCCTTCATCAGCATCTGGTTTCAGGAGAATTTTAGGCTACAAAATGGCCTCAGGAGCGAGGGCGAGAAAGAGATTTGAATCTGTTCCGTGGTCATCTTTGGTGTGCTTTAGCTTCTCAGTCCCATTTTTCCCTGTTTTTGTCAGTCCACATATTCTGTATCCTCACTTTTCCAACTAAAGTTTTTGTTCACTCTCGTCTACTTTTTCTTTTCCTAAGGAAAGAACACTTTTATGCTCTTCTATGCTGCTCTTGGAAACCCAGTGGAAGAATGTTAGATCCCTCTCTGTGTCTAATCAGGGAACCACAAATTACACCCATCAGCCACATCTGACTTATGTCATGTTTTTGTATGGTCTGTGAATGAAGAATCATTCTCACAATTTTAAATGGTTGAAAAATATGAAGAATACTATTTTGTGGCATATGAAAATTATATGAAATTTGAATTTCAGTTTCCATAAAAAAGTTTTCTTTTTTCCTTTATTTATTGTCCTTGGTTGTTTCTTCATGACAAAGGCACAGTTAAAAAAGTTGTGATAGAGGGGCGCTTGGGTGGCTCACTCAGTTAAGCATCTGCCTCCAGCTCAGGTCATGATCCCACGGTCCTGGGATTGAGCCCCGCATCTCAGACTCTCTGCTCAGCAGGGAGCCTGCTTCTCCCTCTCCCTCTGCCTGCTGCTCTGCCTGCTTGTGCTCTTTCTCTCCCTCTGTCAAATAAATGAATAAAATATTTTTTAAAAGTTGTGATAGAGATTAATATGGCCCATTAATCCTAAAATATGTACTGTCTGGCCCTATATTGAAAGAGTTTGCCAAACCCTGGTCTTGACCATTCCTTCCTCCATTAATACTGTACTATTCCAGCAGCATTCAGGACATGGAGCCCCTTTCTTTCTATGGAGCTTATATTCCAGGAGGTGAAACAGCGAATCTCCTTTATCGTGATAATTTTCTAAACTTACGTGGAGTTTCTATCACCCTTGGAACTCATCCAGCGAGAAAGCCACAACTAACTCAAGCACCATGTTTTAACCCTCTATTTCAGTCTTCCCCCGTTTTCTTCAAGTCCCTTAAGCTAGCATAAACAGAGTTTTATGACCCCTCTGTATCATTGCTCTTAGTCTTTTGAAGAAAACAAAACATCTTTCTCTGTCACCAGGAAGTCCGACTCTTAGGATAGAAACGCTATATACAAAGCTATTATCTCTGCTATGGGTTTACAAATTCAGTTTAAAAGCTCAAAATTTGCTTCTATGCAAACATTATCCTGAGGACAAGTGTTTGTAGAAAGCAGCTGATTATGTGTGAATTGTGAGTTAAAAATTATTGGTGCGCAGAAGCCAGGGGGGATTTCCCGAATTTCCTCTTGCTGCCATTTATTGAATACTAATTGTCTGTTTGCTTGTTTGTTTTTCAGGTATTTTACTTTATTTGATTATAACAACAATCCTATAAGTTAGATTCTATTATTATATAATTTCAAAAAAAAAAGGGACAGAGACACAGAGATATTAAGCAAATTGCCAGAACTTGCTTAGTTAATAAGTGATGGAGGCAAAACTTGAACCCTTGTTGATATGACTCTGTGAAAGAAAGAGACAGAGACACTCAGAAAACCTTGCTTAAAATCAGGAAAGGCAGACTATTATACTAATCTTGGATAAAATTTTTGCTTCCATTGTTATTCTAAGATGTATTGGGTATATAAAAGCAAAAATATCTATCTAACTCTTTCAAGCGTTGTTCTCAATGTCTCCAAATCATTATAATAGTGAAACATTTGAGGATCATTTGTTAAAAGCCATAATTATTCTGAAGTTATTACTGATTTGTACAATAGTGAATTGAAAGGTTGAACACTTCAATTTAGTATGTTCTGTAAAGCATAATTCTCATAGTGATGATGGTAGTGGTATGGTCAGAAATGGAAGAAGGGAAATATGGTGAAATCTATAACCAGGGAGTTTCTTATAATCCTGTTTACTAAGACTACATTTACATTTCTTTTGCTAATCTATATGGGCTTTTCCTTCATGTTGATAGCTTTTGAAAAATAATTTCCTTTCAAATAGGAAGCTGACTTTTAAATAATATTTTAGTATTTTAGAGGTTTTGGTGAGGGAGCATTTTAAAAATGTTTTGATATTGGACAGTATCAGTAACTACCTGGGCTGAACCCAGTATAAAATGTTTTCTAAGCATGATTTTCTTGAATTTATAGTTCACAGTTTTCATGCTTTTAGAGAAAATGTGAATAAAGCATTTTTAAACTAAACAAATGTCTATGTATCTATCTATGTCTATAAATCTGGATGAAAATATGATTTGCACATAATAGGTAATGCAAATTATCCTTTTATACATATAGGGCCTAGTGACATGTATATATAAGAATAACAAAAAATAAAAATAAACACACTGATTACAAGGAAAAAAAAGAAAAAAAATTATCATTTCCATTAGCATTTGGCATTGCTAAGAACAGTTTCCTGGATCGTACGTGAGAAATGATAAGACTTTCAGGGGCGCCATGGGTGGCTCAGTCATTAAGCATCTGCCTTCAGCTCAGGTCTTGATCCCGGGGTCCTGGGATTGAGCCCCGCATCTCAGACTCTCTGCTCAGCGGGGAGCCTGCTTCTCCCTCTCCCTCTGCCTGCCTGTCTGCCTGCTTGTGCTCTCTATCTCTCTGTCAAATAAATAAATAAAATCTTTAAAAAAATAATAAGACTTTCACATTATAAATGGAAAATAACTGAGAAATTCAAAACTTAATTACTCATTGTGGTTTAATTTGCTTTCTGACACTGGCATAAAAGATTTGGGGCATACTGCATTCAAGAGAATACCATTGTTATTAATTTCCTAGGGCTGCCATAACAAAATACCATAAACTTGGTGGCTTAAAGAACAAAAATTTATTCTCTCACAGTTCTGGAGGCTAGACGTACAAAAATCAAATTATTGGCCAGGCTCTGCTCTTTCTGAAGGCTCTGGGGGGTGGGGGGTGATCTTTCCTTTCCTCTTCCAGCTTCTGGTTGTTGCTGGTATTCCTTGGCATTTCTTGGATTATAGACATATCATTCCACCTCCACTCTAGGGTTACATAATATTATTACTGGATATGTGTCTTTGTCACTGTGTGGAAATTTCCCCTCTTCTTATCAAGACACCAATCACTAGATTAGGCCCATCCTTATTCAATATGACCTCATCCTAACTTTATTATATCTGCAAAGACCCTATTTCCAAATAAGGTAACATTCACAGATACCGGGGGTTAAGACTTCAACATGTTTTGGGGGGAGGATACAACAGAATTCAATAAGCAACATATATAACACTTAAAAATTATTTCAACCTAATAATTATTAAAGGGATGGTGGACATAGACAATTAGGCTGAATATGCTATCTGAATAGCAAATCTAGTTCAAATGCATTTACATCACAGTTCATTGGAAATTCATGTACCTTACTTTTCTTATTGAACTTCTTATTAAGACAACTTTAGACTATTATTTTAAAATATTTTCTTTAATTAAAATTATTTTAAAAAATAATGCAGAGAGATCTCACGTACCCTTTATGTAGTTTCCCCTAGTGATAACATCTTGCAAACTATATAATAAAATACCACAGCCAGGGTATTGACATGGATGTAATCCATCCATTGTATTCAGTTTTCCCTAGTTTTACTTACAGTCATATATGTGTGTCTGTATAACATGAGTCTGTGTATCCACCATCATAGTTAGGATATGGGGCAGTTCTAACACCATGAGTATCCCTAGTGCTGCACTTTTATAATCATAATCTTATAAATTATATCATCTTTTCCTGCCCCTACCTTCCCAGTTACTAATCAGTTCTCTATTTCCAAAATGTTGTCATTTTTTTAAATTATGTAAATAGGATATATAGTATGGAATCTTTCGAGACTGGCTTTTTTTGAGTTAGAGTAATCCCCTGCAGTTCCACCCAAGTTCTTGCCTGTTATCAATATTTCATTCATTTTTACTGCTGAATAGCATTCCGTGGTATGTATGTATCAGTTGGTTTAACCATTTCAGTTCTCCTATTTTTAAAAGTAGAATTTTATTTTAATTTCTGTTTAGAGAGAAATAACTTTTCTGAGTTCATTCCAAATATTTTTATCTTTATTTTCCAAAGTGCTTAAGTCATTCTATTATATAGTATAAGAATGTTGTATTAGAACTTAGGATTTTTTTGATGGGTTTGAGTGAGGACTATTTGAAATTATAGATTGTTAAACCATAAAAGATTAAAGAGCAGACCTTTGGGTATTGTTCAGTTTCCTCCTCCTTCTCCCTACCAGGTTTTCCTGGAATTAGTTATTAAATGTAAAGAGTATAATGTTGTCTTCTTCCCCTTTCAAGAAGAGGGAGAAGGGATATGTGTTAAATAAAAGATGTTTATATTATTTGTTATAAGTACAATAAAAAGATATATTAGTTAATATTCCATGAAAAAGGACCTCATCTTCATGTAGAACTTAAAAAAAGTAGTTGTCTTATTCAGATTGTTCCCGTATGCAAAGGAAAAGAGCTTATATAATTAAAATGGAGAAATAAACAAGTTGTTTTGTAAAAAAAAAAAAAGATTGTCCAATAAAATACTTGTTATTGCTTATTTTTTTCTCATTCACATTATTTTTGGCATCAAACTTGATCACCTGTTTATGAGAACATAAAAAGAGAAGTTATAATCTATTGAGTTAATTCTGTATCAGAATTCTTTTTTTTTAAGATTTTATTTATTTATTTGAGAGGGAGAGAATGAGAGATAGAGAGCATGAGAGGGAAGAGGGTCAGAGGGAGAAGCAGACTCCCCACTGACCAGGGAGCCCTATGCAGGACTCAATCCCGGGACTCCAGGATCATGACCTGAGCCGAAGGCAGTCGCTTAACCAACTGAGCCACCCAGGCGCCCTGTATCAGAATTCTTTACCCACATTGTTTTACAGCTAGTCTTCACAAAATCTCTATGAGAAAATAATTTTGTTTAGTGTTACAGATGTTAAAATATAAGTCTCAAACAGGTATACAACACAAAGGTCATTAAGAGCACAGAATTTGAAATTATATAAATCTGGATTTAAACTGAGTTCTGCTACTACTATTACAAATGACACATCCAATAAAGGGTTAGTATCCAAAATATATAAAGAACTTACACAACTCAACACACAAAACAACAAAATAATACAATTAAAAAATGGGCAGAAGACATGAAAAGACATTTCTCCAAAGAAGACATCGAGATGGCCAACAGACACATGAAAAGATGCTCAGTTATCACCCATCATCAGGAAAATGCAAATCAAAACCACAGTGAGATGTCACCTCATGTGTCATAATGGCAAAAATCAAAAGCACGAGAAATGACAAGTGTTGGCAAGGATGTAGAGAAAAAGGAACCCTCATGCGCTGTTGGTGGGAACGCAAACTGGTAC
This sequence comes from Zalophus californianus, assembly GCF_009762305.2. Lineage (NCBI taxonomy): Eukaryota > Metazoa > Chordata > Mammalia > Carnivora > Otariidae > Zalophus > Zalophus californianus. The sequence continues at coordinate 66,964,754 of NC_045598.1, read as the reverse complement.
ACCCACTGTGGAAAACAGTATGGAAGTTCTCCAAAAAATTAAAACTAGAATTACCATATGATCCAGTAATTCCTATTACTAGATATTTACCCAAAGAATACAAAAACACTAATTCAAAAGGATATACACATCTTTATGTTTATTGCAGCATTATTTATAATAGCCAAATATGGAAGCAGCTCAAGTATCCATCAATAGATGAATGGATAAAGAAGATGTGGTATAGGGGTGCCTGGGTGGCTCAGTCATTAAGCGTCTGCCTTTAGCTCAGGTCATGATCCCGGGATCCTGGGATCAAGCCCTGCATTGGGCTCCCTGCTCAGTGGAAGCCTGCTTCTCCCTCTCCCACTCCCCCTGCTTGTGTTCCCTCTCTCACTGTGTCTTTCTCTGTCAAATAAATAAAATCTTTAAAAAAAAAAGAAGATGTGGTATATATATATATATATATATATATATATATATATATACACACACACACACAATGGAATGTTACTCAGCCATAAAAAAAGAATGAAATCTTAACATATGTAACAACATGGGTGGATCTAGAGAGTATAATGTTAAGTGAAATAAGTCAGTCAGAGAAAGAAAAATACCCTATGATTTCACTCATACGTGGAATTTAAGAAACACACATGAACAAAGAGAAACAGACAAACCCCAAAACAGACTCTTAAATATAGAGAACAAATTGATGGTTATTAGAGAGGAGGTTGCGGGGGGTGGGGAATGGGAGAAATAGGTGAAGGGGATCAAGAGCACACTTACCCTGATGAGCACCGAGTCATGCGTGGAACTGTTGAATCACTCTATTGTACACCTGAAACTAGTATAACACTGCATGTTAACTATACTGGAATTAAAATTAAAAACTTTAAAAATATGAAAAAATAAATACAAAAACATATGCAAGTTACATAAACTTTCTGGAACTCCAATTTTCTCATTTGTATCGTGGAGCTAACAATATCATATCTTTCATAAATAAGTTCTTTAATATATATATAAAACACACTCAAGATACTGCTTGGCATGGACTCAGTTCCTGGCATTTAAAATAATTATTTAAAAGCATTTAATATTTTAAATTAAGTTATAATTGGTATTATTAAAAGATAATAGCTGGAAAATTACAGAAGACTTTAAGTCTAGGTGTATATCAGTTTCGCTGAGCTAGGTTTTGTTGCAGTAACAAAATTACTCTAAATCTTGGTAGCTAGAAATAACAAAGGATTGTTTCGTACTATTGCTATATGTCCATCTTATGTTTCTGCTCATCAAGTCACTTTGAAACATAGTTTAATGGTACCCACGATATTTTGAATGTTGCTAGTCACTATATCAGAGAAAACAAAATTTATAAAGTACCCATTGTCTCTTAAGAGGAGTCTAATGACTCCTCACTTTTGCTCATATTTCACTGGTAAAAGCAAATTACATGACCACATCTGAAATCAAGGGGCAGAGAAATGTTATCTTATCATGTACCCAGCATATGAAAGAGCACCGGTATTTTTTAACAGAACTAATACCCTTTCCCATTATACTGTAATAACTCCACATTATTTATATTTCTCTATTTTTCAGCCTACTGACAAAAAAATGTGAAAAATTTCTAATTCCCATATGGAACATTTTGTGGACACTAATAGAAGTGTTGGGGACGATGACTTTTAAAAAAGGTGGCATTTTTCTTCCTCACCTCCACATACCTATCCATCTATTCATTCTTAATACCAACATTGAGGCTCTGTGTTGGACATTCACTAGATGACTCATCATTCTCATGTTGTAAATCAGTGGAGATACTATTTATTGTACCACCTAGGTAGAAAAGAAGAAATAAAAACTGCAGTCTGATCCCCAATGAAACAAGTGTCAAAAAAAACAAGCAACGACAAAACCCAAAACATGAAAACAAAAAGCACTTATTCTTAGCCAACTCGAATGATGTGAAGTAAAAAAAAAAATTAAAAAGTGCTCACTGTTGTCTAACCTGTTCAGCATCTGCAAATGATATATCCTTGTCAGGCTTCCTGACAATAAAACAGTTTGTAAGTGGAATCTTGCTTAAAACTCTGCAACTAAGAGCTAATTAGTGCAATGGCAAAGCTGTCAGATATATATATATGTATATATGTATGCATATATATATATATCAGTGGAAAATAAATGAGGTTGGATTTTTGAGCTATATTAATACAATTTGGTGTCACACATACTCGTATAAATATTCTTTATCCCACACTTTGAGAAACTAATAAAAGTTGTTACTCTGATTTGCCACTATACTTGATAAATGGAGATAAAATGTGCTCATATAAAGTAATCCATTTTTTAATTTAAATATATAATATATTCCTAGTTATAGCAATTAGTGTAAGTATATATATAAAATATGAACTCTATTCATTGCACACAGGCTGTGCTTGATTACTCTACCTCCGAGGGCTTAAATATGAGATTTAAATTACTTGATTGGCAACGGTGTTGAACATGAGGAAGAAAAGATGAAGCCCATGGAACCAGGAGTTCCAAGCTCCAACTAAGAGCACAGATTTTCTCTTGCTAGCTAAATGTTTTGGGTTCCAGCACACAATCACTAACAAATGCAAAAAGACCCTAAGGATGCAACTGGGACCACTGCCTACTGACTTTCTATTCACAAGTACTTATTCAGTGATTACTGCTAACCTTTCACTTTATCTGTATTTTTAATCATTCCAAAAACTCTATGAAATATTAATATTCCAGGTGTAAAGAGGGAGAACCACACTCAGAGAAGTTAAGCAACTTTTTCAGGATCTGAAGTGAGTGGTAATTTGAATTTGAGTTCTTATACATGCTTTAATCATGCTAGACTTTGTTTAGTTTCAGGGATGTTCTCAGCCCTTTGCTCCCTCAGAGCTCAGAATTTTTATACATGTAGCAATCTCTTTTTTTCCTGGGACCTAGCAAACTCATTTTTTTTTTCCAATTTGCAACTAAACTGTAGCCCGAATTATGTCCATGGATCCCTGATGGCAGTTAAAAAAACATAATGTAGTAGACAAAATAATGGCCCCCCAAAGACAAACACATCCTATTCCTCAGAAAGTGTGGACATGTTATCTTACATGGCAAAAAGGATTTTTCAGATGTGATTTGGTTAAGGATCACTTGATAGAAGATTGTTATCTTGGTGGTTGGTGGGTCCAATGGAAGACACAAGAATCCTTATAAGAGGAAGGTGGGAAGCCTAGAGAAAGGGGGATGTGGAAACAGAAGCAGATGTTGGAATGAGAAGCTTTGAAGATGGGTGAAGGACTCACGAGTCGAGCATTTCAGGTGACTCCTGAAGCTGGAAACGGACTCTCTTCTAAAGCCAGCAGAAAGAACTGTGAGATAATACATTTGTGTTGTTTTACGCCACGAGGCTTGTGGCAATTTGCTATTTCAGCAATAGGAAATGAACACACATAGTTCATTAAAATCTGTTGATCCCTTAAGACTCAACTTAAGGTCCTCCATCCTCAAAAATGTCCTCATAAATAAAATTGAATACAACAGTGTGAGGTCAAGTTTTAGAACCATGATGTTGTGCAGTAAGAAAAAGGCCTCCTAAATATAATAGGGACCTCACTTGAATGTGTTTTACCTATTTTCTCATGCCTTTCCTTCCACCTGCAAATGTCTATATGCCACGGGGAAGAGAAAGCTGCTTGCTATAACTAAAAGATTGTAGCTTTGAGTTCCAGTTCTCTGAGGCATCCCTCTAGAAAAAGCTAAACCCCAAGGAAGTTGAATCTCCTAAAAGAGAAGATGACAAATATTGCCTAGGGGGCACTGGAGACATCTATCAAAACAACCACCACCCAGGTTACATTTGTACATCAATACAGAGTTTAATGATCCTAACTTTTAAGAGTTTTCAGTACAATATTATATCTATTTTTAACTTCATTTTAATAAATAACTTTTACAGTGCTATAATAGATATGATTTGAATCAGGGCACATCATGATCCAAGAACATGTATAACTTCTAATGTCTCCCAGATGGTGAAGATGAGACTTACATTTAGGATTCATTGATTCCAGATTCCTTATTCTTAACCGCCAGTGGGAAAAAAACTTAGACATTTGACTATAATGGCTATGTAGAAAATCTTTTCAGTGTTTGACAACAAAAATGCTCAGGGTTGTCCCGCACTACCTGCAAAAGAACAATGCGAAGTGGGAAACCCAATAGGCAAAGGAAGGGTTCATACCAAGGCTTCTTAAAATCTCTCTTGGGGAGAATCAGGTGTTTGTTTCTTTGTTTTAATTTCTTTTGTTGTCCCAATCTGTTGTAAGACTAATGCTTTGTAAAACACTAGAAAAATAATTTTCAAATTTGGGAATTACATCATTGTTTATTCGTTTTAAAAAAAATGATGACTGACACTTATTTGTTCACCACTCTTTAGCAGTGTTTTAGACAGCACAGCGATCCACATAATATCTTTTTTAAGAGTATCAGTTCAACACAAAATAACAGGCATCTCATATGGCTGAATCAATGTCTGATGTACATTCAAATGAATAGCACTTTGATACTCAAACCCTTGCTGAATATTACAGATGTCTACACATTCCTGGGAAGAGGGGCAAAGACTCAGAACTCCACATGGTAAGTTTCCTAAAATTTCTATTCAGACTTTTGTCCTAATCTTCAATTATTCCAACTTATAGCAGCAGCTAAAATAGCTTCCTCTATTTACATATGCCACACTCCCTTTATAAATAACCATTACATTACCCTGCACCACTTCTCTCCCTAAAATTTTTCTCTGATCATAGTGGGCTAATCTTGTATAACCTAAGAATTTGGTGATTCTTTGGCTTCCAGTCTAGTCTCATTTTTCTCTATTCCTCAGTCTTCCTGTCTGAGAAAAATAATTGATAGATAGATACATACATACATAAAGTAGTAACTGTGTCTACCTAATAAGAGTATTACAAACATTAATATGTACTGTATTTGGCATAGGACAAATGCTATGTAAGCGTAAGTGTCAGGTAATATTATTATTTCTCAGATAATAAAGAGAAGCCCAAGTGATTGCCTGAGAAGTAGAGTTTATTGTATTTAAAAAGGGGTTTTAAAAAAATCTGCTTTTTTATTTGAATCTTAAAATCTCTGTCTTTTCATTGAGGGTGTTTAGATTATTTACCTTTAATATAATTGTTGATATGTTTGAGTTTAAATCTACAATATTGCTCTTTGTTTTCTAATTATCTCAATTATTTGTTTCATTTTTCCTCTTCTTATGCCTTCTTTTGGATTAATTGGGTATTTTTTCTGATTCCCTTTTATCTTCTGTGTAGGTTTATAAGCTTTAACTCTGTTGTGATAATTCAATGGTTGTTTTGGGTTTATAGTATACATTTTAAATCTGATAGATGGTATCTTCATTGCTATTTTTTTTTCTTCTGAACATATGAGTAAATCTGACCCTTATTATCCCATCTTGGCTGGAGCAAAAGTTCTACTGAATATAATTTATCTTACTATTCTTCTCCTAGAATTTTCTTATATAGATGCTACTCCACTGCATTGCATTATATAAAGGAAAAATTCAGAAAAAATATTGGAAATTTCTATCCTCTACTCATATATTTGAAAAAATATAAAACCTATCTAAATAGTCAGATATTAACAATTAAGGAGCGAGTTTAATACTCTTAGAAGTTCATCAGTAACATCAAGCTACTGTTTATTGTTTAGTGGTTGTGTCATAGTGACCAAAGCCTTAAGCAAAGGTTAAAAAATAGCTTAAGTAGAAATGAATGATGTTCAGGGTGCCTGGGTGGCTCAGTCATTAAGTGTCTGCCTTTGGCTCAGGTCATGATCCCGGGGTCCTGGGATAGAGCCCCATGTCGGGCTCCCTGCTCAGTGGGAAGCCTGTTTTCCTTCTCCTACTCCCCCTGCTTGTGTTCGTTCCCTCTCTCACTGTGTTTCTCTCTGTCAAATAAATAAATAAAATCTTAAAAAAAATGATGTTCTTGCTTACTTAATATATGTATGTGTGTGTGTGTGTATATGCATATATACACACATTCCCTATGTAGTAATGCCCACACAGCAAAATTCTGCTATCAGAGTACATTTTTTGAAATATTGGCAACTTGTTATCAGTAAGCTATGAAACCTATCAAAATCGATGAGGATGATCAACCTAAAATTGCCGCACTATCCAATATCATGGTGTCTAGTCACATGTAACTATTGAGCACATGAAATGAGTCCAATGTGACTAAGGAACTGGATTTAAAATTTACCTAATTTGTATTTAAATTTAAATTTTAAAACTGTAAGTTTTGAAGTGTGATTGGGACCACTTGAGTTTGTGAATCTAACTTTTCAAACTCTAAATTTTATGAAGTCTATATACATATTAATATTTCTTGATGAAAACTTGGCCAAATTGAGACATACTCTTAGTGTGAAATGCACACCATATATTGAAGACATTATAAGGCAAAAAAGGTACGTACCTAAAATCTTTCTTAATATTTTTTTCATATTGATTACATGTTTAAATGATAACATCTTTTGATATATTGGGTTAAATAAAATACATTATAATTTTTTTCACATTTTGCTTTTTACTTCTTTTTGTTGTAGTTACTGGAAAATTTAAAATCACATAGAACCTGTTATATTTCTATTGGATTAGTGTTGATATTAGTAATTATGTTTCGATGTGTATACCAATATTCAATTTATTAAGAAATGGTTTGGAAAAGTCAGTGTATTCTGTGATTGGCCATAAGTTAAGGGGATCGAAAATATCATAGACTCTCTAATATGAGAAGTCCTACATACTAAGAATTTTACTGGAAATGCAGATCTGAAACCTGTCACTGAATTTTGCTACTTAGGCATGCATTTTTAAATGATGCATTAATCACCATAAATCAAAGAATTAAAAAATGAAACAACCAGTCTGTTTTTTGGGAAACAGAGAGAGAGTAGGCCAAAGTGTCATCAAGGCTCTAGATTGCTAACTAGCAGTTTAATGTCTGACAATTTATTCAGATCCTGAGTCCTTAGAGAATTTAACTAGGTGATAAACTCCTTTCTACATTAATTTCATAACTATGAAAAGAAATAAATCGACAAACATCACTATGTGAAACACATATTTTTGAATGTATGGTTAGCGAAATGAGATTTAAACAAAACAATTTGTGAACAAATGCATTTGATACGGTAGAGATTCCTTGAGACATAATGAAATAGCCCTGAATTTGACTTTTGAGAAATGTGTTAAGGTAAAGGCTAAGTTACTTTAACAAAGTAAATAAAATAGAAGCTTATCTCCTTTTCAGGTTTTGTCTAGTCTATCCAGGCTTTCAGAGCAAGTGCTACTAAACACTGTTATTTAGTGGCCTAGGCTAATTCTATATATTTGTATGATCTCCTAGGGTGTTGATATTGTCTACATGGTTAAATCTAGATTGCTGCAGTATCCTTATGCTGATTCATGAGAAGAAGGGAAAATAAATTCAGGGAAATTTACTTTTAAGAAAGTCATATGGAAGTTGAACATATTACATCTGCTTATATACCATGAATAAGAGTTTAGTGACATGGCCACACAAGCTACAAGGAAGGTTGGAAAATATATTCCCAAGTGGGCAGTTATGTGCCCAGCTAAAATTATTTTATTGTGCAACAGTGGGAATAATGAGGCCTGCTAGAGATAAAGAAACCTGGTTATGATTGATTACCTAAAAGCACGGACTTGGGCTGTAGTGCATGTGCACAGTTGCACACTGATATATGTGTATATAGCATGGCAAAATTTTAATAGCAAATGTGGATTTTCTAGGTGTATAATCTTTGCTTGAAATGTTTAAGGAAGATATAATTAATTGTAGGGAGGGTAATCTTAAGGGGAATTGCAGAATTGTGATAAATTCTGATCCTTTTCAATGTGCTTGCATCATCGTTTGTCATTACATTACATCTATAGAGATCTTTGGGAGAAAGGGAAAATGGGTTTTGGAGAACAATTTGCAAATTTTATTTCTGTCTTCATCGTTTCATTGGTGTTTGACTTTTTGTGAATGTCTTAATCTCTCAGAGTTTCACTTTTCCTGTATGTAAAAATGAAAGAAGAGAACATATTCCCAATGATTTTTGTGGAGGTTTAATGAGAAAATATATGTGAAACTACCTAGAATATGATTAACATTCAGTATTTGTTATGTAGATAAATACATCAAGGAAAAAATGATAATCTTTAGTAGGGTTGATGTTGTATACTATAATGACCGTAAGTATATTTTGCAAAAAGAATTTCAACAAAGAATGCTTGGAAGAGATCAAATCATATGTCTTGCTGGCGATGATAATGATTTTGGACTTATCTTTGGAACAATGAGAAGCCATTGGAGTTTAAAGGAAGGCAATTACATGATTAAATTTTCATATTTTATAAGGATTACTCTAGCTGCCATGTGTAGAGAAATTAATATATATATATGTTTTGAACTAAATTAAAATGGCAATTCAACTTAACAAAATTTTTGAGATGTAGCAAAAACAGTACTTAAAAGGAAATTTATAGCATTTAATGTACATATTAAAAAAGGAAGAAATCACTAAAATTAATAATCCAAATTTCACCCCGTGAAACTAGAAAAAGAAAAGCAAATTATACCCAAAATAAGCAGGAGAAAATACATAATGAGAAATAGAGCAGAAATTGATAAAAATTGAAAATAAGAAATAAATAGAAAAAAATCAGTAAAACCAAGAGCTGGTTCTTTGAGAAGATCAATAGAATCCATAAGCCTCTAGCCCAGGCTAACTAAGAAGAAAAGAGAGCAGTTTCAAATTAATAATATCAGAAATGAAAAAGGGGGTATCACTTTAGATCTCATGGAAATCAAAATAATAAATAGTATGAACAATTCGATGCTCATCAATTTGATAACCTAGATGAAATGGACCAATTCCTAAAATATGTAATCTGCCAAAACTCACACAAGAAGAAATAAATGATCTGAACAAGCCTTTGTCTATTAAAGGAATTAAATCAATAACTGATAAACCTTTGAAAACAGAAAATCTCAGGCTCAGATCGTTCACTGGTGAATTCTACCAAACCTTTAAAGAAGAAATTTGGGATGCCTGGGTGTCTCAGTTGGTTAAGCATCTGCCTTCGGCTCAGGTCATGATCCCAGGGCCCTGGGATCAAGTCCGCATCAGGCTCCCTGCTCAGCGGGGAGTCTGCTTCCCCCTATGTCCCTCCCCCTGCTTGTGCTCTGTCTCTCACTTTCTCTCTCTCAAATCAGTAAATAAAATCCAGAAAGAAAGAAAGAAAGAAAGAAAGAAAGAAAGAAAGAAAGAAAGAAAGAAAGAGAAAGAAAGAAGAAATTACACCAATTCTCTACAATTTTTGTAGAGAAGGAATTATTTCCTATCCTTATAGGAAATCCTAACTCATTCTATGAGGCTGGCATTACCCAAATACCAAAACCAGGCAAAGACATTCCAAGGAAAGACAATATCTCTAGACTAATATCTCTCATGGATAATTATACAAAAAAATCCTCAACAAACTATCAGCAAATTAAACCCAACAATGTATAAAGAGAATTTAACACCACAAACAAGGGGGATTTGTCTCAGATATGTAAGGCTGGTCTAACATTTGAAAATCAGTTGCTATAATCTATCGTATGAGTAGACTAAAAAAGAAAAGCCACATGATCTTATTAATGGGAGAAGGAAAAGCACTTGTAACATCATTTACCCATTCATAATAAAAAACCCTCAGTAAACTAGGAATAGAGAGAACTTCCTCAACTTGATAAGGAATATCTACAAAAAAACCTACAGATAACATTCTACTTAATAATGAGAAACCTGAAGCTTTCCCAGTAAGATCAGGAACAAGGCAAGGATGTTCTCTCACCATTTCTTTTCAACATTGTGCTGGAAGTTCTAGCTAATATGTAAGATAAGAAAAGGAAATAAAAAGTAGACAGATTGAGAAAAAATAAAACTGTCTTTTTCTGCAGATGAAATGATCATCTATATAGAAATCTGAATTTCTAAAACTTCTGGAACTAATAAGTAATTATTGCAATGTTGCAGGATACAAGTTAATACACAAAAGTCAATTGCTTTCTTATATACCACAATAAAGAAGTGAAATTTGAAATCTAAAATGTAGCAACATTTACATTAGCACCCCTCAAAAATGAAATAGTTAGGTATAAATCTTATAAAATCTGTATAAAGCCTATATGAAGAAAACTATAAAACTGATTAATGAAATTAAAGAACTAAATAAATGGACGCATATTCCATGTTCATGGGTAGAAAGACTGACTATTGTCAAGATATCATTTCCTCCCAGATTGATTTATTGATTCAATGAAATCCCAATCAAAATCCCAGCAAGTTATTTTGTTGATATTCACAAACTAATTCTAAAGTTTATATGGAGAGGCAGAAGACGCAGAATAGCCAACACAACATGAAGGGAGAAGAACAAAATTGGAGGATTGATACTATTCAACTTCAAGGCTTACTATAAAGCTAGAGTAGTCAAAACAGTGTGTTATTGTTAAAGAACAGACAGATCAGTGTAAATGAATAAAGAGCTCAGAAATTAAGAATTATGTAAATTTAGTCAATAGATTTTTGACCAAGGAACAAAGTAATGCAATGGAGCAAAGATAGGCATCTTAACAAATAGCTCTGAAACAACTGGATATCCACATGCAAAAGAAAGAAAGGAAGCAAAGGAAGGAAGGAAGGAAAGAAGGAAGGAAGGAAAAGGAATAAAGAAGAGAAAAAATAATCTAGACATAGGCTTTACACCATTCACAATAATTAACCCAGAAATCATAGATCTGAATGCAAAATGCAAAACTTTAAAACTTCTGGGAGAAAACCTAGATGACCTTGACTATGGCAATGACATTTTAGAGACACAACTGAAGGCACAATCCATAAAAGAAAAAAAATTGATAAGCTTGACTTCATTAAAATTAAAAACTCTATTCTGAAAAAGACAACATCAAGAGAATGTGAAGACAAGCCACAGACTGGGAGAAAATATTTGCAAATGTCACATCTGATAAAGGACTATTAGCCAAAAAATACAAAGATCTTAGTAATAAGGAAACAATCCAATTAAGAAATGGCCCAATGACCTTCACAGACATCTCACCAAAGAAGATATATTGATGGCAAATAAGCATATGAAAAGATGTTCAACATCATTCATCATCAGGCAGTACAAATTAAAACAACACCAAGGGGGTGCCTGGGTGGCTCAGTTGGTTAAGCGACTGCCTTCGGCTCAGGTCATGATCCTGGAGTCCCGGGATCGAGTTCCACATCGGGCTCCCTGCTCAGCAGCGGGTCTGCTTCTCCCTCTGACCCTCCCCCCTCTCATGTGCTCTCTCTCTCTCTCTCTCATTCTCGCTCTCTCAAATAAATAAATAAATAAAATCTTTAAAAAAATAAAATTAGACTTTGTTTAAAAAAAATAAAAAAATAAAAAAACAACACCAAGATACTATTACACACCTATTAGAATGGCCAAAATCTGAAACACTGACAACATCAAATGCTGATGAAAATGTAGAACAGGAACTATCCTACATTGCTGGAGGAAATGCAAAATGGTACAGACACGTTGGAAGACAGTTTGGCAGATTGCTTACAAAACTAGTCATACTATTACCATATAATCCAGTAATCCCACTCCTGATGTTTATCTAAAGGAATTGAAAACTCATGTCGACCCCAAACCATCACATGGATGTTTATAGCAACTTTATTTATAATGACTTATACTTGTAAGCAACCAAGATACACTTTGGAAGGTGAATAGAAGATAAACTGGGGTAAATCCAGACAATGCAAAATTATTCAGTACTCAAATCACCTATTGTGCCATGGAAAAACATAGAAGAAACTTAAGTGTGTATTATTAAGTGAAAGAAACCACTCTGAGAAGACTACATACTGTATGATTCCAATAATATGGTATCCTAGAAAAGGCAAAACTGAGGAGACAGTAAAAAAGATCAGTGATTACTAGAGGTGGGGGTGAGGTAGTGGGGAAGGATGGGCAGGTGGAGCACAGATGATTTGGGGGGCAGTGAAAATACTCCATGTGATGCTAAAATGGTAGATGTATGTCATTATACATTTGTCCATACCTATAGAATTTTTGTAGAGAAAAATTTTGTAGAGAAATTTTTTGTAAACTATGGACTTTATTGATAAGTTCATCATTTATAGGAAATGAACTGCTCCAGGGGAGGATGTTGAGTGGGGCAGGCTGTCCATGTACAGGATCAGGAGGTATATGGGAAATCTCTGTACTTTCCTGTCAATTTTACTATAAACATAAAACTACTCTAGAAAAAATTGTCTTAAAAAAATCATGTGTGCCATACAATTCCATTTATATAAAGTGCAAGACTATTTATATGGCATTATAAAATGATGTTTGTTACCTTTTGTGAGGAGGACTGGGACAGTGGTTGAGAATGGTTACAAGGGATCTTCTTGGCTACACATTATGTTGTATTTCTTGACCTTGCCTGTCATTTCCTGAGTTTGTTCATTTTGTGAGGATTCATGGGGTTTACCTTTAGTATATTTGCACTTCAATTAAAAACAAAAAAGAAAGAAAGAAAAAATCTAACCTAGAGTCCCTGTTCTTATTTTACTCTCTCCACGTAGAAACTGTTTAACTCCTAAGAATTCATGGTTTAAATTTAGAGCGTGACTGAATGAGTGAAAAGCTGTGAGTAAGAGATCCATGTTGAAATCAAGGTCACAGGATATGAAAGAAATATAAATGTACTAAATGATGTTATCTTGGGCCAAAAATCAATGAATACATACGAAAATATACTTATTTTAATTTCTAGGGAATCTGGAAAATGTGGCATCACAAGCAATTTAAGGTATACAGGATATTACTTACCACAGTCACATTCCCACTACAATAATTTTTATTGGGGAACATGAGTTTATATTAGTTCTTTTGGAAAAAGAGTTTGATTGTAATGAGAGAAAATAATGTTAGTATTCATTTGAATGTGTGAACATTTAATATTGACCATACAGAATTTTCAGTGGGGATTTAAAATGTGATATATGAGGGAATTTTAAGTGCAATAAATTTAATAAAATGAAGGTTCTCTGTTTTACTAGCAAGAACTAAGTCTTCCTCATCTACCCAACAGACTTAGCAGTGTTAATGTTCTTTCGCTATGCCTACAAATAATCTTCAGAAAAACTGGATAAAATGCCTCATCATATTCACTCTAATGCTGACACGTATGCAGTTAAGTATGGCTATGTGCCTTTTAATGACTCATTTCATGGGAAAATAATCATTCTCCGAAGCTTCCTGGAGACAGTACAAAATCTCTTCTGTTGCAGGGAGAGAGAAATCTATGCAAGGCCTATTATGTTAAAGGAGGGATAAAAGGACCCTTGACAATTTTCACCTCTGAAGAAAATGTCTATTTATTGTTTGACATTTTCTTGACAGTAAGTTATTGAGTTATAATGTGGAAACTTGGCAAACGATGCATAGATTATATATATATATATATATATATATATATATATATATATATATATATATATTTCTTTTTCCCTCCCTAATTGAACTTCACACTTTGTGTCAAACAGCTGGAGGCTGGAAGAAGGATCGGCAGTCTTAACCAAGATGGGCTTTGATGTGACCTTCACTGTTAGGCTCTATCAAATAGCAAAATAATGAATTATTATAGGCAGTAGAGGAGAATACTGGTTATTAAAAGAAGGAAATTCCTTTTATCTGGTCTACAGTTACTTTAATTTTAAAAGCATTTTGCCATGTATAGCAAGAAGTCCTATGGAGACTCAAATCACAGAACCTGGTCATAACTGTTAAAGTACAGTTCTAAGATATATCTGTAGCGTCAAGTAAAAATAGATATTCTAAATATCTAAGAATTTCTGACTTTTCCCTTAGTTGCCACCTTGTTTATAATATGTCTAGGATGTCCTTAAAGCTTCCATTAGGGGTTTCTAGCAAACATCAACGGTGTTCAACTGTAGCCCATTATTGTATATAACCTATGAAGTGGGAAACCAAAAGCATTTATCCCCACCTAAGTTGCCTTCCCAACCTTTGCCATCAATTTCATTTTCCAGCTTCATTTATTGTCATGACTCCAACCAAATGCAATATCATTTTGTAGTTATCTTTTTAAACAATAGACTGTAAAACTTATGCCAGCCATATTTTAACTTGCAGGTAATGTAACTGAAGATCATATTTTACGTATATATGTGTCTCTACGTAAGTGACACAGTTGGAAAAAAACATGATTTGATGCAAGGTTTATCTTATTCCAGAGTTAATATTTATTCACTACTAAACTCCTATGCCTTTCTCCTTTAGGAAAACTAAAACAAACAAAAAACAGACCTCTTAGCAACTGCTAGTAGCACACATCAGTTATGTTCCTTTTGTGACCAGTGTCATCCATCTGTGACATGTTTAATCTTACAAGTACAGTCCAACTTGAGGAATTGGTTAAACTAAGGGCTTTTGGTGGTCACAAATTCATTATTAAGTTCATACTTTACATGTAAAAGGCCAGCCTGTGAGGACAGTGACTCAAGATGGCATGGAGTAAAAGTCCCATTGAGTTGGAAGAATTCAAAGAAGACCAAAAAAAGAGTAGGGGATGGCAAGGTTAGTTTAGGGTGTAGAAGATGACAGCTATAACACAAGATGGACAGAAAATCCAAATGGGCATCTGTTAGAAGGTGGAGGAGGGACAGTAAAGTCTCCTCCAAACTGAAAAGGCACTTTGAGATGGGAAAATAAAGTAGGCTATTCCATACTGTTTACGCAGAATTTTATTCCGGGTAACTTACTGACAGGGAATCTGGCAAATGAAGATTCAGGTGCTACACAGCTGTTCTCCACCAAGCCCAGACCTTAATCCACAGATTTTTTTAGAGCAAGAGAAGGTATAGAGGTCATGGTGGTGAGGTTAAAGGGTCTAACATTTAACAGACCCCATGGTGCCATCTGTGCACCAGAGGGGAGGGAGGGGAACAAACTATATTATCTCTACTGGTTATCTAAACAACTTTAGGGAAGATCAGAAAAAGTCTTCCCACATTTTAGTCAGGGCATACATTAACCTCCAAGAGGCCTGGAACACATGGTCTCAAGGGAGGCCATTGCATAAGCATCAGCAAGATGGAGTCAGGATTGTCAGCACCCTTCTAGCCTCCAAGAAAAATTTATGAAAACCTAATATATAGCCTTAAATAGAATGTGGGCCTCAATACTCAGAAGCAATTCTACTTCCCTTTGAAGATATGTAACAACAATTAATATGGATGGAGTTAATAATTCTAATGGTGTGGGGAAACTCAAGAGCCATATCAGGGCTAGCAAAATGGCAGAATTCATAGAGTAGCAACATTGTCCTAAACAGCTGCAGCAGCTGAAAGAAAAAAAAAATGAAATTCTCAGCCACATGAAGAACAGTGTTACGGCAATTAGTCAAAATCAAAAAGTGCAGTCGCACCCCTCCCTCTCTATTTGATTTAAGCAGTCTCCATTGTCCACATTAGTAAATCTTCTAGATACATCTTACAGACCTGAAAGTACTAGAAAGGAGACTCCCATTCAACACAATTTATCTGAAGATACTCTCAATATACTAATATTTTGTCTATTTGAAAAGGATAAATTGTGATATAACAAACAACCATGTCCAGAGTAACTACTGTCCACTTTGAACTTCTAGGATCAAGAAAATAGATTTAAATTGATTTCCATCATAATCTGTGGGCAGATCTAACTCAACTGTGAAAAGACACATCACACAATTATTATGCTGATGATATGGCCTGGGTCTCTTCTTTCTCTCCCATCACTTCCCCCTGCCTCTCTCCTTCCTTGAAAGAGCCGTCTAGCTTGGGGTGGTTCCTTAGAAGTGAATGTTTCAGGTTTCAAACTGGGGGACTGGTGTTGGGCATATAGGGGTACCTTTTTGCACCTCTGGTTTCTTGGTTGTTGTTTTTTTTTTTAGTCTTAAAACTATGCCCACCTTCCAAACCATTGTCCTTTCCCCACTCTCCTCCACTACCACTCTTGACTGAAGCCAAAATTTTAACCCCTTCCCTTCTAAAATAGGCCTCTTGTAAGGCATTTAGGGCTTTTCCCATATCTTCTCTCTCCTACCTTTATCTAGGAGTGCTGCTTTTTCTTTCCTCCTTGTCAGATTCCTTTCTGCACTGTCACCACTGACATTTTCTGTGACACTTCTTCACTTGGACCAGAGGTCATCAGGTGAAGTTGGAAAGAGTCTCCGACCACCCTCATTTAGTTTTGGAACCATATTTAATTACTCTCTACCGGCCTGGGAAATGAATAGCAGGTCCTTAGCCCTGCTATACTCTGCTCTCATCATTAGCTGGTACTTTTTTTTTTTTAAGCTCACTTTTTGATATGATAAAAAGAACAGTCACTAGGCTCCTAAATTCCTTGGTAGTTAACTTGGAGAGAGATCACATGAAGACACTTGTAACGACAAACAGCCCCTCGGAATTTTCTTTTCCTGTAATTGTTTTTGCTTTTATTTTATTTTATTTTTTTTAAGATTTATTTATTTATTTTGAGAGAATGCGAATGAGAGAGAGAGAGAGAGTACATGAGAGGGGGGAGGGTTAGAGGCAGAAGCAGGCTCCTCGCTGAGCAGGGAGCCCGATGCGGGACTCGATCCCAGGACTCCAGGATCATGACCTGAGCCGAAGGCAGTCGCTTAACCAACTGAGCCACCCAGGCACCCAATTGTTTTTGCTTTTAAAAAATTGAAGTTTAAAGTTTTTAAGTTTTAAGTTCTTAGGAAGTTTTAAACAGGGCACTTGGGTGGCTCAGTCGGTTAAGCATTTGACTCTTGATTTCAGTCAGGTCAGGTCAGGATCTCAGGTTGGGGCGGTCAGGAGATCAACCTCCCCCCTCCAACCTCCCATCAGGCTTCATGCTCAGCCACTCAGCGGGGAGTCTGCTTGAGATTCTCTTGTTCTCCCTCTGCCCCTTACCCACTTGCATGTGCACTCTTTCTCTCAAATAAATCGATAGATCTTAAAAAAAAAAGCAAAAAAAAAAAAAAAAAAACAGGGCTCTCATTTCATCATTCTTGGAATCCATTTGGATGTATTTTGGATCTGACAACTGGAATAAAAAAACTTTGAATTCAGTGAATGTTTTGATTCGGTACTACTGTTTCTCATGATTCTCAGCGGGAATTAAGAAAGAACTGAGTGTGCACTGCAGAGCCTTAAAATTGGAAGGCTTGACTTCCTGGCAAATTGCTACATGTTTCCACCTTTCTGATAAGGACCATTAAATGCTGAAAATATGAAATAAAAGCAAAAGCATTGTGTTCTAACACACACACACACACACACATGCACATAAACACACACACAAACACTCTGGTATAGTAAGAAAGACCTTTGGTCTTTGTCCTTAGTTACTGGCACATAGCTTTAAAGTCCTTGGAATTTCCTGATTTTTAAGGGTGATAGGATTGTGTTTTGTTCTAATGAGGCGACTCTTAGGCGGATCCTGAGAGATCTTCAGGATGGAGGATGGTCACCAAAACAAGCCTTGATTACAAGCTTGTAATTTTCAGCCCCACCCACCAACCTCCTGGGAGGGGAGAGGGACAAGAGATTGAGGTAATCACCAGTGGCCAATAATATAATCAATTATGCTATGTAATGGAACCTCCATAAAAATCTTTAAATGTCGTTTGGAGTACTTCCAGATTGGCTAAGATCCATGTGCTGGGAGGATGGCACATCTGAACTTCGTGGAAATAGAAGATTCTGCTCTGGGGATGCTTCTGGACTCTGCCCTATATAAATATTCAGATTTGGCTCTTCATTTATATCCTTTATGATCAACTGTTAAACAAAATAGAGTGTCTTTCTGAGTTCTGTGAAGCATTCTAGCAAGTTTTCTAAAAGGGTTGTGGGAACCTCAGTTTATAGCTGGCCAGTCAGAAGTACAGGTGACCTGATACTTGCAATTGGCATCTAAAGTGAAGGCAGTCTTGGGGAATGAGCCATAAGCCTGTGAAGTCTGACACTAATTCCAAGTAGTTAGTGTTAGAATTGAATTGAATTATAAGACATTTAGATTGTTTCAGGGAATTGGAGCTGGAGAAGTGGTATTCAAAAAGACACCACGTGTTTTGTATCAGGAGGGGGAAAGAAACCTCACAAACAAATAATCATTCCAGGCGCACAGAAGAAATATTTATTCAAAATCTTTTTTTTTAAAGATTTATTTATTTATTTTGAGAGAGTGAGAATGAGAGAGAGAGAAAGAGTACATGAGAGGGGGGAGGGTTAGAGGGAGAAGCAGGCTCCTCGCGGAGCAGGGAGCCCGATGCGGGACTCTTTCCCGGGACTCCAGGATCATGACCTGAGCCGAAGGCAGTCGCTTAACCAACTGAGCCACCCAGGCGCCCCATATTTATTCAAAATCTTAATCTCCATGTGTCTTTTTAGTGAAAGGGGCTTTCCATCTTTAAGCCTTGATTTTTAATACTAAATCTGACATAATGCTAAGTCTAACATAACACTTAACATGCATATAATAGTAAATTCATTTAACAATAAAAGAATGAATTTATCTTAGGATACTATGACTATTCACAATTTGTTTTTTTTTATTTTTTAAAGATTTTATTTATTTATTCATGAGAGACAGAGAGAGAGAGAGAGAGAGAAGCAGAGGGAGAAGCAGGCTCCCAAGGAGCAGGAAGCCCAATGCGGGACTCCATTCCAGGACCC
Organism: Zalophus californianus; assembly: GCF_009762305.2. NCBI lineage: Eukaryota > Metazoa > Chordata > Mammalia > Carnivora > Otariidae > Zalophus > Zalophus californianus. The sequence goes on along the minus strand of NC_045598.1, from coordinate 66,945,857 downwards.
TGGGATCATGACCTGAGCCGAAGGCAGACGCTTAACCATCTGAGCCACCCAGGCGCCCGACTATGCACAATTTAGTAAGTCCTGATTATTTGCATGGGTTTACAAAAAAAAAAATTCATCGTCCTGCCCTTGTAGTGATTATTTTTTGGGGTAAGCTAAATTCCATCAAACAATTCTAATATTGCAAATATAATGGCAAAGAAACTACAAAGTGAAATGGGAACAAGTAGTTTAGGCAACTTAATTCCAGGAGATGAGATAAGCACTTAATCATAGACAAAATAAATACATGGATTATTTACATGTAATGGTGATGATCCTCACTGTCCTTACAGCAGTGGAGGCAGGGAGAAGTGAGTGAATTCTGGGTATATTTTAAAAAGTAAGAGAACCTCTTACTATTGCACATTGGTGATCTAGATGACCCAAGTTATTTTTGTTCTTTATTTTTACTATTTCAGCACATTGGTCATTGATGGCAACAAAAGAACTACAGTCCCTGGAGTGTGTATAAAAAGGGGGCGGTATAAGAATGGAAAAAGTGGCCATTGGTTGTGGGAAGAAGTTGTTTGGGATCCATCTCCTGGGGACTTTCAGCAATAGATTGAGAGACCGTCTGAAAAATGAGGGTGCTACAGTAGTAAATAACGGGAGAAATGTTACTTTTGCATCTCTGTTCCCTAGGAAGTTTTAGTTAATATATATTATATAAAGGAATGAATCAATCAATCAGAACAACTACAAACCAATATGCTCATGGTCAGCTCACTTTTAACATGTGAACTGAAACTAACAAGATGGATACTTCAGGTTTTATACCTCTTGGTATACATAGATAAGGCAAAATAGTTATTTTACATAATTTTCAATTATAGCATTTATTTTACAATTTTTCAATTTATTTTTTAATTTAAAAAGTTATATATGAAGATAATTTCTTCTTAAAATCCATACAATTTATATAATTTATTGGCATAAAGGAAACATTTTGTTTTTTATCTTAATACAGTGTTGTGGCAATCGTGAATTTTTAATATCCAGAATATATCAGAACATACAATAGCTAGGTTTTGCATAAGTGATTAATGAATATATGATTCATAGCCCCCACCATGTATGTAGTAGAAGTAGGATATTTAAATAGAATATATAAGCCATGCAGATTTTATGCCAGGTCTACAATTTCCATCATTCTCCTGTGTGTCTCCTCTAATCTTAATACTTCACTCCGACATGTCTGGGACCAGATAACGTGGGGAGTTTTCCTATGGCAGGCAATTCTCCCACACTATTTGGGTGTCCTACAGCTCAATTCAGTTCTGGCACTATCTAACTGAAATTAAGATTGATCACAGGTGTTAAGGGCTCAGGCCCACACAACTACCTCCACCCACCACTTCAGATGCCAGATGCCAAGTCCAGGCTATTACTTGTGCTTCTGACCCACTGACTCTGAATCAGAGGTTCCTGAAACCCTCTCTTCAGATTCAATTATTTTGCTGAAGCTGCTCATAGAACTCAGGAAAATAGTTTGCTTACTAGATTTTGGGATTATTATAAAAGGATAATTCCATCAGGAACAGCCAGATGGAAGAGATGCCAAGGCCAAGGTGTGTGCCCTCCAGGGTGTATCACTCTCAGCATGTCCAAACATGTTCACCAGCCTGGAAACTCTGAGAACCCTGTCCTGTGGTTTTTATGGGGTCTTCACTAAAAAACCAATATTTAGTAAGTCATTAGTCATTGATGGTTAATCACCAGTTCCTCTCCCTTCCCTGGAGGTGGAAGGAGAGGGCTTAGACAAAAGGTCCCAACTATCTAATCACCTGATAATCAGCCCCCATCCTTAGGGGTTTTCCAAAAGTTACCTCATTAAAAGAAACTCAGGTATGGTTGAAAGGGGCTTGTTATGAATAACAAGACACCTTTATTCCTCTTATCACTTAGGAAATTCCAAAGGTTTTAGGAGCTCTGTTCCAGGACCTGGGATGAGGACTAAAATATATTCCTTATTGTAAATCACCATATCACAAAATTTATGTTAGGCTTACCATCTCTATCATTTATGATCATATCCTTAAAATCAAAAATCCTCTGCTTAGTGTTTTACTTTATGAATTTCTTGAAAACAATTTTTTCACATAGGTGAATTTTGAACTTCTAGAGTTACATACATTGGTTAAGTGATTTGAAATGCAGGAAAGGTTTCTTTTTCTTTTGTATTTGGCATTCTAAATACACCGAAATAAAATAACCCATTAATTTTACACTAAAGAGAATTAAACGGGGTGCCTGGGTGGCTCAGTCGGTTAAGCTGCTGCCTTCAGCTCAGGTCCTGATCCCAGGGTCCTGGGATTGAGCCCTGCATCGGGCTCCCTGCTCAGCAGAGAGCCTGCTTCTCCCTCTGCCCCTGCCTGCCGCTCTGCCTACTTGTGCTCTCTATCTCTCTGTCAAATAAATAAATAAAATCTTTAAAAAAAGCATTAAATTGTACTAACAAGCCTTAAGGAATTGCACCCATCAATACATATTGAAAGTGTTTTAAAAAATGTGCTACTCCACTGACAGCCCTCATATAAGGTGGTCTTCAGAATGCCCAATATGATTGGCAAGTAGAACTTTTCCAAGAGAGCTTATGAGAAAAATAGGATTCTGTGGTTATTTTTTGAAATGTTTTCTACTACCTTTTAATTATACCAAGGAAATCTGTCTGTTCATTTTACTTGCAGAGAGAAAGCAGGTTTTTCAGTGGTTCAGGTGTGCTAATGTCAGATAATTCAGTTTTTATTTGGGGGGTGCTGTAGAAAGGAAATAAACTAAAGCACAAATATGGTCAAGGGCATTTTGAGGGTCCAAAGGGGTAGAAGAGTCTATGACAAGTAGAGACTGTAGGGAAGAAGTGGAAACAGCTATCAAGAAGTACCCTTTGGTAGCTGGCAAAATCATAGAATTATGCAAAATATACTTTTGGCCAGGTCATAGATAAATAATGACAGCAAGGATAATCAAAACATATTATTAATGTTAATTTATATTTGCATAAGCTTTAATTTATTTGGGACTAAAATACTGTATTTGGCAATGAAAATTATGGTCATTTCAACGAGAAATATGAGTTGATAGCAGAAGTAATCCAGTTTATAAAAAAAATGAATTACAGTGTCTTCAAATAAATCAACAAAGATTCAACTGGTCGTCCAAACTCAATATTTAACGTTTCTGGAATTTCTCTGGAAATTCTTGATACTTTAAAACAAAAAATTTATTTTAAGTCTGGTGCTCAACTAAGGTGCAAGAAAATTGTAGGTTTGGTGTAGTGTTTCAAAGTTTCCTGAAGTTGTGGAAAACAGAAACAAAACGTGTTCTGGGAATATGCCCGACAAGCTATAAATAAGTAATTGTATTTTTCACATTTGATCTACAAAATTTTGTTGTCCTTTTTCTCAGCCAGAGCACACTTTACAGCTTATTGTATTTTATACTGACTTTGAGTGGTTTGTTCTGGTGAATTTACACTTAGAAAAATACATATGTTTTACTACTGGTTTTTCCAGACCAACTAATCAACAAAATTCAAGTCAGAGAGGGGCTCTTGGTCATCTAAATAAGGAGATAAATTTTAACTTTGAAAAAATGTTACGTGCCTGAAGGAATTCTCCTTCAGAACAACTATCATTTCACAAATCCCTTCAGATAGGAGACATTTAAGGGCAGTGACAATCAGTCCTTCATGTAGCTGACTGTAGGGCTTTCCTTTCTTGTCAGAACCAATCAATGGCCTTGAGAACAAAAACTCAGTAGTAGCGAAGCTAGGAGAAAGGAAAAGGGGCATTTTGTGGTGCAGAATGCTTTTCAGTAAGCTTAAACTCTAAGTGACTGATGAGGAATTTAAGCTGCTCAGTATAATTCTACAAATGAGGTGTGTGAGAGAGGTTTTCATTAAAATGAGTCTCACTTCACACAGGCTTATGAGTCTTCCCTATGTGTTCTCAGACTCTCATTAAAGGACTTGCAAAGTGTAAAACTTCTCCAGCATAGTTTTTCACACTCACTCCCTGTATGTTTATGTATATGTGATATATGACTTTCACCAGGAAAACATCTTGAAAGAGTATTTGAACTGAAAAGTATATTCATAACATGAATTAAACAAGAATTCTGTTTGATCTTTCCTTGAGAGAAGTACATTTACATTTTCAAATGTGATCATTTATTAAAGTGCCATAGTTTGTGTGAGACATCACAGAAAAGATCATGCTTGCATGCCAGGGCACCGGCTTTGGCGACAAGTGAACAGATTCACAAATGAAGCTTTAGGGTACATTTGTATTAGTCAATGAATCTTTTAATTCCTCGTAAATGTTATAGTTATTGGAAACATGTTTTTGATGATTATCTCCAGGTCTCATACTAAAATAAGTGAAAATCAGTACTTAGAAAGTCTAGATTAATGTAGCATCATGTTACTTAAATTTTTTTAAACGGAATATCCATGATCAGATTCCTCATGTAGCTTCTTTTATTCTTATTCTTTTCAACACATTTGTGTTACTCTTTGTAGCACACGTGTGTGCACAAGCTATTTTTACAACCAAAAAACAACGTTCAGTGTTTGGATATTTACACTTCAAGAAAAATAAGACTTATTCAGAGAAAACTGAAATCTAAAGACTTAATAGTATTATTACAAAATTGTTTTTTATTGTGACAAATGAATAGAGTATGTTGTTTTGAATTTCTGTAATGAAATAATTACTCTTGTATAGCTATTTTTATGTAAATGAATTCTACATGCCTTTTTAAAAATTCAATTTATATAATAGAAAACTAAATGACACTGAGATTGCCATGACTTACCTTGGTGACTTTTACAAGCTGAAAGTTTTAGTCTTGTGATTTATGTTTAATAATTTAACACATTAATAATATTTTAGATGTGGATTGTTGAACATAAGCATGCAGATTATTTAAATGAATATTTAATTTTTATTCACCTTGCCAGAAGACAGAACATGCATTTAATTGCCTGATATGAAAAATGGAAAAAAGATCAGTAAAAATGGTAATGTAAAAAAAAGTTTAAAATAAAATATGTCTCTCTCTCACTTTTGGGGCCACAAAATAAATAATAATTCACTTGGCATTTGACATTATATTATAAAAATTATAGTACAATTTTACCTTACTTTTTAACTGGAAAACATTGGGTCTACATGAGGCATATACTCAGACTGTACATTTTAATTTGGACCTACTTTTTTTTTATACTGAATATCTTAAATAACATTATGAATATTTTACATAATGAGTCTAACACTGCATAGAATGGACATCTGATGAATAATACTTCTTTTGAATTTTTCTTCTGTGTTGATTGCCAAAAAAATCACTCTAGAGAAACACTCTTATGGCAAGGTTGGACACTGACCACCCCCCATAGACAGAATGTTGGTGTGAGCAATACTCCAAATATTGCAGAAGTGATTTTCAGTACTAAAATTTTAGTAATAAAAAGTGAAACTTATGGCGGAACTAAAGTCTAAAATACACAATTCACATTTCTATATACTGGATATTTTCCTCTCTTCTCTGGAGTAAGTTGGCAATCTAGGAAGCAACACGTTACACACATGCATGTGCAAGCACACATACATGGGACTTTGCTGTAACCATATTCTAGAGACTCATACAGGGTGACTTATAATGATTTACTTTTGCGAATGAGAATTCTTTGACTTTGGCTCACATGCTGAATTCTGTTCCATCACAAATGCTGTTTAAGGACACTCCACTGCATTTAGAGTACTTAATGTAGCAGGCAGTGTTTGATGAGAGTTGATAAGGGAGTGGCTACACTTAAGAATTTGCAAGTCAAATTGTAGTGTTACCCTTGATGTCCATTTTTACCCACCTTCTTCATTTATTTTCCTGTATGCTCTTTTTCCATTTTCATCCTTTTTTGCTTTAAAAACTAAAATTGTGGGGGCTCCTGGGTGGCTCAGTCAGTTAAGCATCTGACTCTCGATTTCACCTCAGGTCATAATCTCAGGGTCCTGGGATTGAGCCCCCCATGGGGCTCTGCACTCAGCCAGGAGTCCGCTTGTCCCTCTCTCAGCCCCTGCCCCTGCTCTTGCATGCATGTGTGTGTGCTCTCTCTCTCTCTCTCTTTCTCTAAAATAAATAAATAAAATCAATAAAAACTAAAATTGTGGGTGAGGGCATAGTCAAGACTAAAGAGTATTGTTGCCATGTCAGGGACTTCCTCTCCCGGCTTGCTCCACACCTCACCACACCAGTGGTGTCCTGTCCCCACTTCCAACCACCACTCTTTTGTACATGTGACTTGATTGAAGTTGTCCCAGTCTTGAAGACACACTATAAATAAAGAAAATATCCTTCTAGAGTAGGCTGTAATTTAAAGGAAAGGAAGACCACTCAACCTTTTTTGTGTGTGTATAGAAATGGGGATAGATTCCTTCAAAGTATTGGGCTGAAATTATCCCTGTAACCTCATCTACAATTTTCTCTGATTGGAGAGAATTATTTCTATCTCATTTCATTCAGCTATAGGCAAATTCAGTTTCAAGAACTGAAATTTGAGAACATTGGAATGTTGCACAAGCTAACCTCTGCATTTTGCTGTATTAGGAATCAACATATATTTAATTAAAGGGAAGAGAAATCTGCTCATAAAAAGAATAAATGGCTATCTTCACATGGTTTAATTAACTCATTCTAGGCATTCAGGTTGTTGTGTTATTGTTTTGAAAAAGGCACTATTTATTACACACTTCCATTTAAAAGTAAAAGTCCTGATTTCTTTTTGTTCATTAGTTTCTTCCCTCCCTCCCTCCCTTTCTTCTTCCCTCCCTCCCTCCCTTCCTCATTCTCTTTCTTTCTGTCTTTCTTTCTTTTTCTTTTTCTTTCTTTCTTTCTTTCTTTCTTTCTTTCTTTCTTTCTTTCTTTCTTTCTTTCTTTCTTTCTTTCTTTCTTTCTCTTTCTTTCTTTCTTTCTTTCTTTTCTTTCTTTCTCTCTTTCTTTCTTTCCTCTCTCTCTTTTCTTTCTTTCTTTCCTTTCCTTTGTTCCTTCTTTTCTCCCTCCTCTCTCTTTCTTTCTCTCTCTCTCTAGCATGTACATCTCCATGGAAGAAAACATAAAGAAAAACTCCACATAAAATGTTTATAACCAGATGGACTGGGAGTTTTTCCCACGTTCAATCCAGGCCTCAAACTCCCTTGAAATTTTCGCAGCAATATGCCACGTATCATCTGAGTTAGCTTTTTGAGGCACTTAACTGCTTGGAAACTTTTCCACTTAGGATTAAGTTCTCAGTTTTAGGATCTTTGTGAAAATGAAACATACAGGTGTTTTTCAATTACTGTTATTTTGTTGTTGTTGTTGTTAATTAAAGAGAGAATTCAGATATCATGATGAGAGACACTGTTGAATTTTACAGTCAGATCATTGGTGATATTTTTACTTTAAACAAATGTGCAAGCTGTAAGTCGGTGAGCCAGGAACTTCTGAGTTCTGATCCCAGAGCTGTCATTAGTGTTCTCTGCTGTAATGGATATGTCATCTGAGCCCTGTCTGCCTCCATCTTCTTATCAGTAATACCAGAATGAGACTATGGTACTTACTGACCTCAGAGGGGTAAAATAACAAGTGTTTTAATGTAAGAAAAATACATTTTAAAAGTCTGGGAAAATTGCCTAGCCTTTATATATATATTTATATATATATATATATATATATATATAAATACAGAGAGAGAGAGAGAGAGAGAGAGATATTATATTTGGGGTATATTCATTATTAAAAAAATAAATACAAAACACCTATTGTGTTTATCATAAAAGACAAGTCATATATGTGAGGCTAAAAAAGAACTAAAATATTTCTGCCTTGAGCTTCTTGGCTTCTAAAACAAAGACTTTAGAATGCAACCTGACTCTCACATTATTAGATGATTCCTGATATTTGTGAGGGTTTCATTCCATAAAATAAATTGTTACTATCATTCTCTAGTGATTCCCTAAAATATTGAGATTTTGTGCTTATATTGAAATGTGGAAGCTATAGTGTTAAAAAATCTGTTTAAATACAAAGTAAGTAAATAATTTTAACAAAGCTAATATAACAAATAAGAAAGACCACAGAAGACATCACTTGAAACCATTAATTGCATAAGGGACCTCAAAATTCATTAGTCTATACTATTTTCTCTTACTAAATGGCATTGGCCCTTTAGAAATGTATCTTATCCAATATCTGCTACCATAACTCCTCTTAGGGATTATGAGAATTCAAGCCTTTCCTCCTGTGACATTCACTCTTTTACAGCTTAGAGCCAAAGTGAATTAATTCTTCCCACACAAAGAAAAATATCAAATTTCAAGGAACACAAGTTTAAGGTTTATATATAGGCATATAAAACACCCTTTGAGTTAAAGATATTTGCTGTGTTTAAATAATCTCTTGCTTAAATCAAACATTTAACCCTTAAAGTGTCTAAAACCTTAGATCTACACTTGGTAAAGGAATACTTTATTGTTTTTTTTTCTCAATATAACTCATGTAGTTATGGATGAATCAAATGTCCTTGCAATTTGAAAATTGGTCTCCTAACTATGTGGACTCAGACTTGAAAATCCCCTTGTATATAAAGGAGAATAAACATAGCATATTGATTAAGTTGAATAAGATTTTAAAGATTATCTGAATTTTCTGAGGTTGTATAGCTTCATTATTTTTGTAAGATGGTATTAAATGTATACAGAAGTATACATATTTTATTAATATTTATGCATCTTGACAGTAAGTGTGAATTAATGACAGAAATTGTTGAAGTTAGGGACCTTGGCTTATTGACTCTTTTTAGCCTTAACATGAGCTATTTTATGGCATTATTAATTATCTATAATACTTTGTTGAGTGAATGAATTATTCATTTTGGATTATGTGTATCAGTTAATATTGGAAGGTTTAAACTACATATGAATACAATATGGATTCCATAAAACAGAGGAAGAGCCACATTGATAATTCAAAAGCCTAAAATATATTAAAAAATTCATATTCAGGAATAATTTCTACCTCCATAAAAATTAAACTTCATCCAGAGTGGAAGGCAGTTGCCTTTTAATATGACAAAGCAAACTGCAAAACAGAAAGGGTCAGAAACCTTTAAATCCTAATCTCTATTTTGTTATTTCCATTTACCGTGTGGCCTCAGGCAAGGCATTGAACCCTTCATTTTATTTGGTCATGGGATAAGAACACTTACCTACTTTATATGGTTATTGTGTATGTTAAGTAAATAATGATTACAAAGCTGTCTGAAGACTATAAGATGGACTATAAACACTGAGCTAAATTCTTACATTCAGTATCTCCCACTGGGTTCTACACACAAAGAATTCCATATATATTAGAAAAAAATGTGTGAGAAATAACTGATAATGCAATTGTGAGAGAATTTTTGGTGAGCAGAATGTTATTATGCAATTAAGAAGGTATTGTTTACCCAGTATTTAGAGCTAATGTTTCTCAATTGTGAGACAAGCCATGGAGCTTCTAACCATCAACAAATGGTTATGAAATCCAGTTTAAATACTGTGTTTTAAAGTGAAGAACTGATACATATAGAATGAGTTTAAAATATATTTAACAATTATATTCATTATTAGTATTAGAATCAGTTGTGAGTTTCAGATACCGCCCAACTAGAGCATCTTCAATAGAGCACATTTCTCTGTAATAATTACTTACAGTTCACTGGTCTAAGGCTGGTATGGATTGTCATAGTGTCAGATGCAGTTCTTCTGTCTTATGGTTTGCCCATCCTCAATATGTGGCTTCTACCACGTAGTCTAAAGTGATTATCCAGCTCCAACAATCATCTTCCCTTTCTAGATAGAAAGAAAAAATGGATAACAGAGAGAAAGGAGCAACCAGCCGAATCTTTAAGCAACCTTACAGAAGCTGCCGCATGACCCTGTGTAGATCCTATTAAACAGTAGTGCTCAGACACATGGCTGTACCCAGTGATGGAGTTCAGAACACACTGCCCTGAAATGTGGCATGTTGGTTTATTAAATATGTTAAGCCGGAGGAATTTGCTTTTAAAGACTGAGGAAGGAAGATCACTCTGACCCCCTGCCCTCCATTACCTCCCCAGCTCTTCTTCCCTGAAACAAGTCATAAAACTCCCATGTGAAATGTGCCCTCCGTGTATCAGGAGGGAAGACAGTCTTATCACCAGAGATGGGAAATTTAGGCTTAGGAAATCTGTACAAACAAACCTTGTTAACTAACTTTTATCTTCCTTGTTACTTCTTCACTATTTACTACCTCTAGACCAAACCCCTTTCTCTCAACAATCCTTTGTAAATTTATTGTTTCTTTGTCTAAGAGGTATAAAAGCTTCCTGCTCTGGTCAGTTCTTCAGGTCTTCATTTTTTTTTGTGAAGGTTCCCATGTACATGTAAAAATTTAATAAAATGCATGTTTTTCTCTTATTAATCTGTCCTCATCAGTTTAATTTTCATACCCAGCCAGGGACCCTAGGAGAGTCAATACAAACTCTTTCCTCCCCTACGCTAGCTACAAAGGAAGCACTTTTTCTCACTGCCGTGTCCCAAGCTACAAATTCTATTACTCTGAAAGGAGAGAATTAATTCTGTGGTACAACTAACTGTCCTGTAGTATAGTCTTAGCTAGGAGGCAATTTCAGATTATTAAAATATATAGCCATATCTCAAGTTGTAAAAAGCCGCTAAATATCTACATAAGGAAAGAAATTATATAGAGGTTTTGTTTTGTTTTTGTTTATTGCTAAATGTGTGTCACATGGTCAATTTAAAAATATACATTAGTAATAAACAGTAAAGCAGGTTTGTGTATTGTTACTGAATCACTTACCCAAAAGGGGGCCATGGTCCTAGAGAGATGAAGATAGGAGTCTAGGTCAGAGGATGACTAAAAGAGGAATCATGATTTAAATCCCCTGGAATGATTATAATTGGACAGTTTTGTTGGCTCATGATGCTTTTGAGGATAAGGTAGAAGTGTAATTCTTATGTCAGGGGACTAGCTGAAACAGGTCCCTCAGATCTAGACAGCTCTCTAGATTTAGGCAGTTTGTATGAGAAACATGTTGTTTATCGTGTTAAAGAGATTAACTGATTAGAGACACTAATGACACAATGACACAATGTGAAGATGACACAATGAAAAGATCATTGCCTTCACTAGGAAAAGAGCTCAAAGCCTTACTGAAGTTAAATAAATCTAGGACAAGAGAAAAAGTCTAGTATCTCTTGTGCCATACATGCTGGGCACCTCTTCACATGTTGTCCATTTATTCATGACAACAGACTTATGAGATAGATATTATAACATTCACTTTTCCAGCCAAATATTTGGAAGTACAGAAAGCTTAAACTGATTAAAATCCGATGGCATATTGACTCACAAAGCCAAATAGGTTGGACTCTCAAGTGAGTATTCCTCCTGTTACCATGATGGATCCCCAAAGAGGTCCAGTAATGCCATCTTTATATTTGAAGACATCTTGCAGATGTCAGTAAATAACATACATATTTTGCAAATCAAAATAAAATGCTATATATTCATTGTTATAATTATCTGTATATCTTTAGTTCACACAGTGGATCAAGAATAATCCACTTATTTTGGAAAAGTATATAATTATTTTTGTTTAATTTAGGCCCAATAGAGTGGTTTTCTAGACTTGAATTAAAAGGAGACATTAAACATAAGTAAAAATACTCAAACTCAATATACAATTAATATATAAATGTTTATCTTTATGATATATTTATTTCAAAAATATTTTTGCTGTGGCTTGAGAAAATTGCCTTAAAGTAGGCCCTATCATACTATGAGTGGGAAGGTAAATGAATACTACCTTTTGGGACAGAAAGCAATGTAGCAAGAGAGTTCAAAATTTTCCTACCCTTTGATCATGTCCTTTGAATTTTATTCTAGGAATCTACCACATAATAATAATAATCAGAGATTAGGACACAGATTTATATACAAGGATGTTCATTCCAGGGTATTTAAATTAGCAAATAGAATCAAATTTAAATATCCAAAAAAAAGTAAATACCCTCTAAACCATAGCATATGATTGTTTTAGGGTATTATCAAAAGTATGGTTTAGTACTGTTTGTTAACATGTGAAATGTGCCTCAGTGAATTGGAGAGCAAGTCGGGGTCTTACAAATAATTCGGAGGCTCTTTTGACAATCCCAACAATTCACTAGGCTCTTACACAGAAGATAGGATTCCTAGGTCATATTGCTGTACTTTAACCAAAGGAAGAGTAATGAAATATGTAAATATATTTCCTCCCCTTCCAAAAATCTGAATGTATCAGATTAGAAGGGTCTTTAAAATAGCCTAGAGTTTTGTTTTGTTTTTACCCAAAAATAATTTGGCTACTATTTTATTCTCTACCTATAATAAGGATTGTGTCAAGAATTTGGAATGTACAAAAACATACTTTCTACATTTTGCAGTTGACAAAGTTTTAGAAGAACTTGACCAAATAATTTCATTTTTCCCTATACCTTGGTTTCCATGTTATAAGACAAAGACATCAATGATAAACTACTTCCCAGGGATGTTTTTGAGCATTAGTTAATGTTTGTAAAGCCTCCACAGAGACCAGAAGATGAATAATGAAATAGACTCTCAAAGTAGTATTATCACTCTCGTCTTTCTCATTAGTCTCTAAGAGGCTTCATGCCAACTGTTAGCATTTCAGCTGCCAGAATGAGCGGTTTCTATTTTAATTTTGCCTAGGAAAGTGAGTGTTTCTTGAACATCTGGGGTTCACCTCGGCATAATTCCAATAATGCTTCCATGGAATCAGGTATGTGAAGTGTGATGACCAGCACCACAAAGGAATTCATATCTAATTTTAGGCCTGCTGTTTCAATTTATAATTTAGCTTACATTTTAAACCTATTAGGAAAAGCAGTATCTAAGTAATACATTTGAGATTTATTTGAGGTTTTTATGTAAGAAAATTTTGCTTTAAATTAAATTACATTAAAACCTTGTCTATGGGGAGTGGGCAAACAGAATGGGATTAGAATTTTGGCCAGCTACTTTCACCAGATTTTTCTATATGTATTGTATCATGGATAAAACATGAAAATATGAATTCAAATGAAAAAAATTATTTACTCATTCATTCAAGACTATGTCTTAGGTATTGGGTGCAAAATGGTGCTAGGGACATAGCAGGATACAAAGACAATGAAAATCCTACGCCCATGGAGAGAGCATGTTGTAATAGCACCTACAAGATCCAGGATGACCTGACTATATTTTTATATATTCCATGAACCTATCACATTACCTGTCACAAGTAGCCACTCAGTGCAAGTTTGATGAAAGAATAAATGAATGAACGAATCAAGCACACCAAGGTTGTATGGAGAGAGCCAAGAATTTCATTTGCATTATCTAATTTCTGGGGACCTACTGACACTGAACTACATAGGCCAATCAGAATTAAATAAATGTTTAATTAATTTTACAAGACAGTTGTTATTTTTAAGATTAAGGTGCTTCCATTAATAGAATAAATGCTGGACACATAAATATAGATTGATGAGAATAACTGAGTTTTCTGAAGATTCAGGATATTAATTTTCACAAGTGGCAACTAAAGAATATGAATGGGAACAAAGTAGTATCAAATCACATTTTATAGGTTCAAAGGATTTAGACAATAATCAGAGCATCCATGACTCAAATTGCTCTTTAGTTCAGTATTGTAGAAACTATATCTGATTTTTAAGGTGATTTGTTAAAGTCAAGAACAATGCTACCCAATAGACTTGTCTGCAATGATGGCAGTGTTATATATTTCTGCTCTCCAATATGGTAGCTGCAAGCCAAATGCAGCCATTGAGCACTTGAAATGTAGCTAGTGCAAATGAAACACTGAGTTTTTAACTTTAATTTAAATTTATTTTGGACAGGGAAGCTCTAGAAGAACAAAAATGGTAGTAACTATAAGAACTGTTTTTGCTAAAATTTCTATGTGATAGTCAGAACACATGTATCAGATTATGGTAGCAACCAACCATAATCTGGTGATAGGTCATAACTTGGCAGCTGGGAGTTGGGAAGATGGCAAGCAAAGATTAGTACAGCCTGTGACTAAAAGTTCCAGCTAAATAATGAGACAGACCTGGGTTTAATTTCTGATTTTAAAACTTAGAGCAGTGAGACTTTGGGCAAAATAACATGATCAAACTCAACTGTGAGGCAGGAATAAATATCTATATTCATAGGACAAAGTCATGAGAATTAAATAAAATTAAAGCAGGTATGGTGCCTTCCATTCTGTTAGTGTGCAGTATATGATTGTAATTATTGTCTTTGTACTATTATTATCCAATCTGAAGTCTTCTTAAATGATTTGTATATACAGAGAATAGCATGATAGAATGATCTGTTACTTGTTTTGATATTCATTCAGGCTGAATGTCCATTGCCCTCTGCCTCTTCTCTCTAGGGAAAACTTATTTCATCAAGTCTTTACTAAAAAAAACTTATATGACAGGTTTGCCTGAAACCAGTAGAGAAAAGTGTAATCACTCCTTTTTTTTTTTTTTGGAGTGGAGGAGTGGTGACCATATGCTACTTTATGGTACTGTTCATATTCTTTCCATGCTGTTTAAGATATAGTATTTAGGATTTTTAGATGGTTAACTTCTGTATAGTTTTTACTCTTATTTTATAAACAAGGAAATACAGGCTCAGAGAATTTTTCCTTCCAGAACTATTCCTGCTTTGGTTGTCATTATTAGCCTCTTTTGGAATAGAGCATAATCCAGAAATTTGACATTCTGATTTTTAAAGCTGGAATACTCTAGTTTGTCCTAGAGTTGGTAATGCTGTAGGTTTTGGTGTCTAATCCTTTTTGGGTTCTGAGAACCAACAAATCTCTTTTTTTAATCTCAACTGTGAGAAGAGGTACTATTACTTGACTAATACAGTTCTGGGAAGTATCACTAATAGGGACAGTCAGAAAAGAGAAGACATTATAGGACACATGAAAAGAGGAGCAAAGATCAACAGAGTAAGACACACAAACACAGTAACGAAATACAGAAACAGTACAACTGGACTAAGATTATTGATAACTGAATGAGAAAGATTGGTAGTCAAAATGAGAAATAAATCTGAAGAGACATTTTAGTTACATTGGTTCGTATAATGTAGAAAATAGAAAAAATCATATCCATATGATATATGTATCTAAGTATTTAATAAACCTGTTGTTCAGAAAGCTATGGCTAAAAATGTTCTGTGTTTACCAAACTCTGTTTCCTTTGTCTTCCAGTCTCAGCACAATGCTACCTTGCAGTTTGGGGTTGAGTTCTAACCTGTGGAATATGTTCATTGTGTTACATGCAGGTTAGAATCCTGGTCCTTAGAAACCCCCCTGAAGCAACTCATGTTTTCTTTTCCCACCCTTTCACTATATAGAGGAGTGTGTGATGGAGAGGAGAGTCACAATATGAAAGAGCCTGGGACCCCAGTGACTACATGGAAGGCTGCCCAAGCAGAACAGCTACTTGGACTAAGACCTGGGTTAAAAATATACCTAGTGTCAACCTACTGATTTGGGGGAGGAAGGGTTGTCAGTTCCAAAATTCAGTGGTGGCTAGTAGAATACAGTGTTGCTCAGTTATTTTGAAATAATTTATTTGTACATAATGTTTAAACAAAGGATGAAACAGGGTACCGTTAGGCTAGCAATAGCTGAATGACTGGATGCTACTCATTAGCAAGAGGATGGCAATGGATAGCGTACATGAATTTGAAACTATGTTTACATCCCTGCTTCAATTTACTCAGCCTCATTAGACTAAAAAGAATAGCCTATTCTCAACTGGCTGCACAAAAAATTTCGAGTATGAAAGTTCTCCATATCTACAAGGAATTTCTGGATATACTTTATATTTGTAACATGATTCCATTGATTCTCATACATTCCTGTTATTGGCAAACAAAGGTACCTAAGGGATTGATACAGTTTGATAGTTCCAGCCATCAAAGACTATGCTGACAATTTCAAGGTTATACTTAAAACAGGTAAGGGCATGTCCTGAGAGCTTTGTGCTTCTTAGTAAAATTATCTGCAGAGGTGATCTTTGAAGAATATAAGAATCTTAATAAATTTCTAAAAGCATCTATTAAATGTTATTTGATTTCTCCTGGTTGAAAAAAGCAATCTACTAGTTTCAAATTTATTTTATTCATTACAGTTGCTGAGCTGTAAGACAGCTAAAGAAAATGAGTAATTTAGGAAGAATATGTAGGTGCCCATATACTTTATTGTAGAAATAAAATGTCGTAGAGGTTTAATAGAGGAGAGGAAGCCATAATTTTGCCTCATACTTAGACCACCAATGCTTGCATGAGAATTGATGTCAACTGATGGAGTAAAGCTATTTGCTTCGCTTTGTGTGTTTTAGATAAAAGCAGACTTTTATATAAATTCAGGTAATTTTTTTTAATTTTGCAATTATCTTCAAACTTAGTGATCTTTACTTCCTTATTGTCCTTTGTCAGCCCTAAACCCTTTCAACCATATATTATATCAAATGTCAAATAATGAATTTCATTCATGTTATCTCTAAAATTATCTCTTCTTTATTAGGTCTACTGAGTTACATTAAGTTGTATCTCTCTATGGTCTGCACAGTTCCATTTTATCAAAAATGGTGATACCGATTCATCTTTCCACTGTGTAAATCAATGCTTTGGCAATGTTAATTTTACACATATTCATACCTTTACCTGGGAGGCTGGTATTGCATAATGGCAATGCAAAGTGTAGGTATAAAGTTAGATTAGCTGGGTTTAAATCAACCATGTCCTACTTTTGTGACCTTGGACAAGCTATTTAGCCTCTTTGGACCTCAGCTCCTTTATCTATAAAATGGCAATAGTAATAGTGCCTGCCTCACGATGGTATTGCGAGGGTAATATGAGCAAGAGGATGCTGTGTGCTTAGCAGAGTCCCTTAATAGACACTAATGCTTGCTGATGTTTTTTGTGGTTGTTACTGTTGATGTTACTAGGTACAATGCATTATGTTGAGTAATGTGGGTGGGGAAAAAAGAGATAAGTTCCTGCCCTTAAATGCTTTGAATTGCAGCAGAGGAAATGTATGTATACACAAATGATTATTATAGAATATGATATAGGTACCTATAAAGTGCCTTACGATTTGAAAATGAAGTGACTTACCATTTTGGGACGTCAGAAATTTCACAGGGAGTTACATTTGGTTTGGCCTTAAAGAATAAGAAGTGTGCTAGAGAAAGATAGGAGACCATTGAAAGCATAGAAAACAATGGGTAAAGCAGAGAGTAGTGAAACATGAACATGTCCAGGAAACAAAAAGTAATTCATTAATTCAAAGGTAGTTCAGTAGTGCATTGAAATTAGAGCAGGGGTTCTCTACAGGTAGCAATTTTGTTTCCTCCAGAAACATATGGCAGTGCCTTTATTCTCACAACAGGGAGGCGCTATTGGCATTTATTTATTTATTTTTAATTTTTTATTGTTATGTTAATCACCATACATTACATCATTCTATTGGCATTTAGTATGTGAAAACCAGGCATGCTGCTAAGCATCCCCAGGGACAGCTCCCACAACAGAGAATTCCGTGGCCAGAGACATCAGTGGTGCTGAAGGCAGGAAGGCCTAGACTAGACAAGTGGGCAGGCAGAGAGCGTAGTGGGCCACAGAGGTAGCCATTTGGTTGAGATCCACTTTAAAAGAGCCTGATATGCAGGTATGAGGATGCTGCCTTCTAATGGCTGTCTGAACTCTGGTCCATTAACTCCCTGAGCTTCCAGAACATTTGCCATTTGCTAATTGATATATTAGCAGTCTGCTATCAGCTTGAGTTAGAGTGTCTTCACTTTAGGCAGGCAGATTCCACATCTTCAGAAATCTGCTTTTCTTAGTCATTGAAGCCAGCCTTAACATCATTGAAGGTAAAAATTCTGTCCTCAGAAGTGCCGATCCATATCCCTCTCAGGCCTTACTTGAAATATATATCAAAACCACAGTCTCCATTCACTGTTTCCTTCCCTCACAATCGTTTCCAAACGTATTTCTAGTGGGCTCTTTCCCTTAGCTCTCTCCCTCCTGCAGATGCTCCCAATGCTCTGTGGTGTTCCACTTTTGTGATTGCTGTTAGTCTTGGAAAAACAAAGAAGAGTCGTTTTCATATACTTTTGTTTGTCTTTTAAGGTAATCAAAGGCACAAAGAGAAAGAGAGAGAGGAAGGGATAGATGTGAAAGGCTAAGAGTAAACAATCACTTTGAAGGCTTTAGCTTTTTAGTAAATATGTTTCTCTACCAACACGGTGCTGTATGACTAAAGGAATTCAGGAACATTTAGATAAGAGGAACAACAAAACAACATCGTTTGCTGTTTGCTGCTTTTCCAGAAGAAAATCAAAGTATTGCTGAGGGTCTACTTCCTGCTGATTTTGTTTTTCTAAAAATGTGGATTGATTTCTTCCACCTCAGAGATTCATAAATGTTATTAAAAATGAATGGCAGGTCTGATTTAAATTAAATGTCAGGTGGTTGATAGGTTTCATAATACTTTTTTTAAATTTTAATGACATTCTTACTTGATTTTGTATTAGAAGCATGCAAAACATAGAATACCAAAATCCACAATAGTATATGCTAAATGAATGCATGAATAATGAAGCCATTGCTTTTTAAAAATAAAAAGGAACAGTATATCTGTATTTGTTATGGCTTATTCCAAAGCCACATAGGCTAAATAACGCCAAGTTTCTACTCATTAGATAAGACAGAAACCCCACCTTTGACTTATTTGCTCCTATTCTTGTCTTTTAAGCATGATAATTACTTGAGTCATATCAAATTCCTTGCTCGTTTGGAAAGCATTGCCAAAGATCAGGGTGTAAAAAGTAGGATGAAGGGTTGCATTTTAGTATAGTCTATTACAATGTCTTCGGGATGAATGTCAACCTTTCAAAGTGCCACGTTGTATTAGATTCTGAAAAATTCCCTTTATTTCCCCAAAGTGGCTTGTCATATGTTTTAAAAGTCTGAGGAGTAAAATATGCTTTCTATGTATATAAAGGTAATTTCTTTTTCACTCTTGCTCAAGTGAGTGCTCACTGGCCATAACCACTTAGACATTATACATTTCCAAATGTTTTATCCTCAAACACTTGATTACTCTAAATACAACCTCTGCACTGAATCACCCCCACCTAAAAGGCATTCAATTGACCAGAAGGAGGAAGCAGGCTGTTCTGAAACCACTACTCCAGGAACTTGACTAGTTTATCACAGGTAGACAATTTGTGTTATTTTCTCTCTTTGTGGAGTTCACCCCACGCTGCTCCTTACAATCCAAAGTAGCACTTTCATTTTTCTGATAGTGCTCCCAGTGGATGCTGAAACACTCTGCCACCTCCACTTTACTGATGTGTGGATTTTGCCCCCCTGTGAATTACCTCTGTTGAATTTTCTTTTGCTTTTTCTCAGGCTCCTGCTGACAAAGCCTGCAGACAGCAACGTACATCCTTAACAGAGTACCCTGCTCCCAGCAGGGCAACCCAGGCATTCACAGCTCACACACGTTGTTGATCAAGTGCTCCACAGAAAAAGATGTCTGTCTGCCACAGGCAGAGGGTGAAAAATCTTTGAAGATTCTCAGAGGACCCACCTACTCACCCCTACCTATTTTTTTCAAAGTAGGAAAGAGAGCATCAAGTCCATTATATTGTATGTAAAGCCTTTTTTCCTATTCCTTGCTTCCTTGGCCTGAAATAATTTCTGCTCTGGGGTGAGGCGTTAAGAAACAGAAAGGCTTAATAGAGTACAAGTTTGAGTTCATACTTTATTGCATCCCATTCTATCATTTATTCATTTAACACATATTTTTGAATCCCGGCCATCTGTCAGACACAGTTCTACACCTAATCTGTCTTTAACATTTGTCCTGTTACCTCTATTTTTAAACATGTTGATTTTTCTCCCCTGTCACCATAAAAATCTCCAGAAAAACAAATGTAATTGATTACGTGTGCTATTTGTTGTGACATGGCCCCTCTTATCGGGTACCATGGAGCTCTCTGACTTTTCCAGCAGGAGTTTTCAAGTCAAAAGGTTTACATGAGATTGTGATGCTGAGTAGACTCATTTCAAATATCTATCACCCACTGCGTCATATTTTAGTGTCACCTTAACTCCCAGCCTATGGAAATGGTGCAGAAATTATCTATTAGACCTTGTAGAGGCAGAAATAGCTCATTGTGTTTGTTCAAAGATTGTTTATACAGATTTATTTGAAGATAATTGTGTTTTAATGCAAAGAATAATATACTTCTGTTGGCAAAATTATGATTACAATTTATTATCTTCTTGCTTTTTCAAGTTTAGTTCAAATGCTAAGAACATTTTCTATTACAAAAATTTTTATGAGGTCTGTGTTTGTCATAATGACTCTGTTTATATATAACACCACAAGTGTCAATTTGTTGGGGAAAAGAAAAACAGATAAAATAAATCTTTGCTATGACATTTCCTTTAAAAGTTATTTAAACCTCTTTTATTTCACTTGGGAATTTGAAAAATCTACTAAAATAGTACAGCAGAAGAACCAGATGGTAATACAATAAGTCAATGCAGAATAGTCTTTTAATATTACAGAAAGAACTCAGACATTGACTTCAAACTCACACAGAATGGCTGGAATACAAATCCTAGTCCTAGAAATTATTAAATCTATTGCTTTATTCTTTCAGGGTATGTTTCCTTGTTTTTCATGTACATTTAATATATCTCTTGCCAGGTTGTGTGAGGTTTGAATGAGATATCATAAATGGAATGAACAAATCACAGGTCCACTCATACTGTAGGCTGGAAACATTCCTTCTCACGACCTTATTTAGGTAATAACCATGCAATTTTTACTCTTTTGTGTGTGTGTGTGTGTGTGTGTGTGTGTGTATTTTTACTTGTTTAATTTATCTTTACCAGTAGACTATGGTTTTTGTGATAATAGTGTTGATGTCTAACATTTTATTAGTACTGTTTCCCATTACTTGGCAGAGTCTCAGACATGACTGCTTGCCTGCTGGTTACAAAATGGCAGATAATGATTGGAGTTAATGCAGGTGAAACATTTTGACATCACTGATGGGATCCATAAAGAGGCAAACTTTCTGTTTTGCTCCATGTTTGAAGGATACGTCCTATCACACAAAGGCTATGACTCTTCCTAACAAATAAAAAAGAACTAACTTGCTTTGTTTGAGGTCTAATTTTATCGTCAGTGTCAATCACAAAGACTAAATCGACTGAGTTATAATTCACATTCATTAAAATGATATAAGTAAATTAAGCAATTAAACATGTGTTCAGTCATCCTTGAATGAATGATCTCAATATTTAAAAGTAGCAAAAGTTGGAGAGTGATGAAAGGTATAAATGACTCAGTTCAATTCAATTTCATAAATAGCTAATTCAGAAAATGGTGGGGAAGATAGGTATTAAGCAATTTGAGTTTGAGTATCGATTTCGGCTACATAGTCTTTTTTTTCTTTTAGTTTTAAGTTTTATTTAAATTCCAGTCAGTTAAAATACACTGTAATATTAGTTTCAGGTGTAGAAGTTAGTGATTCATCACTTACATAATAATGCTCAGTGCTCATCACAACAAGTGCCCTCCTTAATACCTATTACCCATTTAGTCCACCCCCATCACATCCCCTCTAGCAACCCTCAGTTTTTTCTCTACAGTTAAGAGTCTGTTTTATGGTTTGCCTCTCTCTCTCTTTTTTTTTCTCTATGTTCATTTGTTTGTTTCTTTCTCTGAAGGACTTATTTTGCTTACAATGATACTCTAGCTTCAACCACGTTGTTGCAAACAAGATTTCATTCTTTTGATGGCTGAATAATACTCCATTGTATATACATACCACATATTCTTTATCCATCATCAGTTGATAGACATTTGGGCTCTTTCCATGATTTGGCTATTGTTGTTAATGCCAGTATAAACATCTGAATGCACATGTACCTTTAAATCAGTATTTTTGTATCCTTTGGGTAAATAGTAGTACAATTGCTGGGTCATAGGGTAGTTCTATTTTTAACGTCTTGAGGAACCTCCATACTGTTTCCCAGAGCGGTTGCGCCAGTTTACATTCACACCAACAGTGTAAGAGAGTTCCCCTTTCTCTGCATCCTTGCCAACATCTGTTGTTTCCTGTGTTGTTAATTTTAGCCATTCTGACTGGTGTGAGGTGATATCTCATCGTGGTTTTGATTTGTATTTCCCTGATGATGAGTGATGTTGAGCATCTTTTCATGTGTCTGTTAGTCATCTGTGTATCTTCTTTGAAAAAAATGTCTATTCATGTCTTCTACCTGTTTTTTTAACTGGATTATTGTTTTTTGGGTCTTGAGTTTGGTGAGGTCTTTATAGATTTTGGATATTAACCCTTTATCAGATATGTCATCTGCAAATATCTTCTCCCATTCCAAAGGTCACCTTTAGTTTTGTTGATTGATTCCTTCGCTGTGCAGAAGCTTTATATCTTGATGAAGTCCCATTGGTTCTTTTTGCTTCTGTTTCCCTTGTCTCAGGAGACATATCTAGTAAGAAGTTGCTAAAGCCAGTTTCCAAGAGGTTATTGCCTATTTTCTCCTCTAGGATTTTGCTGGGTTTCAGTCTGTTCGTTTTCTATTTTTTCTGGTTTCAGTTTTGGTAGCTTATATGTTTGTATGAATTTATCCATTTCTTCTCAGCTGTCCAAGTTGTTGGCATATAGCTTTTCATAATATTCTCTTATAATTGTATTTCTATGATGTTGGTTGCAATTTCTCTTTTCTCAGTGATTTTATTTATTTGGGTCCTTTCTGTTTTCTTTGTGAAAGTCTGGTAGAAGTTTATCAATTTTATTAATTTTTTCAAAGAATCAGCTCCTGGTTTCATTGATATGTACTTTTGCTTTTTTAGTTTCTATATCATTTATTTCTGCTGTAATCTTTATTATTTCCTTCCTTCTGCTGGTTTTAAGCTTCTTTTATTCTTTTTTCTACTTCTTTTAGGTGTAATGTTAGGTTATTTGAGATTTTTCTTTCTTCTTGATGTAGGCCTCTATTGCTATATACTTTCCTCTTCGGACCACTTTTGCTGCATCCCAAAGGTTTTGGACCTTTGTATTTTCATTTTCATTTGTTTCTATGTATTTTTTAAATTTATTCTTTGATTTCCTGGTTGACCCATTCATAGTATAGTAGCCTGTGGTTTAACCTCCATGTATTTGGGGCTTTTCCAAATTTTTTCTTGTGGTTGACTTCTAGTTTCATAGTGTTGTGGTCAGAAAAGGTGCATGGTATGATTTCAATCTTTTTGTTATTTGTTGAGGCCTATTTTGTGACCTAATATGTGATCTGTTCTGGTGAGTTCCATGTGCTCTTGAAAAGAATGTGTATTCTCCTGTCTTAGGATGCAATGTTCTGAATATATCTGTTAAGTCCATCTGGTCCAGTGCATCATTTAAAGATATTATTTCCTTGTTTATTTTCTGCCTAGATGACCTGTCCATTGATGTCAGTGGGGTGTTAAAGTCCCCTACCATTGTGTTATTATCAATTGGTTCTTTTATGTTTGTTATTAATTGTTGATATATTTTGGTGCTCCCATGTTGGGTGTTTAAAAATATTTAAAATTGTTATATCTTCTTGTTGGATTGTCCCCTTTATGATTCTATAATGTCCTTTTCTCTTTTTATAGTCTTAAAGTCAAGTATGCCCTATGTAAGTAGTGCTACTCCAGTTTTCTTTTGACATCCATTTGTGTGATAAATGTTTCTCCACCCCCTCACTTTCAATCTTCAGATGTCTTTAGGTCTAAAATGAGTCTCTTGTAGGTAGCATATAGATAGTTCTTGTTTTTATATCCATTCTGGCACTCTGTGTCTTTCCATTGGAACATGTAGTCTATTTACATTCAAATAAATTATTGACAGATATGTATTGATGGCTACTTTATTATTTGTTTTGTCATTGTTTCTAGAGATTTTCTCTGATCCTTTCTTGTCTTTGTCATTTTTGGTTTCTTCTTTGCACTCAAAGAGTCCCCTTTAATATCTCTTGTGGGGCTGGTTTAGTGGTCACAATCTCCTTTAGTTTGCATTTGTCTGGGAAACTCTTTATCTCTCCTTGTATCCTGTATTGCTGGATAGAATATTCTTGGCTGCATATTTTTCCCATTCAACACTTTGAATATATCATGCCACTCTCTTCTGGCTTGCCAAGTTTCTGTTGAGAAATATCCAACTAGCCTTATGGGTTTTCCCTTGTAAATTAAGGAGGACTTCTTTCGTCTTGTTGTTTTTGAGATGTTTTCCTTATCTCTATATTTTGCAATTTAATCACAAATGTCTTGGTGTTGACCTGATTTTGTTGATTTTGATGGGAGTTCTTTGTGCCTCTTGGATCTGGATGTCTGTTTCTTTCCCCAGATTAGAGAAATTTTCTGCTATTATGTCTTTAAATAACTTTTCTATCCTCATTTCTCTCTCTTCTTCTTCTGGGACTCCTTTAATACAAATGTTAATATGTTTGATGGAGTCAATTAGTTCCTTAAGTCTTCTTGTGTTGCATAATACTTCTTTCTCTCTTTTGTTCAGCTTCACTGTTTTCCATTATTTTGTCTTCTGGGTCACTAATTCGTTCCTCTGCATCTTCCAGCCTTCTTCCTCTGCTTGCGTCAAGCCTGTTCCCAATCTTGTTTATTGTTTTCTTCATCTCTGATTGATTCTTTTTTAACTTTTTATCTCCATGGTAAGGGTCTCATTGATGTCTTCTTTTCTCAAGCCCACTGAGTATCCTTATAATTGTTGCTTTAAATTTTCCATCAGGCATGTTACATCTGTTTCACTTAGATCTCTTGCCATGGCCTTATCTTGTTCTTTCATTTGGGATAAATGCCTCTGCTTGGCCTTTTGTCTAAATCTCCACATTCTTCTCTGTGTTGAAGAAGCCAGTTATGTCTCCTGTTCCTGAAAGTAGAGGTCATGTAGTGCCCAGGGCCTGGCACTTCAGAGAGTATCTCAGGTGTGTGCTGCATGTGCTCTGCTTTGTTTTGGCTGCTCTATCTTTCAGGCCAGCTGTCTGCAGAGGCTCTCCTTGCCTGCTGTGGGCAGTGTTTGGTCCCTAGCCTGAATGTGGTGAGTTTTAACTCATGTGCTCTGTCTGCTTGTGAGATAAGACCTGACACCACTTCCACCAGAACCTAGGCCCTACAGAACTCTCTGGAGATGTGGTGTGGCAGGAGTGTGTGCTGGTCTTCTGAGGGAGGGCCTGTCACGGTGGGACTGAGGCAAACTTGACTGAGAAGGACAGGCCCACCAGAGTTCAGGGGACTAGGGCTTGGTGTAAGCAAGTTTGGCTGCCAGGGTTCAGTTCTGTGCTGCTTCCCACAGCTGGCTCTGTGTTTTTGCTGAAGGGCAGGGAAATGGTGCCAGGCAGCACCTTTGTTCCTGGAGAAGCATCTCTGTGAATGCTGTCTCTCAGGGATGAGCTTCAAGAAGCAAATAATCTCCCCACTGTGTGCCCCAGGTGTTCTTCAGATCGATATTACCATACTGTCTGCTTCCGTGTTGTTTGCCTGCCTAGCACAGTGTCCTTCATCTGGGCTCTATCCCAGCCAAGCCTGCTGACCTTTAAACTCGAGGCTTTAAGTCCTGCAGATTGCAAGAATTCATGATATTCAGCCCCTCTCATTTTCTAAGCCAATGACTTTGGGGAAATGTGTTTTTTTTGTGTGTGTGTTCCCCTGTGTGCTCCTCTCTTTCTTGCCCTTCTCTATAACCATGGCTCCCTCCCCTCCACAGCACCTGTGATCTGTTTCTCCCCTAAACCACATCTCCTCACTTCCTATCCTCTTTGATGTGGCCTCTTCTCTCCCTTAGGTTGTGGAATTTGTTCTGTTGGTCTTTAGGTAGATTTCTGGACAAATATATTTTAAAATAAATCTTCATTTGTATTTTGAATGTCCTGTTCTATCATTCCATTTAGTATACAGAGATATAGTCATGATTTTAAATTACATTGTTCACTCCCACCAATGATTGAAAGATCATGGCATGACATCTGTAATAGCTCAAAAATGCCTCAGGCTAAAGTGAATACCACAAAAAATAATATTTACTTTTAAAGTACATTTGTAAATTCAATACAATTCGACTTTAATAAACTGTGCTCATTGGAAAATGAGAAAACATCCCTTTAAATTTACTCTGAGGAGAGAAATTGGCTGACAAGTCATTTGCATTCAAGGGAATCTTTAAATGCCTAAACAGAAACACTGAAGAATATTTCAGAAATGTAGCAATATTCAGCCAGAGGATTGAATCTACAAATGGGATTTTTCTTCAAGGATCAATTAATAGATTAAACAATTAAAAAGTTTAACACTAAAATAATATATAATTACCTAACACTAGGATAAATTCTCAGATGTGAGTTTGTTCTAGAATTACCTTAAGACAATATCATTACTGTCTATTGCAGTGACATTGAAGGTGGAAGTCACATGGTCTGAATCTCCATAATATAAGAATGGAAAGAACTGTTACTACGTTAACATTTGTTGAGTTGTATATAGCCTGTATCCCATATATTGAGAAGAATAATGCCCAGTTAGAAGAATTGAGAGAAATTCTGAATGCATATAACATAAATAATAATTGAGGGAATCAGAGATCATTTGACTCTGAGTGAAAAAAACAAAGGAACAGACTTTTATTAGAGATGCAATTTAACTCAAACATTTAAAGGACTGTCATGAGGAAGGAGTAAATGTGCTGGGTACTTCGACAGGATGATGGATAAACGTTCTAAAGTAGGCAGATTTGCGGTCAGCATAAGGCCCAACTTTTGATTAAATGTATGTAGTCACAAATTTGGGATTTTATATGAAACTCATGTTTCACTCATCTTAACTTTGCCAGTCTCTTCAAAGGACCTGAGGTAATTTTGTAATTCTAATTTTATATTCTTTTCCTTAAAATTGGATTTTCAAATATTAACATTTCAGGTTCAAAAAAAAACTTGAAACTTTCTCTATTCAGATGGCAACAAGGCCTTCATATTTTGTATCATCCTTTCCACTTGTAAGAATCTAAGATTTTAATACTTTGCTACTCTTTTTTCATTGATTTGTTTTATTGTCAATAATATATTGATCAGACACCCTCTATTATACACGGATTTGTGAGAATTAGCATTGTAAGCATAATTTGCCTCCCATTCATTGTAGAAATGACAGAAAATATTGGGGTGAGAGGACAAAAAGTAAAATTTGACATTTTTCTCTTTCTCAGGTGGTGTGTTTCTGAGTATACATGACTAATTAAGAGTATCGTAATTAGTTTAAATATCTGGTTTAATCAAGAATTTTAGACAACTATATGGTATCTATGTACAATGGAATATTATGCAGCCATCAAAAGGAATGAAATCTTGCCATTTGCAATGACATGGATGGAACTGGAGGGTATTATGCTGAGCGAAATAAGTCAATCAGAGAAAGATATGTATCGTATGGCCTCGCTGATATGAGGAATTCTTAATCTGAGGAAACAAAGTGAGGGTGCTGGAGTGGTCGGGGGTGGGAGGGATGGGGTGGCTGGGTGATAGACATTGGTAAGGGTATGTGCTATGGTGAGCGCTGTGAATTGTGCAAGACTGTTGAATCACAGATCTGTACCTCTGAAACAAATAATACATTATAAGTTAAGAAAAAAAGAAAGAAGAAGATAGCAGGAGGGGAAGAATGAAGGGGGGGGAAATCGGAGGGGGAGAAGAACCATGGACTCTGAGAAACAAACTGAAGGTTCTAGAGGGGAGGGGGGTGGGGGGATGGGTTAGCCTGGTGATGGGTATTAAAGAGGGCACATACTGAATGGAGCACTGGGTATTATATGCAAATAATGAATCATGGAACACTGCATCAAAAACTAATGATGTAATGTATGGTGATTAACATAACATAATAATAAAAAAAAACAGGGAAGAATAAAACATTGGGTGCTCTGATGCTTGAGTATAATCATACATGCATATGCATAGTTTGCATCTAAAACATCAAAGGACAAAATGATGTTCTGTCTTTTTTCATTAATTTTAGTGCATTTGACAGCTTTCTTTTTTTTTTTTTTCATGTCAGGTTTTCTGTTTATTCTTGAGTACATTTTGGTAATTTTTTTATTGTTATGTTAATCACCATATATTACATCATTAGTTTTTGGTGCAGTGTTCCATGATTCATTGTTTGTTCATAACACCCAGTGCTCCATGCAGAACGTGCCCTCCTCAATACCCATCACCAGGCTAACCCATCCCCCTACCCCCCTCCCCTCTAGAACCCTCAGTTTGTTTTTCAAAGTCCATCATCTCTCATAGTTCGTCTCCCCCTCTGACATACTCCCCTTTTCTTCCTCTCCTGTTATCTTCTTCTTTTTCTTTTTTCTTAAAATATGTTGCGTTATTTGTTTCAGAAGTACAGAACTGTGATTCAACAGTCTTGCACAATTCACAGCGCTCACCGTAGCACATACCCTCCCCAATGTCTATCACCCAGCCACCCCATCCCTCCCACCCCCAACCACTCCAGTAACACTCAGTTTGTTTCCTGAGATTAAGAATTCCTCATATCAGTGAGGTCATGTGATACATGTCTTTCTCTGATTGACTTATTTCACTCAGCATAACACCCTCCAGTTCCATCCACGTCGTTGCAAATGGCAAGATCTCATTCCTTTTGATGGCTGCATAATATTCCATTCTGTATATATACCACATCTTCTTTATCCATTCATCTGTCGATGGGCATCTTGGCTCTTTCCACAGTTTGGCTATGGTGGACATTGCCGCTATAAACATTGGGGTACACGTACCCCTTCGGGTCCCTACATTTGTGTCTTTGTGGTAAATACCCAGTAGTGCAATTGCTGGATCGAATAGTAGCTCTAATTTCAACTGTTTGAGGAACCTCCATACTGTTTTCCAGAGGGGTTGCACCAGCTTGCATTCCCACCAACAGTGTAGGAGGGTTCCCCTTTCTCCACATCCCCGCCAACATCTGTCGTTCCCTGACTTGTTAATTTTAGCCATTCTGACGGGTGTGAGGTGGTATCTCATTGAGGTTTTGATTTGGATTTCCCTGATGCCGAGCGATGTTGAGCACTTTTTCATGTGCCTGTTGGCCATTTGGATGTCTTCTTTGGAGAAATGTCTGTTCATGTCTTCTTCCCATTTCTTGATTGGATTATTTGTTCTTTGGGTGTTGAGTTTGATAAGTTCTTTATAGATTTTGGATACTAGCCCTTTATCTGATATGTCATTTGCAAATATTTTCTCCCATTCTGTCGGTTGTCTTTTGGTTTTGTGGACTGTTTCTTTTGCTGTGCAAAAGCTTTTTATCTTGATGAAATCCCAATAGTTCATTTTTGCCCTGGCTTCCCGTGCTTTTGGCGATGTTTCTAGGAAGAAGTTGCTGCGGCTAAGGTCGAAAAGGTTGCTACCTGTGTTCTCCTTTAGGATTTTGATGGACTCCTGTCTCACGTTTAGGTCTTTCAACCATTTGGAGTCTATTTTTGTGTGTGGTGTAAGGAAATGGTCCAGTTTCATTCTTCTGCATGTGGCTGTCCAATTTTCCCAACACCATTTGTTGAAGAGACTGTCTCTTTTCCATTGGACATTCTTTCCTGCTTTGTCAAAGATAAGTTGACCATAGAGTTGAGGGTCCATTTCTGGGCTCTCGATTCTGTTCCATTGATCTATGTGTCTGTTTTTGTGCCAGTACCATACTGTCTTGATGATGACAGCTTTGTAATAGAGCTGGAAGTCCGGAATTGTGATGCCGCCAGCTTTGCTTTTCTTTTTCAGTATTCCTCTGGCTATTCGGGGTCTCTTCTGGTTCCATACAAATTTTAGGATTATTTGTTCCATTTCTTTGAAAAAAGTGGATGGTATTTTGATGGGGATTGCATTGAATGTGTAGATTGCTCTAGGTAGCATTGACATCTTCACAATGTTGATTCTCCCAATCCATGAGCATGGAACGTTTTTCCATTTCTTTGTGTCTTGTTCAATTTCTTTCATGAGTATTTTATAGTTTTCTGAGTACAGATCCTTTGCCTCTTTGGTTAGATTTATTCCTAGGTATCTAATGGTTTTGGGTGCAATTGTAAATGGGATCGACTCCTTGATTTGTCTCTCTTCTGTCTTGTTGTTGGTGTATAGGAATGCCACTGATTTCTGTGCATTGATTTTATAGCCTGCTACTTGACTGAATTCCTGTATGAGTTCTAGCAGTTTTGGGGTGGAGTCTTTTGGGTTTTCCACATACAGTATCATATCATCTGCAAAGAGTGAGAGTTTGACTTCCTCTTTGCCGATTTGGATGCCTTTGATTTCTTTTTGTTGTCTGATTGCTGTGGCTAGGACTTCTAATACTATGTTGAATAGCAGTGGTGATAGTGGACATCCCTGCCGCGTTCCTGACCTTAGGGGAAAAGCTCTCAGCCTTTCCCCATTGAGAATGATATTCGCTGTAGGTTTTTCATAGATGGCTTTTATGATATTGAGGTATGTACCCTCTATCCCTATACTCTGAAGAGTTTTGATCAAGAAAGGATGTTGTACTTTGTCAAATGCTTTTTCTGCATCTATTGAGAGGATCATATGATTCTTGCTCTTTCTTTTGTTAATGTATTGTATCACATTGATTGATTTGCGGATGTTGAACCAGCCTTGCAGCCCAGGAATAAATCCCACTTGGTCCTGGTGAATAATCCTTTTAATGTACTGTTGGATCCTATTGGCTAGTATTTTGGTAAGAATTTTTGCATCCATGTTCATCAAGGATATTGGTCTGTAATTCTCTTTTTTGATGGGGTCTTTGTCTGGTTTTGGGATCAAGGTAATGCTGGCCTCATAAAATGAGTTTGGAAGTTTCCCTTCCATTTCTATTTTTTGGAACAGTTTCAGGAGAATAGGTATTAATTCTTCTTGAAATGTCTGATAGAATTCCCCTGGGAAGCCATCTGGCCCTGGGCTTTTGTTTCTTGGGAGATTTTTGATGACTGTTTCAATTTCCTTAGTGGTTATAGGTCTGTTCAGGTTTTCTATTTCTTCCTGGTTCAATTTTGGTAGTTGATACATCTCTAGGAATGCACCCATTTCTTCCAGGTTATCTAATTTGTTGGCATAGAGTTGCTCATAATATGTTCTTATAATTGTTTGTATTTCTTTGGTGTTGGTTGTGATCTCTCCTCTTTCATTCATGATTTGGTGATTTGGGTCA
The DNA here is from genome assembly GCF_009762305.2 of Zalophus californianus. Classification (NCBI taxonomy): domain Eukaryota; kingdom Metazoa; phylum Chordata; class Mammalia; order Carnivora; family Otariidae; genus Zalophus; species Zalophus californianus. Next base: position 66,914,404 of record NC_045598.1, on the reverse strand, counting down.
TTTCTCTTTTCTTTTTGATAAGTCTGGCCAGGGGTTTATCAATCTTGTTAATTCTTTCAAAGAACCAGCTCCTAGTTTCGTTGATCTGTTCTACTGTTCTTTTGGTTTCTAGTTCATTGATTTCTGCTCTGATCTTTATGATTTCTCTTCTCCTGCTGGGTTTAGGCTTTATTTGCTGTTCTTTCTCCAGCTCCTTTAGGTGTAGGGTTAGGTTGTGTATTTGAGACCTCTCTTGTTTCTTGAGAAAGGCTTGTATTGCTATATACTTTCCTCTCAGGACTGCCTTTGCTGTATCCCAAAGATTTTGAACAGTTGTGTTTTCATTTTCATTGGTTTCCAGGAATTTTTTAAATTCTTCTTTGATTTCTTGGTTGACCCATTCATTCTTTAGTAGGATGCTCTTTAGCCTCCATGTATTTGAGTTCTTTCCGACTTTCCTCTTGTGGTTGAGTTCTAGTTTCAAAGCATTGTGGTCTGAAAATATGCAGGGAATGATCCCAATCTTTTGGTACTGATTGAGACCTGATTTGTGACCTAGGATGTGATCATTTCTGGAGAATGTTCCATGGGCACTAGAGAAGAATGTGTATTCCTTTGTTTTGGGATGGAATGTTCTGAATATGTCTGTGAAGTCCATTTGGTCCAGTGTGTCATTTAAAGTCTTTATTTCCTTGTTGATCTTTTGCTTAGATGATCTGTCCATTTCAGTCAGGGGGGTGTTAAAGTCCCCCACTATTATTGTATTGTTATCAATGTGTTTCTTTGCTTTTGTTATTAATTGCCTTATATAATTGGCTGCTCCCATGTTCGGGGCATAGATATTTACAATTGTTAGATCTTCTTGTTGGATAGACCCTTTAAGTAGGATATAGTGTCCTTCCTCATCTCTTATTACAGTCTTTGTTTTAAAATCTAGTTTGTCTGATATAAGCATTGCCACCCCAGCTTTCTTTTGGTGTCCATTAGCATGGTAAATGGTTTTCCACCCCCTCACTTTCAATCTGGGGGTGTCTTTGGGTCTAAAATGAGTCTCTTGCAGACAGCATATGGATGGGTCTTGTTTTTTAATCCAATCTGATAGCCTGTGTCTTTTGATTGGGGCATTGAGCCCATTTACATTCAGGGTAACTATTGAAAGGTATGAATTTAGTGTCATTGTATTACCTGTAAGGTGACTGTTAACTGTCTGTTGTCTGTGTTCGTTTCTGCTCTTTGCTGCTTTTAGGTTCTTTCTTTGCTTAGAGGACCCCTCTCAATATTTCTTGGAGGGCTGGTTTCGTGTTTGTGAATTCCTTTAGTTTTTGTTTGTTCTGGAAGCTTTTTATCTCTCCTTCTATTTTCAATGATAGCCTAGCTGGATATAGTATTCTTGGCTGCATATTTTTCTCGTTTAGTGCTCTGAAGATATCTTGCCAGTCCTTTGTGGCCTGCCAGGTCTCTGTGGATAGGTCTGTTGCCAATCTAATGTTTCTACCATTGTAGGTTACATATCTCTTCTCCCGAGCTGCTTTCAGGATTTTCTCTTTGTCTCTGAGACTCGTAAGTTTTACTATTAGATGTCGGGGTGTTGACCTATTATTATTGATTTTGAGAGGGGTTCTCTGTGCCTCCTGGATTTTAATGCCTGTTTCCTTCCTCACATTAGGGAAGTTCTCTGCTATAATTTGCTCCAATATACCTTCTGCCCCTCTCTCTCTCTCTTCTTCTTCTGGGATCCCAATTATTCTAATGTTGTTTCGTCTTATCATATCACTTATCTCTCGAATTCTGCCCTCGTGATCCTGTAGTTGTTTCTCTCTCTTTTTCTCAGCCTCTTTATTTTCCGTCATTTGGTCTTCTATATCGCTGATTCTCTCTTCTGCCTCATTTATCCTAGCAGTTAGTGCCCCCATTTTTGATTGCACCTCATCAATAGCCTTTTTGATTTCGATTTGGTTAGATTTTAGTTCTTTTATTTCTCCAGAAAGGGTTTCTCTAATAACTTCCACGCTTTTTTCAAGCCCAGCTAGTATCTTTAAAGTCATGATTCTGAACTCTATGTCCGACATCGTACTAATATCCGTATTGAGTAGGTCCCTGGCTGACGGTACTACCTCTTGTTCTTTTTGCTGAGGTGATTTCTTTCGTCTTGTCATATTGTCCAGAGGAGAATAGATGAATGAGAGAACAAAATGCTAACAGGTTTACAACATCCCCAGCAAATATACTGTATACAAATCAGAAAAGACCTGACACCAGGGGAAAAGAAAGGGAAAGAAAGAAAAAAGAAAGAGAAAAAGAAAAAAAAAAGAAAAAAAAAGATAAAAACTAAAACAAAACAATACAAAAAAGGCAGAATATGATCAAATATGATCAGGCTAGTGCATAGATCAGTGCCACACACTAGATTTTGGGCGTATTTTGGTCTGTTAGAAAAAAGTGCCTCCTAAAATTTTAAAGGAAGAAAGACATATATGTACAAAATAAGGGTTGATACAATGAAGGGATGGAAGATGACTGTAAAGATGAAAATTATAAAAGATTTTATAAAAGGACTTGGTAAGATAAGTTGTTTGAAAAAAGAAAGAAGATTTAAGAAAAAAAAAAAAGGAAAAAGGGAGAGAATGTGATCAGGCAGGAGACTAGAACAAAGCCATACACTAGTGATTTAGGGTATATTTTGATCTGTTAGAAGAAACTGTACCTCAAAATTTTAAAGAGAGAACAACTTATATATATATATGCCAAAAATAAGGGTAACTACTATGAAGGCATAAAATATGACTCTAAAAATGAAAAATAAAAAATGTTTTGTTTTTTTTTTAAAAAGGGATTTATAAGATGTTGGTTGAAAAAGGGAAAAAGAAAAATAAAAAAAAAAAACAGTCAACAAAAATTAACTTTGATGAAATAATGAATCATGGTAAAAAAAAAAAAAAAAAGCCATGAATCTATGTGCAGTATTCCCCTAGCGCTGGAGTTCTCCTATTCTCCTTGATCGATCAACTTGGTCTTGGCTTGCTGGCTGTTTGTGCTGATCTTCTGGGGGAGGGGCCTGTTGCCGTGGTTTCCAAATGTCTTTCCGGAGGCGGAATTGCCCCGCCCTTGTCGGTCCAGGCTAAGGAAGCTGCTCCGGTTTGCTCTCAGGAGCTTTTGTTCCCTGCAAGCTCTCGGTACAGCTTTGGAGGCCCAGGGCAGAAATGGTGGCCTCCCAATCTCCACTTGAAGGAGCTGAGAACTCGGGGCCCCGCTCCTCAGTGCGCCCCCAGAGAAAAGCAGTCACTTCCGTGTCCCCGGTCTCCGGCCGCACTCCGTGCTCACCCGGCCTGTGATCGAGCGTTGCTATCTCTGGCACCCGACCCCGCGCGGAGTCTCCAAACCCAGCAGATCCCTGCAGTGCGTTCCCGCACCGCTCCTCCCCGGGAAGGAAGGGGAGTCTCCCCGGATCTGCTGCTTGTTGGGTCCCTGCTGGGAGAGCCGTGCCCCGACTGGGCCGCAGATCACAGTTTATGGCAACCCCGAGCTGAGAGCCCGCGACTCTGCTCCGTATCTGCAGCCGGCTTCCCTGCTCTGATACCTGGGAGCTCTGCCGCACTCAGGCACCCCCGGTCTCTCTGTGACCCCAAGGGTCCTGAGACCACACTGTCCCGGGAGGATTCCACCCCCCGCTTAGCCACTGCAGCGACTTCCCTCCGCCGAGCCAACTTCTAAAAGGTCCGATTTTGTGCTCCGCGGCTCTATCACTTGCCAGAAGCGGCCAGCGGAGGCCCCTCCCCCGCCGTCTATCCTCCCGAATATCGCCTCGGATTCACTTCTCCGCAAGCCCTACCTTCCAGTAAGTGGTCGCTTCTCTGTTCAGAGAGTTGTTGCTACTCTCCTGTTCGATCTCCTGTTGAGTTCGTAGGTGTTCAGAATGGTTTGATCCCTATTCAGCTGAATTCCTGAGACCAGACGAAATCTAGGTCTCCTACTCCTCCGCCATCTTGCTCCGCCCCCCGACAGCTTTCTTTTTGTGAATATATTTTGCTATACTTTTAGAAGGAAAATATTGGCAAGTATTGCAAACACAAATGCAATTCTCTTCTAAATATCTTGTCTTCCTGATGTTAACAAAAAAGTACACAAATACCCTTGGAAATTAAGGGGCAAAAGGAGCCTCTCAAATATGTCCAGGAAGTTCTAATGAGTAATTCATTAGGTTCAGAGATGATTTAGAGGTGGATAAAATGGCAAGTTGAGTTCATCTTGATATAACGTAAGGAATTAAGACAAAAAAGTAATAAAGTGGAACTGTTAAGAAAGAAAAAAATGGTATTGAGGAAGAAAGCAGTAAAATCAAGGATGTATTATGAACACTATTTGTATAGTGCTTTATAGTAAAGAAAAAATTTTTCATAAACATTAGGTAATAACATATGTATTATAAGTGAACTCTTACTACAGGAGATGTGCTTTGTGAATCCACATTTTAAACACTTTCGTATTGTAAATCTCAAAATAATAGACCAACACTCTATGTATATGGACAATGTGGACATGTGAAGTCTCTAACCAATAACGGATAGAATGCTATGCCAAATTGATCGGTTTTAGGCCAATGCAATAAAAAAAAATCAATGCCAATAAGAAAACATGATGCGTGATCCACAAGACTGAAACTTTAGATTTCATCCCTTCATGATGAGAAGGAATGACTATCGTTCTGCCAAGCATTGTTTTGAAGTGGTAAAATATCCATGAAAAACATTTCTAGTGAGATAAAAGTATGGTATAATTGATTCAGGAGTATAACTGAATAGCATAACAGTTAAGTAGAGAATTAACAATGCCTGTCTCCCAAAAAAAAGAGTTTTAAAATTTTTTGAAAAGATAAAAGTAAAGATAAATCCATTAATGAGGAGGAATGCTATTCATAACAGGTATTTATATCTATGAAAAAGAGAGTAGGGATCATTGAAGGGAAAATTTTTCCCATTTAAACTGTCAAGATCTAACATTAAAAGACTTTTTTTTGCAGGAATTCTTGCAAATGAGAACAACAATAGAAGTTGTCAAGACAGCTGACCCTGATTTTGAATACATTTCAGAAGTATTTAGAAAATTAAATACACAAAAGATTTATCATAAAAAGAAGCATCCTGTTTCCTCCAAAGGAGAAAATGTCTCTTAAAAAAGAGCACTTACGATGTAGCTTTCTCATAAACCGCTTAACCTCACAGATTCCAAAATGTTTTTAGAAAGCTATGTTGCATTTGATTTTGCAAATTTATGTTGGTGACCAGTGTGGTGAGAAGACTAAAATTAAGGCTTGGTGTCATGTGTTGCCTTAATGTGTAGTAGAATTGGGAAGGCCATGATGGTCTGACTGCAAGTTCCCTCCACACTGTTCCCACAGAAAAGGTCCTGTAGCCAAACAGCTCTCTTAAAAGGGGACCGGGCACCATTCCCGCTTATCCTTGAGTAGCAAGTTTCAGTTCCCCTCTAGACCACTGAGTTATTCAGACAGGCCAATCACATGTTCCCACAGGAAACAACCAATGTGGCCCCTGACCTTCCGGATCCTCTAAAGCCTGCCTCCAACAGCCCCTGGGTGTTCGCTCTGTTTCCAAATACAGCTTCTGTGTGCCCTTCACAGCTTTCAGTGTCCTCCTCCTGTGAGGATATGTGACCAATAAACTGCTATCAGTCGCATCTGCCCAGTGTCAGGTGTCATGTGTTTGGCCATCTCCAGAGCCCTAGGGTAGAAATCTCTCCTCACCAGTGGTGTGAAAAGAAGGCTATAAAAACAAAACAAAACAAAATAAAAAACATGTATTATTTTTATGATATGAAATGTATTTCAGGTACAGAATCTCAATAACATTATGTATATATAGGAAATAATATTGCAGCTTGTTATAATTTTGTGATCTCTTTCTAGCAACTCATTAGATTCTAAGTCATAGGGTATACTTTATAAGGGGATGTACTGAGGCAGAGTTAATACATGAGAACGAGTCACTTGCAGAATAAATTATCCAGAAGGGTATAGATCACAGGTCTTCTCACTTCAAAGTCTTTTTTCTTTCTATAATACTGAATTGTCAGAGTAATATAGAGATCTCACTATAAAAATCCATTTTCAGTAATAACCTAACACCAAACATGTATTTCACATGTTTCTCCTACTTTTCACTAAATTTCTTCCTTTGAACCTTCTCAGCATTATTCATGACAGTCAACTGGAGTCTTGTTTTAGTCAAGAATGCCTGCCTGCTACATAGAATTTTCTCTCAGACAAAAATCAAATAGAACCTTGAGATGACTATTCTCTTCTTTCCACCCTCTCTCTGGTATGGTTCTCCAGTGATAGCATTAATTTTTCCAGTATTCAACCAAGATATAAATAGAACAGTAACTGTCAAATGCATACAATTCTTAACTCTAACTCTGTTCCCATGCTCATTAAAATTTGAGATCTTTCAGTGTTCCAGTTAGTTGAAGGGTAGAAAAATAGAAATGTAGCCATATTAATGATTAACAAAAATTGTGGCAAACTGATCATACCTCATCTCTAAATAAAAAAGTTTGAGATATCTTTAATTTCCATTTAAATGGAGCATTTGGTTTTTTGCTTCTCTTGGTATTAATATTATATATTGCCATGAAAGTTAGGGTAGCAAAAGAGTAAAAAAATAAATAAATAAATAAAAACAACCAACAGTTAAGCAAAATGCAACTATTTTTGATCTGTCTTTAAAAACCAAAATCTGTTTTTATGATTGGACAACATTATGGATTATTTTCAATGTATGGCTTTCTGAAATATTTTCTTATGGAGGCCAATGGCTAATTTGAATATGATACATTTTTATTTCTCTTTTGCTTTTATTTTATTGACTATGATACATTAGAAACCATCTTAATGGGTACTTGTTCTGTTTTATAATAATTTATTTAAAAGATTTGTTATTAACTAGTGTAAAGTTAACATATTCATTGATGTATGTATTCACTGTTTAATTATTTATACCTAGTAATTCTAGATATCAGGACAAAATTATAGTTACCTAGAAGTAAAATTTATATACTTCTAGTTCCTGGTATGGAGTTCAGGGTATAGTCTGGTTGCTTTCTTTTTAAGCTATATTAGTGTCTTTTTAAGGTTGCAATGCAAAACTTACCTGTTTTAAATATTGCTAGACAAAAAAATTATTAAAGCTGTTCTAAGGTAGCAGATCTTTGGTTCTTAATTACCCGTTTTTCCAAGTGTTGGATTGGACCCACCTGTTCTCTGATGCAAGTTCCTAGTTGCTCATATATATGCTCTATATCAGCTTGTACAGATGTTGGGTGGTTTTCCATTCAGGCACCGGTTCTAGCTAGTGTTCTTTCCAGCCATAAGATAACATGTCACCTATTTGTCAAAGCATACACATCAGCCGTTATTTGATAACAGAGATTTTGTAGACTGTAGGTATTTAACAGAAAATATAACCTTGACTTCTCTGCTTTTTAAGTTTTTCTTTCTTTTCTTTTTCTTTCCTTTCTTTTAATTTTGTTGTGAGAAATAGCATTCATGAAATTTTTGAGTCATATGCAGTTTATCTACTTTTTATGTCATAAGATTTATTTTAAAATCATGTCAATTCATCAGAGATTTTGTTTATTTAAGATAAATTATTTTGAATTTTTAAGGGATATTCTTCACTGAAGTTCACCATGTAATCATATGGCTATGGTATGTTGATGAAAGTGTAATTATTTACTTAACACAGTGGTGTAACCCTCATGAGCCTCAAAATATAAAAATTGTGATGTTTGATTTTCTTGTAAATGTGATTTTTTAAAGTATTGCAAATATTTGTTTATGTTCTCTCCTCTTAATTATGCACCCATAGAATTTGGTTTCATGTCTGCTCTCCTGACTGTTGATTAGGTCCTGCAGTTGCATTTCAGTATGGGCATTTACCGCACTTACTGGCTCTGACCAGTCCGTGTTTGATCATGTTGTTGCCTGAACCTTAAGTTATTGGCTTAATGCTCAGTTAAGGGCAAATTTTAAGGAGGGCTAAATCTTGTGGACGTTCTGGCAGTTGCACTGGTACCTGTACCTGGGGCTGTGTTGCCCTCACCTCTTCACACAGCCTGGGCACCCACTGCTATGGGGTTGGAGTCCCTGGAAATAGCAGGAGATTAGGAAGCAGGAGGAGTATTAGGGAGTATACCCAAACTCAATCCTTGTGAAGGAGAAGGCAAGACAATGGGGTTGGAGAAGAGCTCTGATTCAGTTTTAACAAAGGCCCCAGCCAACCTGACTGAGGAATCAGAAGCTGTCATAACTTGTTTTTTTAATGCATTTTTTTATTTTATTATGTTATGTTAATCACCATACATTGCATCATTAGTTTTTGATGTAGTGTTCCATGATTCATTGTTTGCGCATAACACCCAGTGCTCCACGCAGAACGTGCCCTCTTTAATACCCATCACCAGGCTAACCCATCCCCCCACCCCCCTCCCCTCTAGAACCTTCAGTTTGTTTTTCAGAGTCCATCGTCTCTCATGGTTCGTCTCCCCCTCCGATTTACTCCCCTTCATTCTTCCCCTCCTGTTATCTTCTTCTTTTTTTTTTCTTAACGTATAATGTATTATGTGTTTCAGAGGTACAGATCTGTGATTCAACAGTCTTGCACAATTCACAGCGCTCACCATAGCACATACCCTCCCCAACGTCTATCACCCAGCTACCCCGTCCCTCCCACCCCCCACCACTCCAGCAACATAACTCTTTACAGATGTCTTGAGTTGGAACAAAGGATCCAAGCCATTATGCTCCAGCCTAGGTCTGTCACTGGTTTCTAGATTTGAACTTGGATAAGGCAGTTCTCTTCAGTTGAGGCATTCCCTCAGTTTCCCTGAAGGAAGCTGACAGCTGAGTGCTTTCCCTTGGCAATGTTTCCTGCAGCTGAGGGAATAAAAGTCCATTACTCAGAGTGATCTGGGCAATGCTTCATAGCATCCTCCACGTGGATTATTAAACATTTGTCCATATAATAGGTTTTACTAAAATCTAGAAAAAATCTATATACTTCATCATGTTTATAGTTTTGTTTTTTTTTTTTTTTTTTTGGCCATGCAGGTTTTCTTCGTGAATTGTGGTTTGGAAATTCACACATTTTAAATTGGATTCTTTTGTTTTTATGTTAAATTATAGAAGCACATACTATCTATACCTATACACGGTCTTTGTAGTTTTTATGCATTACATCTAAATTCTGAGTCTGTGTCATGTCTTTCACTTGGCTATGAATTATGTTGGTGCATAGTAGGTGTTCACTTTAATGTAATTGATATTGTAAAACTTCCTGTTTGGTTTGTGTTTTTCATATTTTACTCAAGAATTTTTTATCTTCTTTGAAGGCATACAGGTGTTCTACTATTTTACTTCTTTTTTTTTATATTTTTTATTGTTATGTTAATCACCATACATTACATCATTAGTTTTTGATGTAGTGTTCCATGATTCATTGTTTGTGCATAACACCCAGTGCTCCACGCAGAATGTGCCCTCTTTAATACCCATCACCAGGCTAACCCATCCCCCCACCCCCCTCCCCTCTAGAACCCTCAGTTTGTTTTTCAGAGTCCATTGTCTCTAACAGTTCGGTCTACTACTGTTTTACTTCTAAACATTGTGAAGCTTTTCATGTCCACTCTAGTTCTTTCCTACTCCTGAAATGAATATACAAAAATGTTATTTTGTTCTCTAAGGCTAACAACTGTCATAGCAGCAGTCCTTGACTAGTCCATACATAGCCTCCCACACACACTTACAATATCATCTCTGTAAAATATAAAAAGTCATATATTATCTGTCTGGTTCTTTGTCTCTACTTCCATTAGATTTTTTGCTCATCCCTGAGGCAAATTTTGCACTGACTTTTAGAATAGTCTCAAAATAAATCTTGAAAACTGAGAGGGGAAGTTTTCTTTCCCCAAAAATGTGGTTATTTTGGTCTTTTGCATTTTCTTCAGTCTTTTAGAATCATCTATAATAATATAATTTGTAATTTCATTGAATTTATAGATTAATTTGGGAGATAACTAACAACTTTAAGTCACTGAGCATTTTTCTCTACAAACTTGGCTTCTCTTGCCAAATAATTTAGTCTTCCTTAGTAATGTTTCATTCAAATTTTAAAATTTTCTCCATAAAGGCATTACTCAATTTATTTTAAAAAGTTAACCTCAGCTATAATATTTTTATTGCTTTTATAATTGTTAATGTTTAGAAATTTACATGAAAATATGATTTATTATTAATACTAATATTAATGTTAATAACATAATTATTATAACATACTATTGTTTGCTATTTGTTTACTACTTTAATCTGATTTTATGGTGAATTACATTTATTGATTTCCTAGTGGTAAACTATCCTAACATTTCTGGGATAAACACAGTTGTTCATTATTAGCTTTTTCAAAATATAGTAATGTATTAAATTTTGCTCATATTCTGTAAAATTTTAGAATGTCTTATTATTGAAATTAAAAGGTATTCTAACTGCCCCCCCTTTTTTGCAAAGATTTTAAATGTTTAGTTTTCAATAGGTATCTCTTATAAAATTGTCTGGGTCTGATGGATTTTGCAGAGTGTAGGGTGTAGTTGTATTACTACTGATTCTACTGATACAATTTTGTTAATGGTTACAGGCCTATTCAAATTTTTCATTTTTTTCTTGAGACAATCTTTAGTAGTTGTATGCATGTGTGTGTGGTGAGGGACAGAGGTGGATTGTTGCTTCCGATTTTACAATTTACTTACCTGAAATTGTCCATAGGATTCTTTCATCATTTAAAAATCTCCAACTTTAAGAGGCCAGTTAGATCAGTTGGCCAGAGCGTGGTGCTAATAAAAATCTCCAACTCTGGCTCAATCAGTTAGGTGGCCGACTTTTTATTTTGTCTCATCATGATCGCAGGGTACTGGAATCGAGCCCCATGTCAGGCTCCTTGCTCAGCAAGGAGTCTGCTTGAGGACTCTCTCTCCCTCTCTCTCTGCCCCTCCCTCCACTCAAGCTCTCTTTCTCTATCTCAAATAAATAAATCTTAAAAAATATTTAAAAAAAAAATAAAAATCCTAAACTGTATCTGCATTGTGAGCTCGTTTTAGCTCCTAAAATTATTTATTTTATCTTTATTTTTTCTTGATCAGTCCTAAAATACTTTTTTTTCCTATTTTATTAGCCCTTACAAATCACTAAATATAGGGTTTATTGATCCTCTCTATTTTGTGTTATCATTATTTTCTGTTATCTTTACATTTTATTCCTTCAGATAGTATTTAGGTATAGTCTATTTTTCCTAACATCTTTAGTTGGATGCTAGGCTTATTAATGGTCACCCTTGCTCTTTTACTATAAACATTTAATACTGATAATTTCTCTCTAGTGTATATTCTCTTGGTAAAATTATTTCTTGTGAATTTCAATCTTTATCAATATATAGGGACTATTCTTACCCCGAAAAATCCCATTTTGTCTTAAAGAAAGTTACACCAGCCTTCACTTACTTGGTTTTGCCTGCTCTTTTTCCTTTTCCCATTCTTTTACTTGCTAGCTTTCTGCATTCTCATATGTTAGATTGCTTACTAACAGTATATAACTGGATTTTGTTTTGTTTTTTAAATCCATTGTGAAGGGGTGCCTAGGTGGCTCAGTCAGTTAAGTGTCTGACTCTTGATTTCAGCTCAGGTCATGACCTCAGAGTCCTGGGACATAGCCCCACATCAGGCTCCTTCTCAGCAGGGAGTTTTCTTCTCCCTCTCCCTCTGTACTCTTTCTCTCCCTCTCTCTTAAGTAAATAAATAAAATCTATAAAAAAGAAATAAACCCATTGGGAAATGTGTCATTGAAATAAGGCTTTTTCATTTGTATTTACATTTCATTTAGGCATCAAATTCAATATATTTGGATTTTGTATCTTATTTTGTGTTTTCCCTTTATCATTCCTTTTCAATGTTTATTTTTCTTTAACTTTTCTTTTTAATTTTCTTGTTTTCAATGTATAGCTTTATTTTTAATTCTATTTTCCTGCTACTTGATTATTTTTAATCTTTTAGTTATTATACATTGGATTATATTTTATTTGATCTACTTCTATCTCAAGATAATTTCTGTACTCCTTCCCCAAACATAGAGGACTTGAGAACAATACTTTTCAAACTGTCAGTGGTAAAGAATTTTTTTTTCAAAATTTCCAATTCTTTATGGACTGATAGATCTGTAAAATAAAATCAGCTCATGTTACTAGAAAAGTGAAATGATAAAATGCATACTAAATACAAGGCTACTTTTTTAATTACTGGATTTCACAGATATAAAATTATTCTGTCAAAATACTTTTAAAGTTTCTAAACCCTTACTCTCAATTTCAATGTATTTCTTGTCGCAGATCAGTACAAGACAGTTTGTGGACTGGTACTGATCATGGAATGTAGTCTCAATGGGACTGACTGAATACTTTAGTTGCTATCTGTTCTTTCTCCTTATAGAATTGCCATCAGGTATTGAATATAATTTTAGTCTACCTTGTTTTTTTAATCCCCACATTACTATTATTTGAACCGTTTCATGTAGTTAACATTTGTTTATACTTATACAATTCTCAATTTCATTGCCTTATTTTTTTCATCTCAGACCTTCCTTTTGTGATACTATTCATCCTTCTGAAATAATCCTTTTATTTCCTTTAGTGAGGGTAGGTTAGTGGCAAGTTCTTTGTCTCAAATGTCTTTATTTCTTCTAAAATCCTTAGTGATAGTTTAGTTTGGTATCTAATCCTAAATTGAAGTTTTCTCCTCCTCCCAACCCTTTCTCAGAATTTTGAGGATATTATTCTACAAGCTGTTTATGTACATTGTGATATTGCACATTTTGTAAGTAATCTTTCCTTTCCCTTTGGCTACTTTTAAGTTTTTCTTCCTGCACTTGATATTTTTAAATATGTTTATAAAGTGTCTTGGTGTGGGTTTTCTTTTGTTTACTTTGCATGGAAGGACATGTGTTTGCTGAGCCTAAATATTCTTATTTTTCCTCAATTCTGTGAAATTCTTATTCACTGTATTTGCCAGTATTGCCCCATCATATTTCATATTGTCCTCTATGAATGAGATTAGAAAAACTGAGACATTTCTATTCTATCCTTCACATCTTTTAGCTTGTGTTTTCTTTTGAACTTCAATTTTTTAAATTTCTGTGATACATTTCTTCAGATTTGACAATTCTCTTCACAGTTCTTTTTTTTTTTTTTATTCACCACTCCATTTATTCTTCTGTTTCAATGATTATGTTTTATTTTTTTTATTTTTTGCTGACACTGGGCACTTTATTAGTGAAGGGCCTTGGTTTGGGGAGGGGGTGTTGGGATGCAGAAGAAGCACCCATCTCAGAGGATTTTCCCGGAAATCAAGCGTTCCTCCATGCAGATTTCGAGGAAACACCATTGTGGATGAAATCCCTAGACGGCAATGCTGTGACTGCCAAGCAGCAGAGATAGGCGGGTTGCCTGGGCACAGCTGGGCCCCCTGGACAGCAGGGCTTCGATGTCAGGCTCCATATTCGATGGCTGGAAAGCAGCGGCTGTAGCTGCGCACAGGCACACCATGAGGGCCCACCAGGAACTTCTCAAAGTTCCAGACGACGTTGTTGCGGCCCACCAGAGACCGGGTGATGAACGTGGGGTCGGTCATGAGCGCAATGGCGTCCTAAGAGGAAGAGGGGGTGTGCCTGTGCGCCATTCAGCTCGCCCTTTTCGGAAGGCATAAGGTTTGGCTGGAGACAGCCGCGGGTTGGGACGTGCTTGAGGAAATTCAGGATCTCTTCGCTTTTGGCGTTTTCCTGATGCCTGAAATGGTGGCGGCGGAAGCCGAGCACGACCAGGCCCTGGGGTCTGAGGCGCCGCTGCAGCTGGTTCATCTGGGTGTAATCCCGGACCTTTGGGCCTCAGAGCGAGGCCACAATCTGGATGAGCAGCACCTTGCCCCGCAGGCAACCCAGGCTCATGGGCTCCCTGCAGGCGGGTGGGGGCGCAGAGAAGGTGGACCAGGAGCGCAGAGCCGCGCGCAGGGCGTGCTATGCGAGAAGAGTGCATTATGTAATTTTTATTTATAGATTACCTGTTTAATTAATCTTCAGATCTCTGTACTGCCTCATATTATCTTTAATTTTGCAGATATTTGTTTCCGTCCTTTATTTCTTTCAACGCTTTGAAAGTCCGTTTTTATTCTACATCTATTACTTCAACTATCGGAGAAATAGAGATTTAATTCTCCTGTCTTGTTGAATAGCACTTGTGGTGCCGTTTTTATTAAACTTTTATAATTTTGGACTGTGAGTTTGGTTTTGGCAGCTTTTTTCTGTGAGAATCATATGGGGCCACATTTGGGCCATAATTTCAAAGACAATATTTTAAAAATATAGGTGCCTTAGAAATGTCCTTAACTCATGATTATTTTATGTTAATATACCTGTATGATTTTTTTGCAAGGTACATAGTATAAATCTGATTATCGAAAGTGTGATGTGAGAGCAAGTTTGTATTTGTAAATTTGCAGACTTGTTTCCATCACAAAACAGGCCACGCCCCATAAGTACACTTGTCATGTTTATTTATTGGCTTATTTTCTTTTAGAGTTTCTCCCTGGTCTGGAAAGGGGAGTTACAGAGAAGTCTAATTCAACCAACCCCATCTACCACCCCGCCAACTCTGATTGCATGGGCCAAAGTTCATTACCTATATTCTCCGGTAAAATTTGATTTCTGATGTTGGTAGAGATAATAGCTTTTAGCTTACCATTCTGGCTTTTACTTTTCTCTTTGATTTGGGTCCTTTGGTGGTTTTGTTACTTGGGGTGGGGTTGGGCTTAACTGTAGATTTAAAATAATGTTTATTGTATTTTTTCCAGAATTTCTGGCTGTATTAAAGTGAGACATTGTTCAGGATATTTATCTTGCTATAGTGTTATTTGAAATGTAAGCATATGGTCCAATTCATGTTCTCTTTTCTTTCTGTACTCTAGTCATACTTTACATCTTTCAGTCACTCTAAAATCTTTAGTTACTTTCCAGCTCATACTGTTTGGGTTAGGGTAAGATTAAGCATACTCCAGCTGTAAAAATTAACTCCCAAATTTCAGTGCCTTAAAAAGAATAGATGCTTTTTGTTTACTCATCTAATAACCTAATATGGGCATTTCTTGGTGTCAGGTGACTTTCCTTCATGTTGTATTTCAGGTATCCGTGCTTCTTCCATCCCAGGCGTCAACCAGGGAATAGAAATGACACACACCACTTTCATCAAACTTCTTGGATGGGAGTTAGTCACATAACCACCTGTGGAGGCAAAAGAAGCATAAGAAACACTCCCTTCCCAGTCAGGGCTATATCTAATGAGGATTGCAGATTACAGTGGGAAAAACTCTCAGCGTTGATGTACAGATACTCATTTCTGTGACAGGTGCTTTTGTGTATGATATTCCCTGTGCCTGGGCATTTTCCCTCCCTTACCCTCTCTGATTGACACTCTTTTGTGCTTTGTTACCCAATCATAATCTAGGAAAGCTTTTCCAGATTAAGTGAGGGCCTGGCTTCATAAAAACAACCTAATAAATCCTTCACTCCTTCTTAGCACTTATAAAATTGTAATTGTTTTAATGGCTGTGCAATTGTTTCCTCAGTCTCTAATTCCTCCACTAAAACAAGCACTGTAAGGGAAGAGCTCATCTCTCCCCCAGCCCTTCACCCCTCCCCCACTCATGATATTACTAGTTCCTTAGTGTCTGGCAAATTGTGAACATGCAATAACTATGTGTTAATGCATAAAAAAATAAAGGAGGTTTGCATAAAATGATCAACAAATTTATAGTGGAAACCATGACATTTAGTATCATTAAACTCTTGAGTGCTTAGCTTGTGTAAGTAAGTTAATCAGTCCACATGGTGAATTTATGAAGATTCGCTCAACAGAGAAGGTTCTGTGACAAAGGCAAATACATATTCTTTGTCATTAGGTGTCTCATATCTACTTGAGGGGTGGGGATGTGAGGCATTTCTAAGCTGGAACATTAAAACTCTCCTCTAAAAAGTTTAAAATTAGTAAAATATAGGTTATGATTATGCCAAGATATGTCAGCTGTGATGTGGCCACAAATACTATATTTTAGCCTTCCTGTTAGAGACATGCATGGTTTCTTATACCTCCTTACTCTGGGAACCACATTTCTTGCCTTATGGAAAGAATAAAGCGTGTTCCATTTAGATGTCCCACCGAAGGAATATCATACAATTAAATATGCATTTGGTCCTATAGTCTTTATTATCTAAACTGTTCAAGTAGGGGGGTTTTATGTCCTCAATCATTCTCTCCAATTTCAAGTATTAAGATCAAAGTTTTTTTTTTTCTCTCAGAAATATAATGAAATAAAATTATATACTTCTTAAAGCAAATAAAATGAGTGTTGAGGTATACATTGTTTCATTAAAGATAGTAATATGTCAAATATGTGTTGGCATATTTAAAAACCTGATACCTAATATTTTTTTGAGCTTTTATTTTTACTTTTTTAAGTTTTTCTTTTTTCTCTTTCTTTTTTTTTAATAGGTTTCCTGGCTTCTCTTAGGAGCTCCTTACTTTCATGTTGCAAGATTCCTCCAGACCAGGTAAAAAGAAGGCAATGAACTTATTTGAACTTTCTTGGTAGAAACTTAGTTTTGTTGAAATATTTGCATGCCTCTATCTGACTCTTTAATATACATACACCACTATTCGCCAGTGCTGTATTCTTCATCTTAAGTTAGTCATTGATAAATGACTGCTTATTGCTGCTTCAGTTTTTTACCTATGTGGTTTTGCTTTGGACGTATTTTTTTTTTTTAACCATTCAGATTGACTGTGAATTATATCAGGAGAGCAGCCTTTTAGTAATCAAGGTCAATAGGAATCTCTACTCCTAATAAGTCATATAAAGCCTTTGCTGTGTGCTATTCCACAGGGCAGAGTAGAAGCTGTTTTATTGACCAGCCTTTCCTAAGGGGCCTTGTAGCATTTGCAATTTTTGCCCTTAGGGGCTGGTGAAAGAGACCTTTGCTACTCTTTTAATCAGTACCAGAATCAGCAATTAACCTATAACTGTAGCTGGTGTCCTAGAAATGAGGCAATGTAATCTTTTCTCATTACTTCTTATGGGAAAATTACTTTTGACATCTGTGCTTTAAGGTTGCTCACACTTTTCAAGAAATATCCTTTTAGCCTATGTCAATCAGTACACATATTACCCCTTCCATAGATGGTCACATTTTGGCTTATCTGACCTAAAATGTTCTGTGTTGTATTTTGCCTTTATGCATTTAAGGGTGCCCTGTGCATATTTCTATCAGAATACTTATCACAATGTTGTATAATCATCCTTTTACTACCTTGACTGTAAATTTTCTGAGATTAGAGACCATTTATCTTGATAAGCTCAGTTACTAAGAAAGTGATTGGTTCTTCATTAATAATGGCATTTCACATCAGCCTTAGGAGCCAAGATAGTTTCTGCACAATGAAGAGTGCCTAGCACATAGTAATTTCTCAATAAATATTTCTCAAATAAGATTCTTAATAACAACACCTAATGGGGGCACCTGGGTGGCTCCGTCAGTTCAGTGTCTGACTCGTGATTTTGGCTCAGGTCATGATCTCATGGGTTGCGGGAGCCCTGCTTAGGCTCCTCATTCGGTGGGGTGTCTGCCTGCCTGCCCTTCTCCCGCCGCTCCTCCCGTCTGCTCACCCACACACACTCTCTCTCAAATAAATAACTAAATCTTTAGAGAAATAACAACACCTAATGTGTAACACTTCTTTGATGATAGGCGTATTTCTGACATATTAACCCGTGTGACCCTCAAAACCACTTTAGTAGGTAGGGCTATTATTTTCTCCATTTTACCAATGAGTAACTGATGCAAGAAAAGGTGAGTAAATTTCCAAATGGCACACAGCCAGGAAGTGATGGTGCCATGAGCCAAACCTGGTCAGTCCGCCTCCCAAGTCCGTCCCCTTAACATTACTGTCGGAAAAGCTTCTGCAGAAGGAAAGGACTTGCTAATGAAACATTTTCACATATAAGAGGAAGAAATATTTATACTTACACAAAAGACTGACACTAAGTATAAATATATGTTCTTATAGGGTGTATGAGAGGTAAAGGGAAAGTTATAATTTGCATTCCTGCACATTTGCCATGAACCAAAGCTGTATATCGTTTTTCCAGAGAAGTTTATGAATAAAATGAAACCATTTTATGTTTTATATCTGAAATTAAAAGGCCCAGTGCATAATTAGAAGTGATGAAAAGACTTAATGTTGGACTATTATAATTTTTTGGGTGGTATCTAAATTAATATTACCATGATAATAAAATACTACAAGAGTATAAAGATATGCATCATCAAAATTTTCTCATTAATGAATAGTGTGTTAAGCTCTCATACTAATGAAATGAGACTTAGGATAAAAACACATCGGGAAATTATCCATATATTCTTGATAATTAAATAAAAGATCTATGTAATAGTAGACTGTGATACATTTTGTAATTCACTTTAAAACCTTTTATTTTCATGAGGCCTTGAAATACAATGCCCAATTATGTTAGGAAACATTTACAAAATTTAGTTTAAAATATGTTACCGTAAAATTTGTAATACACCTCAATATACTTTAACAGAAAAATGGAACAAACCTTATAGACATACCTAAAAATTGAGTTTGAGATAAAGTATGCTAATCTGGCATGTACATGTTCCGAGTAAATAATGCATTCTGGTTAAAAAATGGTTTACTGCATAAATGAGCTCTCTGCATAGAATTCTAAGGAAAAAAAAATCAGCCTTTGAATCTGGTTTTGGGAATTATTGCAAGAGTATTCATCTTGAAGTTAGAATTGTTCTCCCACTGAAACTTAAATTTTTGTGTGCAGTAATCTGAGTTTCCTAAAGATAAAGATACTTGAAGCTGATTCCTAATTTTAACAAGGTTTTTGCTTTGTTTTAGAATTTGGCTGAAATTGCCAACTTATATTAAATTGCCTTATTTTATTTAAAATTATAGGTAAACATAGATATACCAATAAATATAAAATTAAAATGATCTATTTATTCAGATGTGGGGCATTATTCCTCAGCCTTTCCCTGACACTGGCTAGCTTCAAATAATTCTTTCTTTCTCTCTTTTCCCTCCAATCTCTGTATTATTTCGAGCTTGTATTTTAGACTTATGGACTTTTTCCCTAAAATTTTCAATTTTGTCTTGTTTTTTTGTGTGTATGCATTTGCATTTGTGATACAAAGATTGAGCCTCACGGTACCATTAAACTACCATTTTTAGATTTCACTTTGAATTACATATTCAAAAACTTACAAGTAGGAGCCAAACTACATCTTCTTTTCCTAAGAATTATAGACCCCGGGCTTTTCCAGAGAGACTTTTTAGCACCGTGGGATAGCATAAGCCCTTAAATTCCTAATATTATTTTCCACAATCACTGAATGACATGCATTTCTGGGTCATTGTACATTTTCCAAGTGTTTTGCAGGCTCCTCCTAGATTAGCCAGTGAAGAATAGTTTTAAATTTGACAGTTATGGGATTGCAGTGCTACTGTTTGGTAATGTAAGGATAAGTTACAGTCTCGTTTACACCATGTTTTTTTCCTTATGACTCCTGTGTTCTTATTTCCTTTAAACAAGGTATTCCTGTATCTGTCACTTCCTGAAAACTCAATTTCTATTATGATGACATTCTTGGAATTTCTTCATGTAGAATTTCTCATGGTGTTTAAAAATACCATGATTATTGGACCCCCAGAATGTTATAAACACTTATCTTTGTGGAAATTGTGTGAATTAAACATAAATACCAGAAGTTCACTTACTTTGATTCAGTGGACACTCTCTTCAAAGACATTTAAGAGAATTGTTATGGCATGAGTTGGGGACATGTGATAATTCTCCACAGATTAAAAAAAAATGAGTAATTTAGGAAGCCATGCATCTAAATAATAGTAGCTGGTCAGATTCCTTAGAAACCAAAGGACCTAGTCGAGATCTTCTTTCAGAAATAGTAAATGTAATGCCGTTCCACGTAACCCGAGTCCGTTTTTAAATTCAATTAAATCCAATACACTATATAATAGTTTTCATTATATTCTACTCAAAATTGCAGAGGATAAACAGACAAGGTCAATGGTATGTGTGTTTGTTCTTTAAACTTTTCTATAGCTTTGAGACTATCTAATAAAAATTTAGTACCAAACCTATTATAGATTAGTACAAGCCATAAAGTAATAATGAGTAAAATCTACATAGCCTATAATTTATGAGTATGTGGTTAAGTACCCCATAACTAATTGGTAACTTTTAACAAAATATATGGATCTCTAATCCTTGTTTTGCTTATCTGTTAAGTGAAAATAATAAGAGTATTTCCTTCATAGGATTTTTCTAAAATTCTAATAGAATTAAGACAACTGTGAATATTAAATGAAATACTGCATATAAATTACTAAGCAGAGTAGCTAACAGTTGGTCAATAATTACCCAATAATTTCTTGTAATTATGATGATTTACATATACATTTGTAGTTTATCAGTTATATATAGTTTACATCATTGAATTCTTTTAGCAAGTTAGGTAGCACAAATCTTTTATTTATTTTACAGTGTAGTATATTGAGGTTCAAAAAGCCGAGTCAGTTTTACAATCACATAATTAGTAGATAGAACTGTAACTTGAACCCATTGTTTATGATTTTAAGAACCATGCTGGGGACAAATGCATTAAGTTATTTTTAAAATCATATTTCAGAAAATATCTATATTGCAAAACAATCTTGTAACATAAAAATTCTAATTTAACTTCTTTGAAAGTTCATCTTATTCAAAATCCTGTAAAAAAATGATAAATTATCTTAGGTAGTGATGTCCAATTTATTCAAGTTGTATTTTGTTGCCTTGACAAATTTTGGAGAGTCTTCTACTGGCTCCTCACAGACCTGGTTTTGAGTGCTGGCTCATTTGTGTACTAGGGATACTTAAAGAATGAGACAGAGTCACTGTTCTCATCAGACTTCAGAGTGTTTGGTACAAAGTAGAGATTACAAGCTACAATTATTGCTACCACTGGAATATTTCAGTTGTTGAAGTGCAGAATTTGTTAATTTCTATTTAGGTTTCTAATATTAAGGTGAATTTTATGTTTAATGACTACATATTCAGTATAGTAAATACTTTATAATCGTGGAAGTATATTCATTTCATCATTTTTTTTCTTGTAAGTAACATAAATGGGTGAGATCATCTAACTCAGCCTCTAGCACTTTAAGTTTTTACATCTTAAAACTTGGAATTGTCCCAGTGACTCAAAGCTATCTCATCAAGTCCTTTTTCCAAACAATACTGTCCTTTGCTTAGGGCCAAATGGGTAGCCTCATGACTTTCTTAGGTTGTTCATGCAAAATATGTCTATTCCTTGTTTTATTTTCTACTTTCTAAGATAAATGTCTTTGATTTCTTCAACTGTTTTTAATGTGGCCTATTCTGAGACCCATCCCATGATGCTTAGTCTTTTCCTAAAAGTGCTTGTATTTGTCTATAAGAGTTCTACTCCCTAGTCACCAGCCTCAGAGCCATGGGGCAGCTGTGACATTGGAAGTAGGTTCCTGACATTTTTATGATTTCTAAGTAGCAGTAGCAACTTTCTGACCTCAGGATAGGATTTAAAGAGAAATGACTTAAATGCTAGTGGCAGAGTCCCTGATTTTTCCTTTTCTAGTCTTATCATTGCTCCAATAAACCGTTAAATTCTTGAAATGCCTCATTTTCCTTTCTTTCACTGAGCCCTGAATTATCAATTTATAAAATGCGTATAGGGTCCAAGCCATAGTTCTTGGCACTTAGTACATTAAATGTGAGGACTTTAAAAAACTTAATTTCACTTAATTTCCTTTCACAAGCACCCCTAGTACAAATCATTAAAAAAATAATGAGAGTATATTTTTAGTATGTTTGATCAGAGAAGATAAATTCAAGAACAACACCTTTTCATGTGTAAATTCATTTAACATATATTTATTGAAGGTCTATTATGTTCTGAAAATTGTGAACATGATGGTTAGCAAAATAGATACAGTTCAGGTCTTCATATATTGCATTTCAGTGGAAAATGCACTCCACAGAAATGGAAATAAATGAATTAGGGACAGTTTTTTTTTTCTTTCTGAACAGGATTACATTTCTCATGAACTGGAAAATCTAATGAACTTTGTTTGATTTTAATAAGAATACCCAGATGGGCCCCTGTTTGTATGTGTGCTCAGTTACTGAATCAGTGATGGCTGTCTTTCCTATTGTAGATAGAGCCAGTCACCATCACCCTGGCAGCTGTGGGCTAGAAACATTTCCTTCTGGACAGCCCCACATCTACAACTTCTTATTTCACGAATGTAAAGATGACTTTTCACGTTTTCATGATCTCTCCTTGCCTTCTCTAGTTATACATATCATTCAGCACTATTGATGATGCGTCCTCAGATTTCCTGATAATGTTTTCATGGGTTTCCTATTCTGATTTTTCTTTTTTTTTTTTTTAAAGATTTTATTTATTTATTCATGAGAGACAGAGGAGGAGAGAGAGAGAGGGAGAGAGAGAGAGAAGCAGAGGGAGAAGCAGGCTCCCAAAGAGCAGGGAGCCCGATGCGGGACTCGATCCCAGGACCCTGGGATCATGACCTGAGCCGAAGGCAGACGCTTAACCATCTGAGCCACCCAGGCACCCTATTCTGATTTTTCTTTGGGAGCCAAAGAACTTGTATTCATTCTTCTTCCCCATCTCCTGTCTTCCCGCAGCAACAGCACTTGTCTTGCAAGCTTCCCAGTGGGCAGGCTTTTTTCACCTTGCCTTCAACAAAGGCATAATTCTACTCAACCTGCAGTTAAAATCAGTGCTTTGGTTTAGGGTCAGAGAGAATCTAGGTTCCTCAGTACTTGGGACTCAGGGTTTATTGTACAGGCAAGATGGGGTATTCAGAGTTCAGGCCCACTCTGAGATATTTCACATTTCCAAAAGTTAAGTCGACTTTTGTGGCCTGGCCTCAGGACCAATGACGTTTTTTGCCTTTAATGTGGAAGCGGGTTTTGAAATTTAAAAAGAACAAAACAAAACAAAAATACTCCCCAAAATATTTACAAGGGAATTTTGGGGGGGAGATTTATATTGCAAGTTTACCTAAAATAATAATTCTCTGCATTTTATGCAGTTAAGTAGCCAACCTATTTGTATAGTCCATGGTCCCAAGTAAAACTATCTCATATTAAGCTACCCTGAGATAAGTGGAGATAGAGCAGTTGTATGTCTGTGTAAAAAACTGTACTAGAACATTGAATGGAAAGCGATAGAAACCAAGGATTTGATTATTTTCTCAAACATACCTGGTTTGAGATGATTTAATCTGGTATACTTAGTCTTGCTTCCAAGAGGTCTTTTTTTTTCTTCGGATCTGCCATCCGAATCATTAAACTTTCCCCCTTCCTCAGGAATATTTTCCCTACTTCCACTGATCCTCAGATTTGTGTATAAATGTGACTGCACAGGGAGCTGGATATCAGTATTTGAGTGTAGAATTGGGTCCATAATGAGTATTGAAATAAAAAGAATGATGAATTAAAAACCTATGTACTTAAATGTGTGTTTTCCATTTCTGACTGAAAATGCTGCTCAAATGAAAACCAATTTTCTTTTTATGAACTGAACTCATAATTAGGAACTTGAATTATAATGTCATAGAAATGGTAGTTATAATATAGACATATTACATTTGGTTAGATTTTGCACAAGGGAAATTCTCCTTTGTATTAACTGGACATTTAATTCTAACTCCACAGAAGGTAACTTTGAAATTGCAGGCTGTGGACTGTGCCCTGCTCAGGCACTCTGCCTAGGTCATGGTGGCCCACAGAACATCAGGGCCTGCCACTGAAGACTGTTTGACTCGAAAATTGTCATTTCAGTTTTTCTGGGTTTCATTTTAAATTATTTTTTAATCATGTGGTTCCATTGTCCATGGCATAAATCGGGGGGCAGGATTTGCATTTAGAATGCTATAAAATACACTGTTCCTTCGGGTATATGAAGGAGGGTACCCTCTACCAATTCACATAAATCAAGATAAGAATACTAAAAGCAAAGCAATTTGATTAGGTACTAAATTCAAAACATTACAAGATTGTGGTCTAACAGCCACTAGAAACTGAAGTCATCCTGCATCTAGCATTGTCTAGTGTGGAAAATTAAAATGACAGTTTTAAGAGATAAAGGCAATCTTATTCCTATTGAGCTTTAGGGTTCATGCCAGTTTATCTTGGTTATGAGGTGTAATGTAATATTATATACACATCTACTATAAACATTCAGACTTTTATAGACATGTCAAAAGGGTACCACTTGATGTAAAATAAAATAAATTACAACCTTGTAAAAAGTTCCATGATTTACTCTAACATAGGTACACTCTTTCTCCACCCTTTCTGCCATCTTAAATCCCCAGGAGAAACTGAAGAGAAACAACTGTAAATTTTACTTTAAGAGTTATCAGAGCAATAATGTATAGTTTTCCAATGTCAGGGATCAAAATCTACCTTTGCTTTTATTACAAGATAATATCATCAATGTTTACATATTACCGATGAATAAA
The DNA here is from genome assembly GCF_009762305.2 of Zalophus californianus. Classification (NCBI taxonomy): domain Eukaryota; kingdom Metazoa; phylum Chordata; class Mammalia; order Carnivora; family Otariidae; genus Zalophus; species Zalophus californianus. The sequence goes on along the minus strand of NC_045598.1, from coordinate 66,889,649 downwards.
TTCTCTGAAGCTTTTCAAGCTTACATTTAGGTAATGTGTCTATGGAATTTTCTTTTCATAAGTCTTACAGAAATCTTACATACATTGAGTTTGCCACAAAAATATATGTTTTTTATTTCAAGTGGTATCATAAGTCCATAATTTCCTGGCATTTCTAAAAGAGATATTAAAAAAAATATACATCTAGAATGTAGATTAGGAGCCTTCTTTTTTCAATGTGTCCTCTTTAAAGCTAACATAATTTTTTCTCATCTTATATTCTGTCAGTGACACTGCTGTGGGCTTGATTTTTTTTTTTTTTTTAATGTGTAGGAGATATTTGGCAAGTAATAGCATTCCTTTCCTATCAAGTTTTACAGCTTTTATATAGCCAGAACAACCCATTTAAACTCATATTCATTCTATACGTACTTGCTTTTAGTGATATTTCTTCTTTGTATGCCCTCTTATAATTAGGAAGAAGGCCCCGAAGGGCCCAATTAGCCAACATGTGAATGTAATTATAACACTTGACTTTTTTCTGTCTTCTCCTTGTATGTATGTCTGTGTAGTATATAGCATAACTTACTTGGGAGAAAATTCCAACCAGGAATACATTACATATTGAGCTTTTAGCTAATTTATGGCAAACATTCCTCATGGTTGCCTAACAGACACAGTTTCCTTTCACCTATATTAAGAAAAGTAGAAAGACTGGAACTGCCTTTCATAGCGAGCTTCCTCTCACATTTGGAAGTTGAGCCAAACAATCAAACTTCCAGTCAACCCTGTGTTCAGTGTCAAGTCATCATGTAAGCCTGGTCTTGCCAGGAGAGGGATTCTTAAGAGGGCTGAAGTTTGAGTGGTGAATTAGTGAAAGACGTGTGATCAGCCAGCATTGTTTTAAAGAAGACAATTTATAGCTACAGGAAGTTAAGGTCTGAGGAAAGAATTGAGACGTTACTGCTCTGTAGTATTAATTCTCAGGGCCAAGTTTCCCAGTTGTGGTTGTCTTGTAATGTAACAAGTTCTACAAGGGCTGTCTCAGGCACCAACAGGCACCACTCTGAGACAGTCCTCTCTCTCATAGTTAAGAGGTTCTTTCTTCTCTTGGGACAATTAAAGTTGTTCTCAATGCATGGTGAATTTCCAGAGACCGTATTTCTCATTATGAAATAATGCATTTTCAATATATTTGAGATTAACCCAGGAATCATTAGTCTCAGTTCATACTGAACATGCACATGGATGACCAAGTAAATGTTTTGTGTAAGCGCCTTTACTTTTATAACATGAATGTATAACACGTTAACATGAGCATATTGTACTTGGGCCACTAAGTACAGCTATGCAAATTGTTCACTGTTATTAACCTAGAAGGGGCCCTTGCCATAAACTCTGATGTTAATGATGCCCTCTAGAGGTCTGAAGTATGGTAACTTGGGTTTCTACTCTGAGTTTATTTACTAATTTTCTTGTTTTTATTCCCCATGAGAATCATCTGTCGCCCTAATCTGTCACTATCTAAGCTTACTTGTTCACATTGTATTCTTATCTCGTCTGTCTTATATAGGTTATAATGATAACAGCTAATAAGTAACATTATTTAACTGCATTATCACATTTAATCCTCATAATAACTCTCTGAACGAGATTTTATTACTGCTCTCATTTTACAGATAAGAAAAAAAAAGCTTTCAAGGATACAGCTTTTAAATTGGGGAGCCAGGATTTTTAACTCAGTCTTTCCGACTTGAGAGCTAGAGATCTTCATTATCAATTCACAGGCAAACTACTATTACATTCTAAATAACAGCTATGCATAAATAGGGTCTTTCCTCTGCCATATTATCTCCTGGGGCTTTGGCCCCCTGCTTAGCTCTTTTGTTGCCTGCTTCCAACTTCTTCCTACTACCTGTTAACCAGTCAGATTTCCCATCTATCTGCTTTGCTCTATGAAGTCTTAGTTGAAGTAGATGAAAGTTTTATGGAAAGAAAACACTTAGGAAATCCAGGCCCATCCTGCCGGAAAAAAACAAAAAACAAAAAACAAAAAACAAAACAAAAACCTTAAACTATGTCAAAACTTAGTATTTTCCTTGGACCATATCTGTACATCTTAGGAAATGTAGATCAATATTAACAAATTAAATCTATTGTGGGTTCACCCATATCTGGAAAGGTTTAGTTTATTTTACTTTAGCCTGGCTGAGTTATCCTTTGACTCCCTGCCACTCAGTCTAGGGGATGCAGCTCCTAGAAATCTACAAATTCAACACGAGGCTCTTACAAATATTGAAGGATATTGGTTTATGGGCGAGGCTCCTCCTGAGACGACCGGAGAGGTGTGTCAAGTGAAAGGAATGGGTGGGAAATTGCAGAAGTCTCAGAGAGTTAAGGGAATTACAGTTGGAATAGGCAGAGAAAACATGAGAGTTAAGAGAAGAAAAAAATATTGATGTTTTATGGCTGGCAACTAAAAATAAGTTCTAAGAAACTAAACATGCTGACCCACCTAACAGGGAGGAAAAATTTACCTGTTTGAAGATATCTTTAATCTAACTTTATGTAATTGATATTAAATCAGTTTAGCCAGTATTGATTGGGTAATGAAGCAATACCAAAATTATGATAGGGTCTAGTATAGATAATTTCAGAGTATAAAGATATGTTTGCAAGAAATATTTTATAAATTAAACATCTTAATGGAGTAGTATTCTGAGAGGTCATAGAAGATTTTAAAAAATTGTGAATTGGGGCACCAGTTGCTCAGTCGGTTAAGCGTCTGCCTTCAGTTCAGGTCGTGACCTAAGGTCCTGGGATTGAGCCCTGCATTGGTCTCCCTGCTCAGCAGGTAGTCTGCTTCTCCCTCTCCCTCTCCCTCTGTGCTCTCTCTCTCTCTCAAATAAATAAATAAAATCTTTTTAAAAAATGTGGACTGAAGTAAGGCCCCTGACACCATTTTATTTAGTCTAAAATCATGTTTTCTGTCAAGTAGAAAGATGTGAATGCAATTTTGTGTCCTGCTAGATACTATTTTTTCCTGACAAATCATATAATACCATATTGTTTTAATACTAATTTAATTGATTTCTTTTATCTTTCATGCTTTGGGAATACCTACATAGTATCTCAGCTCTAAAACAAGACAAATAGCTCACTATCAGCACATAACTTGAACCTTTACCCACGTGTAAATGTAAAATAGGAATACATCCATTAGCATTCAACTAACATGGTCATTTGCTACATTATTATCCCATTAAAACATTGTATATTTTTGTTCTTTATCAATGACTAAAACTCAGTAATTAGGAGATTGTATCAAATGGCTGACTACTTAAACCCTAGAACTCTAGAAATGACATATAAAATGTGAATTTTAAAGAGTAGCTTCATAATTATGTGTGCAACAATAATGAATAGGTTCTACAGACCACTGATTTTAGGAATTAATGAAAGACAAGAAGCAAATTGGAACAGATGGATAGTTAAAAACATATGCCGATGTAGAGGAAGGAGTCATTTCAGATAGAAGGATGAGACTGGTGCTTTTAGGGGAATTACACCCAAATTTTGATATGAATCTGTCCTCCTAACTTGCATAGCTGGTCTGCAACAGCAGTTAGCAAGAGGTTTATTTCAGAGACTGAATTTGAAAGTGTAGGCATTTGAGCTAACAAAGAAAAGGTGTGCCCCACCCCCCAAAGATAACAGCATTTCTATTTGTTTATTTACTTACTTACTTATTTACTTTTTTTATTGGGGGGGTGGAGGAAGGGTCAGAGGAAGAGGGGGAGAGAGAGAGAATCCTAATTGACCAGCGGCTCGATCTCATGACCCTGAGATCATGACCCTGAACTAATGAACTCAGCCAAAATCAAGAGCTGGACACTTAACCGACTGAGCCACCCAGGTGCCCAAGATAATGGCATTTCTTAAAGAGTAGGAGATTCCTACAGAAATCAAGATATCATTGCTCCCAACCTAGTAGCACTTCATGCTTTTCCCCCAAATCGCTGTAAAACGTCATCCAAACGAAACATACTAGCATGAATTACTAAAACAAATGTTATAGATCTTAACCCAGGAAAAAGAAAAAAAAAAAAAGGAATCTGAGAGAGAACAATGAATAAGATAAAGAAATACTGGGGCGTAAAGAGACCAATAAAATTTAGAGTTAAAGCCAAACACTTGTTAGGGCATAATATTAAAATATTGAAACGGTATAAAACTGAAATACCAGATAACATCAGCATGGAGATATTGGGACATGAAAAAGAAGGAAATTGAAAGCTGTTTCTGTGATAAATATATCCAGTGATATGAAAAATGCTAAATAGTGACAAAAATATGATTAAATAGGTGTGTTAAATATTAAAGGATGATGATCATCAGAAGAAATTGTGTGAATATTATATATACACACACACATATCTCAAATACCTGGAATAAAAAATAAATGAATAGATACTAAGAAAAATAGAAGAGACAAGTCCTGATTAATTTTATCATTAATGGCCAAAACTTTGAGGAGTGCAAATACTACTTGAAATGACAGAGACTCCTGGAATGTATGGTGCATGGAAGGGGAGATAATTAATAACAAACAGAACCAAAGATCAGAACCAGTTACATACTACTTATAAGAAACACACTTAAAAATACACAAAATATTGTATTTGAAGAGATGGAAAAATAATAAATAATAACAAATAGAAGCAAACAAAAGATCATTAATATCAGGCAAAATAGAAATCAAGGTGAAATTCTGCATACATCTTGAATTCCATAGACAATATCTGTTATTTTCCTTCTGCCCAAAGAATGACCTTTTATTTTTCTTTTAGTGTGAGTCAACCAGTGCTACCTTTTCTCAGTTTTTGTAGATATGAAAGTTTTTATTCTGCCTTTATCTTAAAGGGTATTTTTGTTGCGTATAGAAATCTCAGTTGGTAATTATTTCCTTTAAATATATGCAGAACCCTTTCCATTATTTTTTGACGTTTTGTTGTTGAGAAGTCACCGGCTAATCATACTGTTGCTCCTTTGAAGGTAATTGGTGATTTTCCGTCCTTTGGCCGCTTCTAATTTTTTTTCAGTTTTAAACAGTTTTATTATTATATATCTAGGTATTGTTTTCTTTTGTATTTATACTTTAGGATTTTATAGAACTTCTACAAACTGTGTTCATTGTCTTTAATTGGTTTTTTGAAACTCAGGGGCATTATTTCTTCAAATATTCTTTCAGTTCCATTCACAGATGGATTCCAGTTGTCCATTGGTTAGCATATTGGAGAATGTCTCACTTGTCACTTACACTTTTACTATTTTAAACTTACTCTCTTTTAAAATTCATTTTTATCCTTTTAACTTCAGTTTGTATATTCTCTATTGATATATCTTCCAGTTTACTGATCTTGTGTTCTGCTCTGCCAGTATGCTGTTAAACCTTTTTTTTGAGTTCTTATTTTATTGTACTTCTTAGTCTAGAATTCCCATTTTTTCTAGTTGCTTTTCTCATGTTAAATTTCTTTATTTTCCCCTACTTTCTTCTCTCTCTCTCTCTGTCTCTCTCTGTCTCTCTCTCTCTCACACACACACACACACACACACACACACACACCATATTTCTATGGCTCTGTGTCTTTGCTCTTCTAGTAATTTTTTAAATTAAATATTGAATATTGTATATAAAAACTACCGAGGATTGAGATGATCTAATTGTTCTCTAGTGAGTTTCTGTTCTTTCTGTTGTTAGGTAGAATGAGGCTGATCACCTGAATCCATTCAAAGACAAAGCTGAGGCGAGACTAGGTTGTGATTTGGGTTTTGCCCAGACTCCACCTATCCTCAGTTAACATGCACTCCCAGGTCACAGTCATTCTGAGCTTTCAACTGAGAACCTTTTGTGTTTGCTGGAGTTTCTTACCTGGCTGTTCCTAAATTCAAATCTGAATTTCTTTAGAAGGGAAAGTGTTTTTTCTGATTAGCTGCTTGGCCTTTTGTCTCTCCAGTTTTAGACTTTGACAAATGTCTTGGAAAAAGTCTGCCTGTGTGTCAAGCCCAGTTTTCTGCCCACCATTCTGCTGGCAACTTGGCCTATTTTGTACGTTCAGCCGCCAAAGATCATCATAAACTGCTGTTTTTTCTGTCTCCCAGCAGTGGCCATTTGCCCAAGCAAAATACATATTCTCAGATTTATTTCCTGCACTCAGATTTGGCAATTCCCCAGAGAAAAATGCAGCTACAGAAACTCAGCTCAATTCTTTCAGTTCTCCTCTCCTTAGGATCTCGGCTGTGTAATCCTTATTGTTTTCAGCAGCAATGCTTTCTGCATTCTGTCTGGCTTGTTTTTAGTTGCTTCTGTTGGCTTGTTTGTCCACCACATGCTCCTTTAACCTTTCTGGAAGTAAAATTCTTTGAACCAGCTTATATACATATATATATATATATATATATATATATATATATATATATATATATATATATATATGATTATTTGTTGGATGTTTACTGAATTACATACTATTTTATTTATTCCTTACAATAAATTTTAGGACTATATATAACTGTTTCCATTTTTAGTATATGAACTGAAATTACTTCCCAATCTACATAGTCTCCACAAAGCAGGTTTTGAAATCATCTCCCTGTTTATGAAGAGAAGCCCTGTGCTTTTCCTACTTATTGCATTTCTTGATGCTGAAGAAAGGGAAGGGAAAGTAAAGCACCTTCAGAAGCCTGAAGTCAAGGAAGTTTGTGACTCTTTAAGAAGTTTGCACATGCCCCATGGACTGGTTCTGTGATGCCACTCTTTCTAATCTTTAAGTAAATGTACTGGAGTAGTTGGAGCCAACCGTAGGGGGAAAATGGAAAATAAATCACCATAATAGTATTACAGAGAACACGGATTGAGGATTATTTATGTGCCAAGCTCTCTACATGTATTAAAATATTTAAAGCTCCCAGTAATCTGATGGCCTGAATCCCTTTTTATTCTTATTCTGCTAAGGTTGCAACTAAGCCTCAGAGAAGGTAGTAACTTAGCCAAGCCTCATAAGATAATAGGGTGAATGGTTTAACTTCAAAGAACATACATTATCCAATGCATATACTGCCCCCAAAGTAAGAAGCCATTCTCTTTTTCTTGTTTGGGAAGCAAAAACACCCCAAGTGAGAGAAGAGAACCAAGGAAACAAATTTTTGTTGGACTCTTGCAGTGACTAAATTTAAAAATGTTATCTCACTTATATGTGGAGGCTAAAACAGTTGAACCTATAAAAAACAAAGAGTAAAATAGTGCTTATTAGGGGATTGGGTGGGGGATGATAAGACTCAGGATGTGTAAGGGTACAAACTTGTAACAAGTAGTAAGTAAGGCATAGAGACCTAATGCACAGCATAATAAATACAGACAATGATATTCTACTATTATTTTGTAATGTGATAAATATCACTACCTGGGCAGTCATATTACAATATATAAATGTATAAAGCAATAGGGTTATACCTTAAACTTACCCAGCATTATGCATTAAATTTATTTTTAAAAAAGACATAATTTGGATTAAATATAAATGTTATCAAGGCTTTATCTAATTTAAGCAGTTTCTAAATTCTGTGGAAAAGGATATATATAGTCCCTGACTATAATAAAACTAAGGAAACTAATAATAATTTCATTATTAATAGTATTATTATTATAAAAATCTTTATATCTAGAAATTTATATGGACAAATGATTCACTAATGTTTAATCTTTTTCATTTTTTTAAAGATTTTATTTATTTGAGAGAGAGAGGAGTAAGAGAGAGAGCACGAGCGGTAGGAGGGAGCAGAGGGAGAGGGAGAAGCAGAGACTCCACTGAGCAGGGAGCCCATTGCGGGACTCGATCCCAGGACCCCGGGATCATGACCTGAGCTGAAGGCAGACACTTAACCAACTGAGACACCCAGGCGCCCCTTCTTTTTCATGTTTTGCATTATTAAAAGTCTCTTTCAAAAATACAATGTACTTGGTACATGAGAGAATAAAAATGTTGTTGGACACCATATGCAAAGATTTTTCTATCAATGTGTGAATGAGCAATAAATTAATATGTTCTATATTATAGAATAAACTGTAAAGATGGAAAAGGGCCTATTTATGGTATATTTCCTTTTTCTATGATTTGTATTATTACAGATTGGTTATAATGAATTCATATCTAATGAGTGAAAATAATACTGATCTGAAGATCTCCTGTGAGGTACAACAAAGTAAAATTGTAGGAAAAAAAAAAACAAAACAACTAGTGTATCAGAGACAGTTTTGACTGCCCCTTTCCATTTTTATTAAAACTGAAGCTCTGTAGCAGATGGGCTTCAAAGATATTTTAAAGATTTAAGTGCTAATGCATGGGAGAATTCCAATGCAAACAGTTCCTTTAAAGTACTTCAGTGCATGCTGGGCTGTGGGAGGGACCTGGAGAGGCCTTTTAAACTTGCTTAGATCTTTCCATTAATAGAGTGCTATAAAATTACCTTCAACATGCATGAGAAAAGTGGTCTTACTGGGAGAAGCTTGGCTTCTTCCTGAATTATCTTCCCCTCAACTAAAATTTTAGTAAACCATTCTAAATAAGGAAACAACTCCAGCTGCAGTGGATGGGTTTCAGTTTGGGATTATTTTATTAAATATTGAATATTTTATTATTTGAAAGCATATGGCATACAAATGTTGAGAATTTCCAAAGAAGCCAACTTCTCATTGAAATAGCGTTCCATTTTTTAGTGCATAAACAATTGGTTGAAGTTAAGCATTTAAAATGGAAATATGTTGTTTTTATTTCAGAGCATAGTATCATCACAAAGTTTGAGTCTATAAAAATGTCTAGCAAAGTCAGTGCAGGCTCACCACAGTCATATTAAGAATCATGGTGGTGACAATTGGGAGGTCATTAAAGTTGATAATCTGTGTTACCTGTGATATGCTTATAAGCATTCTGCATGTAACATAAAGACAAGGAGAATTTGGGTAACCAGTTATTTAATAACTCAGTATAACTAAGAAAACTACTAAAGTAAAAAGGACAAATTCTGTCATTCCTAGAAGTCTACATTTGTCCCATGATCAAATTCCACTTACTTTTACCATTTTAGTTATACAAAATATGACAGAATAATTTCTTTGTTAATTTGTTCTTGAGAAATTTTTTTTATTTTTAAGAATTAGATTTTTTCATGATATTAGGTTGTATTTTTCTTTATATTTTTACTCTAACCATGACACAGTTTAAGTCTAGGGAAAAACAAGTTATATGATAGGAAATGAAGTTAAAAATGTAGTTTTCTGTTTACATTTGAAAAATGTTTTGGTTTTCTCTCTTATTTCTACTTCATCCAGTTTTGTAATGAAGAAAGGGTCTGCTCTTAGCTGTTGAACAGGTGTCAGTAACTAACCAGAAAAAGTAGGTTTGATATAGACTTCATCCTACCCATGACTAGTGGGTTTGACCAGCATAGTGAAGTCAATACCTTCCCAGGCTCTGCCACCAGAGAAAACTTCTATAACTCAGGTAATCTTGTTTAAGTAACGTAATTTTGGTAAATCATACTTTTGTATTTGCAATGTAAGAATATTATACGTATACTGTAATATATTTGTGTAAATGAAATTAGTAATATTTTGAAGAGATTTGTTAAATTATAAAATCCTATTTAATTGTTAGTAGTTGTTTCTATGTTGCTATTATGAAAAGCTGTTCTCATTGTGAGTCATGGGAAATTAGTCTCCCTCTTTGTGTAGTTTGCAGCTAGACAACTTTATTTACTCCCCTCCACTTTATTTTATAGAGTGGGGAGTCCAGCTGTGTGTGAAAGCCTACACTAAATTAGATGAGTAGAAAAACAAAAATCAGGAATGACATTCTCATTCCATTGTTGCCACCCACCCAAGTTATCCCCACCATCACCCCTATTTACAACAAGAGTTTTACTTGGTGAAGTACCCCATAAATCAAATCAAGGATTTACAAGACGTCTTTTTTATTTCATAGATTTAAACATAGATTGAATGCTTGCATAAATATTGTACCATTTTTATAAAATACTAGCTTAACCAAAATACCATTAAGTAGTACAGAACCAATAAATAAAGCAGCATTCCAATCCAGACATATTATTAAGGGAGGAAGCGATCAGATCTATAAAATAGTTCTACATTTTGGAGGGTGAACTCTTACAAACCAGATGTTTTAATTTTTGTATGGTCTTTGTATAGTGCCGTGTGTTCTAAGGAACTTTATAGTCACTAATTAGAAAAAGCCTCACTTAACCCAGGTACTTTTGTTTCTCTCAATTCTGAATGTTGTGTGCAATTTAAACTGCTCTAGCACTGACCTTTAATGGCCTCAAATGAATAATGTTCATCCGAGATTAACGATTTCTTTTGATATTAACAATGCTCCTAAAGTAAAAAAGGAAAATATTTTGCTCTTAATTTTTCATGTGCCAGTCTCTGTTTGTTTGATGTGAATTGGAATTCTTTCAACATTTTGGTTCTCTGTTAGTTATGTTGCTCTTCCTGATCCTTTATAAGGAAGGCTTGATGTAGACTGTTTTCAGACATTTGTTTTACTATAGTTTTACCGTGTGTTGGTGTCTTTGTTAGATGTTTAGAACTGAGAAGCAAGGAAATAGAACAACATACAGAGAGCCCCAAAAGAAACAACAAATATTTACTGAGGAATTCTTCTGAGGACTTATAAAGTGGGAATTATCCTGGCTCCTGCTTTGGAGGTAGTAATGACCTAAAAACACAAATGGCCATGTATGAGTGTTAGTCAGTGTGAAGTAGAGCATCATAGTGAAAACTGGCTTTGGAATCTGTAGACCTAAGTTTAGCATTCTTACTAACTATCTGGCTCTGGTGAATTATGTAATCTCTATAAACATCAGTTTCCATGGAATAAATGAAAGCTAGTGTCATTAATGAACAATTCTGAAGAGGATTAAATTTTTTTGCCTTCATCATATATATGCATGTGCCACATGATCTGTGACAGGGGAAATCATCCATCCACTCTATTTTTCTGTCAGTAAAATGCTGAGTTCCTTTGAAGGAACTAAAGTCTGCAGAAAAGAAAGTGCTACATAAATCCAGTTATTGCATGGAGAATGGTAAGGGACAACACTGTTAAGGTTCAATTAATTTAACAGTAAGCATGTGCTTTCTGAAAAACAAAGGATGGTTTTACTAATGTTTTTGCCATCAATGCAAATTAACAGGGATCCAAGAGCTGCTTCTGTTAATAATAATAATAATAATAATAATAATAATAATAATTTGGTATATTAGTTTTCTAACAAAATACCACAGGCTATGTGACTTAAATAACAGAAATTTATGTTCTCACAGTTCTGGAGGCTAGAAGTCCAAGGTCAAGGTTTCAGCAGTTCTGGTTTCTTCCAAAGCCTTTCCCCTTGGCTTGTTCTCTCTGTCCCTACATAGTTGTCCCTCTGTCACTGTGTTGTCTGTGTCCTGTCTCTTCTTATAAGAACATTAGTCATATTGGAGTAGGGCTCCACACATGACTTCATTTTACATTAGTTATCTTTCTAAATATCCTATCTCTCAATACAGTCACATTGTAAGATACTGAGGTTTACGAGTTCAACAAATGAATTTTGGGGAGTAACAGTTCAGCCCATAGCAAATGGTTTTCCACAAAATCCTAAGGCTGATAACACTGGGGACAATCTCCTAAGCAACCAAAAGGAGAGAATGTGTTGAGGGGGTGGGGTGTACTATAAAGAAGGGCAGTTGGGTCAATCAGAGTAGACAGACTATTCTAGGACTTTTACTTCTTTATATCAATTCAGCCATTTGTTACTAGCTTATATTTATATTTGGCCATCATATAGTTTTATTCTGTCAATCCCTTTTGCTCCATGATAATAGAAGTAAGTAAAATACTTGATATGTTTCTCACATGAAAAGAAAATGAGGGGCCAGTGCATACAGAAGATTGAAAATATTCCTAAAGGAAATTCTGGCAGATCAATGCACATTTTTACAATAAGAAAATATGGAATTTTGGTTAATGTTGAAAATGAGAACTGTGGATGCGTCTTAGTTGTTTGACACACATGAATATGAGATGAGAATAACTTGAGAAAATAACAGGTGGTTATATTTTGCATGATCATAGATGAAAAAAAAAAAACCTCCAAAATGTATTTGTTTTAACACTGACTTGGTCAAATACAGCCTTTCTGTTTACATTCATCACTGAATTGAATTATCTCTAGTCATGCATTTATAACTTTGTACAAATGAATGATAACATGAGTGCTATAGTGCTACATTGTAGAGTTTTTGTTCTTGAATATATAAATAATGAGGAAATAAAGTAGGAAATTTATTCTGCTGAAGGAAGTGATTTTCACTATATAAAACACTATGGTATGTCTATGACTATGAATAAGTTTCAACTCTTTGAAATATAATTTAAAGTAAACACTAAAAGTATTGAGTAAGAATTTTCATTGCAAACAAATAGAGGAAGAGATGGGATATAAAGGGAGTATGAGTTTTGTAAACTCCTATGCCAAAATCAAATTTAGAATATTATTAGGTGTTTATTCATGGGATTAAATCATTAGAGATATAAGAACTCTTTAGTTGACTGGGTAAATCAAATATCTCTACTTAATTTCATATGTGAGTTATTTGCATTTTTAATTTTTTCCATATATCATTTTAATCAAAGGTCAATTCAGTGTAGCTATTTGTAAAATGCAAGACAAGAACATTTAAACTCTATAGATAATGATTCATAATTAGAAGTCTGATGATTATGCTTTTACCTATTTTAAAATGCATCTTTGGAGAAGTTTTAAAAGATATTCTAAGCAATTTATTTTTCATGAAAATTAAGTGAATTAAGTGAATTAAGGTTAATGTTACATTAATATAAAATCTCTCTCAACTGCATAGTTTTTCTGAACTGGATTTTATATTACTATGGTCATGTGTTATAGGTTGAATTATGCCCCTCCCAAAACTCATATGTTGAAGTCCTAATACCCAAGACCTTTGGGGTGTGATGTCTTTGGAAACAGGATTGTTGCAGATGGAATTTGTTACTTTAAAATATGGCCATACTGGAGTACTGGGTAGTTCCCTAACTCAAATATATATATTTGAAGTTTGGACATAGGTACATATACAGGGCGAGCACAATGTGATCATAAAAATGGCCATCTACAAGCCAAGGAAAGAAGCTTAAAACAAAGGTTTCACTCACAGTCTTCAGAAATAACCAAGCCTGCCAACACCTTGTTTTTGGAATTTAAGCCACCATTACTGTGAGATAAATTTCTATTGCATAAAGCCACCCAGTTTGTGGTACTTTGTTACAGCAGCCTTTGCCATCTAATACACCATATCTCTAGCCTTGCAATTTTATTTTATTTTTTTAAGATATTTATTTATTTGTGAGAGAGACAGAGAGAAAGAGGGGATGGGGGTGCAGAGGGCGAAGGAGAGAGAATCTCAGCCGACTGTGCACCGAGTGCAAAGCCTGACACGAGGCTCAGTCCCACAACCCTGGGATCATGACCTGAGCCGAAACCAAGAGTCAGACAATTAACTAACTGAGCCACCCAGGCATCTGCAACCTTCCAATTTTATTTTTAATTGAAGAACATTTAGTGTGAAGACATTCCAATGATACAGTCTTTTGCCAAGTTTCTTTATGCTTGTGAAGGGGTCTTGCTAATATGTCACAACATTGAAACGTGAATACTTCTCAAATAAATGTTCAGCTTTGAAAGTAGTTATTAATTAAAATGATGTTTCTAATGACAAAACAAGTTAAATGAATGGTATTGAAGATGTAAATAATTCATGCAAGAAAGAATCAGCTATGAACTATCAAAAGCTACACTTGAGATATGCTTGCAAATAGAAAAGCTTCAATTTCTTCCTGTGATCTTTTATAAAATGTTTTAAAAAGTGGAACTTTATAGTCAGAGTTCTTTAGGGTGATGGCTATGATGTTTATTGTGTTATAGTATTAGGCAAACCTCTTAATATCCTTAAGGCTAAAGTGAAAAAAAATGAACATAAAAATGTTTAACTTGAAAGAAGATTCTAAGAAGTAAATCAGATGATCTAAGAAAGCACCTGAATTTTTGAATTGACGCACTCAATTTTTGAGGCATAATTTATATATAAAGTGTGTAAATCTTAAGTGCCCAGCTTGACAAATATTTACCTAAGTGTACCTAGTTCCAGATAAAAACATAGAACATTTCTGTCATTCCAGAAGGTCCTTTATGTCTCTTCCTATTCAATAGCACTATTTTGACTTCTTAGTTAGTTTAAATTTATTTATTTTTTAAGTAATCTCTACACCCAAAGTGGGGCTCAAACCTACAACCCCAAGATCTAGTGTTGGATGCTCTACTGACTGAGCCAGTCAGGTCCCCCTTGACTTTTTAAATCATAGGTTAGTTTTGCCCATTCTTGACTTTTATGCAAATGAAACCACACAGTTTACACTCTTCTTTTTTTTTTAAGATTTTATTTATTTATTCATGAGAGACAGAGAGAGAGAGAGAGAGAGGCAGAGGGAGAAGCAGGATCCCCTCTGAGCAGGGAACCCGATGAGGGACCTGATCCCAGGACCCTGGATCATGACCTGAGCTGAAGGCAGACGCTGAACCATCTGAGCCACCCAGGTGCCCCAGTTTACACTCTTCTGAGCTGCTTTGCTCAACATGAAGTCTATGAGATTCATCCATGTTGTATATATGTTATTTTTTATTACTGTATAATATCCCATTGTATGAATAAACCACAATGTCTATTCACTTGCATGTGAGAAAAAGAAATATGAGAAATATTAATAATCTCATAATAAATATGAAAAAAGAAACCAAAAACTTTCTAGAAGAAAAAGGAGATGTCATTGTGACTTTAGAGTAGGAAAGTATATCTTTAAAAGGACAGAAGAACATATTGATTATTTAAAATAATTAACTTGGATTTCATTAAAATTAAGATCTGTTTACCAAATATACATCATTAAAAAAATGAATAAACAAGTCACAGTCTGAAAGAAGAGTTTCACAATACATACAACCGAAAAACAGCTCACAATATATAAATAACTCTTATAATCAATAAGAAAGAGATGGATGACCCAGTTACAAAATTGGCAGAATACTGGAGCAGGCAATTCTCAGAATATTCAAATAGCCTAAACTCACATGAAAAGGGCCTGACATCATTACTCAACAAAGGAAATGTGGTATAAAACCATAATGATGCACCATTACATACTCATCAGAAGAGACAAAATTTTAAAAAGACTGTCCATACCATCTATTGAAGAGGAAGTAGAGTAACTGGAACTCTCATACACTATTGATGAGATGGTAAATTGATTTGGGAAACTGTTTGATCATATTTTCTGAAGTTAAATATATGCCTACCCTATGACCCAACAACACGCTCTTAGGTATATTTCCAAAGGCTATCGGTATGTATGTTTTCCAGAAGATATGTACAACAGTGCTTACAGGAACATTATTTATAACTCCTTTTGGAGTTATATTTGGAAACAAATAAATATACCCACCCAAAGGGAAAGGATAAATAAAATGTGGCATAGAATAATTATTAGTAGTTACTACTACTATTATCATGCCTTTGTGTTTTCTTCAAATTTATAGTGTCTGATTAGATGTCATGTTTTTGTTTCTAATGTGTACCTTTTCACATTTATTCATTGGACAAGCAGAGCTATAGGAGAAAATAAGTCATTTAGACAGATTATTATGTTGGGAGCAGAGAAGGCCTTTAATAAATATCTGTACATCAAAAATTATAGCCAACCTCTTTCTCCATACCTTCATTTCCTAAATCTACTTTAGTGTGTTCCTTTCACAAATTATTAACAATATCCTTCTAGAGATTTATATTATGTTTTCATGTACTTATAATATCCTTTGCAACTGGAATTGCTCTAAATATTGATTCTGACATAATAGATATATGGGAATGAAATGAGATTAGGTGAGAGGAAAAGCAAATGAAGGGGGAGTTGTTCTCTTTTTGTTAATAGTATTTTTTTTTAACTGTCTAGCTATATAGTTAAATTCTTATTTTAAAGAAAAGAAACACTGACTGTGTTATATACCAGATGTGTGGTGCTCTACCCTATTACACAAGTTTTAAACAATCCCCCTTGCCAATATTCTGTGGGATATCCAATGATTTCCATCCCCACTTATTTATCTAATTCCTATTTCTTACTTCAAGGTTTTGCTCCAGTGAACTCTAGATTTCACGAGCATCTCATCTTCAGTTATTACTATCTCTTTTTGTTCATCACAGATGCAGAGAAAGATTAGATCCATATATTTGTGTTCTCTGCCTACCTCCCTGACTCTCCCAAGGACATTCACTAGGCATGTGATATAATACTCTGCTGAGTTTTGAAGCATGAAGAGATTTTTGATGGGAATGGTATAAGAAGCTTAGAAGTGGATGTTGGACACTCATGTTCTGAATACCCTTCAGCTATTCTACCACCTGGACAGTATAATCTTCCAGCTTCACTCTCTTGTCATTTGTTGGAAGGAGTGAAGGCCTTTCTCTCTGTGTCTGTTTCTTTTCTCTCTTCCTTCTCAATTCTCTCCTCTCTCCAATACTAGACTCTTGATCTCTATTCCTGCTTAGTAGACCAACTATCATATTGTTAAATCTTTCTACTCTCAGTGTGTGCTTGTTAGATACTTACAAAATGAGCAACATAGCAGTCAATCCCTTGCTAAGACTCTGACATTATAAGTTTTCTGTGTATTTGTATCTAATAAAAAAAGACATTTTAAAAACTCTGAGTTCTACAGGGTTTAGAGGCTGTGCTTTCAGTGCCATAACAAACTGCCAAAACACTGACATGTGATTATCTGGGCAGTGGGGAAATGAATGGATAAATAAATTTCTAGTCACTGGGGCGCCTGGGTGACTCAGTCAGTTAAACATCTGACTTTTTTTTTAATTTTAATATGTTAATCGCCATACATTACATAATTAGTTTTTGATGTAGTGTTCCATGATTCATTGTCTGTGTACAACACCCAGCATCTGACTTTTGATCTCGACTCAGGTCTCGATCTCAAAGTGGTGAGTTCAAGCCTGGTGCTGGGTGTGACGCCCACTTAAAAAAAAAAAAAAAATCTAGACATTGATTTAAGCTATAAAGTTAATCTCTGCTTCTACTTTTTTTTTTTTTTAATCTACAGAGATAAAATAATGATTTGGGCCAATTCAAATTCTACCTGTCCTGTTCTCCCTTGTTCTGATAGGAAGACCACCTAAATCTGACCTATAGGGTTTCAGATATGGATGGAAGAAGGAAGATACAAAATCTAGTTAACCAACCTCTGAGGGATTCAGTGATAATTGTTTGAATGAAAACATATGAAATTCGTAGGAGTAAAGTTGAAACCAGCCTGAGGGGTAGCTCTGAGAAGCCTGTGGCAGAGGAATTTGCCTGGCCACTGCAGACACTATTTTGATGTCCTGCAACATCTTTTCTTACAATTTAACCTTCTATAGCCATATATTTCTCTTCTGCACATTTTGAAGCTTGCATTAAAAAATCATAGCATAGCAAATGATTCTGATGCAATATTAAGGAAGGTTAAGATTATGATTGTTTAAAAAACACTAGAACTTTAGAAGTGTGAGAAGAGAACGGGAATTCAGGATTGCTGAAGGCCATTACTTTTGTCCTACTTACTTTGTTCTAACAGGGTCAGCCCTATGGCAAAATCAAGAAGGAGGTGTGCAGGTTCCTTCACTTTTCTGATCAAATCACCTTTTCTTCCCAAACCGGAAATGCTTAGCTGTGATCTAATGCCTTTTCAACTTCAGTGTGCTATTCTTTAAATATACAATGTGCTGATAAAAAAACACTTATTTTGTATTTATAATCTGCTGAGCATTGCATTTAGCATTTTACACACAATTTCAAGAAGTAGGTAAAACTATTGTATTGCAAATGGAGAACTGAGATTTAGAGAAGTTAAGTAAATTGCCTAAGGTCATCAAGCTAGTTAGAGGCAATGTAATATTGAAAAACTGGTCAGCCAGCTTCCAACAACCAAAATATTATCTTATCTGATATTGGTAACTATAAAAGGACTTATTCATTAGATATCAGGGATGTGTGTGTGTGTGTGGGCACATGATTATTGAGGAAGAAAGTGTTGGTGATTCGGAGGAAAAATAACTGTAGTAGTCACGTGACTCATGATGGTGTTTGGGGATAGTGGCCAGTATAGCTGGTATAAGAGAGGATGAGATGGTGCCCTGGTCATCCCAAATCTTACACCATTCTTTTATACTTGAAATAGACTGTGCTCTAATACCTAAAGACATTCATTGACCAATAACTGAAAATGTTTCACTATCAAAGAGTGAAATCAAGTGTTGTCCATATACTAAAAATAATTTGCTAAATAACAACAGAAACAACAAACAACCATGGGAGAAAGTATTCATTTACTAAATATTTGTTGAGAGCCTACTCTATACTAGGTACTATTTTAGCGACATAATGGTGAAGATTAACATTGTTCCTGTTCTCTCAGTTTAAAAACTTTTGGGGAAATATAAGCAAACACAAATTTATAAAGAATGAGAGATAAAAAGAGAGGTATGGGAAAATATAAGAATTTAAAGAATACTTTTCCCAGGACATTTAGAAAACTTCCCTAAAGAAATGGATCAACCAATGTAATTAAGTTTGATAAGTAAAAAATAAGAAATACTTACAGTTGGAGATGATGCAAGAAAGGTGTTTGATATTTCTTCTTTATAGCCAAATAAAAATATTGATATGAAAATTAACAAAAAGAAAAGAAAAAAAATCAGCATCACCAAGGGGAGCAGGAGCTAGTCAAACCCTAAACCTTGACCTATAAGAAAAAGCTGTCAAATACTGTAAAAGTTAGACAAAACCAAGAGCAGTTTCTTGTAGCAGATACAGACGTCTACAAATCTGAAACCGGTGCTGTTTTCTGGAATTAGAGACATAAAGGGGGCCAGCCTAATCCCTTGTCTAGATCAGAAGTGTCCTTGGCGGGTCACAGATGAGTACAAAATTGTAAATTAGACAGAAATATTTTCTAGTGAGGGGGATGGGCAGAGAGTTCACTGACAGCCATGCACATCTCTACTTTCCCCAAAGAGGAAATCACTAATTGCAGAGAACTCAGCAAATCTGTTGAGAAAATGTTCTTAAACAAGCAGACAAGAAACATAAATATAGAAAATTACTAAAGAGGTGGAGAAAATGAAAGGTAAAAGAATAATGATTTAAACCCTAAATAAATGAAACTCACTTCATAAACTGTAAGAAATGGATATTTGTGTAAGAAAATATACATTACCAAAATTGTTCACCAAAGCACTAGAACACTTACACTGACCCAGGTAATATGAAAAAAAAAAATGCAAAAATTATCAGAGATGCCAGCCACAAAATATTCCCCAAACAATCCAGAGGGAATGTTAAATGCTCATAAACAGGTTTTCCTAAAGCTTTTCAGATATTATTTTTTTAAAGATTTTATTTATTTATTTGTGAGAGAGAGAATGAGAGACAGAGAGCATGAGAGGGAAGAGGGTCAGAGGGAGAAGCAGACTCCCCACTGAGCGGGGAGCCTGATGCGGGACTCGATCCTGGGACTCCAGGATCATGACCTGAGCTGAAGGCAGTCGCTTAACTGACTGAGCCACCCAGGCGCCCTCCTAAAGCTTTTCAATGTTTTCTACAGCACAGATAAGGAAAACACCTACTCCTTTTTAGTTACACACACACACACACACACACACACACACAAATATGACATTAATATGAACACCTGAGAAAGGTAGGTTATTTATTTTTTATTTTTTAAAGATTTTATTTATTCGTTTGACAGAGAGAAAACACGAGCAAAAGCAGGGGGAGTGGCAGGCAGAGGCAGAGGGAGAAGCAGGCTCCCCACTGAGCAGGGAGCCTGATGGGGGGCTTAATCCCAGGACCCTGAGATCATGACCTGAGCTGAAGGCAGACATTTACTTGACTGAGCCACCCAGGAGCCCCGAGAAAGGTAGTTTAAACAATAAAGAAACAAGAAAGAAAAAAATACCTGCAGACAAACATATCCCTAAGAAGGGAAATAAAACAAGTTTATTTCAATAGTTGCTGAAAATAAATTTTTAAAATTTTAATATATTTATATTATTTTATACATTTATATGTATATTAAGACCTCTAAATGAAGTACAAGTGGATAGGAATTCTTTACCATTGTGTAAGCACACATAAAGTGATAACATTTGGAATGGTTATAATACTGATAACTAATTTTACTAAATGCTTATTATTGTGCCTGGCATTCCTTTACATATATACAAGCACACGAAGTAGGTACTATGATTATCCCTATTATACAAATAATGAAGACATGGCACACAGATGTCAAATAATCTTTCCAAGATGGATGACCCAGGAACTGGTAAAGCTGGATACAAACCAAAGTGATCAGACTTCAGAGCTCATATATGTAATAGAGATCATCTTTTAGATAGACTGGGCACAGAGCACACCATATATGGAGACCTCCATGAAGAACACTTCAACTCTCTCCTGAGAAACACTGTAGAGGGAGGGGAGGCAAACTTGAATAAATGGAAAAACCTTTTATTCTTGGATGGGAAGACTTAATGTCACACATGTACACAACATTTTTTAGATAATATTTATTACAATAATGTTTTCAATCACAATGATTAGAAATATTCTAAGATCCCATCTGCAAACGAATGGTTAAATACAGGATAGCCATACAGTGGCATAGTGTGGCATTATTTGAAAAATAATAAGGTTAGTTGATATGCACTGATGTGAAAAGATAACCAAGCTGTATTTGGTAGGTGAAAAAAAGAAGGCACAAAACAGTACATGTAACAGTCCTGTTAATGTACATAAAGGAGATTCATAAATGTATACAGATATGTATACGGATATGTACACATAGGAAAATTTCTGTAAAGCTATATAAGAGACCAGTAACATTGTTTAGCTCTGGGGAGTTCACCTGGGGTTTGGGCACAGGGAATAGAGAAATATATTGAATTTTTAACAATGTTTTTCTGATTTTTCCAGCCATGTTGGCATGTTCTTTTTCTTAATTAAAAATATATGTATGTATGTATATACGTATGTATATAATTATCTGAGTTATTTGCCCAAATGTGGTGGGAGTACAAAGAAAGTCTCCAGAATGTCCCTGAAATGAAGGATATTCAAGTAAACCATAGGAAATAAAAAAGATTGAGAAAGATACGGGTAGTAGTTTTTTTTTTTAAACTTTTTTATTTATTTATTCATGAGAGACAGAGAGAGAGAGGCAGAGGGAGAAGCAGGCTCCCAGGGAGCAGGGAGCCAGATGTGGGACTCGATCCCAAGACCCTGGGATCATAACCTGAGCCAAAGGCAGACGCTTAACCATCTGAGCCACCCAGGCACCCTGATAGTAGTTTTCTAAATTGACCAGCATTTGAACGCTCGCTAGAGCTACGGTAGTTCTGTAGCCGCAGAGCATTCTTAGCCTATTCCTAAAAGAAAGGTGACGACATTTTAATAATGCACTACTAGTATTACAGTAGAAAATTACACACTTTCATGACCTACAAAGATCATTTTAAGGTAAGAAAACAAGCTCCTGAGGGATTCAAAAAGTCAAGGAAATCTATTGAATATTTTTCCATAACTATCGGAAAAGAATCTTTCAGAGCTATGATCTTAAGCAGACAAAGCCTAATACAAAGGTCACACATAGCAAAACTTCATTAATTTGAACTTGGATTGATATATACAGTATATTATTCTATTCAGGGAAGTCCTAGTTTTACAATGACGTCAAACACATGCCAGCTAGCTGATAGTAGGTTAATAAAATGTTGCCTATTAGAAATTCTAGTAAATGCATTTGGTCTGTTCTCTTTTTGCATTTGTTAGAGCCTCCTTAAATATGGTTCTATCATAATACATTTTCAAAATGAAACTTCTAATTCCTAGGGGTCTTCTGAATTATCAAATATTAAGTGTTATTCTATTGTTATTGTTTTCTATATGAATATTCTGATGACTGTTAGGTTATGCTTGCCATAAATGCTACTTTTTGGACAAATCTTTTTATTAAATAATCAGATGATTAGTCCTCCAAGTATGGCAGTTCATTTTGTGATTATTGAGTATTTCTTATCTTGAAAGTGAAACTCATAAACCATAAAACATTTAATAGGAGATTTCAAAATAGAATATATACTAACAGTGGAATCTTTTGGAAAGTGTAGTTTAATTTCCAGATACTGAGAGGATAACTCTATAATTCAGTGTTTCACATTTCCTCCTAAGATAGTCCTGCCCAATGATCGTAATAAATTCTAGGACTTAAGGTTTTTTGAAATATTGGTGATCACTGCACAGTTGTGTAAATGTAGATGTAGAAAGTGGAGAAAAGTAAGAATGTATTTTGACAGCATAATATAGTCTGGAAGATATTTTTCTGAATAAATTCCAAAAATTGCCCAGAGGTATTTTTGTCATTTGCCTCTTTCTTCTAGAAGTTGATGCTGAAAATGCAAAATAAAAATAGCAATCGCAATTCTTAACACTTGCGTATTCTGAGAGATTGAGGTTTTGTTAATTGTGGTTTTACAGTAGTTGGAACTGGTTTGTCTAAAAAGAAATACATAGATGCTTCCCTTGTTTTTTTTTGTTGTTGTTGCTTGGTTTACCTCTTTTGCAAACCTCTTTTTCTGTTTACTGCAAAGAAGTATCAGTCCAATCTCTAAATAAGTGAATTTGGGGAAATGGTTTTCTAATATTTCTTTGCTAAAGTGAATTTAGAATTTTGAGCATATTAAATTGCCTAGGCTCTCTTTAAAAACATATATTTTTATTATTTATTCCTGTTTTGTCAATATGAAAATGATATAATATGTATATTTTTTTCTCATGTGCCACACACTCCACTGTGGACCTCAAAGACTTTCTTTCTTTTTTTAATATTATGAAGGAATTAATAATAAGTACATTTCCTGGATACTCCTCAGGAACTTTGATTGTAGAACTCCAACACTGACTAGTCTAATAGGGCAAGAGAACCCAGTAATGTGACAGCGAATTACAGCCAGATGATAAAAAGAAAATAAGTGATTTTACTTATATGTAACCTCTTAAAATATTTTAAAACATTTGTCCATTTACTCATTCATTGATTTATCCAGCAAATTTTATTACATGCCTAATATAACCTAGGCAGTAAGCTAAGTGCTGGTTACATAGCAATGAGAAAATAAGCCTGTGTTTCTGCCCCCTTGGAGCTTAGAATTCACAGAGGGAAATAGACATTACAGAATAAGAATCAACACAAACCTCCGTATACATTATACCTTGGGCATACTTCTTTCTTAACTGCTTATTTTTCACTTACTGTATCATGAAATAATTATTTTCAAAAGTCAGGTCATTCCAGCTCTCTGCCTAGAACTTCCCCATGACTTCCCATCTGATTCAGAATCACTTAAAGCTAGTGGTTACTCCATGACTCTTTTTTGATTGCTGTCTCTTCTTTACCTGCTCACATTGGCTCCCTTGCCACTTCTCAAGGACATTAAGCCAGCTTCCACCTAACATGTTGTATTTCCTAATCATTCGTCCTAGAATCCTCTACCTCCAAACACCTTTGGGTCTAACCTATTATTTTCAACTCTTGGAGGTCATCATTGAACACCCAACTGAATAACCCTATCCTCCAATGCATTCTGCAATTTACTTATTCATGGCTTTTAATACTTGGCAGTACTTTATACCCTCTTGTGGTTATTGTAGGACTTTGACTTCTAGAAGGCTAGCTCCATGCAACTAGAGATATTGTTCTCTTCACTGTCGTACCTCCAATATCAAGAACACTGTCTGGCAGTTAATTAACATTTAATGAATATTTGTGGAATTAATGAATAAATAAATAAATAATAGTTGAATAAACAGTTTTCTAGTCACCGAAGGTTTTTATTTGTATTAGAGTATTTAATGATATAAATACATCGTAATTTATTTAATGAATTTTTTGATTTTAGCCATTAAGCTAAATTAATTTTCTTTTTTTTCTCTTTATAAACAATGCTGCCAGGAACTGCATTTTTATGGTTAAATCACCTGCTATTATTTCTTTAGGTAAAATTCCAGAAAGTGGGATTTTTCAAAGACTTGTAATCAGTCAATACTAGATAATGAGAAAATATCTGTTATTGCTAAGGAATGTCTATGTGAAATAAACGAGTTCATTGAGGGGTTAGCTGCTAGGCTCCCTGTTCAACAGCAGACTTCAACTCAAATTCTTCTGGGAACATTTCCATGCCTCTAGTCATGATTTCTGTTGAATTCAATTTTTCAGTTTTCTCCAATAACAATTTTGAACCACGGTTTGTCTAGGTAGGAAACACAAATGTGAGTTTTAATGTGTATAATATATATGCTTTGGAAATTTTTTAAAATCTCACTTCTAAAAATCCAATAACTTTATTTTAAGAATCAGAATAGGAAATATAAATAAGGATACATATAGTGATCCATCCACAACTATTTGACTGGGAAGTAGATTAAAATCTTAAATTATTGCTGAAGTTATCTAAGTTAAAAAAGACTCGAATATAAGAGCTGAAACCAATCAAAGTTTCTCGTGTCAGCTGCACTATTTCCTACAGAGATAATCTATGCAAGTAGTATTTATCATTTAAACAGTCCTGGTTCAAAGACCATTGATGATGTTATATTACCAAAAGAAAGAACTTCTGACAGTTTATTCAGCAAGAGAAGGAAAGAATGAAGGAGGCTATTTGCATTTAGCTCACATTTTAAAATAAAGAGAAAGTAAAGAGAACAGTTTCCAAATTTGACATCAACTCCCCCCTCCTCTTTTTCATTGAAGCTCTGTTTTAGTTTAGAAAGAAATTCTAAATTGACATTTAAATGGTGGCAGGGCAATTCTCCTCTGCCTTGCAAAACGGTCTCTGGAAATATACAATTATGCTGTCATCTTTAGCACTCCACATTGGACAGAGTTTAATTATTAATGTGTTTCCCTCAGAGAATGACTCGATCATGTCACAACTCTAGACAAATACAGCTAATGCAAAATCATAAAATATTCACTTGAATACTGCTGAACTGACAGGAAATTAATTCTATGAACACTTTTGATATTACCAGAAAATTAGTTTCAAATGCATAAGACTGAAATAAATGTGTTCATAATTTGCTCAAGGGTAATGCTCATCTTGCAATCAGTTGGTGTCTTTTTATAAATGTTACAAGTATTCAACATGGCTTTTATGATAAAGAGGACAGCTAATGTAATGTATTATTTGTAGACAGTGTTTTACTTGTAAACAGCAGGGAGTGAAGAATTGCTCTCTCCGAAATATTTAAACTCCAGTAATATTCTGCTATTTATCATTTTGTAGAACTGAAGAATGCCATCAAAAAACTTTTTTTTTCAGACACTGAGAAGCTTAAGGAATGGTAATGGGATTTCAAACTTTTCACTTCAGATCACTCTTCCAAGTTTTAGAAAATATCTGAAAATGATTGAAAATGATTAGTATCTTGAGGCTACTCAATGTCCAGCATTGGATAAATTAGAGATTTTATATTTTTCGACAATGAAAAGTACCCCTCAAATATGTTTACTCCCTCTTCTGTGTTTGTCCAGCAATTTGCACAAATTTTAACATACTATTTTGTAACTATTTGTGTACCTATTTTCACACACTGTATGCAACTAAAAGCCCCTAGAAAATAAAACTTTGTCACTGACCTCTATCCTTAGTGTCTAGTCAAGTTGGTGCAAGTTGTTTGGTGTATAATTGAATGAATGGAAAAAATGGATAAATTAAAAGAATCTATTAAAAATATCAATAGAGAAATACAGTCAACATATAATAAGTCCATTTTTGCAATCAAAAAAATCTCTAAAAGACATTTTTAAATGTATCTCAGAGTGACTTCCTTAGATATCATTGATTTATGCTTTTCTGGACACTCCTCCTGACACATAAAACTAAGTGTTTGTGGTCAAAATTTGCTATCTTTAGCAAATTTGGCTATAATTAATTCATGCAAACTAAGCTAATGAGATGTTTCCTCCTCAGAATTTGAAATTTTGAACATTGCTAGAGGTGAGTCATATTTGACTGAATTCTAGTGAGAAAGCTTGCTAACATGTGTTAAAAGTCGCATTTCCTTTCTGTCTTTTGAGTTCTAGCTTCTCTGTTTCCTTCTAAACAATGCCCCTTTCAGCTTAAGCTAGCCATAGTTAGTTAGCCATTGTGCTAGAAACCAAAAGATTCACATAATAATGTATGTTGAAGCTTATTTTGACAATGTTCCACTGTACTAATTTTATGTTTTTTTTTAAACAAACAAAATTATCTATATTGCCATGTCTAAGGTTTTCAGATCTTTCATGCTTTTTTTCATATACTTATATATTTTATGTAATGTGAGAAAAGAATTACTGTAATTGTTGGACATTCATTTTATACCATCTGTAAGGATGCTGTAATAAAATATTAAAAGAAGCATGGTTATTAATGAATCATACCAGTGAATTTTAGTTTAATAGTTTTAACTTATTTTAAAAATTGCAGGAAATGAGGTTGTTCATTATGCCATAAAGCCACTTCTTGTAATGACAAATTGAATGGGAGTCTGAGTTAAATATGACTGTATAAATGCAAAAAGGCCAAAAAAAAAACTGAATTGAATGTATTCATAGAAAGTGAAATATAGCAAATTAATTGAACAATGAAAATCTCAAAAACAGTGGCTGGTGGTTTCATAAACTCAGTGTTTTGTTGTTATTCTTATAAAGTTTAGTTAAAATGCATTCTAAAGTTTATGCCAATTTTTTACCCCCTTTTATTTCAGGAATGAGTATTCATTAAATAAATAGTAACTATCATGTTTACTCATTCATCTTGCAAACTGTGTGCAAGGCATCATTTTGGGGACTAGGAAGAATACAAGGATGAGGGAGAAAATTTTCTTATCTTCAAGTAGCTTTCAATCTATCAGAGATAAAAGTAACAAAAAGTACTATAGAGATGAAAATATGACTGTTAAGAGAAGTATATTTTGTTAAGAGAATGTTAAGAGAAGTATACATTTAAAATGTATGTTTTACATTTCAGTTGAGAGAAGTATACATTTAAAATAATAGGAAATTTAGATGAAGGAAAAAGGAAATCATTAAATAAGGACATTTATGAGAGAATAGTTAGTAAGAATTCATGCTGAAATACAGAACATATTCAAAGGCCAGCGTCCAGTGAGGGCAACTAGAGTCTGGCTAGGAAAGAGCTTTATCCCTCAACCAATAATCAGATCTTCTTTTTAGATTTCAAATAAATATATTATCTTTGGGTTACAGCGAAACTAATGGGGTTGTTTTCACTCCCTGTATATATTTCCTCTCTTCCCATTATCTCTTAAAACTATTCCAATCAGGGTTTAGTCTTTTTCTTTTCACTAGGTCACCAGTAACATCCACATTGTAAAATCCAGTAAGCAATTATTTGTGCAAAATTCACTATCAGCAGCATTTTAACACTTGATCATTCTCTCTTCCTAGAAACTTTCTTCATCTGGCTTCATCCTTGTTTTTTCTCCAACGTCAGTGCCCACTCTTTCTCATGATGATAATGATTGTAATTCTCTTCAAACTCTTAACATTGAGATATTCCAGGGTTTAGTCTGTGGGTGGCTTCTCTTTTTGCCTATTTCCTCTTTGTGATGTAATCCAGTTTCATGGATTAAAACCCCAAATATACATTGAAGACTACAGAATTTACACCAAATTAAGGATCCTTAATTCTAGACTCACTTTTCCAACTGCCCTCTCAGTGTCTCCATTTTAGCTATCTATAAAACATTTCAAAGCAGCACCTCTGGTTTATTCTCTAATCTGAACCATCTTTACCCAGAGCCTTCACCATTTTAGTTAAAGGCAACTCCATTCTTGTAGTTACTCATATGAAATCTCATTGAGCCATTTTTGACTACTTTCTTTCACTCACTTTTATCCAGATCCTGTTGATGCTAAGTACAAAATATATCCAGAATCTGATCATTTCTTATCACCATTACTGCTACCACCCTGATCAAAGTCTCTTATCTAAATGTATTCCTTGTTTCTACCCTTGTTGTCCTTCAATCTACTGTCAATACCACATTCAAATTAATCCTGTTAAAATATTAATCAGAGGGGCGCCTGGGTGGCTCAGTCGTTAAGTGTCTGCCTTTGGCTCAGGTCATGATCCCGGGGTCCTGGGATCGAGCCCCGCATCGGGCTCCCCGCTCAGCGGGGAGCCTGCTTCTCCCTCTCCCACTCCCCCTGCTTGTGTTCCCTCTCTCACTGTGTCTCTGTCTGTCAAATAAATAAATAAAATCTTTAAAAAAAATAAAATATTAATCAGATATCTCCAGATTTACTTGTTGTGATGGTCAGCTTTATGTGTCAACTTGGCTAGGCTATAGTAACCAGTTATTCAATCAAACACTAAGTGTTTCTGTGATGGTCTTTTGTAGATGCATTTAACGTCTCAAGTCAGTAGACTTTAAGTAAAGGTGATTATCCCTGATAATCTGAGTGTGCCTGATCCAATCAATTGAAAGACTTTAAGAGCAGAACTGGGGTTTCCCTAAAGAAAAAATTCTGCCTGTGGACTGCAGCATCAGCTCTTGGCTGAGTGTATAAGCTAATTCCTTGCAATAAATCTCTGTCTCTCTCTCTCTTTCTCTGTCTCTCTCTGTCTATCTCTATATATGAACATCACAGCCATGAATAATAAGAACCAAATATATAAGCACACACACACACACACACACACACACACACACACACACACCATATAGTAGCTATGTTCTGTAAAATCACCAGTAACACTGAATCAGCAAATATTGGACCATTGCTCCTAGGAGAAGTACAAGGTTAAGTTCAAGTCACAACATTTTCAACAACTGATGAACATATAACCTTATTTTATGTGTGTTTTTGTGTAAAGGCACTTTATTTAATATATAGTTGGTTCATTAATATTGAATTCACAGCCAAAAGCACTATTACTCACACTTGAACAAACCTTATCTAACACATATATTTTCTCAATAAAGTGCAGCACAGACTTTCTATACTAGGGGAAACTAGATAGCACCTTGATATTATGCTTCTGGGCCTTTTAAACAGTGAAATCACTGAAAAATAAACAAAAACGAAGGGGAAAAATGCTGAGTACATCACAAAAAGTAGACTTGCTACAGTATAAGAGCTAAAACAGGAAGGCATGGTATTGCCTTGTTTGCCTGCCGCTAGAAACATGTATGTTGGGTGACTCAAATTTTTTGCTGCTCTGTGCATGTTCGTGAATGACCACAACAGTACCATGATTATTGGCTTGCTTTGATTTGTAGGTTACAAATAAATGTTAGTGAGTAGATAAACTTGCAAATATGGAGTCCATAAATAATGAAGATCATACACCCCCCCACACACATACACATCAAATATACTATACATACACATACGTGAATAATGTATATGTAAATTTAAATATACCCCCGATACATATACACATATAAATCCATGAACAAAGAGTATCAAACACACATACACACCTGTCCCTTTGTCTCTCTTTCATTGTCTCTGTCTCTCTCTCTTGAGGAGACTATATATGTTCTACTGGTTCTGTTTTTGTGGTGGAAACCTATGATATATTCCTCATTTATCTACTCTAAGTCTTTGCTCAAATTTCAACTTCCGAGGCTCATTCTGACCACTATTTTTCTTCCCGCCCTCCTTAGTCTCCTTATTTATTTCTTATAGCACATTTCATGTTGTAACATTATATAGTATCTTTCTGTTGCATATTTGTTGGCTATTTATTCTGCCTCTTGTTTATTGTCTATCTCCCCAGGTTCGATGTAAACTTCACAAGAAAAGGATTTATGTCTGTTTTGTTCACTGATGTATCACCATTGTTTAGAATAATATTTATAAGATAATAGATGCTAATAAATATTTTTCAGTGAATGGATGAGGTGCTTGATAAAAACATTGAGTTTTATGATAATTTGTTTACTGTTCTCTTCAATGAACTTAAAACCAGATTGCTACCTCTAAATTTATTCTTCTTGGAAATTTTAGAATAGGCAACATAAAGTTTACCTAAATATATCCAGTGACTCTTTAACAAGTATATAGTATTCTCTGGTAGCACAAATTTCAGAAGCCAGCAAAACAGTCAGGCGGGGCATTTAGTACACAAATTTTGCCAGAGTGGAACTGAGGAAAGAGATTAAATTAGAAATAAAAACTTTGAAGAGTTATATGTGAAGATGATTGCTGAAAATGGGCAAGTATATAAGATCTGTGGGGAATAACATATAGACAATTCAATAGGAACAGAAAAGAAAGAATGAGGAGACCAGAGAAATTCTAAGATCAAATATATTTAAAGAACAGGAAGAGGAAAAATGAGATAATTAAAATATAGTAGAGAAAACACTGTATCTTCCTACCTACCTACCTACTTATCAGTCTAACGTATACATGCCAATAGGGAAGTGCTGGATATGCCAATAGGGGAAACTGATTAATTTCTGTTTAATAGAGTATTTAGTCCTGGCAGTCAGGAAAAAATTTTCTTCCTCAAAAACATTATATATCCATTAAAACAATGATCACTTTTGGTGGTCTCACATAACTGGTATATGGGTTGGAAATGAAGGGGGTCCCTAACAAAGACTGATTTTCCTTAGAAAACTGTTTTGAATTTGGGGTAGTGGACAGGGTAGGGGCTAGTCCAGCAGCCAGAGCCACACTGATGGGGTGGCTGAGGAATAGCCTGTGTCAAACATGCAATTGGTCTCCCTTTATGATGTTTGCTACCTTTTGACCTTCATAAGCTGGGAGGCAAATGAAGTGGAAAGCTAAAGGACAAAATGCTTTCTACATTTTCATTAAAATTTTAAAATATATGTTTTACTAAATTTTTAACAGTGGAACTCAGTCCTAAACCAGACCAATTCCTGATTTGACAGAGATGATCATCCTCTAATTCTGTTTTACTAGGAGAGGAAATGGGAGCTTCCTCATGGGTGGAAAATATTATCTGGATTTTTCTAAGTCTTTTATGATAAAGTCTGGCTTAAAGTTAAAAAAAATAATACACATGCCAAGATGCAAGAAAATGCAACTAATAATTAAAAGAAACAATAAACAAAGTAGACCCTAACATAGTGCCGCAATGAATTAGCAGCAATAACTAAAATATTATCATTAACATGTTAAAGATAGAAAAAGATGGACAAGATGGGTGAAACCTATGGGGAATTTCAACATAACAAATCTACAAAAAAATCAATCAAATACACATTCTAGAATTAAAGTGTCTGAATTTAAGAACTCATTGGACAGATTTAACAACTGATACAAAAACAATTAGTGAGGGATGCCTGGGTGGCTCAGTTGGTGAAGCATCTGCCTTGGGTCAGGTCATGTCCCAGGGTCCTGGGATTGAGCCCCGTGTTGGGCTCCCTGCTCAGTGGGGAACCTGCTTCTCCTTCTCTCGTGCTATCTCTGTCACTATCTCTGTCTCTGTCTCTCTCTCTCAAATAAATAAATAAAAATCTTAAAAATAAAGTGAATTACAAGATGGAAAAGAAAAAATGGAAAGGAATACATAGGGTATAAAAATGTATGAGTCAGAGAAAATTTTGATTTTGCTAGGTAACTTATTACAACAAAATGCAGTGTCTTGAGGGCACCTGGGTGGCTCAGTTGTTAAGCGTCTGCCTTCGGCTCAGGTCATGATCCCAGGGTCCTGGGATCGAGTTCCCTGCTCCACGGGAAGCCTGCTTCTCCCTCTCCCACCCCCCCGCTTGTGTTCCTGCTCTCGCTATCTCTCTCTCTGTCAAATAAATAAAATCTTTAAAAAAAATGCAGTGTCTTGAAACAATGACCATTTATTATTTCTTTACAGTTCTATAGGTTAATTTTTCATAATTCTGTGGTTGACTAAATTGTTCCTTGGGTCTGGAAAGTCTTAACTGATCTGTCCTGGGCTAGAGTGCCTGCATCTGGAGTTACCTGGAGGGTCAGCAAGTAGGTAGATAATCTAGAACAGTTTTCATGTCTGGTATTTGTCAGGCTGTAGGGTTTTGGATGACTGATTGTTGACTAGGGCATCTCTCCTCTTCTTCCTGGCTTTTCCTTCTGAAGGAGGTTAGCTCTGATTAATTCATGTGATGGTTTCAAGGTTCTAAGAATGTGAGAGAGGACAAGTTCTAATGCTCAACTGCTTTTTAAGCATTTGTTTCTACCACAATTGCCCAGTGTCTCAAACCATTCAATTATCCAAGACAAGATTTAAGGAACAGAGAAGTAGGCTCAACCTCTTGATGGGAAGAGCAATAAATTCCCTTTGAAAAAGGATATGCCTACATGGATGAGGGAAAAAAAAAAATGAGGCCATTTTTACAATTTACTATGATCTGAAATTGAAATCTCAGAAGGGAAGACAGATGGGTTGAATCAAATGCAATATTTAATGAGTTAATATCTTAGAAATTTCCAAAACTATTAAAATTAGACCTCAAATCTTAGATTTAAAAAGACCAGAAAACCTCAAAGGAGAATAAATTTTAAAGTTAATTAAAGAAACCAGAACAAACATCTAAGAACACATTAAAATGTTGAAAAATAAAGATAAAGCTGTAATCTTGAAAGTAGCCAGAGAAGTAACAACAGGTTCCTCCAAAGAAACAATAGTAAGATATTGGCTAACTTCTGAACAAATATTGTGAAAGGCAGGAAATAATTCAGTAGTATCTTTATAATATTGACAAACAAGAATCTATCAGAAGTAGAATAAATTTTGCTAATGATATGGAGCAAGTAGAACACTTGGCATATTTGGTGGAAGTGCATCTTGGTAAAATCACTTTGGAAAGGCATTTGGCAATACCTTCAAAAGCTAACATGTAACTTTCCTGTAACCCAGCAGTTTCACTCCTAATTATAATATCCCTCCAAAAATGAGGGCATATGATCCCTAAGCTGTATGTACATATACAGAATGTTCATAGCAGCTTTCTTCCTTAATAGTTGCTTATTAGAAGCAAACTGAGAGGGCGCCTGGGTGGCTCAGCTGGTTAAGCGACTGCCTTCAGCTCAGGTCATGATCCTGGGGTCCTGGGATCGAGTCCCACATCTGGCTCCCTGCTCAGCAGGGGGTCTGCTTCTCCCTCTGACCCAACCCCCTCTCATGCTCTTTCTATCTTATTCTCTCTCTCAAATAAATAATAAATAAAATCTTAAAAAAAAAAAGAAGCAAACTGAGTATCAAAAGGATGGGTAGATATATTCTATTGCTTATACAATGGAGTATTAGTGTTGAGGTTTTAATATTCATATTTACTAATTTTATCCTGATTTTACCCTGAATTCCCACAAAGATTATCTGAACTATACATGAAATATCATTATTTACTTAAAGAGCAAATAATAGCTCTGTGGTTCCTCATATCCCCCTTCTTACTCCTGGGGTAGTAGTATAATGAAAGCCAGGTCAAATGTCATACACAAAAAACTTTGAAGTCTATATTATAAGCAAGAGATGGAGAAAAATTGATTTTCTCTGCTTTTATACAGGAGAAAATGGGAGATGACTCCCTCTCTTCTCCAAAAGGAGGGAGCAAAACCTTTGTTCTTTCCAGAGAGATGGAAAGGAAAGGATTCTAAGTTCTCACTACAGCCATTTGGAATATAAATAAAATCTCTCCAATGGCCAGAGAGTCCCTAAAGTCTTCAGATTTTACAACCTAGAGATGTCTCCAAAGTCTTGGACCTCTTTTTCTCTTGAGTAAACACATACCTCTGAAGTTAGGTAAATCTCTCTGGAATTTTCTCTCTCTATATATATATATTTGTAAATTTAATTCCCAGGACTTTTCCCAGCTCAGGATTACAAGTTTCCTGTAAAATTTATTCAGACAGCTCCTACTCTATGGAAACACTAACATATTTTCTCTACACTTCAATATAACACAGAAATATGAAAGAATAAACTATTTCTAAACTCAGCAACATGCACAAATCTCACAGATCTATGATGAGTAAAGAAACCAGAGAAAAAAGAGCCAAGAACTTTATGATTCTATTTGTATGAAATTCAAGAATTGGCAGAACTAATTTATGGTGATAAAAAAATCAGAGTAATGACCTTCTCAGTAATTTCTGCCCTCCAGCTTTGGAAGGTGAGAGTCTCTGTATGCTGCTAAGAAAGACTTCTGGCTTTCACACATCATTTAAATAGATTATTGATCATCTCAGCCTTGAATTGTTCTCCTACCCCCACAATGTATCAATAGCACTTAGCAACAGACATTCAATTTTATACTTCCTAAAATTACTATTTCCTCTGTACTTTTCAAATGCTTGAGATGGAGTACCAGCCAAAGTATTCTCTTACACCAGTATCCTTTTCCAGTTTATGACCAGTGTAAATTCTAACAATTGCTCTATCGCAGCATGACAAAGCCTGTTCTAGTCCTGTTCTTCAAACTGCTTAATTAATTGTGTCTGTCATTCTTTAGTTTTTAAGAAGTACTTCAAATTGGTCAATTACATGTTTGTTACTTTAAAAAAAATTTAGAGAAAAAAGAAGATGTGGTAATGTGATTGAAAGGTTTTTGTTTTCTTTTTCGTTGTTTTTGAGCAATAAAATCTAATTTTCAACATGTAAACTCATCATTATATAATGCATATGAGTTCATGAGTTTAAATTTTTTGATTACAATTTTGCGTGGCACAAGCTTTTGGTTACAAAGAATGTTTCACTGTATTTGTTAGACATTCCTTTGTTTTGATGTTATCATGAAATCAAATTGCTGTCCCAGTTGCAGTATGGTAAACTACTCTGTTTTGGTGATTACTTTTCCTCTCTCCTAACTGATTACAAGCCAAATTATAAAATGCTGGAAGCATTCAAGCTTAAGCCAGTTTTTAACTTTAAAGCATGAGAAGCCTGTGGTAAGGATTTAATGAATTTACTTTTTTTTTTTTCCTTTGTATTTTATACTAGCAGTTGAAGCCTGTGGCAGTTCCTGTTTGTTAGGGTGAGTTTAACACCAGACCTGACATTATAATACAACATTTATAATTGAGGTTCATTTACAAATCTCAAGTATTGCTATAGACTTTCTTATTGTCAGAACTGAGTTAAAAAAAAACAAAAACAAAAACAAAAAGTATAATACTCTTGTAAATGTGATAAAAATGATTCTAATTATTTCACTAATAAAAAAGAATTAAGAGATACAACATGTAACTATAAAAGTATATTAATGCTTTTATATTTTTCTTTATATGTAATAAAAAATGTAGTCATTAAGCAGAAGATAACATCATCACAGGATTTTTTTTAAAGATTTTATTTATTTATTTGACAGAGAGATACACAGTGAGAGAGGGAGCACAAGCAGGGGGAGTGGGGGAGGGAGAAGCAGGCTTCCCGCTGAGCAGGAAGCCTGATGCGGGGCTTGATCCTAGGACCCTGGGATCATGACCTTAGCCGAAGGCAGACACTTAATGACTGAGCCACCCAGGCGCCCCACAGGATTTTTTATTTTATTTTATTTTTTAATTTGGGCATTTGTGGCACCATAACATGGTGGTTAAGAAGTCTTTGGAGTCAGACGATCTGCGTTCACATCTTAGGTTTTCTATTTGCAATCACTGTGACCTTGGGCTAATTATCTCCTTTAGACCTTAGCTTCATATTTGTAAAATAAGAGATATTAGGAGTTATTAATAGGAATAATAATGCTGATTTCACAGAGTTGCTGTAAAATTTCAGTGAGCTAATGTACATAAAAGCACTTACCAAAATGACCAGAACTTAATTTTACATAAAGAAAACCAAAACCCAAACCAAAAAAAAAGCAAAACTCCTGAAAGCTCTGAAGAGAAAATTAAACAGTTGTGGTAGATTGCAAAAAATGGTTTTAAATGGCTTTAAACAGTCTTTCTTTCCTGTACACCTGGTCTTTCCCATGTGACTATAATACCTTTTCATTCTGACTTTGGCCATGTGACCGACTTTGGCCATTCAGATGCTGGCAAGAGTGATTCCATACTTAAGAAGTCTTGGTTTTACTTTCTTATGCCTCTGCCTTTGCCATGTGGATATACCTGGGCTAGCTTTATGGAGGAGAAAAGACACATAGAACAGAGCCAAACTGCTCCCACTGCTTCATTGTAGCTGAGCTTATAGTGTTAAAAGATAAACTGAGGCATAATAAAAAAAATTAAGAATTTCTCTGAGCATTTATCAATTTGAACTGGATAGCACCAAACCAGAATGGTTAAGAGTGCTCCAAGGACAGGAGCTTCAGGAGAGACTGTCATAGAGAAAAGGCAGAAGCCAAGTAAAGAAATTATTGATTGGTTATATTTAAAGCCTAGTTGGCTGTTTGTGATCAGTTGTCCTTAGGTTTTGATTTCTTAACCTTGAGGCATTTACAGGCTTAGGTTTTGGTTTGCTTACGTAGGCAGTCACAGCATTATAGACACTTCAGACTACTAATGGCCTCCTTATTTAATTAATTTCACAACAGCCAGACAGCTTTTAGACATGTGAGCAAGCTCAGCCAACATCTGCAGAGCTACCTATTCGACACCTTGCTAATTCTACACACATGAGCAGTAAGTACTCATTGTGTATCGTTGAGTTGTTTGGGGTTTGTTTGTTTTGGTTGTTGGTCCTGTCTACTTTTTCTGGGAAACAGATTTATGATGTTTGTCATTATGATAGTGTGATATTGCTATTTATAATAAGAATAGACTGAGAAATAAGAAAGACCAAGTATATATAATAATAAATACATACTTGATCTTTGTCTCCATTTGTGGCAGAGCTCCTAAAAACCCTTGGAATTTCCTAAGTGATAAGGACATTTGTGGTATCTCTTGTTTTCACATTGGTCTTTCACCCCAGTTCCTGACACAGTGTCCCTGAAACTTGTAATTGGGTGATAGGGGTGTCTTGTTCTAATGAGGTGACTCTGGGTGGTCTCCTGGATGACAGCTTGTCCCTGGAAAGACCAAGTCATGGTTAGAAGCTTGAAATTTTCAGCCTTCCGTTCTCTTGAGAAGAGAGAAGGGCTAAAAATAGAGTTAATGGGCTGTCTTGCCTACATGACACCATAAAACCCCAAAAGTACACAGTTCAGAGAGCTTCTGGGTTGGCAAACACATGGCGGTATTAGGAGAGTGGGGCACCTGGAGAGGGCATGGAAGCTCCAAGCCCCTTCCCACATATCTTGCCCTATGCATCTCTTTCATCTGGCTATTCATCTTCATCATTTATCATATCCTTTAATAAACTGGTAAACATCAGTAAGTGTTTTTCTGAGTTTTGTGAGCTGCTCCAGCAAATTAACCAAACTTGAGGAGGGGGTCATTGTAATTGCCCATCTATAGCTGGTTGGTCAGAAGAAACTGGGTTTGTAACTGGCAAGTGAAGTGAGGGATAGAAGCAGTCTTGTGGGACTGAGCCCTCAACCTGTGGGATCTGAGAGTATCTCCTGGTAGGTAGTGTCAGAATTGAGTTAAAGTGTAGGACATACAGCTGGAGTGGCAGAGAATTGCTTGGTCGGGGGGCAGGGGGATACAGTAACAACAACTTTTAACACATTTGGTGACCAGAAGTGAAGTGTTCTCTGTGAAGGTAAAGGAGACACTCAGAGAAGAAAGACATAGTAGGATTTTTTCCCCTACACAGGAAAGTAGAAAACCTGAGGTTTCCTTCTCAAATAAAATATAACCTAAATATCTCAATGAAAGAAGCAAGTTTTAGCTTGGACAGTGATATTCTTGGGTTTATTTGCTAGATTGTCTTCAGATATTTCCTCACTGGACTCCAGTATGAATTTAAGTGTTGACTGAGTGAACATGATAAACTGCCTACCCTTTATTTTCAGAGTTAGCAAGCTAATCATTTAGAAATACATAAAATTGCATACATATAGTACAATAATAATAAGTGCATCTCCAACTATAATTGGATTTTCTCAAGAAATAGAAATACATCCATATAAAGAGAGAGTAACTTAGAGTTTACAGAGCATTTTTATTTATTTTTGTTATCTCATTACTTATGGATTTTTGTTCCAGCACCAATACCAACTAATTTTAATATCATCCAAAAATTATATGTAATACACTAGAAAATTAATTAGCAAATATGTTAAATAACACCAAGAGTAAGATTGATTACAAAAACCATTACTCAATATATCCCAACTAGTAGATTTAAATCACTGTAGTTCATTTTTAAACATGAATGCCTCATTATTAGGTATAAATAAAATTTGAAAAAGTGAATTGTAAGATCAATTTTTGGACAGCTGAATAAGAAGTTCTTAAAGAGCAAATAACTGGAGATGCCAGTGGATATGCAGGTCTGGAACTAAGGATGGAGTTAAAGATATAGGTATGTTGGTTTATGTAAATCTTAAGGTGAAGGAGATCGACTATGGAATAGAATAAAAAAGGAATAAAATATAGAGTTCTAAAACACAAAGACACTTAAGAAGCAAAATGAGACAGAAGAGTCAGGGAATGAAACTGGTACTTAATAGTCCAAGAATGAGAAGAACCACAGTAAGTTGGAAGAGATCATTAGGGCAATTGATACCCTAACTTCACACATCCACAGAGTTCAGCTGAAATTAGAAACGAGAAGTGAACCCATGTTTAGCAGTCCCAGTAGTGACTTCAATGAGACCATATTTGATGTGGAAAATGTGGATCTAACAGCAAGATGAAGGAATGGTAGGGCAAAAACAAATGGAAACTGCTTGAGAATCATGGATATGAAGAAATATAGTAAAATAGATGAGCGCTAGAGTATAAAAGTATTACGGAAGGACTTG
The DNA here is from genome assembly GCF_009762305.2 of Zalophus californianus. Taxonomy (NCBI): domain Eukaryota; kingdom Metazoa; phylum Chordata; class Mammalia; order Carnivora; family Otariidae; genus Zalophus; species Zalophus californianus. The sequence continues at coordinate 66,850,554 of NC_045598.1, read as the reverse complement.
TGTTTGTTGTGTGGGGATGAAAGACAGCTCATCAGCTTTCTATGATATAGAGAACAATTAGGGAAGTCTTAGTGAAGATAGAGAAAAAAAGGAATTAATTGTGGGCAAGATTTTCCTGAAGAGATGAGATGGGATGAAATGATAATGCTCAGGAGGAAGCTTTAGATAGGAACCCAAGATACAAGGGCAAATCCCCTGCTTCCTTTATAAAAGAAGAAAGTAAAGATGAATGCAGATAGAGATAAATATAGATGATGAGGTAAGACGTAAAAGGGATTAATGTCCAATAGGCACAATTTCTCCAGGTAACACGACACAGGTCATCAGCAGAGGGGAGCTAGAGCTAGGGCTAGTCCTAAGGCTAGAGTTAGGGTCGAGGTTAGAGCTAGGGCTGAGGTAGGGCCAATTTGCGCTCCCCGCACAGCCTACAGGAGAGAGAAAGAGAGGGAACTGAGGAGGGAACAGATTGGAAGAGGAACAGAGAGAGGTTGGAATTAGAATGTAGAGAAAATTGGGGAAGGTTTGGCATTGGTTTTAGGGGAAGTAGAGGGATAGCCAGGTATTGCTGAATACCTCTGATGTCTCATTTAAATTTGAATCATAATTAAGGTAATCATTAGAAGATCATATGTGTATGTCATTTTTAAAATTAAATAATTGTCCTCCATTATTACTAATCTTATTTTGTATTATCATTATCATTATTATTATTATTATTTCAACTGTAAAAATGAAAATCTGGAAGTTTATATTTGATTGCATTCTAGATAATCTTATAAGATAATATAAAAGTAGTTTTAAAAATTGGGAATGAGTCACAGAATTTAACCAGAAAACAGAAAATAATCAGCTGGTATGTAGGCAGCATTAAGGAACATATTCATCACAATAAAAAAATAAATTTCTGGATAGATTTTTGACATGTGACATACAGAGATATAGATTTCATTCTATTTTAGAATGCATTCCGAATCTATGAGTAAATATTTCCCAACTACAAATGATAAAAATGAACACAAATGATGGCATACAATATATTACACTTTGTTTATACATTGTAAATTATGAAAGTGTGAATTAAAATTTATACGCATAGTATATATTTAAAGACTAAAATTTTCTTTTAAGTGGCTTCTATTCCAAATTTATAGCTCTTATTTAAGGAGTAACAAAGTCCTATGGAAGTGTTGTTAAGTAAGAAAAAATATTACTTTCCTTCAAGTAATGAGGGGCCAAGTCAGAATGCAAAAATATCTGTTTAAGCAAAACAGCAAACATCTTTGTATTTGGCAACATAAACTACCCTAATCATAGCACAAAATGTTTTCATTTTACCTCATACTAACACAATAATTAAAGCATTCTGAATTGTTATGTTTACAAAAATCTATGTGTTTTTGAATTCATTGTGGAAATGAGTCCATGATGGTTTGCCTCTAATATAATGTATTCATTAGTTTGGTTTCCAACTTTTATCCAGAGTTATAAAATTTCAACTAATCAGAAAAAAAGCATAAACATCCATCCAAATGATGTTCTTAATTATTTTTGTTTACACGGAGAGATTCTGGGTGGGATGTTGGCCGATCACATTGATTTGTAAATGGTAGAATTCTTCGTTTATTAGTTTGTGGCATCCTACTCACATGGGTCACTAGGTCTTAAAGCAAAGTCTTTCTTTAAAGAGTTATAGGAGGAAAAAAAAAAAAACCTGATGAACAAGGAAGGTCCAAACTTTAAAGTCAGTTATTTTGTCAGGTGCATTGTCAAATCATTCAAATTAAATGCAAAGTTTTGCTCCAGAGACAAACATGGAAATGTTTTCCTATCATATCTCTTCTTCATATGTTTGTGTGGAGGATTCATGGGATAAGGCATTAATGCACTTGAACGAGAGAAGAAAAAAAACAAATCTTGAAAAAAAAAAAGACAGACAAAGATGATTCCCAAAGTTAAAATTGCAAAGCCAATGAAGAAACCGAGGAAGGGTTTATGGGAACATAGGCTGCAGTCAGATTGGAAAGCTGAGACAATACTGTGACTCACTTAACTATTAATTCTCAAAAAGAGAGCCTGAAAATTTCTGTCAGGCAGAACTGTGACTGAGTGAGGTGGAGTCTTAGTCTGGAACTTGCAAGCACTTATTAGCATGCATTCAAGGAAATAAATATCTCAAGGAACTTCCCTCAGTAGGCCCAGAGGCCAAAGTAGGCAGGCTTCAGAAGCTACTTTCTTGTGTTCATTTCATGCTTCAGTCAGGCAGCCACTTACTAGGCAGCCTCTGTGTTCAGAGCGCAGCAATAGAGTAACTGTTAATGCGGCCATGCGGGTTTTGGCCCTACTGCCACTCATCCATGTGGCTGTAACCTCAATCAGAGACACAACCGCGATTCCCATTGCGTGTGTGATCATAGGATGACTCCTGGCAAATTGGATGAAAAGAAAAAAAAAAAAAGGTTTTGCTTTGCATTCAATTTGCTATGGTTATAGAGACTCAATCATTGTATCTTTTATGATTTGTTAAAAGGATTCAAGGTGTAAGGGCTATTGTGGCAGAAGGCATATAGTATTCATAAGGCACCATATAGGGAAATATAGAGGCGCAAGAGTCCAACCAGCTTGCTTGATCTCTACCCTACATCACTTTCGACATGTCGAGTGTCTCTGTCCTGGTGTCTCTTCCTTGTGAGAAAACACAAAAGGCAATGAATAACCCATTATCCACATAATAAATTTTAGACTTAGTTTTTGTCTGTGAAAATGAAAAGATATCTTTGGAGCCAATTTTAGAAGTCACAGGTTCCAAGTTCTGTTGTCACTTACTATCTGAACTTGGGCAAGTCATTTAACCTCTCGGGGCTCGAGTTACTACGTCTATGAAATTGAAATAATAATAGCTAACTCACAGAGTGCTGTGGGTCAAACGCAATACTGTAAATGAATAGGTTTTGGAAACTGAAAAGTATACTACAGTTTAAAGTATTATAACTGACCATAGTTTCTCTTTTCTGGCACAACAGGTAAGTAGAACTGGATTTTTTTTTTTTTTTTCTATGCCTTCTTTTCGTAAGTCAAGATAGAGTTTATCCATGGAAGGCATTGTCATTAGGTGCCTAGACTGGAGATGGGTACAGTAATCTTCATGACTTAAATGGATCCGTTTCAGTCTTTAAATAGAACGTCCATGGAGAGAGAGGTTATTGACTTCACAATGTCTAATGGGCTTTTACTTATATTTGAATTGGGAAATTGTTTGAGATGTAAAGCATGGTGTTAAACTCTGAATATCAGTATCATTCTTTTTTCTAGCCTAAATTTTGAAACTTGAAGGTGGACTGAGACATGTCCATATAAGATCTTTGACAATTTGCGTTTGTTTTTTGTTTGTTTGTTTTTTAATAACAAGGACAAAAACATTTAACAAGAGAATATCCACAGACATTCCAACCCCACCACCAACATTCCTTACCCTCTTAAGGCAAATCTGTCTTTGCCTGAAGAAATGATCTTCTTCTCTCTCGCTCTCAGTGAAGAATTGTGCAACTGACAGATCTGTTTCTGAGAGTCTGATTCATGAGAAGAGATATTGAAAGGGAGAAAGAGGGATGGGGAAGAAAAAGAAGAGAAGAACAGAGAACAGAGAGGGACAACTGGAGAGGGAGGAATGGTTGATCTGTACTTCAAGGGTGAAATGGACTTTGGAAAAAGGACAAGATAGACATAAAAGGAGGGCAGGAAGAGAAAGAGAAGTCCTCAAAAATTCGTTTTTTTTTACAAAGCTTTGGATTGGTTGCTGAGAATGAGAAATAAAATTAAATAAAATTAAAATTAAAGTTTTGGGGAAAAGTAGGTACTACCAATATATGGAAAGGCTAAGAAATAAGAATAGAGGATCTATGGTATCTATCACTATGCCTTATGAGTAGAGATTTGATTTTACTTGCATTTATTGATTTTTATTTCTTGGGCTATATGCCTTAGCACAAAGATGATATATTATATTACCCCAGATATATTCATTTGACATTTTTGTGTTTAATGAATATCGTTCAAACTATATCAACAGAAAATCTGTATGTCAAAGGGTGTTTCTTAACTATGTAGTCAGTTGTAATTTATAATGGGATGCAAGTATGTTTTATACAGGCTTACTTCATAGGAGTTTACATTCTTATGTTGTTTGTTTCCTCACCAGTAATTTCACACTAAATGAACAAAAAATGCCTCGTCAAAATTAACTGAATAAAATTGTATTCTATTTTTTAGAAAATATGTTTTATCTAAACTTACCTATTTTATCTAAAGTTGTATCTAAAACGTGTGCTGTGTATAATTTTATTAGATACTATTAATTGTTCCTACTCTGCAAGGACCACTATCTGTTGCATTAAATGAAAGGGAAATTTGATTTGATTAGGCTAGGAAAGTGACCACATTTTGAAATTTCTTTTCCACTATTTAATGTTTATTTAGCACCTATGGTATGCACAAGTACTGTCCATCCAATACTTTTAAATCATTTTGATGAACACTAATGGTCTCTTAATTGAATTGAAACTGGGATTTAGCCACAGGACATTAGTATAGACAAAATTCTTTCAGGCTGAAAAGTAAAGTCTTATAACTGAGAATGCCTTTAATATAATTACTTCTCTTTATTTTCCGAGTAATTCTTGAAAGTTATTGCATCAATCATACTGTAAGTGAAATATACAGAATTGCTTTTAGCTCTGAAATACAGGTTGGCCTACAGCGCCAATATTTTGCTGATGCCACCAGTTCAAAGCACAGTATTTATATTCAATTAAATCTGGGAAAAAATTTGTTGTTTAAGCTGTGCTGGGGACCAGAGCTAAAAGTGACCGGTAATATCAATACTATAGGAAAATTTTGTTTCTGATGATGATGAATTGACATAATGACTTTTTGTTTCTTGGATGAGTAGGTAGACAGATCATTGGTTGGTAAAGGTAAACAGCATTTTCTAGTCAATATTATGTGATTTACACCTTGTTGGGAAAAATACATATCATTTTTGTGTAAATATTTACTGTCTTGAAATTAAGGCCAGTTGAAAACTGTATTTTCATACCAGAACAATATCTAAGCTATTTCTCAATAAGATAAATGAGTAGCTTATAGACAGTTTGCTCTAAGATACTAAGAAAAATGATCCTCCAAGGACTTTGATACTAGGGAAGTTTAGAGGGTAAATTTAACCTTGACTATTATTTGAGCCTTCTTGTGGAACAGTGAACTTGATTTTACTGACTTGTAAAAGCTCACCTCATTGTTTCTAAACAGAGTTTTCCATCTTAATGGGTTATTAATATTCTCAGTGCTGTTTTCTCAGACACAAAACTGGTGTGAACACAGTGTAAAATGGATACTATGCAGTTAACAGTCACAAAACTACTGCAGGTGAAAGAAGCTATCTGGAACACTATTCTTCTATTTTCTGAGATATATAGGACTTTATTGTTCTACTAGTGTTAAGTACTTTCCATCCTTCCTCACAAGAAGGCCTTTTTGCTTTATGTGGTAAGAAGGAAATGAAGTGACTATTGCAACAAATGTGGGATAGAACTAGTAAAAGCAGAAAGCATGGTTTGTATTAAGAACAAAACACTATAAATTCCATTCATGTGTGTTATCTGAAAAAGGCAATTTTATAAGCTGTAAAAATCAGGATATAAGTATAAAAATATGACTTGGTAATATGAGAATGCTTTGAACTGGATTTTCTTTATCACTGGTTTGAGTACTTGCCCTCTGAGCCCACTTTTGGGATCTATAATGCTATGTGGAAATAGGAATGACTGTACAACTCATGATTAAAGAAAATCTTTTCCAGGAGTGTTGAAGCTCAACTTTTTCCTTTTTTTCGTATTGTTCATGTTCTATCAGTAAAATGACTTAATGATTATTGTATACAATAATTACCATAAAAATATTTTGGTTGGTATTCTACTTTTAATGTGCTTTAATTAGGAGATTATATTAAGAATGTGTGGGTTACAAAAAGGCATTTCCTCCCTCTGGTTTTGAATTTGTGTTCTCTGCCCACGTAGAACCTTGTGCTTCTCTGTCTGTTCCCAAATTTCTAGCACATTGAATCTCTCCTCTTATCTCTTTCTCTTTGAACCTTCTCGCTCCATAAAGTGGTTGTATTTTTCCTTTCTCATTTCTTGCCTTTGTTCTGATATTGTCTGACACAATATTCTCACCATCCTTCATTTCCTAATCTCTACTGCATCCTGATACCTGAAAGTCTACACGTGAAGATCGTCAGTAATCTTCTTCCCAACCCAAAAGCCTTCTTCAATCTTGGAAATTTTGACCAGTTGATCATGTCTCTTTGCTTAAGAGTCTTTTGTTTCATTATATCTGTGACACTACATTTTCCTGGTTTTCCAAATTCTCTCATTCTTTCTTTCCTGAAAGTAATTTTCTACACCCCCCTCAAAGATATTCTTAGAGAATTACTTATTTTGACCTCTGGCCTTGAGGTCTATTATGTAAGGGGTTGCAAGGTCTTCATTACTTACTGAGTATTTGAACTTTAATGTTTTACTGTCACTTCAAACTCAACACCCTAGAAAACAATTAACAGGATTTTTTGTCGAACTAATTCCTGATTCACTTTCTGCTATTTCTCTTAGCACCCCAGCACTATCACTGGTATCTCACCTACTCCCACATCACCTAACTACCATGCCTTGTTTATGTTAGTTACTTTTAAAACAATGCCGATTTATCTTGTCGTTCAGGCTCCTATTGCCTCAACTCTAAAGAAGTCTTTTATCAGTCTTGCTTCAATCACATGACATAAAATATGTAAAAGTAACTTTGTCAAATAACAACTTTATAGTGAAATCCAGTGGTTACTATGACTACTACCACCACCACTGCCACCATGCTTTACCTCTCCCTATTCAAATATGTCCTGTATGTAAACCTAATTAATTTCCTGAAGATAGTAACAATACAGAATAATGCCAGCTTCAAATTTCAGTGTCTCCCCATTTCTTACAATAATTCCTAGAACTGGTATTTAAGATTCCCCATAATAAAACTCCAGTGTGCTTCTCTTACACATGCTCTTTCCTGGCAAAATGCGTGTGTATGCATTGTATGCCCAATTTGCCATCTTTGTTACCCTCCCTGTTACAAAATAGTAATTCTATTATTTTCCATGACTTTATCCTTCCATGCATGTTGCCAGATTCTTTTATCACCCAGATAAAGTCCCACCTCTTTCTGTACTTACTCTCTGAAGTAAAGAGTTGGTACTTATTGCATACGACATAATATTGTTAATGCTTTCTATGAGTTTGTTTTGAATAGCACCTTGATTTTAAGGTCCTTGAAGCAAATAAAAATTTTTAAAAATTATTTTATCTCACCATGATGTCCTTGAACAGTTGATTTTCTGAAAATATTAGTTCACTGTTAGTTAATGTGTTATTTTCAAGAACTAATGCCCTACTTTCAGATACTATAGAAAATAGTATAAGAATGTTTATATATTCATTCTAAAACTGTAACCTACTCATTTAATTAGTATTTTCTTAAAATTTGTTTGGATAATAAGTAGTGTAAAATATTACTACAAGATTATTTTATTTTATATAGTAGAAATATTACTCTGCCAATATATTTCTTTACTATAATTAAGAGTTTCATGAAGGAGATGAAAAAACAATCCATAGCTTGTAAACTGAAAGAAATAACCAGAATTTTAAAAACCTGTCATGATTTCCTGATTTACCTGGACTGAATGATAGAAAGGGACTGAAATGTTTTAGCCAACTGACCATGGCGCTGTAGTTAATTATTATTGGGGGTGGGAATGCTCTTGGAACACTAGTCAGCACTCTTAACAGAAGCATGACATTGACTGGGCAGGGGAATGTGGGTGGACTGGGACAAATCTATTTCCATTATTAGAAAAAATAGCTTAAAGCACTGACTCCAGTGATGGAGGCTCACTGAGATTATTCAAGGATATGACAGACAGAATACTAATTTTTGTTATTTAGATTTTTTTGTAACAAAATTTTGTATTTCTGGAAAGTACTACTTCTTTGAAGCACTATCTGTACAACATTGTGGAGAAGATCTGTATTTTTGATATTTCCCTCAGAATAAAATTTATTAGTGGCTATATAAGAATTTTACCTTAAATGAAAAGATTAGTAGTAATTGTATCTGTCATGTACTATTACCAGTGCTTAATTTATTTTAGTTTATTTAATGCTGACCATAATCCTATAAACTCTAATAAAAAATGAATGGATTGCATTTTGTTTCACACTTCCCTGATGTCACCATTAAATTAAAAAAAAAATTAAAATACTATTCGTATTTGCTTTTATAGTTTTATAGTTTTTATTCTGGAAATCACTATAGAATAGTTTATACCATTTTTATTCTGGCAATCACTATAGAATATAACACAATCAAACAGAAACAAAAGAAAACCAAAAAATCTTGTCCCTAAAAGGAAGTGTGCAAAATATTCTTTTAAATAATTTGGCCTTGAATGAATCCGGTCTTCCTGGTGTTTGGCAAAGTACAGAAAACATTCATCTTTGGAAATAAGAACAAGGTAGAGAGTCCCAAGGACAGATTGGTTATGGAATCTTTTGCAAGTCAGCATTACAAGTTCCCCTGTAGAGAGCACATGTGTCATGGAAGAAACAAGCTGTTTACAGTTCCAAATTTTAGAAAAGTTCTACCTTACTATCTTCCTAATTTAATAAGCTATAGACATATAAAAACACCACAAAGAAATTTATATAGAGGTGGGGAGGTAGAAGTGGGGAAATGAAAAATATCTAAAAAAGATTGTACTTTTGCAGTTTGAAATAATAGATTTGTATGATAATCTTCTGATTTGTAAATTCTATTTAAAAATTATACAAATCCAGGGCACCTGGGTGGCTCAATCGGTTACATGTCTGCCTTTGGCTCAGACCATGATCCCAGGGTCCTGGGATCGAGCCCTGCATTGGGCTCCCTGCTCTGCAGGAAGCCTGCTTCTCCCTCTCCCACTCCCCCTGCTTGTGTTCCCTCTCTCTCTGTCTCTCTCTGTCTGTCAAATAAATAAATAAAATCTTAAAACAAATAAAAAAATAAAAATTATACAAATCTGAAGACCATGTATTGTGTGGAGTGATAGAGTCTTATTTCATAGTGATTGATACCAATAATCTATATGCATTGATGGATTTTTAGGGATATTAATGATATATGCTGTACTTTCATATATAGCATTAATCTGTTTTCACAAAATTCCATATTGAAAATAATGAATTAGTAGTCTTTGAAGTTTCCTAATATCCTGTTATATGGAGATTGCAAATATTGTAGTTAATATAATTTTTAAGGATTCAAAAGTTAGGAGAATATGGAGGATTGATTTCATTCTGGATCTGAGCTGTCCAACAGGAGATCCACTAGACACGTGTCTATATCATCTTTTAATTAATTAAAAGTAAATAAAACTAAACATTCTGTTATTCATTTGTACTGGCCTCCTTTGAATTGTCAATACCCATATCTGGCTAGTAGCTGTTGCATTGGACAGTGCAGATATCAGACACACTTCATTGCGGAAGGTTCTATTGGAGAGTGATGTTCTAAAGTTATATTCTTCAAAATGTAAATTTTATGCTTTGTTGAATGTAAAATATTCTGAGAACTCAAATATTTACATGTAATGTATAATATAAATTCAGCATAAATATTTGTTTACAATATAATAAACCTATCAGTATGCTCTCATTTTATGCTAATAATTTAGTCCATTTTTAGAAGATTTTGTATAGCTCAAGATAAAGATCCTAACTTTTCTATATCATAATATCTTAAATATATACATGCTACATTTTTCCGATCATGCAATAACACAAAATAACTAAGCTTTATTTAACATTATATTCTATATTTGGAATTAATCACCCATTTTATACTAAACAAATCCCAAATAAATATTTTCATAATATGTTGCTTTCAAATAATTAAAAAAATATATCTTGCCTAAATTTCTGAACTAATCTTAGCTGGAAGGAATTGAACTCATGCAAATCTTCAGTTTTTATAGTTCATTGATTTCTGAATTATTGAAGCACAGTAAGTTTAAGTTGAACTTAAAATTAGAAAATTGCTCCTGTTCTTTGCCTCTGCCTTAAAAATAGCCAAAGGGATTTTGTTTAAAGTTACGAGCCATTGGAATCCAGGAATTTTTATGAATGTTTGAAGGTAAGCCTAACTCTAATGTTTAAACCTTTGAATAAATTCTTATAAATTAGGGACCTTACACCAAAATGAAGCTACTTCTATAAACAAGAATAGCCACCCAATTGCCAACAAATTATAGTGACTCTCTATTTCTCCATATTTTAATCTATAATTGGGTATTCAAGTGAATTTTGTGTTTATTTAATTTGTACCACAAATTCAATCCCCATCTTGTTATTGAAAGAGATGTAAATATGTATATGCAAAACTAGATATGTAGACAGCAATGAAAAGATGAATGGAATTTGTCTTCTTTTTAAGGATAACAAGTAATAAGAACCCTCAAATTCTGAAGAAGGCGGCACTTAACTGGCAGGCTTTCTTTTTTCTCCTCCAGAGTATCTTAAAAGATACTAAAATACTGTCCTGTGTCCCTCAAACTCACTGCCCACTACATGCCCATGTAGGATAATAATGGAGAAATAGAAGGGGTGATAGAGATAGTGTAGTTGTAGGCCCATGGAAAAAATGCTCTGTGATTTATAATTTTCTCTCTGTGGAGTGAGGTAGAGTGGGCGCCTTAAGATAAATGAGTAGAATTCAAGAAAACCATTCATAAATATTGGGGGATGTTTTCTATAGGAAGGGATGCATTATGCATCCCACAATGGATGTTTGCCAAACTACCCTAAGCAACTGACCAGCTTAGGGCAGTGCGCTTGAGTAGGATTCTATGAGAATTCTTAGGGGAAATTGTCATGTGGTTCCTGGAGTTTGGAAGGCATGTGAAGAGTCTGATGCTTGCCTCTCAACTACATAACTCGGAAGAGGTGGGAGGCTGAAGCTACAGCTTACAGGGTTTGGTTATGAGGTATAATAAGGCAGTAGGAGAGCACACTACTCTTCCTTTGTTTGGTATGACATGGATGCGATGGTTTTCCCTTGTATCAGGGGGTTACTGAAGAAGATAGGTGGTTCAAAGCCGTCTTGAATGGTATTGTACCTGAGAAGATGTATTATTGGACTGTGGCATTCTAGTAGTAAGCCTTGTAGAGTGTGTATGCAGGAAGCAGGAGCCGAGGGGATCATCAGATCGTAAAGGTCCATGGCTTCATTATGGAATCATGAACGATGAAAATTCCTTGGGGGTTTCTAAAAGAGTTCCACAAGTGTACTCTGTGAAAGATATAAAAGGTGAATACTTGTCCCACAGAACACCCATCACATGTCTTCTGCCCTTTTCTCTCTACGCTTCCTCTCCTGACTCTTGATTCTATTCTGAAAGAATCAGAAATAGCAGAAGATGGATTATGCATTATTTACAAGAGGTCCCTAAGCCATGACTCAGACACTAGCTGGGGGTGGGGTGGGGAGAGAAGAAGTGGGAACTTCAGTTGAACATTATAATGGACTTTTAATGTGGACATGGCAAACTGTTTTAATTCCTGAGAATTACTTGAAAGCTGGGGAATTTTTCTGAGATGTTGTCTTAGGACAGGGAAGAGAGCAAATCAAACGTGTTTGAAAGCCGGGGTTTCAGGAAAATAAAAATGTTTCCTCCTGTTCCCTCAACAAATTTAAACCTTCCAATAAATTTGCTAGACAACTGTCTCAAAAACTGAGTGTCATTGGTCAAAATGGGGAGAGGACGAGAGAAGATGGATGGCTATTGGTAATTCATCACTTTTGCAAGAAGGAAGAAACTGAAAATGCACAGAATATAGGTATGAGTCATTATCTTGGGTTTTTCCAGTCCACTCAAACAATTTTTGTTCAACTCTTCTCAATTTTAAAATCATTTTCTTTGACAGAGAAGAAAGAAGTTGAACAGTTCTGTTTTCTCACTGTCATCTGTTAATATTATACTATTTCACTTAGATACAACTTTCCCTTTATTTTCTTTTTGTTTTTACTGCCAACATAAGCCAAAGTCTTTTGTTTGTTTCTTTGTTTTCTTAAATATGTTTTCTACTCAGGTGTTAGCTTATACTAGGGTATATTTTCCTCTCATCTTTTCTTATAAAGTTTTGTTACTCCTTGGCTGCCCTTCAATATATATCTTTTCTTTTATATTTTGTACATGTTCTTCTAAATTTTAAGCTTACCAGAGATTTCTATGTATCTGAATATTTCTGCATATCCAATTTAATAACAGTTAACCAATTTGATATAATTTCTTTTTTTAATTCATTGCTGCATGATTAATCTCTCATTTAATTTTTTTAAGAAAAAAATCACATGATCATATTAATAGATGCAGAGAATGTATTTGACAAAATCTAATACCCTTTAAAGATAAAAAAGAAAACTCTCAGCAAACTAACTGCTCTGTTGTTAGGCTTGTTCACATTAAGATTGCTTATGTCTTCCTGAAGAATTGAACACTTTATCATTATGTAATGCCCCTCTTTATCTTTGATAACTATTTGTCCTTAAGTTGGTCCTGTCTGAAATTAATATACCTACTCCACCTTTTAAAAAATTATTGTTGGGCGCCTGGATGGCTCAGTTGGTTAAGCAACTGCCTTCGGCTCAGGTCATGATCCTCGAGTCCCAGGATCGAGTCCTGCATCGGGCTCCCTGCTCAGCAGGGAGTCTGCTTCTCCCTCTGCGCCCCCCCCCCCATGCTCTCTCTCTCTCTCTCTCTCTCATTCTATCTCTCAAACAAATAAATAAAATCTTTAAAAAAATAAAAAAAATAAAAAATTATTGTTAAGATGGCATATCTCTCTCCATCTCTTTACTTTTAATTTATATATGTGTCTATATATTTAAAATAGGTTTCTTTAGACAATTTATGTTTGAGTCTGTTCTTCGATCCATTCTGACAATCTGTCTTTTAATTGATGTATTTAGACCACTGATGTTTGTCTTAGTTGATTCAGGCTGTTATAACAAAATATCACAGACTGTGGCTTTTAAACAGAAATTTATGTCTCATCGTTCTGGAGGCTTGAATTTTGAGATCAGGGTACCAGCATGGTTGAGCAAGACCCCTGCTTCCAGGTCACAGACTTATCATCATATCCTTACATGGCGGAAGGGACGAAGGATCTCTGTGAGGCCTCTTTTATAAGAACCCTAATTCTCAGGGTGCCTGGGTGGCTCAGTCAGTTAAGCGTCTGCCTTCGGCTCAGGTCATGATCTCAGGGTCCTGAGATCGAGCCCCGCATTGGACTCTGCTTAGGGGGAAGCCTGCTTCTCCCTCTCCTTCTGCTGCTCCCCCTACTTGTGCTCTCTCTCTCTCTGACAAATAAATAAATAAAATCTTAAAAAAATAAAGAACCCTAATCCCATTCATAAACCTCCACCCTCATGACCTCCCAAAGACTCCACCTTCTAATAGCATCATCTTTGTGGTTTAGAATTTCAACATACAAATTTAGGGGGACACAAACTTTAAGACCATAGCACCATTTAAAGTGTCATTGAAATGTTCTTCCTTTTTTTCTTATGTAGATCCAAATTTCTGACCCATATATTTTCCTTGTCTTTAAAGAACTTCTTTTTAACATTTCTTACAAGACAGGTCTACTGGCAATGAATTTCTTCAAAAATTTTTTTTAAAAATTTTTATTTCTCCTTCTTTTTTATTTCTCCTTCTTTTTTATTTCTCCTTTAGAACATAACTTGGCAAGACACAGATTGTGAGCTGGTGGGTATTCTTCTCTCAACACTTTAAGCATCTCACTCGGGGCGCCTGGGTGGCTTAGTCGGTTAAGCGGCCAACTGTTGATCTTGGTTCAGATCATGATCTCAGGGTCATGGGACGGAGCCCCACGTCGGGCTCTGCGCTCAGCAGGGTATCTGCTTGAGGATTCTCTCTTTCCCTCCCCCTCTACCCCTCCCCCTACTCACACACACACTCTCTCAAATACATAAATAAATCTTTTAAAAAGTTAAAAAAAATAAATATCCCACTCTATTCTCCTCTTGCTTGCGTGGTTTCTGACAAGTCAGGTGATTTTTGTCTTTGTTCCTCTACAAGTAAGGTGATTTCTACCACCCTCACCAGGACCTCTGACTTCTTGCATCATATTTTTCTTTATTTTTGATTTTCTTCAGTTTGAATATGATGTGTATAGGAATAGGGTTCTTTTTGGTTTTTGTTTTGTTTGTTTTGTTTGTTTTGTTTTGGCTTTTATTGTACACATTGTTCTCTGAACTTCCCGGACTGTGTTTTGGTGTCCAACATTAATTTAGTAAAATTCGGTCATTATTGCTTAAATGTTTCTTCTGTTCCTCTTCCTTCTTCTTCTGGTATTGCCATTATATGTACATTACATCTTCTCTGGTTTTGCCACATTCCTGGATGTTCCGTTTCACTTTTTCAGACTTTTTACTTCTTGTTTTTTAGTTTTGGAAGTTTTAACTGACAAATCCTCAAACTCAAATATTCTTTCCTCAGCTGTCTCCAAACTACTAATGAGCCCATAAGAAGCATTTTTTATTTCTGTTACAGTGTTTTTGATCTTTAGCATTTCTTTTTGATTGTTCCTTAGAATTTTTATCACTCTTCTTTTTTTTTTTTAAAGATTTTATTTATTTATTCATGAGAGACAGAGAGAGAGAGAGGCAGAGGGAGAAGCAGGCTCCCAAGGAGCAGGGAGCCCGATGCGGGACTCGATCCCAGGACCCTGGGATCATGACCTGAGCCGAAGGCAGATGCTTAACCATCTGAGCCACCCAGGCGCCCTAAAATGTCATTTTATTTTTTTAAGACTTTATTTATTTATTCATGAGAGAGAGAGAGAGAGAGAGAGAGAGAGAGGCAGAGGCAGAGGGAGAAGCAGGCTCCCCGCCTAGCAGGGAGCCCGATGCGGGACTCGATGCGGGACTCGATGAGGGACTCGATGCGGGACTCGATGCGGGACTCGATGCGGGACTCGATCCCAGGACCCCGGGATCACGACCTGAGCCGAAGGCAGATGCTTAACCATCTGAGCCACCCAGGCGCCCGCAAATTTTTATCACTCTTCCTAAATAACGTAGCCCCCCTCCCCAGTGTTTTGCATGTTGGCTACCTTATCCATTTGTGTTCTAACATATTATTCATAATTGTTTTTAAATTCTTTGCCATATCTGAGTCTGATTCTGGTGCTTGCTTTTTGTTTTCAAACTGTTTTAGTTTGTTTGTTTTTTGCCTGTTAGTATGCCTTGAAATGTTTTGTTGCAAGACCGACATGACATGCTGGGAAAAAGGAATTGTGGCAAGTAGGCCTTCAGTAATGTAGTGATGAGGTGTAAGGGAGGAGGAACACTCAGTAGCCCTATGATTAGGTCTCAGGCTTTTGGTAAATCCTTGCTCCTGGACTGTGAACTTCACACGTTGCTCTCTCTTTTGTGTTTTGTTCTATTTTCACCCCCTTGGTGGTATGAATGGCTAGAGGGGACTAGAGTTGACTAGAAATACTAGAGTATTTCCTTCACCACAGGTCAATTGGACTCTGATAAAACCTCATAGTTTAGACTCTGACAAAATAATATCTCTTGAAGGCAAGCCTTATGAATTGGAACAGAATGCTTTTACATGTTCCAAAATAATTGCTTTCTCCCTCCCCCCACCCTTGCTGAAAGCCAGAGGAGGTTTTTTTCTGATCTACATGTGAGAACCTGGTAGAACATTTAGAGGCAAAATTCTCAAAAAAATATTCTCCCAACCCCATCTCTCTGTGCCTGGACAACTGGGTTCCTCTAGCACATTAATTCCTCAGGCTTTTCCATATTCAATCTCCAATAATTCATTAAGTACAGTTCTCAGATTGTCCTATCCAGGTACTAGTTCCTGTGGAGATTTTTGCTCTACTAAGTTGTGATTCTCTGTATCTGCCTATGTCTCCAATTTGGAGGGCAGCGGTTGTTGACTTTTCACATTGTTTAATTTTTTGCTTATTGTTAGGACAGAATGGTGACCTTTAAGATCTTTACAGGTTAGAACAGAAACAGTTTAAGTCCATCAATTAATTTTTTTGAAGATTTATTTACTTATTTGAGAGAGAGAGAGAGTTAGAGAGAGCACATGCAAGGGGAAGAGCAGAGGGAGAGGGAGACCAACAGACTCCCTGATGAGCAAGGAACTGGATGTGGGGCTTGATCCCAGACCCTGAGATCATGACCTGAGCTGAAATCAAGAATGAGATGGTTAACCTACTGAGCCACCCAGGTGCCCACATTAATTAATTTTTCAATGATAAAATAAGCCTACATTAGTGGTATAAACCTCTGATAATAAATTGGTATATATTTGAGGGCACTTGGGTGGCTCCTCCGGTTAAGTGGCCGACTTTTGATTTTGGCTCAGGTCATGATCTCAGGGTCCTCCTGGGATCAAGCCCCATGTTGGGCTCCCTGCTTAGTGGGGAGTCTGCTTCAGGATTCTCTGTCTCCCTCTGCCCCTTCCCCCATTCTCTCTCTCTCTAAAATAAATAAATAAATCTTAAAAAAAAGAAATTGGGGGGCGCCTGCATGGTTTGGTCAGTTAAGCGTCTGCCTTCGGCTCAGGTCATGATCCCGGGGTCCTGAGATCTAGCCCACATCAGGCTCCTTGCTCAGTGGAGAGTCTGCTTCGCCCTTTCCCTCTGCTTGCCCCTCCCCCTGTGTGTACTTATGCTCTCTGTCAAATAAATGAATAAAAAAAACTTAAAAAAAAAGAAATTGGTATGTTTTGTATACAATTTAGCAATCTTTTGTTTAGGATTTTGATGATTATATTAATGAGAGAAATTGATCTATAACTTTTCTTTCTTGTGGTGGTCTTGTCATGCTTTGGTATCAAAGTTACACATAACTTATTTTTTTTAACTCTACCTATAAATACAGAATTTTAGAAGAATTTAACTCCTATATGCCTACTTGAACATATTTTATTTTATTTTTTTAATTTATTTATTTTTAAACATTTAATTTATTTATTCAACAGAGAGAGACACAGCGAGAGGGTACACAAGCAGGGGCAGAGAAAGAGGGAGAATCGGACTCCCCGCTGAGCAAGGAGCCCGATGTTGGACTCCATCCCAGGACCCTGGGATCCTGACCTGAGCCAAAGGCAGATGCTTAACGACTGAGCCACCCAGGCGCCCTACTTGAGCATTATTTTAATAAACATTTTAATCCTACATATATTTTTATCCCTGCAAGATACTACTATTGTTATATTGGATAATTGATATGCAGTTGATACTCATTTGTAGTTACTCAAGTATTTTTATTTTTGGTTGCTCTTCATTCCTTCCAGTATTTTCATTTTCTGTTTAAGTGATTGATTTTAATACATGTTTAGTGTGATTTTGGTAAAAACAATTCTTGCTTTTGTTCATTTGAAGATGTCTTTAAATCTAATTTTGAAAGATTTTTTCCTCAATATAGAATTTTCTAGTTGGCAGTTCTTTCAATAATTTAAATTTGTTAATTAATTAATTAATTTGGCTTCCATTATTTTTGTTGTTTTTGTTCATTTTTGAGAAGTTAGTTTTCAGTTTTAATATTTCTCCTTGACGTTGATATATATATTTGATATATATATGTATGTATGTCTTTTCCCTTTTGACTGGGTTTAAGATTTCACTTTGGCTTTTGTTTTGAGTAATTTTACTATGATATTTCTAGATGTGGTTTTATTTGTATTTTACTGGGGCTTCTCAGTGCTTCTTTAAACTGTGGGTTGATGTCTTCTGTCAGTTTTGAAAAATTTATAGCCATTTTTTCTTATTAATAAAGTTACCATATGATTATTTTTATTAATTCAAAAATTTCTAGTAAAATTCCCCATCTTTTCATCTGCTTTCTCCAGATTTTTCCCCTTTAAAAAAATATATATGTTAACTGTAGTTATTAATTAAACAACTTGCCAACTGATGCCAAAATCTGGATCATCTCTCATATTTAAAATATATATGTTTCTCTTGTATTTTAGTCATATATTTTTCCTTCATATGTTCAATTATCTTTGGCTAAATTTTAGAAATTATCCATTGAAAATTAGAAAAGTTGCATGTATTATTCCTCTAGAGATGGTTTGCTCTACCTTCTCCAATCTGAAAAAAATAATGGGTGATTACCTAGTGTCTTCAAGGACTGCCCCATGTTAAGTTTGCAGTCCTTGTAAGGTTCAGTCTACCTATGGTTTCTTCTTGGTCTTAGGCCTTTTCAGCTGATACCTTAATGTGTTTTTTTGGGCCTCTTACCCTTGCTAGGCCCCAAACTAATGTTTTTCACAATAGCCTGAGGAAAGATCGTCTCTGCATTTTAGAGGCTTTTTGCTTAGGTTTTAATTCTCCTATTGCATGCAGCTCCAGAATTTTGCAAATGTCTTTAGGTTGAAATTGGCAATGGTTTGAAGCTTCCAAAATCTCTTCCAAAATATTGGCTTGTTCTTTCTTTCCTCAGCAATGATGCTCTCAGATGCAAAGCTCAGATTCTCAGCTTCCTGACTATGCCGAGAATCATCGAATGTGCCCAGAGTAAAAGTAACTACAAAAGTCAGCTCACTTCTTGAAGATCTTTTATTTTGAGAGGCTTAGTCCCTTCATTTCTTATTGTCTTAGCGCCTCTCCACTGCTTTCAGTGAGATTATTTCTGTATTTCATCCAGCAAGTATAGCTGTTTTGTGCAGGATTCCTGATCTGCCATTAGTATTACTTTCCATTCTTTTATCTATCTACGAATGGAAATTCTTGTATTCCTGGCATAAACCAAACCTTGTTAAAATATACTGTTTTTTTGTTGTTATTGTTGTTTGTTTGTTTGTTCTGGCTATTTTTTATACTTTAGCTGGATTCAATTTGCTTTTGGAATATTGCATCTATATTCATGGATGAAAGAGCCTAATTTTTTTCCTTGTATTTTCTGTCAGGTTTTGATTTTAAAGATTATGTTTACCTTATTAAATGAGTTGAGCACTTTCTTTTTTGAAGTATTCATGAATAGTTTGAGAAAAATGAGAAATATCTGGTTTTCAAATGTTTAGTACTACTTTTGTATGAAATCATCTGACCTCCCCCCACTTTTTTTAATGTAGGAAGATTAACTCTGGATACAGTTTCTTCAGGTTCCCCCCCCTTTTTAAACCACTTTGGAGAATCATATTTTCTTTTGATTAGTTCATTTCTTTTTTTTTTAAAAAGATTTTATTTATTTATTCATGAGAGACAGAGAGAGAGGCAGAGGGAGAAGCAGCCTCCCAAGGAGCAGGGAGCCCAATGCGGGACTCGATCCCAGGACCCTGGGATCATGACCTGAGCCGAAGGCAGACGCTTAACCATCTGAGCCACCCAGGCTCCCAATTAGTTCATTTCTTTATATCTTTCTCTTTTTATTACTTTCTGCTTTGTGTATAGGATTCTATGTATAACTGTAGCAGGAAGGAAAAAAATATCATGATTTGACTGATAAGGAAACAGAATAGCCAAGTATATCTAGCTAAAATATGACAAAAATAAAATCTAAAATCAAGATTTCCAACCACATTGCATTTTCTTTTCTAATTCAGACTCATCCACCAGTGTCAAGTCAGGTGGTCCCAAACGTAGCCAGAGCTTAGAGTTACATTCCAATGTCATTCTCTAGGATAGCAACACAGTCAGTTAGGGAACTTCCCATTTGAATAAAAAACAATTAGGTTAAGTGTCAATAGACTGGCAACTTAAATGCGGTTATAATAGGATAAAAATTAAAACATCACACTATGGAGTATTTTGTTCTAAGAGTACCAGTGTAGACTATCATTACGAAATGGGTGAAATCAGAATTGCAATTGAGTTTAAAAACATATTGTTTAAAATTCATATTACGGGTCAATCCGCGGTATCAGCACAAACTTTTTCTTTTTCTTTTAAAAATAACCTTCCTTGGGGTGCCTGGGTGGTTCAGTCGGTTAAGCGTCCAAGTCTTGATTTCGGCTCTGGTCATGATCTCAGGGTGGTGAAATCGAGCCCTGCATCGGGTTCTGCGTTCAGAACAGAGTCTGCTTGTCTGTCTCCCTCTGCCCCTCTTCCAGCTCACAGATGTGTGCCTGCTCTCTCTCTCTCTCAAATATATAAACAAATAAAATTAAAAAAAAAATGCCTTCCTTATATCCAGCAAATCACTACCCCTAAGTTTGAGGGAGGATGAAGAAATGGTAAACCATTTGGAAAACAAACATCTTCTAAGTAGAAGACCAATTCTAATAATAAGTGAAAAAGCTGAAGGAAATAAAGCTGATGGATATGACCATTCATTTAAAGAAATGTCAGATAGCATAATAATGTATTCCTATCCACTGTAGTAATTATTTTTTTATTATTCTTAAACATAAAAACCAAATTTATCCATGAAGTGTGACTATTATAAATAATTAATAATTGTTCTGAGGTAATTACATGAATTTCCATGAACTAAAAATTTATGATGTAATGTGATGTTTCACCAAATGATTTTTGTTTTTATTTTTTATTTTATTTTTTTAAAGATTTTATTTATTTATTTAACGTAGAGAGAGACAGTGAGAGAGGGAACACAAGCAGGGGGAGTGGGAGAGGGAGAAGCAGGCTTCCCGCTGAGCAGGGAGCCCCATGCGGGGCTCGATCCCAGGACCCTGGGATCATGACCTGAGCCGAAGGCAGTCGCTTAACAACTAAGCCACCCAGGCGCCCATCACCGAATGATTTTTGAAATAACCACATATACATATATGTAATCAATGCCATATATATGCCCCCTTAAACCAATCCCATAGGGAAAGCCTGAGACAATAACTCAGAATTATCCATTAGTGTCTTTGGCATATTAACCATAGTTGTAAATTCTCAGTCTGATAGTTGTTAACATCCTTGTCATGTCTGGTTGTGTCTGATGCTTGTTCTGTCTCTTCAAATTATGTTTTTTTTGCATTTTGGTATGCCTTGAAATTTTTTATTGGTACCTGGACTTGTTGTGCTAGGTAAAAGGAACTGCTATAAATAGGGCTTTAGTAATGTGGTGATAAGGGGTGAAGGGAGCAGAAGCTGTTTACAATCCTCTGATTAGGTTTCAGTCTTTTAGTGAGCCTATGCCCCTGGACTGTGAACTGCTTAAGTGTTTCTCTGATTTTCTTTTCTCCCTGCTTAGTTGGGACAGTGTGGCTAGAGTGGGCTGGAGTAGAAATTTCCCTTCCCCCCCAGGTGAGTCAGGCTCTGTTAATACCCGAGCAGTTTAGGCTCTGATTAACCAATTACCCTGAGGTCAGAAATGCATTTCAAAATTGTCCTTTTTCCCCCCGCCCCTGCTGGAAAAACAAAATATTTACTTCTGATATTTACTGTGGGAATCTGGTCAAGCTTCTGGAAGTAAATTTCACAGTATTAGAGGGAGCCCCCTTATGACTGGGTATCTTGGGTGTTTTTAACTCCCAGAGTGGTCCCAGCTGAGGTCCCAGCAATTGGGTATAGTTCAGGTTTTCCTACCTCACCTGGCACAGGTTCCTGGGGTAGTTTCAGTGAATCTCTGTTTAGGGGAAGCTCAGACTTCCTATATTTATTTTTCTGTCTTTATAAACTTGGGGACAGTGGTTTGCCTTGAATCTTCACCTCTCTTATGGGTCCAAGAGGAGTTCTTAAATTTTCAGTCTCTTGAGCTTTTTACTTAGAATGGAGTGGCAACTTCTAAGCTTCTAACATGTAGAACCAAAAACTGGAAGTCCAAAGTGTTAATTAACCCTAGGTAAAACAAAAAACAAAACAAAACAAAAAACAAAACTGAAAGTGTTTTGGAGACAAGTTAGTGGAGAATACATTTTGAGCTACTTTGTGCATTTAGATACCTGACTGAGAAAAATGATGATGAAACATATTTAGGGGATAATGCAATTTTCTTTCTACTCAACCAAATAATTAATTTACTTGCCTCTAGAGTAAATCAACATATTCAGACAGGGATAAATAGTTGAGGGATTCAATAAGAAATCTTAAGAATAAGGACAAATATCATCAAGTTATATTAATGGCTTCTATTCATAACCAGTTCTTTCTCTATGAATGTACCATAGATTTTCCTCACCCACCTAGATTGTAATGTCAGTATACAGATATGTGAGATGCTATTTTAGATTTTCATCCCTAAAATCTGAATTCAAAAGGAAAAACATCCTTGAAAACTAACTTTAAATCTAGAAAATGTTTTCTTCTTACTTTTATTGGTAGTATACATGACATCTACAAGAGTCTGGAAGCTTGTGCATATGTAAAATTTAAATAACAACAGTACCAACAGAATTTGCTAATTGCTTTTGAAAGATACTATACAACTTATTAATAACATATACTCAAAAGATATACTCCAAAGGAGAAACTATTGAATTTAGAAAAACTTTTGTAAGAATGAAATCATTTTGTATGTTTATTTCCCATTACTTATTATATATCTTGAGAGAAGGAAACTTTCGAAATTTTTTTTTGATTCTCACTGAAAGACAACCCTTCCCCCCATATGAATTCAGTCACATGTAGAAGAAGTATATGAAGTTTGCTTATTTGTATCAAAACAACTATTGTATGGTTGGCTACTATGAGGGAAATTATAGTATTTGTTTACTTGTTTAATTTCAGATCTAAAATGGGTATGGTAGAATATTTGAAAATGTAATTCAGAGAACCAAATGGTTTCTAGGATACACAAATGAGAAAATATACTGTACTTACATAGAAAAGACTATTAGAAAGCACAGCAGCTTTTGAGAGCCAAAGATAAATATTAAAAATTATTTGCATTATTAGAAATAAATTATTGTTCATTCAATGAAACGATGTTTGTTAAACATGTAACTTGAGATATGTAAAAAAAACAGGCACAAAATTATTTTCTTAATGCTTAAATTTTAGCAGAGGGATTAAAAAAATCCCAAAACTAAGCATAAACATAACACATAATTAAATCTTTATTGTATAGAAAGTGATATTACATGGAGGAATGGGAAAGAGAGCAGGAAAAGAATGAAGTTACAGGGAGAAAGCTGCAATTTTATTTTATTTTTAAAAATTTATTTATTTTTAAGTAATCTCTATACCCAATGTGGGGCTCAAAGTCACAACCTGGAGATCCAGAATTGCATGCTCTACTGGCTGAGCCAGCCAGGCACTCCAGAAATTTGCAATTTTAAATAAATTATAAATAGGACCCTCAGATTATGTGGGCCTCATAAGGAAGATATCATTTTAACAGATACTTAAGGAAGGTGAAAATGTAGGCTAAGTTCCGACAGAGGCCCTACAGGAGAAGCTAGCTAGGAATAATCAAGGCATAGCAAAGAGGTTGGGTAGCTAGAATGGAGAGAGCACAGGGGAGAATAATGGAGAGGTACTCAGGGAGATAACAAGGGCGAGAGAGATCAGGTAGAACTTTGTAAGGATTCTAGTCTCTGATGATACAGAGAGCCAGTGGAACATTTTGAGCTGAGTGTTGAAATGATCCGACAAGCTTTAAAAGAACCACTCTTGCTGTTATTTTGAGGGTATATGATAGACAAGCAAGGGCAGAGGTTGAGAAGCCCTTGATGGAGGCATAGGGTCCTGGAGCCAGTTCACTAGGGAGTTGATTTTCTGTTAGTATTTTGAAATGGACTATGGTAGGAGTATTTATACCTATGAAATTGGAGTATGCTGTAAATAAGGTCTTCTAATCAGTCAATTTTAGTATGATATTTTCATTATTTAAAGAACGTGAAAGGTTTTTTTTTTTGTTTTTTCTCACTTTTACATTTGGATTCTTTAGCATAGAGTTAGCATACTCCTTTAGCAATTAATCTCTGGTTTCTGTTGCAATTTGGAATTGGCTATACTTATGAATGAATCAGTTTATTTTATTTTTAAAGATTTTTTATTTATTTATTTGACTGAGAGAGACACAGCGAGAGAGGGAACACAAGCAGGGGGAGTGGCAGAGGGAGAAGCAGGCTTCCTGCGGAGCAGGGAGCCCGATGCGGGGCTCGATCCCAGGACCCCAGGATCTTGACCTGAGCTGAAGGCAGACCCTTAACAACTGAGCCACCCAGGCGCCCATGAATCAGTTTTAAATACTGCTTTCTGTTTGGAAGGAACAGTGTAGGTTGCCCATACAATAACTAATTAATTCCTATACTTCCTTTTAAACAGATCTTTCATTATCCTAAGTCAGTTATGGTTATCTCACTTCCTCTGCTAATGTCAATTTAGGAGTAGGCACAACACAAAAGTGTGACAAATTAGTCGAAGATCAAATTAGATCCATTATATAAAATATTCTCGTTAGTTGAGACACAGGAAAAGATAGACTTGAATTTTTACTGGATTCTGTCCTATTTGGACATGATAACTGGAAATGCTATAGCCGCCTAGGACTGTTGCAGACAGCTATCCTGAGGACCATGCTGCTGTGCTAATATCAGACTGAAAAGATAGAAGGAATCTAGATCCCTCATAATGTCTCTGATGAACCAAAGGAACTATCTTTATCTTTCTCATTATGTGAAATAATAAATATTCCTTATGGCTTAAGTCAGTTTGAGTTGATGTTCTATTGTTTGCCATCAAGAGTATCCTATTTGATGTAAAGACCTGAGCTTCAATGGCTGCTTCTGCCATTTCTTTCTCTTTAGAATAAATATGTTACCCAGATATCAAAACTGTCACTATCATTTATTCTTGGGTTTACTCTAAAATTTAAAACTTGATATAAATTCTCCTAGAAGATCACAAATATTTTAAACAAGTAGATCAACACTATAATCCATTTTTTTGTACAACAATTAGCCTGGCTACATAGTACCTACTTTTGTCTATCACTATCCATCAAAATCCAGATTACACCAGTATTCAAACAGAGTATGTTGTGTGCTATTGTTACTTTGGTCTACCGTGTGAAGTTTTTTGTCTTTTGGTGTTCTTTTGGTATTTTCATTCCAGTTTTACAGATGACAAAAGTGAGTCTCAAGGAGCTACCTAATGTAAAACAAAACAAAACAAAAAACAAAAAAGGAGATATCTAATATATAATTCAGTACTGATACATTAATAAAATATGTAAATGTGTCTAATGTGCACTAATGGATTTTAATCTATTATTCACTTATATTGTTATATAAATAATTTTTGTGTACCTACCTGCAGTAGAGATATGTAAGCATACATCTACATATGTACATACACCTATTACTGGCTTCCAAAGTTTGATAGCATAATGCACATTAGTAAATATTCATTGATTGCATAAATATATAGAGTAAGAGGCTTGATGGTGTATTTATATTGATTCGACTAACATGCTGTAAAAATAATCAGCTTTGGTTTCCAGTTCCTTATGCTAAGAATCTCATTTTTAAATGTGTGGGACAGAAAATTTTAAACCATTAAAAATCATTATTGAGATAATGAAAATCATGGAAACCAGTTTTAAGATAATTAAAAAATATGGAGACTAAAACATAACATATCTAACAATTATAATAATGTTAGGTATATGTTTTGATGGGCAGAACTGGAAGACAATTTGCAATAAAATTATTTGCCTTAGGGATTTATAGTACTTTTCTGTATTCTTTGTCCATATTCCTTTTATTATTGTCATTATTTAAAAACTCTAAATATGGACTTAATATTTTATTATAAATATTTTCCTAGTAACATTGATCTTATACTTCTACAAATAATTGGCAAGGAAATTCAGTAAACTCTTTTCCATTTACAACAACAATAATAACAACAAAAATAACCAATAACTGAAGTGGTAGTTTGATAGTGTCTACAAACTCAATGTGGAATGTAGGTTTTAGAATTTAACTGGAAAATCAGAACGATTTAACAGCCACATAGGCTAATTCAGAACTCTAAATTCCTAGTCCTGTCATAGTTTCCCATGCTTTGGAGATGATCTGTATAATCACTTTAATTCTTCACTCAGTCTCTTTATTTATCCACTGCCTTATTGATCAAATACTTTGGAAAATAGATTTTCTGAAAGTATGATTTTTGATATTTTATAAACTCTTTGGGTTATATTTATCCAGCATAAAGACCTGCATCTGAAACTGCAATGATGCCAAACTGTATAAATTAGATACAAGGAAAATAAGGAGAATAGAAAGACAAATACTATATTAATTTTCATATTATCTTTTTCCCTCAGCCCCTGGATTTATTTATCTAATTGTTCCCAAGGTGGTGGAGTTTGGAAATTCACTTTAACTAATCAGGGTTTGTCAGGGATTCAAGAAGCTCCAACCTTCTAAACTCTCCTAAGACCTTCTCCTTTTTATTAAAACATAGCTATTTCCCCAATCCTCCACAGAGGAGGCTGTAATTGACCAGATTCCCAAATGGAAATGTGAAACAAACAAAACAAGAAAGAAACCTGACATAACTTTTGAACATCCTCAAAAGTATTTGCTACCAATATTGAGAGAGGAGAGACATGTATTGGTATACTGTCAACAGATTTTAAGATTTTTAAGTACGTGTTGCATTTCTGCTTACATTTCAATATGCTGATGATGTAGTTATGGGAAATGTTTTAACAGAACATAGTTATCAATGAGTATTTACGATATACCTCTATGCTAAATAAACACTGTAAACGAGTGTTCATCACAGTGTATGGTAGACTTGTCCTCAAGGAGCCATATACTCTCCAAGGAGTGCTTAATACAGTCTGACCAGATATAACCAATAAATGGAAAGAAAGGGAGCTAACTTCAAAGTTTGAAGACATACAAAATTTACGATAGTATGACCTTATCTTCTTTATTTTTTTAAATTTATTTTATTATGTTATATTAGTCACCATGCGTTACATCATTAGTTTTTGATGTAGTGTTCCATGAGTCATTGTTTGCGTATAACACCTAGTCCTCCATGCAGTACGTGCCCTCTTTAATACCCATCACCAGGCTAACCCATCCCCCCACCCCCGGCCCTCTAGAATCCTCAGTTTGTTTCTCAGAGTCCATAGTCTCTCATGGTTCCTCTCCCCCTCCAATTTCCCCCCGTTCATTTTTCTCTTCCTACTGTTTTCTTCTTTTTTTTTTTTAACATATAATTTATTATTTGTTTCAGAGGTACACTGGAGAGGGTATGTGCTATGGAGAGCATTGTGAATTATGTAAGACTGATAAATCACAGAACTGTACCTCTGAGACCTTATCTTCTTTCTTTTTTGTTTTTTAAGATTTTATTTATTTATTTGACAGAGAGAGACATAGCGAGAGAGGGAACACAAGCAGGGGGAGTGGGAGAGGGAGAAGCAGGCTTCCCGTGGAGCAGGGAGCCCGATGTGGGACTCGATCCCAGGACCCCGGGACCATGACCTGAGCCGAAGGCAGACGCTTAACGACTGAGCCACCCAGGCGCCCCGAGACCTTATCTTCTTTAAAATAATGAGCAAGTAGGGGATTCATAACTGAAAATGTTTAATATATGATATGAAATAATACACATATTACTATATATATGTAATGTATTTGAGATACTTCCTTTAGAATAAATATTGGTGAAGGAAGCACCATAATCCTTATTTTTTCCTCCTTTATCCTCAAAGCATTTATGTTAAGTGTGGCGAATTATGGAGGGTATGTCGACATTGAACAAGTTGGTTTGTTAGGATTATTTTGGCCATGGCTTTAAAAAGGTTAGGAGAACAAGCTTATTTACTTATTTATTTGAGAGGTGGGGAGAGAGAGAGAGAGAGAGAGAGAGAGCGATCGAGCAAGAGTGCAAAAGCAGGGTAAGGGAGAATCAGGCTCCCTGCTGAGCAGGGAGCCAGATGCAGGGCTTGATTCCAGGACCCACTGAGTCACCCAGGCGCCCCGAGAACAAGCTTTGAATGATGTTCTGACTGCATGTAATGAAAGGTAAAGATGATTTGAATCCTCAAATACATTGTAGTTAGATAAGCAGCATAGAAATAAGAAACTAATAATAGAAGCCTTTAATGTTATCCTTAATCTTACTTTTGCTACTTCTTATTCCTTTACAGAATGTTTTATTAGTGAGCAAAGTATTGTACAACCTAATACCTTATTTAGAACATACATGAATTTCCATTTGTTTCCTCTGTTGATTCCATGTAGTTGCTAATGTTTTTACCAAGTCATCTCACTTCAGCATCAAATATAAACTATGCCTAGGTAGTTGATAAAAATCCAGGAGCAGGTATCCCAGATAAGCACTTAATGATATTAAACAAAATAGTTGGAGAAACATTGAAGTATAGTAGTCCATATTATTTTAAGTATAAATACCTTAGTCACATACATAAGCACACATGTATAGATACATGTATGTGTGTTTATTAACACATACTAACTTTTATAAAGATTATATAAGTATACAACTCTTTATAGATTGAACAGATGTTTAAAAATCTTAGAGGGGCATCTGGGTGGCTCAGTCAGTTAAGCGTCTGCCTTTGGCTCAGGTCATGATCCCAGGGTCCTGGGATTGAGCCTGGCATGGGCTCTCTGCTCAGCGGGGAGTCCGCTTTTCTCTCTCCCTCTGCTGCTCCCCCTGCTTGTGCTCGCTCTGTCAAATAAATAAATAACATCTTTAAAAAAATAAAATAACTGAGAATAACACTATCAGTCATAATTCTTTCTGAAAGAATTAATTAGGGAAAATCAAAATAAAGCCTGTATGATTTTAGAAACCCAAAGCTGAAGAACTGGCCTTCCAGATGTGAGGCCTCTATGTGTAACCTTATACCTAAGTTATAAGAATATTTGCAAAACCTTGACAAACAAATGTATTATACACTGTTGGCAAAAGATCAGCTGTTAATAGATTAAAAATCTGGCTCTGGAATCCTAAGGCATAGGGCTTTATTTTAATTTTGTGAATGTGGACCTAACCTATGTTTAAGCTTGGTATTGTAATGCATAACTTTGGAAAATAACTTCTCTGTATTTAATATTACTATGCATTATGCCACTGGAGTTTCGAGTATAAACTCTTGAGACACAGATAGTTTGGTTTGTATATTGGTTGCTCTACTTGCTAGTTTTACCACGTAGGATGAGTAATTTCAGCTCTGAGTCTCAAGTTTTCTTATCTATAAGACCCCAGTAATAAAATAACTAATACAGTGCGGTTCTGTCTTCATCAAGTGGTATCATCTCTGTAAAGCAATGAGAGTGACTGACACATGATAAAAGCACGATAGATTTTATCAGTGGTTATATTAGTAATAGTAGTTGCAGTATGAAATTCAAGAAATGTTGGTGTTTTAATATAAATTTTTTTTATTTTTTGTATTTGTTAAAACTTCATAAGGCATTGAAAATTTTTTACATTATTATGGGGCACCTGGGTGGCTTAGTTGGACAAGCATCTGCCTTCGGCTCAGGTCATGATCTCAGGGTCCTGGGATTGAGCCCCACATTGGGCTCCCAGCTCAGGGAGGAGTCTGCTTGTCTCTCTCCCTCTGCCCCTCCCCCTGCTCATGCTCGCTCGCTCTCTCGCAAATAAATAAATAAATAAAATCTTTTAAAAGAAAGAAAAATTTTTACATTACTGTTTTTTGGAGAATTTGATTGTGTCTTCAGTTATTCTCATTTATATCATTGTGTGCTGACAAATATTTTAACAGTTATTTTTTATTGCATTCTATTCTTCCATAGCTGCTGACAGAAGTGATTGCAGTTTGAGGTCAAATCAGGCAATAGAAATGAATTGAGTACATTTTAATATACAATGGTTAAATTTACAGTAGGATTGTTTTTAGTCCACATTTTAATTCATCATTTGCAACCTATTCATGTCAAAACATGCATTGGTTATGGAAATAGTTGCAGAAAATTAAGCCATTATCCTATTTCTAGCAATTTGTTATGACTAATCGCAGTCTTGTTGATAAGGCTTATAAGGCTTCATTATTCAATGCATATATTCATAGACTTGACCTTAAGTCAGTTGATACGTTCGTGAGATGAAACCCAAAAAGATATCACAACTGCACCTACATGTTCACGGTAGAAAACAGCCATCAGTGGGTATGTTGAATTCTGAATAATGATTTAAATAAATGTTGTCCTTCAAACTCTGGTGTGTATGCCCCCAGTCTCCAAGGAGATCAGCATTTACTAATCTTACTCGAGTGCAATCCTTAGGCTATTGTTCAATACCTCCAGGCAGAGTTTTGTGTTTCTTCCTCTGTGTTCTCCTATCACCTTGTTCATAGCTCTGTCATAACACTGTCTGCGATTTTTTTGCTTCATGTGCGTATCTTCCACTGAACTCTGAGTCCCTGGAGATCAGGTCCAGTCTGTTCATTTGTGTAACCTCAGTACCTGGCATGATACCTCATTGGAAAATGAATACACATTGAATGAAGGACTGACTACTGAGCTGACACATACAAAAGTTCCTTTAATTAAGAACAGCTTTGGTTGAAAGCCTATTCATGTGCCTGAGCCTAAAGAAAACCTTTGTAAGAGATCAGTAAGAGAGCTGTAGCTATGATGTCATTGGTCTCCATCTTTTTGCTTGTTTTAAATTATTTTCTTTGCATATTTGCACTTATAATTTTCCCTTTTATTGTTTTTCCTACATGGAAAACAAAACCAAAACCGAAACAAATAAAAACCTCTATGGTCGGGGCACCTGGGTGGCTCAGTTGGTTGGGCGACTGCCTTCGGCTCAGGTCATGATCCTGGAGTCCCGGGATCGAGTCCCACATCGGGCTCCCCGCTCGGCGGAGAGTCTGCTTCTCCCTCTGACCCTCTTCCCTCTCATGCTCTCTGTCTCTCATTCTCTCTCTCTCAAATAAATAAATAAAATCTTTAAAAAAAAAAAAAAAACCTCTATGGTCAAACTAAAATAATCATGCTTAACTAACTAGTGTCATTTTTATTTTTTAAATGTAGTGAGTTGATTTGACTTGCCCTGAGGCTAAGCTTATTCAAGTCTATAAAAGTTCTAAGGTTTAAAGTGTATAACCAGAGGTGATCCTGATTTTTTTTTAAACATGATCAGGAAATACAATTATTTCTTTTTATTATAATTCGTTACTGTGAATGTAGGTGACCATATATTTACTGGTAGGTTTTTTACATCGTTAATGACCTGTGGAACAGCTCAGAAAAAAAAAAAATGCCTGTGTATAGTGGCTTGAACAAAGCATATAAGGCTAAATCGAATTCCATTTTCAAAATTATCATTTTTCTTCTTGTCTAAATAAGAGACATTTTCAAAAGCAGACATATTTGGGGCACATAGTTTAAAGCAACACTAGAGTAATAAAGAAACCATAATGTGCTTTTATTACTTGAGTTTTTACAGTTTGGGGATAACTTGATCGTATTATCACCATTATTGAGTAAAACATGCAACACTTTACCACGACAACAGGAACACCTGCTAGCAAAGCTGTTAAACTGTAAGTTTCCCTATTGCTCAATTCAACTAACGAGCTGCTTTAAACTGCCTCCTAATGTCTGTAAAATCATTTTTTTTTCCTGTCCACTCGTGGGGCATATTGTAGAGAGCTATTCATCAATTATCAAAATTCTTTTTTTTTATTCTCCAGAGGAACAGAAAAATTGTAAACTAGAAGATTTTAGCAGCAAAATCTGTTACTTACTTTGTATGTCATTATACATATATTTCATATTCCTTTGTGAAATATGTAAAAAACCATAAATCTCAGTCAAAATCTATTTTGAATGTTGCCAATATAATCTTCCTATCATATAATATAATAAATCACTAGTTTTGAAAGGTGATGAGGTCTCTGAAATTACTCAGTAATCAATTATATTTTTGCTATTATTACAAGTTTTATTTTTATTGTTAGTGCAGAGAATATTGCTACTGATATTCTGTTATATAGAGTTAAAAGTCAGTAACTATTTTTATTATGCTTAAAGTCTTTGCTATGTACCTTTCTATGTCGACTAAGTATGCACTGTAAAGTTGAAATGCAGTGTTTGCATACTGAGTAATTCTGAAATGTAAACTACATCCCTTAATATTAATGTGTTTTAAGTGACATCAGTTACGGATGTCTATGATTCATATGGCCGAGCTGTTCCCCTTCCCCAGAATGATGTACTGTCACTGTCCTATTCATTTTGAATGTTGTATTCATAAGGGTTTTGTGACTAGACATCACTGTAAATCAATGTTATTGGACTATATTTTCAAACAAAACATTTACAAAGGCAGTCATCCCACATTCCAGACTCAGAGTACAACACTTGCATGAAGGTCAAATAAAGTCGACATCAACTTATGGATTAGTTTATTGAAAAAGCAAATGAAACCAACAATTTTGGGAATACCTTAATAAGAGATTTAATATATTCATGCTTCACTCTAGAATTCCTAATAGTTGTAGGAGCTCTGCTAGAAATGTAAAGCAAATAATGTTAGGGGGATATATAAGTACTCGAGGTTGTCTTTTCTGATGAAGCACAGGGAGTATTCAGAACAGTGTTGGTTGATATTATGACTTTAGAAAGTATGTGATAATATTAACAATGTCACAATTTACTTCAAAATAAACACGATTCATTTATTATCACTTATTATTTACTGAATTTGTTTCCATGGTTGATATACAGAAAAACAGTATGTTTCAGTAGAACAAGTTGATCTACTTCCTAACATTTTTATTGTTTGTTTTGTTTTGTTTTTAATGTTGGGAAGTTCCTAGCTTGATATAAACAATACTTCTTAATTTTCTTTTTGCAACCAGTTGGTGTGATGGAAGTTTTGGGTAGTCTCACGAATAGTGTCATGTAATATTCTGTAAGTTTTCTTTTCTCTGTCTTCATGTTCTCCATCATATAGATTTAAAAGGAGGTCATACACTATGTAAAGAATACTCCCAAATCATGGGACACCTGGGTGGTGTCGTTGGTTAAGTGTCCAACTCTTGATTCGGCTCAGGTTATGGTCTCAGGGTCATGAGATCAAGCCCCGAGTCGGGCTCCATTCTTAGCATGGAATCTGCTTGAGATCCTCTTTCCCTCTCCCTCTGCCCCCCCCGCTTGTGCTCTCTCTTTCTCTAAAAGGAAAGGAAGGAAGGAAGGTAGGAAGGAAGAAATACACCCAAATCAGTAACCTATGACTCCATTACAATAAACCATCTAAGTGTGCATAAATAGGAAAAGGAAATTTGGATCTCTTGAGAGTTATGAGTGATTCTTGAGTGAGGGATATTGAATCTAGATTATCTTGCGTAGTGTGGGCTTTCTGTATATTAACTTAGATGCTTCTCTAAAGAGTAGAAGATCAATGTTTGTTAAAGGTATTCAAATGAAAAATAAAGCTTCCTTGAGCAACTAGTAATATTTTACATGAAAGAGTAAGAACTCTCTGAATTCCTACTCTTATTTCTTCATGTTGATGGCAAATTTGCCAGACTTCAGAAAAAGAATTTTGAAAGTTACAATGTAGCAAAATAAACACCTAACAATCAAGAGTTACCTTACTACCATACCAAAAGTTTGTTAATAAAATGTATAAACTGTATAAATTAAATAAATGTACAGTAATTTGGCAGGTAAAATAAGTTAATTTTGCACAGAAAATTGCAATGTGCTACAGGTAGGCTAATTTATCTTAAACCCAAGCCCATATTTTACACCGTGATGACATCCATCCAT